>NC_053489.1:31082635-31682635 GCF_905171775.1 Rana temporaria | reverse complement strand
ATCGTAGATGCAATACTTCGGCGTCCGCTGGGTGGAGTTCGCGTCGTTTTCCGCGTCGGGTATGCAAATTAGCTTTTTCCGACGATCCGCGAACGTACGCGCGACCGTCGCATTCTCTTACGTCGTCTCTAGTCGGCTTTTTCAGGCGTATAGTTAAAGCTGGTATCTTGCGGCGTATAGATAGACTTGCCATGTTAAGTATGGCCGTCGTTCCCGCGTCGAAATTTGATTTTTTTTTTTTTTGCGTAAGTCGTCCGTGAATCGGGATGGACGTAACTCACGTCTAAGTTTTAAAAATGACGTCGTTGCGACGTCATTTCGCGCAATGCACGACGGGAAATTTCGAAACGGAGCATGCGCAGTTCATTCGGCGCGGGGACGCGCTTCATTTAAATGAAACACGCCCCCTAATCGTCGATTTGAATTCTGCCACCAGAAATACACTACAGCGCCGTAACTTACGGCGCAAAATCTTTAAAGATTTGAAAGAACGCCTATGTAGATCTGCCCCTCAGGCTTTATTGCCGTATCCCCGGCTTTGTTTACTTTCGCCGGCCCGGACTTGACGTCATAATGTCGTACCTGGGCCTCCGAGAGTCATAGAGATTGCCAGGGACCATCTGGCCCTCGGTTTCTCGATGGCTTCCTTCCGGTGCCGGTGTATTCCTTCTCCGGCTTGCCGATGCTCGGCTGAAAAGCCGCTATGATTGTTCTTATGGTGGTGAAAAAAAACAATACAAATGTTATATGGCTGCCGTATAGTATTATCACATCATTGTCATTAAGGATCGTCAAATTTTCTTTTTTTCATTCAACCTGCTGGGTTTTTTATTTTTTGCTGATAAAAAGATCCCTCCCGACTATACTCTGCAGTCACATGAGCCCTCTTGCACCTCTCGCCACCCATCACACTTCACTGTTCCTGCTTAGACCAATCACACCGTCTTACAGCTATGACATCACACCCTGTCCTACCCTGTATACACTCATCACACCCCATTATACTCTGTATACACCCCTCCTTCATTGTCACCACCCTTTACTCCCTAGTTGTAACCATCACCATGCAACCTACTACCCTCTCCTAAATATACAGCACTCAAAACTTGTATACACATGCCCACCCTCCAATAAAAAAAAAAACATTTGATACTCCCTCGTACAATCTGCCATTTAAATCTATTCCCCTAGGTTACCCATCCTTCCTGTGTTAGCCTTCTCTCACCTCACCACACCCCGGTTACAGCCTGTTCTCATTTTTCCCAAGCTCCTCCATCTCCTTCCTGGACTTCTCATTCATCTGGCAGTCTTCCTGGGCTCCTTCTACTCCTTCCAGGGCTTCTTCCTGAACTCCACCTGTAATCCCCATCATTCTTCCTGAACTCCTCCCCATTTTCCCCAGTCCCTCCTGAGCTCCACCTGTATTCCCCATCATTCTTCCTGAACTCCTCCCCATTTTCCCCAGTCCCTCCTGAACTCCACCTGTAATCCCCATCATTCTTCCTGAACTCCTCCCCATTTTCCCCAGTCCCTCCTGAGCTCCACCTGTATTCCCCATCATTCTTCCTGAACTCCTCCCCATTTTCCCCAGTTCCTCCTGAGCTCCACCTGTATTCCCCATCATTCTTCCTGAACTCCTCCCGATTTTCCCAAGTCCCTCCTGAGCTCCACCTGTATTCCCCATCATTCTTCCTGAATTCCTCCCCATTTTCCCCAGTCCCTCCTGAGCTCCACCTGTATTCCCCATCATTCTTCCTGAACTCCTCCCGCCTTTCCCAAGTCCCTCCTGAGCTCCACCTGTATTCCCCATCATTCTTCCTGAACTCCTCCCCATTTTCCCCAGTTCCTCCTGAGCTCCACCTGTATTCCCCATCATTCTTCCTGAACTCCTCCCCATTTTCCCCAGTTCCTCCTGAGATCCTCTCCATTATTCCTCAGTTCTTCCCAAGCTCCTCCTCATTCTTTCTGAGCTCCTCCTCATTCTTTGCCAGTTCTACCTGAGCTCCTCTTAATTTTTCCCCAGTTTATCCTGAGCTCCTCCTCATTCTTCTACACTTCCTCCTGAGCTCCTCTTCATTCTTCTCCAGTTCTTCCTGAGCTCCTCTTCATTCTTTCCAAGTTCTTACTGAGCACCTCCTTATTCTTCATGAGCTCCTCCTCATTCTTCTCCAGTTCCTCCTGAGCTCCTCTTCATTCGTTCCCAGTTCTTTCTGAGCACCTCCTTATTCTTCGTGAGCTTCTCCTCATTCTTTGCCAGTTCCACCTGAGCTTCTCTTCATTCTTCCACAGTTTTTCCTGAGCTCCTCTTCATTCTTCTCCAGTTCTTCCTGAGCTCCTCTTCATTCTTTCCCAGTTCTTACTGAGCACCTCCTTTTTCTTCATGAGCTCCTCCTCTTTCTTCTCCAGTTACTCCCGAGCTATTCTTCATTCTTCCCCAGTTTTTTCTGAGCTCCCCCTCATTCTTCTCCAGTTCTTCCTGAGCTCCACTTATTTCTTCCCCAGTTCTTTCTGAGCACCTCCTTATTCTTCGTGAGCTCCATCTCATTCTTTGCCAGATCCACCTGAGCTTCTCTTCATTCTTCCCCAGTTTTTCCTGAGCTCCTCCTCATTCTTCTACACTTCCTCCTGAGCTCCTCTTCATTCTTCTCCAGTTCGTCCTGAGCTGCTCTTCATTCTTCCCCAGTTTTTTCTGAGCTCCCCCTCATTCTTCTCCAGTTCTTCCTTTGCTCCTCTTCATTCTTCCCCAGTTCTTTCTGAGCACCTCCTTATTCTTCGTGAGCTCCTCCTCATTCTTTGCCAGTTCCACCTGAGCTTCTCTTCATTCTTCCCCAGTTTTTCCTGAGCTCCTCCTCATTCTTCTACAATTCCTCCTGAGCTCCTCCTCATTCTTCTACACTTCCTCCTCAGCTCCTCTTCATTCTTCTCCAGTTCTTTCTGAGCTCCTCTTCATTCTTCCCCAGTTCTTTCTGAGCACCTCCTTATTCTTCGTGAGCTCCTCCTCATTCTTTGCCAGTTCCACCTGAGCTTCTCTTCATTCTTCCCTAGTTTTTCCTGAGCTCCTCCTCATTCTTCTACAATTCCTCCTGAGCTCCTCCTCATTCTTCTACACTTCCTCCTCAGCTCCTCTTCATTCTTCTCCAGTTCTTTCTGAGCTCCTCTTCATTCTTCCCCAGTTCTTTCTGAGCACCTCCTTATTCTTCGTGAGCTCCTCCTCATTCTTTGCCAGTTCCACCTGAGCTTCTCTTCATTCTTCCCTAGTTTTTCATGAGCTCCTCCTCATCCGTCTTCCGTTCCTCCTGAGCTGCTCCTATTCATTCCTCCCAAGCTCCTCTCCATTCTTTCTAAGCTCATATTCATGTGTAAGGATTAGATACAAATTTACCGTATGACATAGGCTGGCCATGCATGTTTTTTTTTTTGTCGTTCAACCAGCGGGTTGAATGAAAAAAGAAAATTTGACGATCCTTAATGACAATTACGTGATAATACTACACGGCAGCCATATAACATCTGTATTGTTTTTTTCTCTTTCACACAAATAGCTTTCTTTTGATGGTATTTAATCCCTGCCAGGTTTTACATTTTTTGCTGAAAAAAATGTAAAACAAAACATTTTTTTTTTTTTTAAATATGTTTTTCTTAGCTTATGTCAGAAAATGTTGTAAAGAAGTCATTTTTCTCCTTCACTGATGAGGTGGCACTGATGTGGCGGCACTAATATGCCGCACTGATGGGTGGCACTAATGGGTGGCACTGTTGGGCACTGATGGGCAGTACTGTTGGGCAATGATGGGCAGTACTGTTGGGCACTGATGGGCGGCAACAATGAGCACTGAAGGCACAGGCACTGATGGGCCCTGAAAGGCAGCACTGATGAGTTTTACTGTTGGGCACTGATGGGCAGTACTGTTGGGCACTGATGGGCAGTACTGTTGGGCACTGATGGACAGTACTGTTGGGCACTGATGGTCAGCAACAATGAGCACTGAAGGCACAGGTACTGATGGGCCCTGAAAGGCAGCACTGATGAGTTTCACTGATGGGCAGTACTGTTGGGCACTGATGGACAGTACTGGTGGGCACTGATGGGCAGTACTGTTGGGCACTGATAGGCGGCAACAATGAGCACTGAAGGCACAGGCACTGATGGGCCCTAAAAGGCAGCACTGATAAGTTTCACTGTTGGGCAGTACTGTTGGGCACTGATGGGCAGTACTGCTGGGCACTGATGGGCGGCAACAATGAGCACTGAAGGCACAGGCATTGATGGGCCCTAAAAGGCAGCACTGATAAGTTTCACTGATGGGCACTGATTAGTGTCATTAATGGGCACTGATTGGTGTCACTGATGGGCACATACTGGCATCATTTGCTGGGCACTGCTGGGGCTGCACTGTAATCAGTGCCCTGATTACCGGTACAGGTCTCCCCCATGAAGAGATGCCGCTGATTGGCTTTCCTCTCCTTACACTCTTCCAGTGTGAGATGAGCCGATAGATGACACTTCGCATTTACATGTGATCGGCTGTGATTGGACACAGCTGATCACTTGGGTAAAGAGCCATGTCATCGTCTCTTTACTGAGATCGGGGTCGTGTCGTGTAATATTTGTCTCGCTTCATAACATAAATATCCGTTATAAAATCAGGTGGCATGGATGGTGAGCAGATTCAGTGGTTCAATGGGCAACTTGACTGGACTTGCCCCCCAGGCCTAAGGCTGCCAGCCCTCCCCTGATTGCAAATACCAATTGTTCTATGGGCATCCCATATCCCTTTCCCCCAACCAAGTTAAATTTCCCAAATAAAACAAAAAAACAAAGCAAAAGACTCTTCATTGTCTACAAGTGTGACGTATGGATGTCTGGCAGCAGAGTGAATATGCGTGGATGTTAGTAACTAGTGGCAACCAACCGCTACACTTATTTTACTCACTGAACTGCAACTCAATTTATAAAAAAAAAATGTTTTCTGTATTTTTATTGATATTCTGTCTCTATCATTTAAAATACACCTATAATAAAAACAATACACCCTTCATTTTTTTGTAAGTTACAAAATCTGCAGGAGATCAAATAATTATTTTCCCCAATGCACGTGATCCAGCGCAGTGGGGCCACTCTGCCGCAGTATATCTGTGGTAGGCGGTTGCCGTGTGGTTAAAGGGCCACCGGCAGTCATCGGGAAAAGGATTAGGAGGAGATTACGTGTACACACGTGTACACACGCGGAATTTCCGACAAGAAAAGTTCTATGTGAGCTTTTGGGCGGAATTTCTGACCGTGTGTAGGCCCCATCGGACTTTTTCTGTCGGAATTTACGACAACAAAAATTTTAGATCTGGTTCTCAAATTTTCCGACAAGAAAAGTTCTTGTCGGAAATTCCGATTGTCTGTATGCAATTCCGACGTGCAAAAAAAATATGCATGCTCAAGCAGAAGAGCCGAACTGCCTACTGAACTTCATTGACAGGGCCGCCATCAGGAGGGTACCGGCTGTACACCTGTAAGGGGCCTGGTGGTCCCCAGGGGCCCGGTTGGCATTGCACTTACTTTTTGTCAGCACCCAAAGCCCCCCTGACCTCTAAGGGGCCCGGTGGTCCCCAGGGCCCCGGATGACAGCCCCCTTTTTTTTATTATTATTTCTTTCTTTTTTAAATTTCTTTTTTTTTTCGCCAGAGCCCCCCCCCCCCCCCCATCTCTAAGGGGCCGGTGGTCCCCAGGGCCCTGGATGGCATCCCCCTCTTTTTTCCTTTCTTTTGGTTCGTCAGCACCCAAAGCCCCCCCGACCTCTAAGGGACCCAGATGGAATCCCCCTTTTTTTACGTTTTTTTTTTTATTTCCGACAGCACCCAAAGCCCCCCCCCGACCTTAATTCTCGGTGGCAGCACCCCCCCATGCTTCTCGATTCGCGGAGGCCCCCCCCCATTCTCAATTTACGGCCCACCGCTTCTCAACCTTTGGCACTCCCCCCGCTTCTCAATTTGCGGCGGCAGCACCCCCCCCCCCCGGTTCTCTGCTCCAGGAGGTCCATGCCTGAAGCTGTGTAATGGGCCCCAAAATTCCTGTTCATTGATCTCGGCTCGTAGTACGTCTTGTACGTCACCGCGTTCTTGGTGGTCGGAATTTTGTGTGACCGTGTGTATGCAAGACAAGACAAGTTTGAGCCAAAATTCCGTTGGGAAAAAATCCACGGTTTTCTTGTTGGATTTTCCGATCATGTGTATTACTCTCTTTTGTCCCTCAGAGAGTTGAAATTAATGGTAACCAAAAAGAAACAAAAACAAAAAAACTAACAGGTGGTTTACCATTTCCTGCTAAATCCAAAGTAAAATTTTGGCTATAGATACACTTTACCAATGTATTACCAATGTATGTATTTTTTTTTTTTTTTACTATCGTACTATCGTATCGATAAAAGTAATATTTTTTTACCATTCCTCATGCCGCGTACACACGATCATTTTTCGGGTTGTAAAAAAAACGGAAAATTGTATCATACTTACCAGTAATTTTCCTTTCCTGGTGCCTATCCATGGCAGCATACCTGTGACAAGCTCCGCCTTGGCTCCTCCCTCAGGAATAGTGAATATTATAAAAGAGTCGGTGAACACCGCCCCCACATTCTCCGTAATATAGAAAACCGAGGGTGGGAGCGTATGCTGCCATGGATAGGCACCAGGAAAGGAAAATTACTGGTAAGTATGATACAATTTTCCGTTTTCCTGGTGCCTCCATGGCAGCATACCTGTGACAAATAACTAGCTGAAACGGGTGGGATGCTGCTTAGAAAATTTATTACAAGGACATCATTAACAAAGGTTAACAAATGGAGGAGGCGACGGCTGACTTGATCGCCTGTCTGCCAAACTCTACCGAAGAGAGAGCTCCCGGGTCCACCCGGTAATGTTTCATAAACGTGTGTTGGGACGACCAGGTCGCTGCCCTACAGATGGTCTCGATCGACACGTTTGCCCTTGCTGCCCAAGAGGCAGAAACTGCCCTCGTGGAGTGCGCCTTAATCGCCGACGGAGGATCCAGACCTCTTGCCCTGTACGCTTTATGAATTAGTTTCACAATCCATGAGGAGATTGTTCTCGCTGACGCCTCTTCGCCTTTTCTTTTCCCCCAGGGGATTATGAGCAACTTGGAAGAGTTTCTGAAAGGCACTGTGGCCTGGAGATAATGCTTCAGCGTGGAAGCAATATCTAGCTCGTGAAAAGAGCCTGAGTCCTGCTCTAGGAATGTTGGGAGTGCCCAGGGTTCCGACATGGATAAGGATGATGCAACTTTGGGGATAAACCCCCGAACTGTCCTGAGTTCCACCCTGTCGGGGTAGAACACGATGTGATTGTCGTCTGCTCCTAGAGCTTGGAGCTCTGAAACCCGTCTGCCCGATGTTATGGCTATCAAAAATGTAAGCTTCAAGGTTAGATTCCACAGTGATGCTGAGCCCGAAGGGGCAAAGGGCGGATTGACTAGGGATTCTAGGATGACAGCGAGGTCCCAGGTGGGAAAAGACTGCCTAGTTGGCGGCCGGATTCTTTTGACGGCCTTGAAGAATTGGACTATTAGTGGGTCCTCGGCCCACCTCTTCCTGGTTGCCGATGAAATTGCTGCTACTTGTACCTTTAATGTACTTAGGGCAAGACCCTTGTTTAGGCCTGCCTGCAAAAAATCAAGGATTTGAGAAGATGATGGAAGCTCCGGATCGCAGCTTTTGTCAGACATGAAGGACCTGAACTTGTTCCACACTTTCCCGTATATACTGTTTGTGGAAGGCTTTCTAGCCCTTAGGAGGGTAGCAATAACTTCGCTGGAGCAACCTAGAGATTCAAATTTTTGCCTTTCAGTCGCCAGATGTGAAGGTTCAGCCTGCCTGGATCTGGATGAGTGTGACACCCCTGAGACAGGAGGAAGGGTATCAGAGGAATCTTGACTGGGGGTTGCATACTCAGGAACATTGCCGTCGGAAACCAGGGACGTCTCGGCCAGTATGGTAGAACTGCTATTACTATTGTTGATTCGATCATTGCCCTCGCCAGGAGTTTTGGTATCAGAGGCCGTGGCGGGAATGCATAGGCCAGATCGCATGTCCAAGGGGCTGTGAGAGCGTCCACTGCCTCCGCTTGGGGATGCGGTAGCCTTGAGATGAACCTCGGAAGCTTGGAATTGCTGGCAGTTGCGAATAGGTCCAGCTCGGGGAGCCCCCAGTGGTCTGTTATCCAATTGAAGATGTTGGGGTGAAGAGACCACTCGTTGGCGTCTACGAACTTGCGAGATAGGAGGTCGGCTTGCACGTTGAGGCGTCCTGGCAGGTAAACTGCCCTTAAATCCCCGAGATTTCTTTCTGCCCACAGGATTATGGGCTCTACTTCCCTTAGCAGGGGTCTGCTGTGTGTCCCTCCTTGACGATGTATGTAAGATACGGCGGCCCTGTTGTCCATCCGTAAGAGCACTGGTTTCCCTGAGATCTCGAACTCTAGGGCTAGAAATGCCCGGTAGACTGCCCGGATTTCCAGGATATTGGACACCAGGCCTGTCGCCTGAAAAGACCATCTGCCTTGCACTGAAATTTGATTGCAGTGTGCGCCCCAGCCTGCTAAGCTGGCGTCGGTGGTAACTATGGTCCAGTTGACATGCCCTAACGCACGTGGCTTCGTCAGAGTTTGTTTCTTCATCCACCAATGGAGGCCTCTGAGCATCCGGGTCGTCAGGCATATGTGTTGAGCTAGAAACCGTTTGTTCCACTGCCTCAAGAACTCCAATTGAAAATATCTCAAATGCCAATGGGCCCAAGGGACCATCGGGATGCAAGATGACATCCTGCCTATCAGGCTCAGGCAATTCGAGGCAGTCAGATATGGTCTGGAACTCGCATTCTTCATCTGTCGGATGATAGACTTCACCTTCTGGGGTGGAAGGGACACTGTACCCTTCTTTGTGTTGAAAAGTGCTCCCAGGTAGATCATTTCCTGGGTTGGAGAAAGATGACTCTTCTCCTGGTTTACCTTCCATCCGAATCTCGTCAGTGCTGTCAAGAGAATTTCTCTGTGTTCCAGTAGCTGGGCTGGCTCTTTTGCTAGGAGAAGAAGATCGTCTAAATAGTGGTATACTCTGAGCCCCTGTTCTCTTAAAGGGGCTATGAAGGCGATCAGGGTCTTCGTGAAGACTCTTGGAGATGTACAGAGGCCGAAGGGGAGACTGCGAAATTGAAGATGCACTTGGCCTACTGCGAACCTCAGATACTTCTGGAAGGATGGGAGTATAGGCAAATGCAGGTAGGCATCCTGCAGGTCTATGGACAGCATCCAGTCCCCCGGTTGGACTACCCGAATGATCGTTTGTAATGACTCCATCTTGAATCTTTCTAGGGAGATGTAGCGATTTAGCCTTTTCAAGTCTATGACTGGTCTCCAACCACCCGTCTTTTTGGGGACCAGAAACAGAGTCGAATAAAACCCTGAAAACCTTTCGGATGGGGGTACAGGAACCACCGCCTGCTGATCCTGCAAGGAGAGAAGATATTGTTGCAGCGCTTCTGCTTTCTGAGGAGACTTTGACATCTCTGTCGGAGAGAAGAAATCTTTGGGGGGTTTGTCTAAAAACGTCCAGAAATGACCGTATTTGATCGTGGAAACTACCCACGGATCCTTGCACTCTTGCTCCCAGATCTTTGAGAAGAGTTGAAGTCTGGCTCCCACAGGGACTGCTTGGGACGGCTTGGCGTCAAAAAGACTTAGTGGGATCCTGTGGAGTAGAGGCTGTTGTCTGTCTGCGGTTTTTCAGGAAGGTGGACTGGGTGCTCCTCCAGTTTTGTCTGAAGCCTTTTCCCTGCCTGGGTTGACGATAGTCCTTATTCCTAGAGTACTGGAATCTAGGCGCAAAAGACCTGGAGCGCCTGGACCGTCTGTCTTGGGGTAACAGGCCCGATTTCCCACCAGTGACGCGAGAGATGGCTTTATCTAATTTTTCCCCAAAGAGGGCTTTTCCATCAAATGGTATCTTGCACCAATTCTGTTTCGACGCAACATCTGCCGACCAAGGCTTCAGCCACAGGGCTCGCTTGGCCAATACTGTGTGGAGCATGGATCTTGCGGAGCATCGAATTGAGTCGATGGCAGCCTCTCCAATAAAGTCTGCAGAAAGTTTCAGTTCATCTAAGGCCTTAATAATGTCCTCCTTCGGCACCTCCTGCTGGATGGCAGCCTCTATGTTATCCGTCCACACACGTAGCGCGTTGGATACTGACGTCAGGGCTATTGAGGGTTTACAGGCATTGCCCGCCATCTGGTAAGCTTTCCTTAAGTCTAGGTCCATTCGCCTATCGAGAGGATCTTTGAATGCAGTCGAGTCCTCCATTGGTAGTGTAACGTTCTTTGCTAATCTTACCACTGCTGCGTCAACTGTTGGAGGGCCTTCAAGCATTGCGGAGTCGGCCTCTGAGAGGGGGTATAGTTTCCCCAGACGGTTGAGGGAAAATCTTTTCTCTGTTCTCTTCCACTCTTCCTCGATCAGGCCTTTAATTTCATCCATGAGAGGAAAACCGGAGATCTGACGTTTGAGATGAGGAAAAAAGGCTTTAGACTTTTTGAGCTCTGTCTCGGGTTCATCCCAGCCGATTGCCTGCTTTACAGCTTGTACATAGGGTTGGACCATGGCAAAGGCAAAGCCAGATGCTTCCATGTCGTCAGAGGAGTCACCTGAGCCGTCATTCTCTTCTTGAGGTTTAGAGGAGGAAGCAGGCGCTGGGCGCGGCATTCCACTTGTGGAGGGCCCTGGGGAGACCTCCTCAGCCGGATGGTCCTGAGGAGGGGACACCGGCTGCTGTGTCGGCATTGTGGCTACCAACTCCGCAAAAGAATCCTTTATTGCCTTTTTAAGGAGGTCCGCCACTTGTCTGCTTTCGGACTCTTTGTCCGATGCGTAGTCCTTCAGGCAGACTCGGCAAAGTCGCTTATGTGGAAGTGGGGTGGCCCCACAGGCCTGGCATTTTGGCGACCTCTGTCTCGGGGAGCGCGAGTGATGGCGCTTTTTGGCTGAAGCCTTTTTCCCATTCCCATGGTCGTCACGCCTGGGGGACCTGCCTCTACTGAAGCTAGAGTCGGAGTCTTCGTGTCGCCTGGAGGTCTTCTTAGACGTCTTCTGGCGTACAGGGCTGCAATACATAAAGTTACCAGCCTCAGTGCACTCTTTTTTTTTTTTTTTTTTTTGAAAAACATAGACCTACCTGAATGTAGGTCCTTACCTTAGGTGTAGAGTAGGCTCTTGTATGGGCGGCGAATGGCTCATTTTAGGCGGCTTAACGGGGGCAGCAGCTAATGGAAAAACCAGGGAGAAAATGCAAAAGGGTTAACCTCTTAGTCCTAACCCGACTCAGGAGGTGCCATTAGTCCCCTATTTTATATGAAAAATTACGCCCTGGGGTTTTTTTTTTTTTTTTTTTTTTTTTTGTACCCCCGACCCCCAAAGAAAAACAATTATCTTCCCATGTTTTTTTTTTTTTTTTTTTAACTTTCTTACCCCCTTTTTTTTTTTTTTTTTAAACTATATATGTATATTTATATATATACCTGGAACGGGGACAGCAGGTGTCAAAAAGTGGAGCTCTTGGGCAGGTGAACCTCTCCCGACAGCCTCAGGACCCTTCTGAGGCCGTCAGGGAGTTTAAATAGGATTCACCTGACAAGGGAACTCCTTTGCCCTGAGCTCAGGGAGCTGCTGGCAAAAAAAACGCCATCTTTCCCTTATCAAAAATGGCCGCCGTGGCCTCCGTGTCTACTGCGCATGCGCGAACCGGCCGCCCTAGGACCCAGTGGTCCCGGGCGCCGGCGCATGCGCAGAACGCGGCCGAGGACGCCGCGAGTACACAAAAACCTACAGGGATGGCGCGCGCGCTCCCTAGGGGGGAGAAGACCATGGAGAGGGGCACACAGTGTGTGCAAGGGACTAGGCAACCGAGTGGAAAGGGGAGCCCCAAGAAGTGGGGAGAGGGGGGGGCGGATGAGAGACATGCCTCAAGGGAGAAAGAGAGAGAGAGAAGAGTGAGGGGAAAACACAGAAAAAAAAAAAAAAAAACAAGATGCAGGGATAGCTGCTGCCTCTGAGCCATAGAGAGCTAATGCCTGATAGAAACTTTGCAGATAGCACTCAGAGTTTAAAGGGCTACAAACTGCTAGTCCCAAAAGAACCTACAGAAGGGACTCCCAACCTTATAAGCGCGTTTAGCTGCCTAAGAGAAGGGACCGCATCCGGGAGAGGCTTGAACCCGGATGGACGCTGCCGAATGCAGAAGGTAAGGACAACTGTTCCAGTAAATTCACTGCCATGAGGTTTGAGGAAAAAAGGAGAATGTGGGGGCGGTGTTCACCGACTCTTTTATAATATTCACTATTCCTGAGGGAGGAGCCAAGGCGGAGCTTGTCACAGGTATGCTGCCATGGAGGCACCAGGAAATAAGTTTTTTTAAACTTCCTCATTAAAACGGTCTTGCCTACACACGATCGTGAAAAAAAAATGCTCTAGCAAAGCGCGGTGACGTACAACACGTACGACGACACTATAAAGGGGAAGTACCATTCGGATGACGCCACCCTTGGGGCTGCTTTTGCTGATTCCGTGTTAGTAAAAGATGATTCACGCTTTTCTGTCTGTTACAGCGTGATGAATGTGCTTACTCCATTACGAACGCTAGTTTTACCAGAACGAGCGCTCCCGTCTCACAACTTGCTTCTGAGCATGCGCAGGTTTTTCACGTCGTTAAAGCCCACACACGACCATTTTTTACAACCCGAAAAACGACATAGTTTAACCACTTAAGACCCGGACCTTTATGCAGGTAAAGGACCTGGCCAGTTTTTGCGATTCGGCACTGCGTCGCTTTAACTGACAATTGCACGGTCGTGCGAGGTGGCTCCCAAACAAAATTGGTGTCCTTTTTTCCCCACAAATAGAGATTTCTTTTGGTGGTATTTGGTCACCTCTGCGGTTTTTATTTTTATAAACAAAAATAGAGCGACATTTTTAATATTTTTTACTTTTTGCTATAATAAATAACCCCAAAAAAGATATAAAAAACATTTTTTTTTCTCATTTTAGTCCGATACGTATTCTTCTACCTAATTTTGGTAAAAAAAATCGCAATAAGCGTTTATCGATTGGTTTGCGCAAAATGTATAGCGTTTACAAAATAGGAGATCGTTTTATTGCATTTTTATTAATATTTTTTTTTTACTAGTAATGGCGGCGATCAGCGATTTTTTTCGTGACTGCGACATTATGGCGGACACATCGGACAATTTTTACACATTTTTGGAACCATTGTCATTTTCACAGCAGAAAATGCTATAAAAATGCATTGTTTACTGTGAAAATGACAATTGCAGTTTAGGAGTTAACCACAAGGGGGCGCTGTAGGGGTTAAGTGTGACTCATTTGTGTTTCTAACTGTAGGGGGGCGGGGCTGGACGTGTGACGTCATTGATCGTGTTTCCCTATATCAGGGAACACACGATCAATGACACTGCCACAACGAAGAACGGGGAAGGTGTGTTTACACACACCTCTCCCCGTTCTTCAGCTCCGGAGGTCCGGCGGCGATCGGGTCCGCGGGCGCGGTCACGGAGCTTCGGACCGGGTTGCGTGCATGCGCCGGCGGCGCTTAACCACTTGCCGACCGCCGCATGTATATGTACGTCCACAGAATGGCACATACAGGCATATGGGCGTACATGTACGTCCATGCCTTTCAGCGGGTCGGGGGTCCGATCGGAACCCCCCCCCCCCCCGCTACATGCGGCGGTCGGATACCCGCGGGGAGCGATCCGGGACGACAGCGCGGCTATTCGTTTATAGCCGCTCCGTCGCGATCGCTCCCCGGAGCTGAAGAACGGGGAGAGCCGTATGTAAACACAGCTTCCCCGTGCTTCACTGTGGCGGCTGCATCGATCGAGTGATCCCTTTTATAGGGAGACCCGATCGATGACGTCAGTCCTACAGCCACACCCCCCTACAGTTGTAAACACACACTAGGTGAACCCTAACTCCTACAGCGCCCCTTGTGGTTAATTTCCAAACTACAACTGTCATTTTCACAATAAACAATGCAATTTAAATGCATTTTTTGCTGTGAAAATGACAATGGTCCCAAAAATGTGTCAAAATTGTCCGATGTGTCCGCCATAATGTCGCAGTCATGAAAAAAATCGCTGATCGCCGCCATTAGTAGTAAAAAAATAATAATTAATAAAAATGCAATAAAACTATCCCCTATTTTGTAAACGCTATAAATTTTGCGCAAACCAATCGATAAACGCTTATTGCGATTTTTTTAACAAAAAATAGGTAGAAGAATACGTATCGGCCTAAACTGAGGGAAAAAAATGTTATATATGTTTTTGGGGAATATTTATTATAGCAAAAAGTAAAAAATATTGCATTTTTTTCAAAATTGTCGCTCTATTTTTGTTTATAGCGCAAACAAATAAAAACCGCAGAGGTGATCAAATACCACCAAAAGAAAGCTCTATTTGTGAGGAAAAAAGGACGCCAATTTTGTTTGCACGTGCAATTGTCTGTTAAAGCGACGCAGTGCCGAATCGCAAAACCTGGCCTAGGCATTTAGCAACAAAATGGTCCGGGGCTTAAGTGGTTAACGGGTCACGTACAGGTACGTGGATGTGCCCAGCCGTGCCATTCTGTCGACGTATATCGGCGTGTGAAGGGGTCCTTAAGTGGTTAAAACGTTGTTAAAAAAATAGAGCATGTTCGAAAAAAAATTGGCGTTTTACAGAACCCGAAAAACGCTCTGAAGCCCACACACGATCGTTTCAAATTACATTTTTAAAAAACATAGTTTTTTACAACCCGAAAAATGATCGTGTGTACGCGGCATTACAGTAAAAGAGTGACACGTTGGCTCTCTAAATAACAGATAACAATGGATGACATTTTTTTTAGCTTACAGTGCAATCCTGATTAATCTGTCTATTTTCTTTTACACCTTTTTTATGGGAAGAATGGTATTAAAAGAAAAACCTGCAGCTAGCATAATGTAAAATCTATTGGTCTGTCAGCCTGAAGAAAAGCGTACATGGCTCCTATTTATTGAAATGTCTCACAAAGGAGCTGCGCTGTCCTAAAAACTTCTGCGCATTTTGTTTTGTCAGACAATAACACAGTTGTCACCTGGCAATCCTTTAATTGCACGGGCATTGTACTCGGGAATTGGACTAGTGTCCCAGCATTGTCATATACACTTCGACACTCCGAACTGCTTGCTTTGAAATAGAAGCCTGACCTCAATTCCATCCGCAGACTAAATATATATGTATAAAAAAAAAAGACAATTGTATATATACTTGCCAGATCGAAATGAGATGTTTAACCTAAAAAATACAACAGCTACATGGATTAACATCTCAATGCGCTCTTACGATGCACAGAAATTGCTGGCGAGAGTATTCTGGCCCCGAGACGTAGGTAGATAAAGCCGGGATGGTGACCTAGTTCATTATGATAAGGCCGGATCCGACTGCTGAACATTATGTTGGATCGTGACTCGGGCAGCTCATCACAAGACAAAATGAGCGATAAAACTTCTTTAATACTATGCAACACTCCCGAGAATTATTTGGCTCATATGGGGTGGGGGGGGAGTTGCATCGAGTCTCTGTTCATGATTTGTTTTGGGAAAAGGAATTTTTAAGCAGATATATGATGCTGTAAGGTCTTATAATGCCGCGAACACACGATCGGAATTACCGACAACAAAACCGTGGATTTTGTTTTTCGACGGATGTTGGCTCAAACTTGTCTTGCATACACACGGTCACACAAATGTTGCTCGGAAATTCCGTTCGCCAAGACTACAACGAGCTGAGACACAGATCAAACCAGGATCCAGGACACTTGGAAACTAGAATTTGGGCAACTTGTACAACTAGGATCCAGGACGTTTGACTACTAGGATCCAGGGCACCTGGCAACTAGAATCTAGGACACTTGGCGACTAGGATCCAGGACACTTGGCAACTAGGATCCAGGACACTTGGCAACTAGGATCCAGGACACTTGGCAACTAGGATCCAGGACACTTGGCAACTAGGATCCAGGACACTTGGTAACTAGGATCCAGGACATATGGCAACTAGGATTCCTAGTTGCCAAGTGTCCTGGATCCTAGTTGCCAAGTGTCCTGGATCCTAGTTACCAAGTGTCCTGGATCCTAGTTACCAAGTGTCCTGGATCCTAGTTACCAAGTGTCCTGGAACTTAGTCACCAAGTGTCCTATATTCCAGTTGCCAGGTGCCCTGGATCCTAGTAGTTAAATGCCCTGGATCCTAGTTGTACAAGTTCCCTAGATTCTAGTTTCCAAGTGTGCTGGATCCTGGTTGCCAAGTGTCCTGGAACCTAGCTGTCAAATGTACTAGATCCTGGGTTGCCAAGTGTCCTGGATCCTTTTTGCCAAGTGTCTTGGATCCTAGTTGCCAAATGTCCTGGATCTTAGTTGCCAAGTGTCCTAGATTCTAAGTGCCAAGATCCTAGTCAAATGTCCTGTTCGCCAAGAACACGGTGATGTGCAACACTACAACGAGCTGAGACACAGATCAAACTAGGATCCAGGACACTTGGAAACTAGAATTTGGGCAACTTGTACAACTAGGATCCAGGACGTTTGACTACTAGGATCCAGGGCACCTGGCAACTAGAATCTAGGACACTTGGCGACTAGGATCCAGGACACTTGGCAACTAGGATCCAGGACACTTGGCAACTAGGATCCAGGACACTTGGTAACTAGGATCCAGGAAACTTGGCAACTAGGATCCAGGACACTTGGTAACTAGGATCCGGGACATGTGGCAACTAGGATTCCTAGTTGCCAAGTGTCCTGGATCCTAGTTGCCAAGTGTCCTGGATCCTAGTTGCCAAGTGTCCTGGATCCTAGTTACCAAGTGTCCTGGATCCTAGTTACCAAGTGTCCTGGAACTTAGTCACCAAGTGTCCTATATTCCAGTTGCCAGGTGCCCTGGATCCTAGTAGTCAAATGCCCTGGATCCTAGTTGTACAAGTTCCCTAGATTCTAGTTTCCAAGTGTCCTGGATCCTAGTTGCCAAGTGTCCTGGATCCTAGTTGCCAAGTGTCCTGGATCCTAGTTGCCAAGTGTCCTGGATCCTAGTTGCCAAGTGTCCTGGATCCTAGTTACCTAGTGTCCTGGATCCTAGTTACCAAGTGTCCTGGAACTTAGTCACCAAGTGTCCTATATTCCAGTTGCCAGGTGCCCTGGATCCTAGTAGTCAAATGCCCTGAATCCTAGTTGTACAAGTTCCCTAGATTCTAGTTCCCAAGTGTCCAGGATCCTGGTTGCCAAGTGTCCCGGAACCTAGCTGTCAAATGTACTAGATCTCAGTTGCCAAGTGTCCTGGATCCTTTTTGCCAAGTGCCCTGGATCCTAGTTGCCAAATGTCCTGGATCTTAGTTGCCAAGTGTCCTAGATTCTAAGTGCCAAGATCCTAGTCAAATGTCCTGTTCGCCAAGAACGCGGTGATGTGCAACACTACAACGAGCTGAGACACAGATCAAACTAGGATCCAGGACACTTGGAAACTAGAATTTGGGCAACTTGTACAACTAGGATCCAGGACGTTTGACTACTAGGATCCAGGGCACCTGGCAACTAGAATCTAGGACACTTGGCGACTAGGATCCAGGACACTTGGCAACTAGGATCCAGGACACTTGGCAACTAGGATCCAGGACACTTGGTAACTAGGATCCAGGAAACTTGGCAACTAGGATCCAGGACACTTGGTAACTAGGATCCGGGACATGTGGCAACTAGGATTCCTAGTTGCCAAGTGTCCTGGATCCTAGTTGCCAAGTGTCCTGGATCCTAGTTGCCAAGTGTCCTGGATCCTAGTTACCAAGTGTCCTGGATCCTAGTTACCAAGTGTCCTGGAACTTAGTCACCAAGTGTCCTATATTCCAGTTGCCAGGTGCCCTGGATCCTAGTAGTCAAATGCCCTGGATCCTAGTTGTACAAGTTCCCTAGATTCTAGTTTCCAAGTGTCCTGGATCCTAGTTGCCAAGTGTCCTGGATCCTAGTTGCCAAGTGTCCTGGATCCTAGTTGCCAAGTGTCCTGGATCCTAGTTGCCAAGTGTCCTGGATCCTAGTTACCTAGTGTCCTGGATCCTAGTTACCAAGTGTCCTGGAACTTAGTCACCAAGTGTCCTATATTCCAGTTGCCAGGTGCCCTGGATCCTAGTAGTCAAATGCCCTGAATCCTAGTTGTACAAGTTCCCTAGATTCTAGTTCCCAAGTGTCCAGGATCCTGGTTGCCAAGTGTCCCGGAACCTAGCTGTCAAATGTACTAGATCTCAGTTGCCAAGTGTCCTGGATCCTTTTTGCCAAGTGCCCTGGATCCTAGTTGCCAAATGTCCTGGATCTTAGTTGCCAAGTGTCCTAGATTCTAAGTGCCAAGATCCTAGTCAAATGTCCTGTTCGCCAAGAACGCGGTGATGTGCAACACTACAACGAGCTGAGACACAGATCAAACTAGGATCCAGGACACTTGGAAACTAGAATTTGGGCAACTTGTACAACTAGGATCCAGGACGTTTGACTACTAGGATCCAGGGCACCTGGCAACTAGAATCTAGGACACTTGGCGACTAGGATCCAGGACACTTGGCAACTAGGATCCAGGACACTTGGCAACTAGGATCCAGGACACTTGGTAACTAGGATCCAGGAAACTTGGCAACTAGGATCCAGGACACTTGGTAACTAGGATCCGGGACATGTGGCAACTAGGATTCCTAGTTGCCAAGTGTCCTGGATCCTAGTTGCCAAGTGTCCTGGATCCTAGTTGCCAAGTGTCCTGGATCCTAGTTACCAAGTGTCCTGGATCCTAGTTACCAAGTGTCCTGGAACTTAGTCACCAAGTGTCCTATATTCCAGTTGCCAGGTGCCCTGGATCCTAGTAGTCAAATGCCCTGGATCCTAGTTGTACAAGTTCCCTATATTCTAGTTTCCAAGTGTCCAGGATCCTGGTTGCCAAGTGTCCCGGAACCTAGCTGTCAAATGTACTAGATCCCAGTTGCCAAGTGTCCTGGATCCTTTTTGCCAAGTGCCCTGGATCCTAGTTGCCAAATGTCCTAGATCTTAGTTGCCAAGTGTCCTAGATTCTAAGTGCCAAGATCCTAGTCAAATGTCCTGGATTCCAGCTATAGAAGTGCCCTAGATTCTAGTTTCTATGAGTCCTGGATCTTAGTTGCCAAGTGTCCCGGGAACCTAGCTGTCAAATTTCCAAGATACTAGTTGCCAACTGTCCTAGATCCTAGTTACTGTCATAGGTCCTAGTAGTCAAATGTCCTGGATCGTAGTTGTACAAGTGTCCTGGATCCTAGGTGCAAAGTTTCCTGGATCCTAGTTGTACAAGTGCCCTATATTCTAGTTTGCAAGTGTCCTGGATCCTAGACTAGGATCCAGGACACTTGGCAAATAGGATCTAGGACTCTTGGCAACTAGGATTCTTAGTTGCCAAGTGTCCTGGATCCTAATTGCCAAGTGTCCTGGATCCTAGTTGCCAATTGTTCTGGCTCCTAGTTGCCTAATTTCATGCATCTTAGTCACCAAGTGTCCTAGATTCTAGTTGCAAAGTGCCCTGGATCCTAGTTGCCAAATGTCCTGGATCTTAGTTGCCAAGTGTCCTAGATTCTAAGTGCTAAGATCCTAGTAGTCAAATGTCCTGGATTCCAGCTACAGAAGTGCCCTAGATTCTAGTTTCTATGAGTCCTGGATCCTAGTTGCCAAGTGTCCTGGAACCTAGCTGTCAAATTTCCTAGATACTAGTTGCCAACTGTCCTAGATCCTAGTTACTGTCATGGGTCCTAGTAGTCAAATGTCCTGGATTGCAGTGGTACAAGTGTCCTGGATCCTAGATGCAAAGTTTCCTGGATCCTAGTTGTACAATTGCCCTAGATTCTAGTTTGCACGTGTCCTGGATCCTAGACTAGGATCCAGGACACTTGGCAACTGGGATCTAGGACTCTTTGCAACTAGGATTCCTAGTTGCCAAGTGTCCTGGATCCTAATTGCCAAGTGTCCTGGATCCTAGTTGCCAAGAGTCCTGGATCCGAGTTGCCAAGAGTCCTGGATCCGAGTTGCCAAGAGTCCTGGATTCGAGTTGCCAAGAGTCCTGGATCCGAGTTGCCACTTGTTCTGGCTCCTAGTTGCCTAATTTCATGCATCTTAGTCACCAAGTGTCCTAGATTCTAGTTGCAAAGTGCCCTGGATCCTAGTAGTCAAATGTCCTGGATCCTAGTTGTACAAGTGCCCTAGATTCTAGTTTCCAAGAGTCCTGGATCCTAGTTGCCAAGTGTCCTAGAACTTAGCTGTCAAATGTCCTAGATCCTAGTTGTCAAGTGTCCTGAATCCTAGTTGCCACGTGTCCTAGATCCTAGTAGTCAAATGTCCTGGATTCAAGTTGCCAAGTGTCCTGGATCCTTGTTACCAAACATCCTGGATCCTAGTTGCCAAGTGTCCTGGATACTAGTTTTCAAGTGTGCTGGATCTTGTGGGAAAGCACTTTAAATTTGGTCCATGTCCACAGATGATACTCTGCGGAATGGCAGTGGCTCATGAGTGCTAAAACTCTGTGTTCCAACACCTGACACTGCAAATTATGCCAGCTCTGGCATGCAAAGTGATCTTCAGTCTGATAATAACAGCGTAATTGCGGTCAGAGGAGTGAAAGAGCGTGTAATCAGGGGAGAAACCACTGAACACCAAAGCAAAGAAAGAACATATTATTTTTCCAACCGATACTAGCAATATGTTCTATCACACTGACACCAGCAATGAAGCTTATTTAAAACTCAACTCCAGCCTTCTCTAGAGTCTTGCAAAGGTATACAGGCTTCTCTCCTGTACTACAGAGATGGGCCGAATGACCATCTGTTCGGTTCGCAGCAGAACTTTCGAACATTGCAAACATTCAGAACCAAATAACGTGAAAAAAGTGCCCATTTTGAAGGCTTAAATGCAAGTAATTAAGCATACAATGGCTATGGGGGTCCGAGTACTGCCCTGGGGGACATGTATCAATGAAAAAAAAGTTTGTAAAAAAAACATAATTTTTAAATGAGCAGTGATTTAAATAAACAGTGATAACCGTGCAGAAACGCACAAAAATATACTATGTTAAACATGCAGTAACGCACTGAAATATACTGCGTTAAACATGCAGTAACGCACTGAAATATACTGCAGGAAATCTGTCCTGACAAAATAAACTGACAGTAGTACAAAATGAATGGTCAAACTACATTCAAACTACACTCACGCTGCACTATCACTAGATCAGGGCTCAAGTCCTGCGGGAACGCGTGGGAACGGAGTTCCTGCACTTTTTTCACAGCGGGAACTCAGTTCCCTTTGCAGGACTACAGCACCCGAGCCACCCCGAGCCAATCCTTCACTAAGCGGCGATGCCAGAGCTCGAGTCACTGTCAGGGGCAGGCGAACCTTAGTAATCCTTCATGTTACTGGCCGCTTCCTGTATATGCAATCATCAGGTAGTGTGCGGGTATTCCGTCACTTCCTCGATGCCGCAATGTCTCCTGGGAGCTTTTGTCATTGTTCCCAGGAGACATTGCGGAGGTCTGCCGCGAGTTATCGCGGGATTTAGGAAGATCTTTTTCCAATCATGGCTCTGACAGTGCTCTGTGCCCTGATTGGGCTAAGCTTTCATTGCTTCAGCCAGTCAGAGCTTCCAATGCACTGTGCGGCGGCGCAGTGCATTGTGGTCATTCAGCGGGCCGAACACACGGTCAAATGCCCTGATAATTAAAGGAGTTGTAAAGGAAAAAAATTCTTTGCCTAAAATTAATGTCTGCAAGGTAGACAGACAGAATAGTGTAATGATTCTGTTAAAAAAGGAGTAAATATACCTATTAAATTCCTTCATCTATATCACCTCCGGCATTCTAGTTTCTGTTCTCTCATTCACTTCCTGGTTTGCATCGCTCGTTCATGTAAGAACATTTCCCAGTGTGAATTTTAACACGCCTAGTAATTCACACCTCCTTGAAGTCTCTTAACACGTAGAGAGCGTCCTGCCACACAGATGTAGCTCCCAGGAGGGGGTGAGCACGTCACTGACCACCGCAGTAAAGCCTCCCTTCACGGTGGTCAGTAAAATCAGACAAGCAGGAAGTGAACAGAACGGAGAAGAAATAGAGCAACTTCTGAGCAAAAACGAACAATGAGGAAGTGAAAAGAGGACTGTCTGCAGGTAAAGGATGCTTATTATGAAAAAAAAAATTCCGTTACAATCCCTTTAAGGTGTTTCTCGAATGGGCGAACAACTAATGTTCGGCCCAAAATCATGCTCGGGCCTAATCGTTCTCCCATCTCTGAACTATAATTGCTTACTCTAATTTTTGCTGCACAATGTGAGGTTCTTACAGTGTGCATTAGTAGCTTCAGCAAGTCAGACAGAGCTAGCCTTCTTTTCTGACTGGAGAATGTCCAGCATCATCTTGGTGCTAGTTGCATGGACAAAATCAGATAACTAGGGCTGCGTTCCAGGCTGGTTGGGTAGTGGCTGGAGAGTTTCCTCATCACTGACGTAGATCTTGTCTTCAGGTCTCTGACACAAAGACAGGAGCCGCATCATTCTTGGGGGCTCATGCAACTGAACTTTGCTGAACATTCATCTGGAGGCATCTCTATAAATAACTATTGTCAGGTGTTAGCTCTAGGGGGATTACATTCCCTTTGAAAAAGGTCGCCTAAACGGCAGGTTTTCTTAAAAATCTGACTTGTAGCCAGTTTTGTTTTAAAAAGTCGCATGAAAATTAAACAAACAAAACAGAAAATAAATCCTTGCCATACAGGCACTAACTAAACATTGCAGGCTCCTAACTCAGAGGAGAAGGTCTTCAACCAGTCACCCACAGAACAAAGATAATGCAAACTTTTCTTTCTCTCACAAAGCAAATAACACATCAGTAGCTCTTTCAGGCTTTGGCTTCCTGAGTCCCTGGCCAAGAGCAATCCTTTGCTCTAGTCCTGCTTAATGTATACCACCTGTTGGGCACAAGTGGACCACAAAATGTGGCACTGGAAATGCAGCGCCCATCAATGCAGCCTACCTGCGCCCAGCAATGCAGCCTACCAGCACCCAGCAATGCAGCCTACCAGCACCCAGCAATGCAGCCTCACCAGTGCCCATCAATGAATGTTTGCTTGCTTCCATTCATTCGGGAGTCAGGACACAGACACAGTTCTCCGCCACCGCTGCACCTCTGACACAGTGTACGAACAGAGCAGTGGCTGCCTGCTGATACTGAGACTTAGTTGCTTGCTGCAGAGAGAAGAGAGTAGGAACACCAGTGGCCGGGTGACCTAGGCAGCAGTGCCACCTAGGTGGCTGTCTAGTTTGCCTAGTGGTAGCACCGGCCCTGCTTGTAATGAATTAGCTGAATTCAGGTAGATTGCTGCATCTTTCAGGCGGCGTAGCGTATCGTATTTACGCTACGCCGCCTTAAGTCAGAGAGGCAAGTGCTGTATTCACAAAGCACTTGCCTCCTAAGTTACGGCGGCGCAGCGTAAATGGGGCCGGCGTAAGCGCGCCTAATTCAAATGAGGATGAGGGGGGCGTGTTTTATGTAAATGATTGGTGACCCGATGTGATTGACGTTTTTTACGAACGGCGCATGAGCCGTCCGTGTACATATCCCAAGTACGCCGCAAGGACGTATTGGTTTCGACGTGAACGTAAATTACGTCCAGCCCCATCCACGGACGACTTACGCAAACAACGTAAAATTTTCAAATTTCGACGCAGGAACAACGGCCATACTTAACATTGACTAGGCCAGCTATTTGTTCGATTAACTTTACGCCGGAAAAAGCCGTATGTAAACGACGTAAAAAAAATGCGCCGGGCGAAGAGTACGTTTCTGAATCGCCGTATCTAGTCATTTGCATATTCTACGCGGAACTCCACGGAGGCGCCACCTTAGCGGCCAGTGTAAATATTTCACCCTAAGATACGACGGCGTAGGAGACTTACGCCGCTCGTATCTTAGCCTAATTTAAGCGTATCTGGTTTCCAGAATACGCTTAAATTTGCGACGGCGTAGATTCAGATACGCCGGCGTAACCCTACGTGAATCTAGCTAATAGTGTTTATTAAACTAATACCTTTAATTTATTTCACGTCTGTTTTATATTTTTCTCCACAATAA
The DNA here is from genome assembly GCF_905171775.1 of Rana temporaria. Classification (NCBI taxonomy): domain Eukaryota; kingdom Metazoa; phylum Chordata; class Amphibia; order Anura; family Ranidae; genus Rana; species Rana temporaria. The sequence continues at coordinate 31,658,379 of NC_053489.1, read as the reverse complement.
CACCCAGACCAAGTTGTTCATTAAAAGATATATACATATATATTTATAATTTTTTTTTTTTTTGCGAGTGCTCCTTTAAACTTTCTCACTGATCTTAATTCTGGTGAGTGAATTAACATCTTTATTTTTTTCCCTCTGTATCTCACTTAAATGATCCTGTGGGCATTTCCTGCCATCATGAAGAGAGGTAACACTAATTATTTCATTCACTGTCATTGATCCCAGGTAGAAGCTTCATTACCTAGAAACTGTCATTAAAAGCTACTTAGGAAATATTGCTCATTAAGGTTACCCATTTTAAGAGGAATTGCAAGTATAATGATGATATTATTAGGATAAATCTGTGCATTGATGAGGTGGCTCATCCGTGGATTTTTTTTTTTTTTTCCGCCTTGAGTGCATGGAAAATCACCAGAGTTTTATCTATTAAAGAAGAACTCCTGAAGCTATTAATCTGGGTTGGTGTGGAGGAAGATGACGGTGTGATCAGGTCAATGCTGAGGAACAGTAAGAAGCTGCCTAAGGCAACTCAGCGAGTAACACACATCCATTGCCTTTTCAAGGCTTCATCATCTGCCAATGGTACAATGATTTTAGGCAACGGGCATGGCTATTCTTGGCTGTCAATGCCAAATACTAATGTTAATTAACATATGTGAAGCCACATTTTTAAACTGTGAGCTATGCTTAACCACTTAAAGCGGAGGTTCACCCGTACATAACACTTTTTCCCCTTAGATTCCTGCTCGTTTTGTCTAGGGGAATCGGCTATTTGTTTTAAAATTTGATCCGTACTTACCCGTTTACGAGATGCATCTTCTCCGTCGCTTCCGGGTATGGGCTGCGGGACTGGGCGTTCCTTCTTGATTGACAGTCTTCCGAGAGGCTTCCGACGGTCGCATCCATCGCGTCACGATTTTCCGAAAGAAGCCGAACGTCGGTGCGCAGGCGCAGTATAGAGCCGCACCGACGTTCGGCTTCTTTCGGCTACGAGTGACGCGATGGATGCGACCGTCGGAAGCCTCTCGGAAGACTGTCAATCAAGAAGGAACGCCCGCTCCCGAAGACCCATACCCGGAAGCGACGGAGAAGATGCATCTCGAAAACGGGTAAGTACGGATCATATTTTAAAACAAATAGCCGATTCCCCTAGACACAACGAGCAGGAATCTAAGGGGAAAATATGAAAAAAAAAAGGAATTGGGTGAACTCCCGCTTTAAGACCCGGACGTTTAGGCAGCTAAAGGACCTGGCCAGTTTTTGCGATTCGGCACTGCGTCGCTTTAACTGACAATTGCGACGTGGCTCCCGAACAAAATTGGCGTCCTTTTTTTTCACACAAATAGAGCTTTCTTTTGGTGGTATTTGATCACCTCTGCGTTTTTTATTTTTTGCGCTATAAACGAAAATAGAGCGTAAATTTTGAAAAAAAATCTATATTTTTTACTTTTTGCTATAATAAATATTCCCCAAAATATATAAAAAAACATTTTTTTTCCTCAGTTTAGGCCGATACGTATTCTTCTACCTATTTTTGGTAAAAAAATTTGCAATAAGTGTTTATCGATTGTTTTTTTCCGCAAAATTTATAGCGTTTACAAAATAGGGGATAGTTTTATTGCATTTTTATTATTTATTTTTTACTACTAATGGCGGCGATCAGCGATTTTTTTCGTGACTGTGACATTATGGCGGACACTTCGGACAATTTTGACACATTTTTGAGACCATTGTCATTTTCACAGCAAAAAATGCATTAAAAATGCATTGGCCCGGATTCAAAGAGATTTGCGCTTTTTTTGCGGAGGCGCAGGGCAACGATTTTGCCCTGCCCCCCCGCAAATTTGCTCTGCTGCCCTTGATTCACGGAGCAGAAGCTCCGTGAATTGCGCGGGCGCGCCGGCAAAATTGCCCGGCGCTAGAGCACGCAATTTAAATGATCCCGTAGGGGGCGGGAATCATTTAAATTAGGCGCGCTCCCGCGCCGAGCGTAGAGCGCATGCTCCGTCGGGAAACTTTCCCGACGTGCATTGCGGCAAATGACGTCGCAAGGATGTCATTTGCTTCCAAGTGAACGTGAATGGCGTCCAGTGCCATTCACGAATCACTTACGCAAACGACGTAAATTTCAAATTTCGCGACGCGGGAACGACGGGTATACGTAGCATTGGCTGCCCCTGCTAATAGCAGGGGCAGCCTTATGCAAAAACCGACGTACGCAAACGATGTAAACTGCGTACGCAGGGCTCGCGTAGGGTTGTGAATCGCCGTTAGTATGCAATTTGCATACTATACGCTGACCACAACGGGAACGCCACCTAGCGGCCTGCGTAAGAATGCAGCCTAAGATATGACGGCATAAGGAGCCTTATGCCAGTCATTTCTTAGGCTGCAGTCGGCGTAACGAGGTTCCTGAATCAGGAAAATTCGTAACGCCGGCGAAAGTAAGCAATTGCGCTGCGTAACTATGGTTACGCAGACGCAATTGCTCTTTGAATCTACCCCAATGATTTTAGGCAACGGGCATGGCTATTCTTGGCTGTCAATGCGAAATACTAATGTTAATTAACATATGTGAAGCCACATTTTTTAAACTGTGAGCTGTGCTTAACCACTTAAGACCCGGACCTTTAGGCAGCTAAAGGACCTGGCCAGTTTTTGCGATTCGGCACTGCGTCGCTTTAACTGACAATTGCGCGGTCGTGCGACGTGGCTCCCAAACAAAATTGGCGTCCTTTTTTCCCACAAACAGAGCTTTCTTTTGGTGGTATTTGATCACCTTTTTTTTGCGCTATAAACAAAAATAGAGCGACAATTTTGAAAAAAATTCAATATTTTTTACTTTTTGCTATAATAAATATCCCCCAAAAATATATCTAAAAACATTTTTTTCCTTTATTCTTCTACCTATTTTTGGTAAAAAAAAATCGCAATAAGCGTTTATCGATTGGTTTGCGCAAAATTTATAGCGTTTACAAAATAGGGCATAGTTTTATTGCATTTTTATATATATATTTTTTTACTACTAATGGCGGCGATCAGCGATTTTTTTCATGACTGCGACATTATGGCGGACACTTCGGACAATTTTGACACATTTTTGGGACCATTGTAATTTTCACAGCAAAAAAATGCATTAAAAATGCATTGTTTACTGTGAAAATGACAATAGCAGTTTGGGAGTTAACCACAAGGGGGCGCTGAAGGGGTTAAGCGTGACCTCATTTGTGTTTCTAACTGTAGGGGGGTGTGGCTGTAGGTGTGACGTCATCGATTGTGTTTCCCTATAAAAGGGAACACACGATCAATGACGGCGCCACAGTGAAGTGACTTGATGAGTCAGGGCTGTTTTGGCAGCACAAGTGGGACCTACTTAATATTAGGTAGGTGGTCATAAGGCTATAATTGATCATTTGTCAGGGCTTTTTTTCAGCTGAAACTTGGTGGAATTCAGTTCTAAAGCCCCATACACACTATCAGTTTTCCTGTCAGTTTTCTCATCAGGTTTACCAAAACCATGTAGTGCAAGGGCCTGCCTGATTGCATACAAATTGAAACTCTTGAGGTTTGACCTCATATTAGATGATTTTGGTAAACCTGAAGAGAAAACCGTCAGGAAAACTGATAGTGTGTATGGGGCTTTACACCTTTGGCTTAGCCCCTTCTCTCCCTGCTCACCACTATCACTTGTAAACGCAGAAGTCCAGATTCTGTGTTTACAAGTGACAGCTTGTCTTCCAACGGCTCCCATAGATCTGATTTCATGAGCGGCTCCCACTGAGTGCAGGATGGAGACCTGGGAGATGTAGGTGCCTGGGGTGCAGTGTAGATGCTGACTCCCCCACTGGATGATCTCCCTGAAAATGAGCGAGGCAGAGTGCGGGGAGGTACTAGGGAGGTACTAGGGAGGGAAGAAGTGAACTGCAAATCAGCTGCGTACCCATAGAAGATAATGGGCTTGAATTCGCACATCACTCATTAGAACTGAAAAAGCGATTTGGATAAGCGACGAAACGTCTTCAACATTCCAGAACAAGTCCATCCGAATGTCTTCAAGACGTATTGTAGCCATCTTATCCGTCTCCAGCACATCTATATAATATTTTCTATTCGTATCCTCAGAACAATTTTCACATTCTCATAATCAAAGCTCACAAATCAAACCCAGCTTTGAATTAGCAAATGAAAGATTGACAGACTGATCGTCTTTTATTAGAGAAATAAGAACGGCCCTGCGACACAAACGTCGTTATCAGAGGAAAATGATACAAAACTCGGCGCCGTTTGATTGTCCTGTGCATGTGGAAGAGGTTTAAATATAATTCTTTGTTCAATAGGTAATCAGGCAAGATTAATGAGCAATTCAGAGACTGAGGAGAACCTGAGTTTATTTAAAACAAGACTCGCTGCAGAATTAATGATCAATTCAGTGAAGATATTTTTAGGCAAAGCAAGAAGAAAAAAAAAAAAAAAATGTCAATGCTTTAATCAGTTTTATTAGGGACGGGGAGAAAATGAAAACCTTTGGCGCATCATCGCTCAATTACCACGCAACCGATGGCGCTATGATCCACCACCAACAATAATTATATTATTAATAGTGTTTAGAACGCTACGGTTGTGGGGCTAATTAAAGCGATTTGCATGAAAAGAAAGCGAAAAAAATAAATACAAAAAAAAAAAAAGGATTTTGATGTCAGAATGGGGAATTTAGAAAGTAGAGAAGTTGCTGTGAAAAACAGAATATCGCCATATTGAGGAAGGGCCTTGAAAAAGTATTTACCCCCCTTGGCATTTTCCGTGTTTTGTTGCCTCACAACCTGGATTTAACATGGATTGTTTAAGGATTTGCATCATTTCATTTACAGACCACGCCCACAACTTTGAAGATTTTTTTTTTAAAATTGTGAAGCAAACAACAAATTGGACAAAATAACAGAAACAGTGAATGGACCAGATTCTCAGTCAGCGGCGTATCTTTTTCCCCTGGCGTAACGTATCCGATTTACGTTACGCCTCCGCAACTTAGACGGGCAAGTGCTGTATTCTCAAAGCACTTGCTCCGTAAGTTGCGGCGGCGGAGCGTAAATCGGCCGGCGTAAGCCCGCCTAATTCAAATTTGGATCAGGGGGGCGTGTTTTATGTAAAACTACTGTGACCCGACGTGATTGACGTTTTTGCGGAACGGCGCATGCGTCGTCCGTGGAATTTCCCAGTGTGCTATGCTCCAAAGTACGCCACAAGGACGTCATTGGTTTCGACGTGAACGTAAATGACGTCCAGCCCCATTCACGGACGACTTACGCAAACGACGTAACTTTTTCAAATTTCGACGCGGGAACAACGGCCATACTTAACATTGATAAGCCGCACTTATGCCTCATATAGCAGGGGCAACTTTACGCCGGGAAAAGCCTAACGTAAACGTCGTAACTTTACTGCGTCGGCCGTGCGTGCGTTCGGGAATTCGCGTATCTAGCTAATTTGCATACTCGACGCGGAATTTGACGGAAGCGCCACCTATCGGTCAAAAAAAAATGCAGTTAAGATCCGACGGCGGAAGAGACTTACGCCTGTCGGATCTAATGGATATCTATGCGTAACTGATTCTAAGAATCAGGCGCATAGATACGACGGGTCGGATTAGGACTTACAACGGCGTACATGGTGCTGCGCTGTCATAAGTCCTTTGAGAATCTGGCCCACTGTGCATAACTATTCACCCCCCTAAAGTTAATACTTTGTAGAGCCCCTTTTGCGGCTATCACAGCTCCAAGTCGCTTTGGATAAGTCTCTATGAGCTTCCCACATCTTACCACTGGGATATTTGCCCATTCCTCCTCCTTGCAAAACTGCTCCAGCTCCTTCAAGTTGCATGGTTTGCACTTGTGAACAGCAATCTTTAAGACTCCTTTCACACTGAGGAGTTTTTCAGGCGGTACAGCGCTAAAAATAGCGCTGCTATACCACCTGAAAAACTCCTGCCAGCAGCATCTTTGGAGCGGTGAGAGGAGCGGTAGGTATACCGCTGCTTCACCGCTCCTTCCCATTTAAAACAATGGGAAACCGCGGCAATACCGCCCGCAATAAGCCTCTGCAGAGGCGCATTGCGGGCGATATTAACCCTTTATCGGCCGCTAGCGGGGGTTAATACCGCACCGCTAGCGGCCGAATCCCGTGGCAAATCCGACGGTATAGCGCCGCTATTTTTAGCGGCGCTATACCGCCACCGCGCCTCCCGCCCCAGTGTGAAAGGGTCCTTAGTCTGACCACAGATTTTCTATTGAATTGAGGTCTGGGCTTTGACTAGGCCATTCCAACACATTTACATGTTTCCCCTTAACCACTTAAGACCCGGACCTTTAGGCACTGCGTCGCTTTAACTGACAATTGCGCGGTCGTGCGACGTGGCTCCCAAACAAAATTGGCATACTTTTTCTCCCACAAATAGAGCTTTCTTTTGGTGGTATTTGATCACCTCTGCGGTTTTAATTTTTTGCGCTATAAACAAAAATAGAGAGACAATTTTGAAAAAAATTCAATATTTTTTACTTTTTTCTATAATAAATATCCCCCAAAAATATATATAAAAAAATGTTTTCCTCAGTTTAGGGCGATACGTATTCTTCTACATATTTTTGGTAAATATAAATCGCAATAACCGTTTATTAATTGGTTCGAGCAAAAGTTATAGCATCTACAAAATAGGGGATAGTTTTATGGCATTTTTATTAATATTTTTTTTTTAATAGTAATGGCTGCGATCAGCGTTTTTTACCGCGACTGCGACATTATGGCGGACACATCAGACACTTCTGACGCTATTTTGGGACCATTCACGTTTACACTGCGATCAGTGCTACAAAAATGCACCAATTATGCCCTGTATACACGATCGGTTTTTCCGACGGGATAAACTCAGATGGAATTTTCTGACAGAATTCCATTCAAGCTGTCTTGCATACACACGGTCACACCAAATTCCGACCGTCCAAAACGCGGTGACGTACAACACTACAACAAGCCGAGAAAAATGAAGTTCAATGCTTCCGAGCATGCGTCGACTTGATTCTGAGCATGCGTGTTTTTTTCTCCATCGGCCTTCCACACAGACGAATGGAATTTCCGATAGGATTTTTTTTCATCGGAAAAAAAGAGAACATGTTCTCTTTCTAAACTCAGATGGGGCACACACACGGTCGGAATATCTGATGAAAAAATTCCATCTGCCTTTTTCCATCGGACATTCCGATCGTGTGTACGAGGCATTACTGTATAAACGTGACTGGCAGTGAAGGGGTTAACCACTAGGGGGCTAGGAAGGGGGTTAAGTGTGTCCTAGGGAGTGATTCTAACTGTTTGGGGCGTGGCTACGAGTGACACGTCACTGATTGCTGCTCCCGATGAGCGGGAGCAGACGATCAGTGTCCTGTCACTAGGCAAAACGGGGAGATGCCTTGTTTACACTGGCCTCCCCCGTTCTGAAGCTCTGTGACCCAATCGTCGGACACTGGCGGACATCTAGTCCGTGGGCACGGTCACAGAACTCACGGCAGGCGCGCGCACATGCCCACACGGCGGGAAATTTGACCACTTCAAAACAGGGCTTTAAAACCCACCTCCATACCAGGCCTATTCTGGCACTTCTCTCCTACATGTACAAATCATCATTCTTTTGCTAGAAAATTACTCAGAACCCCCAAACATTATATATGTTTTTTTAGCAGACACCCTAGGGAATAAAATGGCGGTCATTGCAACTTTTTATCTTGCACGGTATTTGCGCAATCATTTTTCATTTGTAAAAAAAAAATGGTTTCATGAATTAAAAAATAACAAAACAGTAAAGTTAGCCCAATTTTTTTGTAAAATATGAAAGATGATGTTACGCCGAGTAAATAGATACCTAACATGTCATGCTTTAAAATTGCGCACACTCATGGAATGGCGCCAAACTTCGTTACTTAAAAATCTCCATAGGCGACGCTTTACATTTTTTACAGGTTACCAGTTTAGAGTTACAGAGGAGCTCTAATGCACGCGGCGATACCTCACATGTGTGGTTTGAACAACGTTTACATACGTGGGCGGGACTTACGTGTGCGTTCGCTTCTGAGCGCAAGCTACTGGGGACAGGGGCATTTTAATTTTTTTTATTTATTTGATTATTTTTTATTTTACTTATTTATTTATTTTTTACACTTTTTTTTTACATTTTCTTTTTTCGATCGCTTTTATTCCTATTACAAGGAATGTAAACATCCCTTGTAATAGGAATAGTGTGTGACAGGTCCTCTTTAAGGAGAGATGCGGGGTCAATAAGACCCCACATCTCTCCTCCAGGCTCGAAAGAATGAGATTGTGAAAAAAAATTCACAGATCTCATTCATTCTAGCCGCAATTGCGGTTTGTTTACCTACGGGTACCTGTGCGTGACGTCATCACAGTGCGCCCGGGCCTCCGACGGTCATAGAGATGAATGGTGACCATCTGGTCACCAGTCATCTCTATGCTGCACATCTGACAGACGGCGATCATCTCTCCGGGCACCTGATGGGACGGGAGAGCCGGGAGAAGCACCGGATGGCGGTGGGAGGGGGGGGATGTCCCCTCCCGATGCTTATAAGAACGATCAAACGGCAGAGCCGGCGCTATGATCATTCTTACGGTGCGCAGGATCGCCACCGGAAAAAAATGATATCTGAATGATGCCTCTAGGTGTAGGCATCATTCAGATATCCACGCACAAAGTACAGGCTGTCATATGACGTCCACCCGGGATAACAGATCCCCTTTTTGGACGTCATATGACGGCATGCGGTTTCAAAGTGGTTAAAGTGACGTAAATATACGTCACTTTGCCCAGCCGTGTCATTTTGTCACGTATATAGTTGTGAGCCGGTCGTTAACCGGTTAAATAAAAGCAAGCTGGAAAGCCCTGAACCACGCTTCTGCACGGCGTGGACTCCCCCGTATCACAACAGGTGTAGATACTTCTCCTGCGTTGTTGCGAATTCTCCGCCGCATAATGCGTATCTGTATACTTTTAGGGTCAGCGGCCCTTTAAAACAGCAAATTAGAAATGCAATTAGTTAGCAGTCCTCCTGACCGCCGGAAATATTGGATTGATCCTTTCCAGAACGAGAAGGAAAGTTTGTGAAATCGCAATTTTCCCGAGGAGGTTTTAAGAAGAAAACAATCATGGGAAAAAATGTCTTCAGGTAAATGGAATAATTAGAATCTTTATGAATTCACTGATAAATTAGATATATCAAAAATGAATTAAAATGGTGACAAGTGTTAATCTTTTTAATGAGACCGCCGGTAACCTCATCAGAGTTTTAATTAGAATTCAGCCAATTCCTGCTGTTCGCATTTACATTTGACCCAAGTGTGGCATGAAGTTCTGAGCGGAATTATCTATGAACGAGGGGCCGTGCTGTGTGTGCGCTGCAAAGCCGTCGTTGGCAGTAGCGTAGAGTATAAGAAAAACCGAAGTCCATTAGACTTTGCTACGTTTTGGCTTCTGAAAATGAATGCGCTTGCTTTTGATGACAGGAATGCAAATGTTCAGCTTTTATATACATCTCACCCAGGGCCGGATTTTCTCTCCCTGCCCCCCCAAGGCCAGGTTCCACAATGCACCCCCTCCCCGCCAACCAAACCCCCCCACCCCAAATCAACTGAGAATGTGCGGCACGGTTAGATCAAATATGTTTTGTTTGTTTTTTTACTTTATCACTTTTTTTATTTTTATTTATTTGTAGCTTGTCGCTTACTTTCTTAATTTTTTGTATGATTTTATTATTATTTTTCTTATTCTTTACTTTTTTATTTTATTAATTTAATTATTATTTCTTATTATTTATTTATTTATTTATTTGTTATCAATTTTTTTTCTCTTAACTTTTTTGCTATCATACAGGAGAAAACAATTTCCTGTGTGATAGCAATTGGAGGTGACATTTTCTCTTTATTGACCCTGTCACCTCCAAAACAGGAGTCCTAGCACTGTGCTAGAACTCCTGTCACAGCTGAGATGGGAAGAGCACAGCTCTCCCCTCTCACTGTGTACATCGGCAGCAGGGACAGGAGACAGACTCGGTGGCCGGGGGGAGGACGGAGTCCCGAAGACAGAGCCAGCAGAGAGAGGTATGTGGGGGGGGGGAGAGGGGAGGACGGATGGGAGCACATATTTTACAAGTGATTTTGGCGACATCGCCACAATCACTTGTTAACGAGCGAGTGGATTCCCCCATAACTTACCGCCCTTAACTGTATCTTCCGGGCGTCGGGGGACTCCATGCCACTGCCGCCCCTTGGAGCCCTGCCGCCCCAAGGCCTGGCCTCAGTGTCCTTGTGGGAAATCCGGGCCTGATCTCACCCAAAAATGAAGCTTATAAAATAAAAAGTCACTAAGCTTCAGTTCACACTATGATCTGTGTGCGAATCAAATTGCGCCCCATCGCACCAAAGACATGTGTGCAGCAATTTTGGCACCACGCTGCAACCGGATCGCATAGTACTTGCGACCTGTGTTTGGGATGACGTTAAGATTGCAGTGATACCCTCTGCGGGTCGTGGGCTGCATTCGTGTGAATCTGTTTTTCATGTTACAAAATCATCCTGATGCATTATGCACTCCGAAACGCTGCATCCTGTGTGTAATGTACTCCTGATCTCTGCATCCTGTGTGTAACACACTCTGAACCCTGCACCCTATGCGTAATGTACTCCTGAACTCTGCACCCTGGGCCGGATTCAGATACCTGAGCGCATCTGTCCGGCCTGCGTAACGTATCTCCAATACGTTACGCCGCTCTAACTTTGGGCGCAAGTTCTTTATTCAGAAAGAACTTGCGCCCTTAGTTACGGCAGCGTAACGTATGTGTTGTGGCGTAAGGCCGCGTAATTCAAATGGGGATGTAGGGGGCGTGTTTTATGTAAATTTGGATTGACTCCGCGTATTTGACGTTTTTTTTGAATGGCGCATGTGCCGTTCGTGAAAACATCCCAGTGCGCATGCTCGAAAATCCGCCGCAAAACGTCATTGCTTTAGACGTGAACGTAAATTACGTCCAGCCGTATTCGCGAACGACTTACGCAAACGACGTAAAAAAATTAAAACTGGGCGCGGGAACGACGGCCATACTTAACATTAGCTACGCCTCATATAGCAGGGGTAACTATACGCCGGAAAAAAGCTCTACGCAAACCCTGTGCATAATGTACTCCTGAACCCTGCACCTTGTAAATAATGTACTCCTAAACCCTGTGTGCAACACACTCTAAAGCCTGCACCCTATGCCTTGTGCACTCCTGAGTTCTATACCCGGTGCATAATGTAGTCTTGAACCTTGCACCCTGTGTGCAACACACTCTGAACCCTGCATCTTGTGTGTAGTGCACTGCCGAACTCTGCATCCTGTGCATAATGTACTCCTGAACCCTGCGCCCTGTGCATAACGCACTCCTGAACCTGCACCCTGTACATAACACACTGCTGAATGCTACACCATTTGTGTAATGAACTCCTCAACTCTGCACCCTGTGCATATTGCATTCCTGAACCCTACTCCCTGTCCATAATGCACTCCTGAACCCTACACCCTGTGCATAACGCACTCCTAAACTCTGCACCCTGACCCTGTGCGTAATGCACTCCTGATACTTGAGCCCTTTGCATAATGTACCCCTGAACCCTGTACGCTGTGCATAATGCACTCCTAAACTCTACACCCTGCGCATAATGTACTCCTGAGCCCTGAACCCTGTGTGTAATCTACTCCTGCACCCTGTGCGTAACACAATCCTGAATCCTGCACCATGTGCATAATGTAATAATGTATTCCTGAACCCTGTGCATAATGGACCTTGCACCCTGTGTATTATTCACTCATGAACCTTGAAACCTGTACATAATATACAAAAGTGTCCGATGTGTCCGCCATAATGTCACAGTCATGATAAAAATCGCTGATCGCTGCCATTACTAGTAAAAAAAAAAATATTAATAAAAATGCCATAAAACTATCCCCTATTTTGTAGACGCTATAACTTTTGCGCAAACCAATCAATAAACGCTTATTGCAGATTTTTTTACCAAAAATATGTATAAGAATACGTATCGGCCTGAACTGAGGGAAAAAATACTTTTTTTTTTATATATATTTTTGAGGGATATTTATTATAGCAAAAAGTTAAAAATATTGGGCCAGATTCTCAAAAGAGATACGCCGGCGTATCGCCTGATACGCCGTCGTATCGCCTGATACGCCGTCGTATCTCTGAGTCCGCCCGTCGTATCTATGTGCCTGATTCATAGGATCAGTTACGCATAGATAACCATTAGATCCGACAGGCGTAAGGCTCTTACACTGTCGGATCTTAATTGCAATTTTTTTTTCGCCGCTAGGTGTCGCCGATGTCGTTTTCCCGATCGAGTATGCAAATTAGCAAAATACGCGAATTCCCGAACATACGCCCGCCCGACGCAGTGAAGTTACGATGTTTATGTAAGATTTGCGACGCGTAAAGCTGCCCCTGCTATATGAGGCGCAGCCAATGTTAAGTATGGCTGTCGTTCCCGCGTCTAAATTTAAAAATTTATGTTGTTTGCGTAAGTCGTCCGTGAATAGGGCTGGACGCCATTTACGTTCACGTCGAAACCAATGACGTCCTTGCGACGTCATTTAGCGCAATGCACGTCGGGAAATTTTAGGGACGGCGCATGCGCAGTACGTTCGGCGCGGGAACGCGCCTAATTTAAATGATCCACGCCCCCTACCCGGATCATTTGAATTAGGCGGGCTTGCGCCGGGGGATTTACGCTACACTGCCGCAACTTTACAGGCAAGTGCTTTGTGAATCAAGCACTTGCCCGTAAAACTTGCGGCGGCGTAACGTAAATCAGATACGTTACGCCCGCCGAGTTTTACACCGGTATACAAGAATCTGGCCCATTGAATTTTTCTCAAAATTTTCGCTTTATTTTTGTTTATAGCGCAAAAAATAAAAACTGCAGAGGTGATCAAATACCACCAAAAGAAAGCTCTATTTGTGGGGAAAAAAGAACGTCAATTTTGTTTGGGAGCCACGTCGCACGACCGCGCAATTGTCAGTTAAAGCGACGCAGTGCCGAATCGCAAAAATGGGCCTGGTCCTTTAGCTACAAAATGGACTGGTGTGTGGTTAAGTACCGCTCCCCAGAATGGTCAGCGGCGGGGACCACGTCAATACACCCAGCACCCAATACACCCGGCCCATTGCAGTTCCAACCTTGACTCCTGGTGACAGCGACACCCACAGTCAGGTGGAAGATGTGCAACGCAGCCAAGCTGGAACAGGGACCCATAATTTGGCATAAAATTCTGAGCTAAACTACAGCTCAGATAACTAAATTTACAAATAGCGCCTGCTCAACAGGAGCAGGGAGCTACATATATACAGGGCTTTTTTTCCTCAGAGAATAGGTGCAGGAACTACTCCCTTCCAAGTCACCCTTGACTCCACCCCCTACCGGCCTCTGAGCACCGTTCCTTGGTTCCACCCCTTATCCACCTCCGAGTACCACTCCTTTTAGAGAATGCAGAAACAAGTTTTATTTTGTGGTGCCAAGTATTTTGTATAGAATTTGTTAACCTCCCTGGCGGTATGATTCTTTCAGAAAAAAGGTGCTGAAAGCGGTACCATTGTTTGCAAGGAAATTTGGTGTTTTATACTGTAGGCCTGTAATTCCTAGGAATAACTCACTTAAATCTGACCAAACAAGAGTCTAGTAGGGATCCCGGGTATGACATTTTTTTAAAAACAAAATTATAAATTATAATATAATAAATATTTATAAATAATTATAACAAATAATAATATAATTATAATAACAATTATTCAATAATGTAATCAACTCAAAATCACTGAAATTTGCTCAGTTGCAGAATTGTCGCTGTCATTACTTTTATTTTTTTATGACGAATTTCCCCACAAATCGCTATCGCACAATTCTGCAAGTGATTATAATTTATTATCGCTGTTTTCTAGCTGCTCTAAAACCATTTTTGACATAAAGGGACACTTTTGGTTGCTATGGACAATCTACAGTTTGCAGGCAGAAAGAACCGTTTTTATTATATAAAAGAACATGTAGGGCACTGGGCAGACCACTAGGGACAAGGGGGGTGTGTATTTTTTACATACAGTACTGTAATCTGTAACATTACAGTATACTGTATGTAATGTGTTTGTTTACGTTTTTGAATTTGGCGCCGTTCTCCTCTCCCGTGCGTCGTAACGTCGCAGGGAACGGAGATCGGCGGCACAGGAGGACGCTGTGTGAATCGAACGAGCACCCGCTCGCTCACACAGCGCGGTGGCATCGCTGGATCCAGGGACAAGGTAAGAAAACACTGCCTGTGGATCCAGCGAGGCAAGCCCGAGTCTGACTCGGGGTTACCGATCGCAGCACAGAAATCTAACCCAGAGTCAGACTCTGGAATACCGCCAGGGGGGTTAATGATAACAAGAAAGGCAGTCAATTAGCAACAATAGCTTCCCCAGTAGCCATCATTATTGACCCTCCAGCAGCCAGCAGATCCCTCCCAGCAAATATTGACCCCCTGCAACATAAGACACACCCCAGCAACAATAGATTCCCCACCAGCAACAATAGACCCCCCCCCTGCAAAAATAGATCCCCTCCAGCAACAATAGATTCCCCAGTAGCCAGCATCAATATATCCTCCAGCAGCAAGCAACAAAGACCCTTCTCTCAACAGTACATCACTCCTAGCAATGACGCCCCCCCCCCCCAGGAACAGATTCCCCACAAGCAACAGAAGAACTCCCCAGCAACAATAGACCCCCTTCTTTTGCAAAATAGATCCCCTCCAGCAACAATAGATACCCCAGCAGCCAGCATCAATAGACTCTCCAGCACACCCCAGAACCTATTTCCATTACATACATGGGGCTAGATTCAGATAGATCAGCGGATCTTTAGATCCGCCGCCGCAAGTTTTAGTGGCAAGTGGGTAATTCACAAAACACTTACCTCCAAACTTGCGGCGGCGTATCTTAAATCCCCCGGTGGAATTCAAATTCCGTGGCTAGGGGGAGTGTAGCATTTAAATCAGGCGTGTCCCTGCGCCGATTTAACTGCGCATGCGCCGTCCGCAAATTTTCCCGGCGTGCATTGCTCCCAATGACGTCGCAAGGACGTCATTGGTTTCGGCGTGAGCGTAACTTGCGGCCATCGGTTTTGTGAATCGACGTACGCAAATGACGTAAAAAAAAAAAAAATTGGATGCGGGAACGACGGCCATACTTAACATAGGATACGCCACCTAGGGGGCATGTTTATCTTTACGCCGGGAAAACCCTTACGTAAACGGCGAAAAGTGACTGCGTCGGGCCCACGTACGTTCGTGAATTGGCGTATCTCGCTGATTTACATATTCTCTGCGTAAATCAGCAAGAACGCCCCCAGCGGCCATTTTTAATTTGCAGTTGTTAAGATCCGACAGGTGTAACACAGTTACACCTGTCGGATCTTAGGCATATCTATGCGTAACTGATTCTATGGGCCAGATTCACAAAGAGATACGACGGTGTATTATCTACAGATACACCGTTGTATCTCTGACTTACATTGGTCCTATCTATGCGCCTGATTCATAGAATCAGTTACGCATAGATATGGCTAAGATCTGACAGTGTTACACTGTGTTACACTGTCGGATCTTATTTTCAATTTGAAAATGGCGCCGGGGGCGTTCCCGCTGATTTACGTTGAATAATATGTAAATCAGCGAGATACGCAAATTCACGAACGTACGCTGACCCGACGCAGTGTTCTTACGTCGTTTCCGTAGCGGCTTTCCCGGCGTATACTTACCCCTACTTCAATGAGGCGCAGCCAATGTTAAGTATAGCCGGCGTTCCCGCGTCGAATTTGAATTTTTTAACGTCGTTTGCGTAAGTCGTTCTCGAATACGGACGGACGTCGTTTACGTAAGCGTCGAAACCACTGACGTCCTAGCGACGTCAGTGGGAGCAATGCACGCCGGGAAATTTCGCGGACGGCGCATGCGCATTTAAATCGGGGCAGGAACGCGCCTGATTTAAATAGTACACTCCCCCTAGCCACGGAATTTGAATTCCGCCGGGGGATTTGCGATCCGCTGCCGCAAGTTTGGAGGTAAGTGGTTTGTGAATTACCCACTTGCCTCCCAAACTTGCGGGAGCGGATCTTAAATCAGGTAGATCGAGCGGATCTATAGATCCGCTGATCCAGGTGAATCTGGCCCTTAGAATCAGTCGCATAGATACGACCGGCCTAACTCAGGAGATACACCGTCGTATCTCTATGTGAATCTGGCCCATTCAGTTCAGGAGGTGCCGGAACTGCGTTCCCCCGCGTTCCTGCTGAAAAAGCCATATATATATATATATATATATATATATATATATATATATATATATATATATATATATATATATATAAAATATTCATCTCTTTCTACCACACTTTGTGGCGTACACAGCAGCGGTACTTTGATAAAGTACTCCTTAAAAATTGTGATGACAAATTGGTGCTTAGTGGGAATCATTTGTAACCTTTGTTTAGCAGAGGAAGTGGTGACTGGTGATAGAAGGAGCATGGCAATTGCAATCAGCTTGTTAATTTAGCATACACTGTACAATGCACCTAGCTCAGAATAATTTTCACAAACCATCAAATTATACTTATCTCCTGAAGGTCACACAAAGGAAAAGGAAGATGCAGTTAAATTGTATCCATATATCTCTGAGATTTATTATTCTTTAAGTTAATGCACTGTATAATATCTCGGAAATGTTTTATGATGGGATTTTAAAGGTTCCTTAGTATTGAAAATGGACTTTTAGCTTCAAATTTAGCTGGAAATGTCTTATTTTTTTCTGAGTGGATGGTAATAGTAGATAATGGAGGTGTGCAATGCTCGGAAAAAAAACTTTATTTCTCTTGACAAACTGTAATAGGCTGGAAATTACGTGAATAATGTGCCAAACGCTTGTGTTTGTTTCTGTTGCTGTGTCAAAGCTTCGGAGATATCTCCCGCTTTTCTCTCTTTATTTCCTGCAGTTATATAACATCAGAGTTATCGCCCAGTGCAAGATTCTGACTGCACACAGGTCAGGGAACGCACACGTTGGCTGCGCATCCTGTGCTAATGTATAAAATCACAAAAGAAGAAGGTAAGAACTAGGAATGAGTGAAGTGAATAAAAAATGAAGTATATCTGGTCAGTTTGCTCTGAATGAAGTAACTGGTTCACTCCCAGCCAGTGGCGGTGCGTCCATAAAGGGCGCAGGAGCGCCGCCCCCCCTCTTCTGGCACCACTCTATTACCATAGATAGATTCATGAATTTTCAGGCGCAGGGCAACTGAATTACAGTGGCGGGGGTATTTTTTGGAAGCACCTAATAGGCACCCAAAACAGTGATCAGCCGGCGCCATGCTGGATGTTCGCTGATCACTCAGCTGTGTGTTAGCAAAGCGAAGAAATTCGCTTTGCTAACACTGAACCGCCTCTCAGCCAATCAGGTTGCCGGGTCTGTTGCCAGTCACCTGATTGGCTGAAACATCAGGCGCTGTGATTGGACGCCTAAGGCCCCGTACACACCATAGAATCCATCCGCAGATAAATCCCAGCAAATGGGTTTCAGCGGATAGATCCTATGGTGTGTACACGCCAGCGGATCATTTTCCGCGGATATTTCTCCCCTGGGATGGATTCCAGCAGATCGGATATTTGCTGACATGCACAACATATCCATCTGCTGGAATCCATCCCAACGGATGGATCCGCTGGTCTGTACAGACTCACCGGATCCATCCGTCCGAAGGGATCCCCCGCATGCGTCGTAATGATTCGACGCATGCGTGGAATTCCTTATATGACAGCGTCGCGCACGTCGTCGCGTCATAATCGCGGCGACGGCGCGACACGTCATCGCCAGAGGATTTCGGCGCGGATTTCAATGCGATGGTGAGTACACTCCATCGCAGAGAAATCTGCTGAAATCCTCGAGAGGATTTATCCGCGGAAACGGTCCGCTGGACCGTATCCGCGGATAAATTCTCTCGTGTGTATGGGGCCTCAGGCCCTGTACACACGATCAGTCCAAACTGACCTTGTGTATGGCCCATCAGACTTTTGTCCTTCAGACCAAAGTTTTAGAACTTGCTTTAAAATCGGACTGATGGACTGATGACCATTGGTTCAAAACCCACACATGCTCAGAATCAAGTCGACGCATGCTTGGAAGCATTGAACTTTGTTTTTTTTAGCACGTCGTTGTGTTTTACGTCACCGCATTGGACTTGATCCGATTTTGAACTGATGGTATGTAGGCACATCAGACCATCAGACTTCAGCCTTCAGTCCATTTTCATCAGCTTGGACTGATCGTGTGTACAGGGCCTGAGAGAGAATGGAAGAAGACACGGAGGACGTGGCGGAGACCGCCACTGACCCGCTGCGAGACAGCATCGGGTAGCATCTGATAAACTCAGTAGCGGCAATTGATGGGCACACTGACAGCATCTGATGGGGCAAATTAGCGGAAATTGATAAGCACACTGGCATCATCTGATGGGGCACAGTAGCAGCAATTGATCGGCACACTGGCAGCATTTGATGGGGCACAGTAGCGGCAATTGATGGGCAAACTGGCAGTATCTGATGGTGGTTACAGTAGCGGCAATTGATCGGCACACTGGCAGCATTAGATGGGTCACAGTAGCAGCATTTGATGGGCACACTGGCAGCATCTGTTGGGGCACATTAGCGGCAATTGATCGGCACACTGGCAACATTTGATGGGCAAAGTTGCAGCAGTTGATAGGCACACTGGCAACATTTGAAGGGGCACACTGGTGGCAATTGATGGGCACAGTGTCAGCAATTGATGGGCACAGTGGCTGCGTTTGGTGGTCTTTCCGGCTTCACATTGGCAAATAGTTACTCATTATCTTCATAGAACAAAAATGGTGGACTTCTAATCTTGACAGACTTTTTCAACTCAGAACTTCTCCCACCACTTCACTTCTCCCTGCAGACTTCTACCTCCAGGACTCTTCACCTCCTGCACAACACTTCCCTGTCACAGCATTAGACATCCTGCCCCAAATTTTTGAGGGGGGGGGACAAACAAACTGAAAACAAGAACACAGTCAGCCACTGTGCCCATCAAATGCAGCTACTGTGCCCATCAAACGCAGCCACTGTACCCGGCTATGGCCGCTCACTGTATCACGGGAGTGTGCCCGCAAGGACTACACACAATGCAAGCTCTCTCGCATGAACGTGTGTAGTTTGTGCAGGGAGGACCAGAGACAGCTGCCGAGGGACCCCAGAAGACGTGTTGATCGGGGCCACTCTGTGCAAAACGAACTGCATAGTGGAGGTAAGTATAACATGTTTGTTATTTTAAACAAATTTTTTTTTTCCTTTTAGTGACCCTTTAAAGTAAAATATTCCTTTAAATATCGTACCTGCTGGGTGTCTATAGTATGCTTGTGAAGTGGCACATGTTTCCCGTATTTAGAACTGTCCCTGCACAAAATTACATTTCTATAGGAAAAAAAGTAATTTAAAACTGCTTGCAGCTTAAATGTAATGTCTGGTCCTGTGCAAAGGACACTAAAACAAAATACTGTATGTCCCTGTCTGTATTTGTATGAGAACACCAGCAATTGTATTCAGGCAAGCTTTAGGTGCACACTGTGCAAAGGTCACAGTACACTAAGTGAAAATACTGCACCTAGCACAATCACCTGCCTGCCCGTCAGTATATTATGAAGAGAATAACAGGAACGGATCTAGCTAAACTCAATACAGTCTATAAATATATATACAACACCTGGGATGCATATACATACTATAACTGTAGCCAACTGACTCGCCGCCTGCTCTTTCTAACTCAAAATAAAAGACACTGTCTCTCTCTCTCTCTCTCTCTCTGTCTTTAACCACCGCCGCAACACACTACACAAGGCTGCCACGCAGGCGGCCTTATAAAGTATGGGGCGTGTACTAAACCCCCTGAGACATAATTGGCCAAAGGATATGGATCTTTGTTTTTCCGCACGGTCGATTGGCCAAAGCATGCAGGTCATAGTGCATGTTTGGCCAATCATCAGCCAGCAATGCACTGCAGTGAATTATGGGCTGTGAAGCGCCACTCGAATTTGGCGCGAACGGTCCATAATGTTCGGCAAACGGTTGAACAGCCGATGTTCGAGTTGAACATGAGTTCAACTCAAACTCAAAGCTCATGCCTAGTCTACAAGTGTGACGTATGGATGTCTGGCAGCAGGGTGAATTTGTGTTGTAAAACAAGCTCTCACTGGCCTCTGTAGCTGCAGGTATTTCCCATAGGGCAAACCAGAGCCGCGGCCGCAAGTCGTCACAGGGCCCAAGGCAGCTGGGCTGCTCTTTGAGCCAGCGCCGCTCATCCAGCCTCTCTGCAGCCGCACGGCTGCCAGCTAAGCTCAGCCATGGGCGCCGGGGGACGAAAACACGAGGAGCTAGAGGAGGAGGGGAGGAGCTAGATGAGACACCTACGGCCACCCGTATAGGTCAGCCGTCGGGACATGACTAAAAAAGGGTGAGGAGTTAGATTAGACATCTTGGAGCCAGATGACAGAAAACGTGAGTACAGCCCCCCCTGTAACCTGGATAGGAGGAGCAGTGGGGGCATCTACATATAGAACAATCACTCTCTCCATCTTCCTCCTGCAGTCTCAGAATACCTGTGGGAGGTAGAGGAAAAGCAGGCATTCCGAGATTGCAGGAGGAAGATAGGGAGGATGATTGTTCTATATGCAGCCGCCCCCACTGCTCCTCCTATCCTGCTTCTTTCTGCTGCCCCCCCAGTGCTCTCCACCTCCCCCCATGCTCTCCGTCACCCCCCTGTGTGCTCCACATCCTCCCCTGTGCTCTCCACATCCTCCTGTGCTCTCCTCCTCCCCGGATGCTCTCCGCCACCCTACTGTGCTCTCCACATCCCCCTTGTGCTCTCCTCCTCCCCCATGCTCTCCGCCACCCTCCTGTGCTCTCCACACCCCCCCTGTGCTCTCCACATCCCCCTGTGCTCTCCACATCCCTCCCTGCCTTCCTCCACCCCCCTGTGCTCTCCACATCCCCCCATGCTCTCCGCCACCCCCTCTGTGCTCTCCACATGCCCCCATGCTCTCCGCCACCCTCCATGCTCTTCACATCCCCCATGCTCTCCACCACCCTCCTGTGCTCTCCACATCCCCCCTGTGCTCTCCACATCCCCCCAGTGCTCTCCTCCTCCCCCCATGCTCTCCACATCCCCCATGCTCTCCACATCCCCCCATGCTCTCCACATCCCCCCATACTCTCCACATCCCCCCGTGCTTTCCACTACCCCCTGTGCTCTCCACATCCCTCATGCTCTCCGTCACCCCTCTGTGCTCTCCACATCCCCCATGCTCTACGCTACCTCCCTGTCCTCTCCACATCCCCCTCATTGCTCTCCTCTTCCTCCCTGTGTTCTCTGCCTCACTTGTGCTCTCGCCCCACCCCATGTTCTCAAAGTTCTTCCCTGTGCTCTCCACCCCCCCCCCATGCTCTTTCCTGGTCCCCCCCACACACCTCTGCTGGGTTCCGTCAAAAATCATTTGGTGGAGGGGGGATTGTGGCGTGAGGTTGTTTTTCAGGGGTTTTCCTGTCTCACAGTCTCTTCTCTAATTCATACCAAAGGTGTTCTATGGGGTTGAGGTCAGGACTCTGTGCAAGCCATTCAAGTCCCTCCACCCCAAACTCGCTCATCCATGTCCTTATGGACCTTGCTTTGTGTGCTGGTGCGCAGTCATGTTGTAACATGAGCAGTTGCTAAAATATAAAAAATGTATATTCTTTTGCCTTTCTTCTGACTCTTCTGACTGACTAGTTTTGTGTCTTTTAACTGACTCTTTAAAACGGAAAAAAAAATCAAAAGAAGAAATCATCTTCCCTTGAAAGGTAAGATTTAAACATGAGAGCGTTGTCAAGTGTCGTGTGATGGGTGTTTTATGGTCAGTGAGATTTACTTAAGCCTCAGTGAACATATTATTAAAATATTTGAGGTATGACGTTAACATTTTCGCAAACATGTGTTCCGCTCAGAAGCAATCACAATGATTGATACCGAACATCACACAGCCGAGCTCCGTTCTTGGCAATGGGGGAGGGGAAAACGTGCGAAAGGTGACACAGCCATGTGTGAAGATCATAAAATCCTGAAAGGTCATTCTTGAAATCGGAGTTACCGTATTTGCCTTTTTTGCAATAAAAACCGGGGTGTTTGGAGCTCGACTCTATTAGACTTCATTAGCGGAAAGACTTCGATGCGGAGCCGGGGAAGACTTTACCCTTCCAGCTTTTACTTGTAATGGATCCAAGTATAAAAATAAAATTGCCATTTGTGCAAATGCAAATTACAACTTGACATTTTGGTTCACTCTTTATGATTTTAATGTTTGAAGCAATTGAACCTAAGCCCTGGATAATGATTAAAATACTTAGCTGCTATCGCTTACATAAGGAATAACTCCGTTCAGGACAAAAGTCACATAACTAAACTTATAGGCCCAGATTCACAAAGCACTTACGCCGACGTATAACAAGTTACACCGACGTAAGTGAAAATGTGCGCCGTCGTATCTGTGCGCCGGACCCACAAACTAAGATGTGCCTAAAAACAGGCTTCACCCCGCCGACGTAACTTGCCTACGCCGGCGTAGGGTGGGCACACATTTAGGCTGGATGCATGGTGGCGCTACCATTGATCAGCCATTCAAATATGCAAATACGGCGATTCACGAACGTACGTGCGCCCGACGCAGGCTACACGATGTGCGCGTAAGTTGAGAGAGAGAAAACGAGAGAGAGAGAGAGCGCGCGCGCGAGAGAGAGAAAACGAGAGAGAGAGCGCGAGAGAGAGAAAACGAGAGAGAGAAATGTGAGAGAGAGAGGAAACGAGAGAGAGAGAGAAAATGATAGAGAGAGAAAAGGAGAGAGAGAAAATGAGAGAGAGAGAGTTTTCTCTCTCTCTCTCTCTCTCTTGTTCTCTCTCTCTCTCTCTTGTTCTCTATCTTGTTCTCTCTCTCGTTTTCTCTCTTCGTTTTCTCTCTCTCTCTCGTTTTCTCTCTCTCTCGTTCTCTCTCTCTCTCGTTTTCTCTCTCTCTTGTTTTCTCTCTCTCTCGTTTTCTCTCTCTCCTTTTCTCTCTCTCGTTTTCTCTCTCTATCGTTTCCTCTCTCTCTCACATTTCTCTCTCTCGTTTTCTCTCTCTTGCGCGCTCTCTCTCGTTTTCTCTCTCTTTCGTTTTCTCTCTCTCACTTGTTCTAACTTGTTCTCTCTCTCTCGTTTTCTCTCTCTCACTTGTTCTAACTCGTTCTCTCTCTCTCGTTCTCTCTCTCTCTCATTTTTTCTCTCTCTCTTTCTCTCTCGTTTTCTCTCTCTTGCTTTCTCTCTCTCGTTCTCTCTCTCGTTCTCTCTCTCTCGTTCTCTCTCTCTCATTTTTTCTCTCTCTCTTTCTCTCTCTCTTTCTCTCTCTCGTTCTCTCTCTCGTTCTCTCTCTCTCTCTCTCTCTCGTTCTCTCTCTCTCGTTCTCTCTCTCTCTCTTTTTCTCTCTCTCGTTCCCTCTCTCTCTCTCTCACACTTCTCTCTCTCATTTTCTCTCTCTCTCGTGCGCTCTCTCTCTCGTTTTCTCTCTCTCACTTGTTCTCTCTCGTTCTCTCTCTCATTTTCTCTCTCTCTCTCATTTTCTCTCTCTTTCTCTCTCGTTTTGAATGGCGTAAAGTTATGCCCCATAAAGGAGGTGCAACCCAGTAACAAACATGCAAAGGTCTGCACCAGGGAATACAAGCCGGCGTATTTTACGTATTTTACGTTGGACGTGTGTCTGGCTGGGCGTAGGCTACGTTCACGCCGTAGGCAGTGATCTGGCGTAGTTTAGGCAGTTGTTCCGACGTGGTTGTGAGCATGCGCAGAGGGATGCGTCCACGTCACGGCGCATGCGCAGTTCGTGATACGTATCTGTCTGGCGTCGGCTCATCATGTGCATGGGGTCACGCCTCATTTGCATGGCTCACGCCCAATTCCACCTACGCAGGCGTACGCCTTCGAAACCTACGCCACGCTGGCGCAGCATTGGGGGCACTGGCTTGCTGAATTCCATGCTTGCCTCTCTGCGCTGCGTTGGCGTAGCGTACATTGGTTTGCGCTAAGACGGCGTAATGTGCGCCCGCTCTCTGTGAATCTGGGCCATATTCTATTCGTTTGTCTACAGTTGACTCTTTTTTTCCTTAGGCTTCAGACACCTTCTATGTGCTGAAATCATTTAAGGATTTGTTTAGACTTGCGGTTGCGGGGCGATAAAAAATGCACAACTGAGCCATGCTTTTGTTGCCTCCCAGCTGCCCCCCCTTAACCACTTGCCTACCAGGACAACTTATTTTTGCACACATGTTAATGTAGCACCACCCCCGAAGGAGCTGCTGGTTTAGATTTGGGCTTGCCGTTACTTTACTGTTCCATACGCTCGTTTCAGGGGTTGTCCTTGAAGAGTTATAAGAATGTATGCACCAACACAAAATGTCTCTTTCAAGGGTTTTTTAAGGGAAAGTTCTCCAACAGAGGGACAGGGAAAGACTCAGGTACCTTTGCTTTGCGGATCACGGGTACCACTTAGATCCAGAGGATTAACTCAGCTCCACAGCCCTTTACCTCGGACTCCCCAAGTACCAAATCGCTCGTCTACAAGTCGTTCAAAATATGGCCGCTAGACTTGTGACTGGGAAAAAACCCTGGGAATCAATCTCACCTTCACTGAGAACCCTTCACTGGTTACCAGTAAAAGACAGAATCACTTTTAAAGCACTCTGTCTAACGCGTAGATGTATCTATGGGAATGCTCCCCATTATCTATGCGAAAAAATAAAAGCTCATAATCCCAATCGCGTTCTGCGATCCACCTTAAAAATCCCCGTTGGCCTTAAAAGCGGAGCAGGTAGGGCGGGCTGTGTGGGAGGACCCCATCACGCACCCGCAATTGCCACCCGGGGCATGGAGAAAGGTGGCAGATTGCCTCTGGGGAGGCCTGCCTACTCCCAACTCCTGCAGTCCGGCTCCTCTCTCGAGTACACGCACAAAATACACTTAAAAAAAAATAAAAAATTATTAAAAAATAAAATAAAATAAAAAATCAGCTCCACACTGGATTTCAGCAACCACCAGATAGTCCTACTCTCACCGGCCTAGCAGCTGGTGCGAAGCTCGACAAAGTCTCTGCCACAGACTTGACAAGTGTCATCAGGCCATCCCACGATCTTCTGCCACAAGATCATGCAACTGACTGCACACTCGATATAGTTCCAACAAAGTTACACGACTCACCGAACGTCGGTGCGCAGGCGCCGTATAGAGCCGCACCGACGTTCGGGTTTTTTCGGCAACCTGTGACGCGCAGTATGCGCCGTTCGGGAGCCTGTCAATCACAGGCAGTGCTTGGGAACGCCCACTCCCGCGGGATCGCAGTGAGGTGAAAATCGGGATTAAGAGGTATGTGCTGACAAAAAAAAAAAAACACCGGCATTGTGTCGGTAGGATGGCGCGACTTTGTGTGATGTCAAAAAATGTTTTAAAGGGTGAACCTCCGCTTTAAAGGGCCACGTACAGGTACGTGGATGTGCCCAGCCGTGCCATTCTGCCAACGTATATCGGTGTGAAGGGGTCCTTAAGTGGTTAAACATGGAGTCTCAACACCATTACCCTTAAAGTGGATGTAAGCCCTTAGAGGCCACTTGGCCCTACAGGTAAGCCTAGATTAAGGCTTACCTGTAGGTGCAAGAAATATCTCCTTAACCTACACGGTTATATATCGCTCTTGAGAGTTCTCCACTTCTGATGTTTGAAGCTCGAATCAGGACTGTCTGACATGGGGGCCCCTGCACTTTCTCCAAAGCAGCTGCTCCTTGAGCCCGCGCTGCCCCGAAATCAGGGGCCCCATGATGGCACTGAGAGTGAGGGATACACAGGGGAGGTAGGCTGGCAGCGGTGTGCCATACTGTGCAGAATGATATCTATTATTTCACAGCCAGCAGGGAGGGGCAGGGCCGGAGTGCCAGTGATTCTCTGACCTCGCCCCATGCAGCTTGAATGCTCGGGACTCGAAGGCTGCGGGGTAGGAGCTGGAGTGGGAGCTGCTGAGTCGGCAGCCCTGAGAGCCCACCTGTGGAAGTAGCATTGTGGATGGTGTCACGGTGAGCCCAGCTGTACAGCACTGTTTGCAACGAAAGGCTTGGAATGCCCGGAGGGATGCTCCCTCCTCTGCCCCTCCTTCTGCCTGCTTGATTGGTATAGGTGAGTGGAGTGCTGAAGGTGGACACAGAGCCAAAAGCTCTATATCTCCACTGGAAAAGTGGGTACTACATTGATGGTTTAATGGTGCTGGGGGATATTAAGGGTGTATGGGGGAAAACAATGCTGAGGGGGGATCTGGGGTGTATAGGGGGTAGCAATGCTTGGGGTAGCTTGGGTGGCTATAGTGCTAGAGGTATCATGGATGTAGAGAAGCCACAGTGTAGGAGGTGTCAGGGATGTAGTGGGGTCACAATACAAGGGGTATCTTATGGCATTTGGTTACAGTGCTGGGGGGAATATCTCGGGTGTAGAGGGGTCAGAGTGCTGGGGGGATATCTGGGGTGTAGAGGGGTCAGAGTGCTGGGGGGGATATCTGGGGTGCAGAGGGGTCAGAGTGCTTGGGGGATATCTGGGGGGTAGAGGGGTCAGAGTGCTGGGAGAATATCTGGGGGGTAGAGGGGTCAGAGTGCTGGGGGGGATATCTGGGGTGCAGAGGGGTCAGAGTGCTGGGAGAATATCTGGGGTGCAGAGGGGTCAGAGTTCTGGGGGGATATCTGGGGTGCAGAGGGGTCAGAGTGCTGGGAGAATATCTGGGGGGTAGAGGGGCCATAGTGCTGGGAGAATATCTGGGGTGTAGAGGGGTCAGAGTGCTGGGGGGATATCTGGGGTGTAGAGGGGTCATAGTGCTGGGGGGATATCTGGGGTGTAGAGGGGTCAGAGTCCTGGGGGGGATATCTGGGGGGTAGAGGGGTCAGAGTGCTGGGGGGATATCTGGGGTGTAGAGGGGTCAGAGTGCTGGGAGAATATATGGGATGTAGAGGGGTCAGAGTGCTGGGGGGATATCTGGGGTGTAGAGGGGCCATAGTGCCGGGGAGGCATCAGATAGCAGATATATTATATGCACAGGACAGCTTTGTTACTTTGTGTATGTAGTATTTTCCCACTGTTTCTTTGCTGTACAGAATGATTGTTCATGTAGTTAATGCGGAGCACCACCCAAAGTCTGTGTCTGATGTCTGTTTACCTGCACTGTCTCCATTGTAGGGGCCCCAGAGCATTACTTTGCCCAGGGGCCAATGATGCTATTAAGACGGCCCTGGCTAGAATGTCATCTTCTGATGTTCTTGGGTTCTTACGGTACTCCTCATGTGACTGTCTGTACGGGGATGCTCATGGCTCTTCCAGTTCCTCAGCAGCGAGTAGCTCAGAGAATGAAGATACAAGGAGCTCCTTCAGTAAGTTGTGGGCGGCCCATGCCCACTTGGTACAGGCCAAGGACACTGCAGTCTCCTATTCCTCTCTGTCATAAACCAGGTGTGACCAGACTGTGTGGATTGCAAAGAGGAAACCAAAACGCATGTAAGGTCAAGGTGAATAATATAACGTTTATTAACCACTTCCCGAGGGCCGTACGACGTGCCCGCCGCATCACTGGGATGCCGATGCGCGTGCCTGGCGGCCGCGATGTCCGCCTGGCTCCCGCGATCGGCGGTTACAGAGACAAGAACGTGGATCTGTGCGTGTAAACACACAGATCCACGTCCTGTCAGGGAGAGAGGAGAACGATCTGTGTCTCTTGTACATAGGGAAACAGATCGGTCACCTCCCCCAGTCAGTCCCCTCCCCCTACAGTTAGAACACTATGCAGGGTACACATTTAACCCCTCCCTCACCCCCTAGTGTTAACACCTTCCCTGCCAGTCACATTTATACAGTAATTAGTGCATATTTATAGCACTGATCGCAGTATAAATGTGAATGGTGCCAAAAAAGTGTCAAAAGTGTCCGATGTGTCCGCCATAATGTCGCAGTACCGATAAAAATCGCAGATCGCCGCCATTACTAGTAAAAAAAAAAAAAGTAAGAATTCTGTCCCCTATTTTGTAGGCGCTATAACTTTTGCGCAAACCAGTCGCTTATTTACCAAAATATGTAGAATACATATCGGCCTAAACTGAGAAAAAAAAAAAAAAAAAAAAAAATTGAGCTATTTATTATAGCAACAAGTAAAAAATATTATTATTTTTTTTCAAAATTGTCGCTCTATTTTTGTTTATAGCGCAAAAAATAAAAACCGCAGAGGTGATCAAATACCACCAAAAGAAAGCTCTATTTATGGGAAAAAAAGGACGTCAATTTTGTGTGGGAGCCACGTCGCACGACCGCACAATTGTCAGTTAAAGCGACGCAGTGGCGAATCACAAAAAGTCCTCTGGTCAGGAAGGGGGTATATGTGCCCAGTAAGCAAGTGGTTAAAGATAAGTGGTAAATAAGTAAACACCCCAAATACAAATAGTGCTCAACCAACCAACAGAAACCCACAGACAACAGATAATTCTATACAGCCAAAGGGAAGTACCAAAATCATACATGTTAGCCAGGCCAGGGTCATACACAGCAGATCAGCAGATAACAAAGGCCAGTTCCGGAATCACAAACATTGGTCAGGCCAGGGTCATACACAGCAGATCAGCAGATGAACAAGGGCAGGACAGGAGAGGGAGAAGGTGGATGGGATCAGGCTACAAGGGAACAGGAACACAGGAGGGGCAGGATCCGGATAGAATTGGGTACAGGCTCAGGTCACAGGATACAGGCTAACAGGTCAGGGCGCAAGGACGATGCCAAGGCAACTAGAGAGTGTGAGTTGCCGGGTATTTATATGAAAGCCTCAGGTGACACCTGAACGCAGGAGGCGCTGTCTGCTCCACACTGCCGGGAAACAGCCGCTGGTGGACACCGGTACTACAGCCAAAGAATTCAACAGTGCCACCAGCAGGTGAATCCCTCCACTACAGATCCAGAGTGTTGGAAGACACCCACTGCTGGACACTGGTACTGCGATCCAAGACACCGACGGCTCCACCAGCGGGGGAATCCTTTCCTGACACTCTCCAAGAAAGCTTTTGCAAAGCTTGATGTATTTCCTCATGATGCTTTTCCAAAAGCTCAGGAGAGTGATGTACACCCAAGGACAGGTGAGGATTTGATGGACATGGCCATCCGAGCTTCAAACACTGCAACACAACCTATTGGAGAACAATCCAGAGCTCTGAATGGCTAGTACTAATGACTTCCCCATAAAGACTAATGCTATGTGGCTCCTGAGAGTTCTCCTTACCTGTATTTGTAGCTCAAGTGTCTTCTTCTGGTATTCTTGCAAGGTTCTTGAGTTCTTACAAAACTCTTCAGCTCACTGTCTGTTCTTGATTGCCTATTACTCTCTCGATTCCTCAGCAGGAGATAGCTCAGAGCAAGAAGATAACAGCTACTTGTGTAGTATGTTTATATAGAAGCTTAAAAATATGAAAACACTCCAATTAAACTAAATAACTCAATATCCTTTTTTTGCAAAGCTTGATGTATTTCCTTATAAAAGTAGCCTTTGTCAAGAGCCCAAAAAGGTAAATCTGAATAACACTGGCAGACCTCCCTGGAATCTGGCTGCAGTTTATTACAGATTAAAGCTCACCCCATATGTTAGTGTAGCGCCCTGCCTTTTTTGCACTATAAACAAAAATAGAGTGACAGTTTTGAAAAAAATTCAATATTTTTAACTTTTTTTCGTGACTGCGACATTATGGCGGACACTTCGTACAATTTTGACACATTTTCGGGACCATTGTCATTTTCACAGCAAAAAATGCATTTAAAATGCATTGTTTACTGTGAAAATGCCAGTTGCAGTTTGTGAGTTAACCACAAGGGGGCGCTGAAGGGGTTATGTATGACCTCATCTGTGTTTCTAACTGTAGGGGGGTGTGGCTGTAGGTGTCATCATCGATTGTGTTTCCCTATAAAAAAGGGATCACACGATCGATCACGGCGCCACAGTGAAGAACAGGAAGCTGTGATTACACACAGCTCTCCCCGTTCTTCAGCTCTGGGGACCGATCGCGGGACTCCAGTGGCGATCGGGTCCATGGGTCCCGCGGTCATGGTCGCGGACCCACGGCTGGGCACTTAACTAGTAGCCGACCGCGCACCGTCATTATACGGCGGCAGGTCGGCTCTCCTGGGCGAGAGCCCGTAGCTATACGTCCTATCGTATAGCCGCCACTAGGGGGCGCGTGCGCGCCGCCGGAGGCGCGCGCGCGCGCTCCCCGCTCGCCCCCGACTCCCGTGCGTGTGCCCGGCGGGCGCGATCGCCGCCGGGCACACGCGATCGCTCGGTACAGAGCGGGGAACGGGAGCTGTGTGTGTAAACACACAGCTCTCGTTCCTGTCAGCAGGGGAAATGCTGATTTTCTGTTCATACAATGTATGAACAGAAGATCAGTGTTTCCCCTAGTGAGGCCACCCCCCCCCCCCCCACAGTAAGAACACACCCAGGCATACTTAACCCCTTCCCCGCCCCCTAGTGTTAACCCCTTCACTGCCAGTGGCATTTTTATAGTAATCTAATGCATTTTTATAGCACTGATCGCTATAAAAATGCCAATGGTCCCAAAAATGTGTCAAAAATGTCCGAAGTGTCCGCCATAATGTCGCAATACCGAAAAAAAAATCGCTGATCGCCGCCATTACTAGTAAAAAAAATATTAATAAAAATGCCATAAAAATACCCCCTATTTTGTAAACGCTATAACTTTTGCGCAAACCAATCAATAAACGCTTATTGCGATTTTTTTTACGAAAAATATGTAGAAGAATACGTATCGGCCTAAACTGAGGAAAAAAAATGTTTTTTTATATATTTTTGGGGGATATTTATTACAGCAAAAAGTAAAAAATATTCATTTTTTTCAAAATTGTCGCTCTATTTTTGTTTATAGCGCAAAAAATAAAAAACGCAGAGGTGATCAAATACCACCAAAAGAAAGCTCTATTTGTGGGAAAAAAAGGACGCCAATTTTGTTTGGGAGCCACGTCGCACGACCGCGCAATTGTCTGTTAAAGCGACGCAGTCCCGAATCGCAAAAAGTACTCTGGTCTTTAGGCAGCAATATGTTCCGGGGGGTAAGTGGTTAAAGAGGACGTACCTGTACGTGCTTGTGCCCAGCCGTGCCATTCTGCCGACCGTAAATGTGCAGGAGGCGGTCCTTAAGTGGTTAAGATATTCCATTCCCTAACCCAAGACAGCTATCGACACTCCACAGTCAGGCAAACCAACCCCAATAACGAGACACACAGCTCTGTTTGAGGTTCCACACAAATAGACCCTTTATTGAGAAAATCAGGCTCTTATATACAGTTAGGT
Source organism: Rana temporaria (assembly GCF_905171775.1). Taxonomy (NCBI): domain Eukaryota; kingdom Metazoa; phylum Chordata; class Amphibia; order Anura; family Ranidae; genus Rana; species Rana temporaria. Next base: position 31,626,767 of record NC_053489.1, on the reverse strand, counting down.
TACTGCAGTTCAAATGAACAATGACCCAACTCCACCCACAACATCATACAATGGTTGCTAACGAGCCCCCTCAATACACATCTTTTAGTCAGACATTCGGACTCCGACTCTGACATCATTTACATGAGCTAATGAACTACAACTGATAATTCGGACACCTGACCTTCAGGCTGTCTGCTAACTCACAATACACATTTATCATCAATAGACCTTCACACAATACAGGGTCAATTAGCACAAGCCATCCTAGATTCATTTACATCACACCAGACAGACAGATGGCTTAAGTTGATGACATTAACACCTAACAGTATGTGTCCCCACATTATGAATGAGTCACTTTTTAAATTAACCTGTTGAGTTCAGAATCAACAAACAGCAACCAGTTCTCACAGATATACTGGAATATATTGTGGATAATAATTACATAATAGTCCCATCTCAAGTAGTCCAAGATATATTCTGACTATTATTTCCTGGCTCATACTTTGTAAGAGCTTCTGGGTTCCACGGGCCCTCCCGTTACAACGCCCATACACAAGATCGGACTTTCCGATAAACAACGGTCCGACAGACGTGTTTTATCGGATAATCCGACCGTCTGTATGCTCCATCGGACAATTGTTGTCGGAATTTCCATGGACAACAAATGTGTTACGTTAGATCATCCGATCGTGTGTATACAAGTCCATCGGACTAAAATCCAAAGTACAAACACACATATAGTGGGGTTGGAGATCCCAGCTGATGAGGGGCAAGGGGAGGTCCGCTTTGTTCTTTGGTGTGGGTCTTTGAGGTACGCTTGCCAACCAACTGCATAGCAGGTCGACATATGTCTGGTCAAGCATGTGGTGCCCAAGCGGGTGATGTTTTGCCCACGCATGGGTTCGACTCGAACACAAAGCTCATCCCTATTCAACATTATAGAGAGAAAAGATTTGATATTATAGAGAGAAAAGATTCAACATTATAGAGAGAAAAGATTTGACATTATAGAGAGAAAAGATTCGACATTATAGGGAGAAAAGATTCGACATTATAGAGAGAAAAGATTTGACATTATAGAGAGAAAAGATCGCTGCTGGAATTGGGTGGGGGGAGTCAAATAAAAATAATGATGATGATGAATGTTATTGGCTGATTGTAACCAAAGAGGCGGAGCAGTAAAATAGCTAAAAGTTTGCACTTGGAGAAACGAATGTGAAAGTCGGCTGACTGTTAGGGTAGACAATTCAACATGAATGACGAAGATTCGACGAAGCAGCGAAAAACATACAAATGTTGAATCTTGTCATTGAAGGCTTATGTTGTCTGTTGAAAGTTCTAAGAAGATATGACGGAGCAGCTAAACTGTATGACGCCGCAATCGTAAATTTCCGGTCAAATGCTCGGCCCATAGGCTATAGAAGAATTAGAATGTTGGTTGACTAGTGATAATAATTTATAAATATAATTATTACTAGTGTCATACAACATTAGAATTCTTCTATAGCTTGTAGGCGGAACATTGGACCGGAAATGTACGATTGCTCCGTCGAACAGTTTAGCTGCTCCGTCGAATCTTCTTAGGACATTCGACAGACACCATAAGCCTTCAAGGACAGATTCTACCTTAATTAATTCTGATTTTCGGACGAATGCAATTTTTAACGAAAAACAAAATAAATAAAAACGAATTTCGGGAGTAACTAAAAACATTTATTTTTCCGACGAAAACAAAATTCCGCAATATAATATTTCAGTGTGCACCTGTCTAATGATCAGACATATTTTTAATATCAATGCCAAAATTTCATGAATGAAATGCAAACTTTTGAGCACAAGTTTAAAACGGATTTCTGGTCCGCATTTTCTCCCTGAGAGTTTCAGAGGATCCCATGTCAAATTGTTACAAAAGCTTGGCAATACCTTTAGTAGGCAACTAGATAGTCTAAGGGTTGTTGTATAGTTCCTTCAACCTATAATTATGCCACAGAGGAGGTCAAGATGACACGTGGGATTGGGATAGTGAAAGAATGCCTTTAGTCTTACTCCAGGCCATCAAGGAAATGTCCATCATTGACGTAATATTGCAGGTCAGCAAAATATCCCCATGAAGATCATCCTGTAGGACCTGAGGAAAGCCTTTAATTGCGGCTCGGAGAGCAGTAAAGGGATTAGATATGGACGAATGCAGCCAAGTATAAATATACGTGAGCTGAGAAGTGATAGATTAATTGTATAAATTAGGGCTAGCCTAGACTCCCTCTGCCTGTGTAGCCTGTAGAGAAGATCCGGCTATTCTCAGGTGAGCAAAGCTCCAAGTATATGTTGAAATAACACATTCAATACATTGGAACAGCTGTCCATGGAGAAATAAAAGGGAAGCCTTAAGATCATAAAGCAATTTGGTAAGGAAAACCATCTGGACTAAATTTATGGGACCAATAAGATTTAAAGGCAATGAGTTCCAGACTTGTAACCTAGATTCCATTTCAGTTATAGGAGGTTGTATTAGGGGGGCTCTATTGTTAGTTGTTCAAGGATTGTGTGGTCAGACTGCAACATGTATGGTGAGCCTAAAGTGTACCTGTGGTCAATCGATGCACAATACACCACTTAGCATATTCTGAACCAGCAGTAATAGCACTTTAAAACAAGTCTTCATTTACCTCTGCACCTGTAGGCACTGTGGGCAAATTACTTTTCCAAATTCACAACAGAACTTCTTAGGCCTTGTACAGACGACCAAACATGTACGATGAAACCGGTCCGCCGGACCGTTTTCACCGTACATGTCTGCCCGGGGATTTCTGTATGGTGGCTGTACTCACCATCATACAGAAATCCGCGCGTAAACAATACGCGGGGCGTGGCCGCGACGATGACGCGGCGACATGGGCGGCCGTGCCAGTTCAATGCTTCCACGCATTCGTCGAAGTCATTCGACGCATGCGAGGGATGGCAGGCGCTATTTGCCCGCTGGAAAAAGGCCCGGCGCGCAAATGTATGCTGGAATCCTGTCCGCTCGGGCCTACACACGACCGAACATGTCTGCTGAAACTGGTCCGCGGACCAGTTTCAGCAGACATGTTCGGTCGTGTGTACGGGGCCTTAGTCGTGTTTAATGGGAATAGATCTTGGTAGCCTGCCAGCCCTCTAATGTAAACACACAGCAGGTGTTTCTAAAATGTTGGAGACCAACTGATCCCTGACTTTAGAATCTTCAATGTAATTTTTGATAATGGATTACTTCACAATACACACAGCTAAAGAGGTCAATGAGAGCTTGTTTCAAAGCTTTTTTACTAATTGTTAAAATAGCTTGATGTACATCATCTGTTAACAAGTGCACCTAAACGTTATGACTTTAGCATCCTTGCTATCCTGGATGGCATTGGCAGTGTCACGATCAGGGGTTAGGCTCAGAGACCCGTAACACAAGCAGGTTACCCTGGCGAATGATGCAGGCTCACCCGAGGGCCAAGGTCTAAACCAATATTTACCAGAGTTCATGATGGTGGTGTTATGGAGTTGATAAAATTATTATATTATATCTATGTTATCTCTCTCTTATAACCACTCAAATATTGTTATTTTCTTCGTTATTAATTTAATTATTTCTTTCTTGTTGCGATGTGTATATATATATATACTGTGTATATATATGTGTGTAGCGCCCTACTACTTTCATAGCTGGTGCTGCTTTAAATTTAGAGGGCGGTCAGAGGTTTAGTTACCTCTGACAATGTTATTTTGGCCAAATTTGGGCCTCTGTTCCAGCCATGGCTGAACTGTGAGTGACCACTATTGCTGCCTGGGGTGCCTATACCACCCCAGGCCAAGGGTGGCAGCAGTCGAGTCAGGGCATATTGGGTGTTTTTTCCTCAGCAGCCAATCAGTGGGGGTTGGCCGCCTCGCTGTGCATGCTGGGGGAGCGTACTTAAGGGACAGACGTCATTGGTTCTGGGTTGATGTCGTGTTGAGGCCATCCCTGGCTGTCGTCCCACCACCCCCCGTGTGTGGCCCTCATGGCCGGGGTTGCGTGTTCAAGTGTTTCAGGACCACGGGTTCGGAGTTGTAATCTACCTTGTAGGCCCGGTAGTCAGACTGGGTCTACAGTTACAGAGTGGTTCTGTGCTGTCTGTCCTGAGGGAGGAAGCTGCCTGATGAAGAACCTGTCTGGGGGAATACCGAGCAAGAGGCTGGTATCTCAGGAGAGGCCTTAGACTTCATCGAAGGACGCACCATTACTGGATGATGGTCACCTGTCAGTTCTGAATTGACCAAAGTTTATTCAAGAGAGATCCAGGGTGCTTAATCCTGAGTTGAGAAGGATTCTGGACCGAAAATATTTCCTGCTGTCAATCAAAGTAGGCTAGCCAATCAGGAGAAAGAGGGGCAGGACTGCGGCTCCATGTCTGAATGGACACAGGGAGCTGTGACTCAGCTCGGGTGCCCCCATAACAAGCTGCTTGCTGTGGGGGCACTCAACAGGAGGGAGGGGCCAGGAACAAAGAAGAGGCACCCAAGAAGAGGAGGATCTGGGCTGCTCTATGAAATCCCACTGCACAGAGAAGGTAAGTATAACAAGTTTGTTATTTTTATAGAACAAAAAAAAATGAGACTTTACAAACACTTCAATATGAGTTCTAACATTTTAAATAGAATGCCCACTAGATGGCGCTTTTCCCATTTTTATACACACATTAGCAGTTGGGAAATCGCATGCGATTTGGACAGGAATCACACCACATTCCTATTCAAATAACATGCAATTGTTTGCAGTGCGATTTGCACCCATTTACAGTCATGGCCGAAATTATTGGCACCCCAGAATCTTTTCCCAGAAAATCAAGTATTTCTCACAGAAAAGTATTGCAGTAACACATGTTTATTCCCTTTGTGTATATTGGAACAAAACAAAAAAAGGGAGGAGAAAAAGCAAATTGATTTACGAGATGCATCTTCTCCGCCGCTTCCGGGTATGGGCTGCGGGACTGGGCGTTCCTATTTTGATTGACAGTCTTCCGAGAGGCTTCCGACGGTCGCATCCATCCCGTCACGATTTTCCGAAAGAAGCCGAACGTCGGTGCGCAGGCGCAGTATAGAGCCGCACCGACGTTCGGCTTCTTTCGGCTACTAGTGACGCGATGGATGCGACCGTCGGAAGCCTCTCGGAAGACTGTCAATCAAGAAGGAACGCCCGCTCCCGAAGACCCATACCCGGAAGCGACGGAGAAGATGCATCTCGAAAACGGTAAGTACAGCTCATATTTTAAAACAACTAGCCGATTCCCCTAGACAAAACGAGCATGAAGCTAAGGGGATTGTTTGAAAAAACTGTTTTATGGGTGAACTCCCGCTTTAAGTAAGCCAAAATCCTCACACAATATTGTCACGCAAAACTCCAAAAATGGGCTGGTCAAAATTCTTGGCACCCTTAACTTAATATTTGGTTGCACACCCTTTGGAAAAAATAACTGACATCAGTCACTTCCTATAACCATCAATACGATGCTTATTCCTCTCTCCCGGAATTTTGGATCACTCTTCCTTTGCAAACTGCTCCAATTTTAAGATCTTTCCACAGGTGTTCAATGGGATTTAGATCTGGACTCATTGCTGGCCACTTTAGAACTCTCTAGCACTTTGTTGCCATCCATTTCTGGGTGCTGTTTGATCTATGTTTGGGGTCATTGTCCTTCTGGAAGACCCAAGATCTCGGACGCAAACCCAGCTTTCTGACACTGGGCTCTACAGTACGACCCAAAATCCTTTGGTAATCCTCAGATTTCATGATGTCTTGCACACATTCAAGGCACCCAATGCCAGAGGCAGCAAAACATCCCCAAAACATTATTGACCCTTCACCATATTATACTGTAGGTACTGGGCTAGATCCAGCAAGCATTTACGCCGCCGTAATTTCAAATCTGCGTCGGTGTATCGTTACGCCGATTCTCCAAGGCAGATACATCTAAGAAATAGGCTTCCTCCACCGACGTAACTTGAATGCGGCGACGTATAATTGTGTGCAATATTATGTTGGCCGCTAGGGGCGCTTCCGTTGTTTTCGGCGTAGAGTATGCAAATTACCTAGTTACGCCGATTTACAAACGTACGTGCGCCCGGCGGTAGTTTTTTACGTCTTGTAAACGGTATGTACAGCTCATATTTTAAAACAACTAGCCGATTCCCCTAGACAAAACGAGCATCCATCTAAGGGGAAAAAGTGTTATGTGCGGGTGAACCCCCGATTTAAGTACATTTTGGCAAACTGTAGTCTTGCTTTTTTATGTCACTCTGTCAGCAGTGGGGTCCTCCTGGGTCTCCCGCCATAGCGTTTCATTTCATTTAAATGTTGACGGATAGTTGGCGCTGACACTGATGCTCCCTGAGCCTACAGGACCGCTTGAATTTCTTTGGAACTTGTTTGGGGCGTCTTATCCACCATCCGGACTATCCTGCGTTGCAAAGTTTCATCAATTTTTCTCCTCTGTCCACGCCCAGAGAGATTGGCTACAGTGCCACGGGTTGCAAACTTCTTGATAATGTTGCGCAATGTGGACGAAGGCAAATCTAGATCTCTGAAGATGGACTTGTAACCTTGAGATTGTTGATATTTTTCCAAAATGTTTGGTTCTCAAGTCCTCAGACAGTTCTCTTCTCCTCTTTCTGTTGTCCATGCTTAGTGTGGCACACACAGACACACAATGCACAGACTAAGTGAACTTCTCTCCTTTTTATCTGCTTTCAGGTGTGATTTTTATATTGCCCACACCTGTTACTTGTCCCAGGTGAGTTTAAAGGAGCATCTCATGCTTGAAACAATCTTATCCACAATTTTGAATGGGTGCCAAGAATTTTGACCAGCCCATTTCGGAGTTTTGTGTGACATTATGTCCAATTTGCTTTTTTTCTTCCCTTTTTTTGTTTTGTTCCAATACACACAAAGGAAATAATGTGTATAGCAAAACATGTGTTACTGCAATACTTTTCTGTGAGAAATACTTGATTTTCTGGAAAAAATTCTGGGGTGCAAATGGCAACGCAAAATATCAGTACTCTGTATCGGCAAGTACTCGACCAAAAGTATCGGTATTCGTACTCACCGATAAAAAATGGTATTGGCGCAATTCTTCTTATGACATGGGCTTCAGAATTCTGACTTTGAAACCCAGAATTTTAAAACTCAGAATTCTGTCTTTAAATCTCAAAATTCAGACATTTTAATCTCAGTAACAAAACTCTGCGTATTCTGGGTGCGGAATAAACCCACAATTTATGATGTGGACTTAAGTATTCTGACTTTGAATTTCAGAATCCTGACTTTAAAACTCAGAATTCTGACTTTGAATCTCAGAACTCTGACTGTGTATCCTGGGTGTGGAATAAGCCACGATTTATGATGCAGACTTCAGAATTCTGACTTTGAATCCCAGAATTTTAAAGCTCAGAAGTCCTGTCTTTGAATCTCAGAATTCTGACTTTAAAACTCAGAATACTGGCTTTGAATCTCAGTATTCTGACTTTTAAACTCAGAACTCTGGGCCAGATTCACAGAAGAAATACGCCGGAGTATCTACTGATACTTTGGCGTATTTTCAAATTTGCCGCGTCGTATCTTAATTTGTGATTCACAAACAAGATACGACCGCTTTTGGCTAAGATCCGACAGGCTTACGGCTTCGTACGCCTTCGGATCTTAGGCTGCAATACTTTGGCCGCCGCTGGGTGGAGTTTGCATCGTTTTCCAGCGTCGGGTATGCAAATGAGCTTTTACGGCGATCCACAAAGGTTTTCGCATTCGTTACGTCATCGCTAGTCGTTTTTTCCCGTCGCAAAGTTAAGCCTGCTTTAACATGGCTTGAATTTAAACGAGCCATGTTAAAGTATGGCCATCGTTCCCGTGTCGAATTTCAATTTTTTTTTTGCGTAAGATGTCCGGGAATACGAATATACGTTAAGTTTACACGCAAGTGCTTGGTGAATCAGGCACTTGCGCTGAAAACTTGCGGCGGTGTAGCGTATAGACGATACGTTACGCCGCCGCAGTTATATGTGAATCTGGCCCTCTGATTTTGTGTATCCCGGGTGTGGAATAAGCCCACGATTTATGACATGGACTTCAGAATTCTTACTTTAAATCCCAGAATTTTAAAATTTAGAACTTCTGTCTTTGAATCTCAGAATTCTGACTTTTAATCTCAAAATTCTGATTTTGTGTATCCTGGGTGTAGAATAAGCCCACGATTTATGACGTGGGCTTCAAAATTCTGATGTTCTGAATTTTAAAACTTTGAATTCTGCCTTTGAATCTCAGAATTCTGACTTTTAATTTCAGAATTCTGACTTTGTGCGTCCCGTGTGATGAATAAGCCCACACTTTATGACAAGGTAACATGCGTTGTTGTGTTGCAGAGCCATTGGTTTCCAATGGCACCCTAATGCATTAAAGCAATTCACCTGTGTTGTAGTGCATTGCCTTAAAATAAAAGGTCATGCGATTTCAACTTTAGGTTGAAATGGCAGGCCATTCATTTTGAGTTTGGTGCCTTGAAATTAAAATTGAATTTAAAGAATTAAATCCTTATTAAGTTCTTTACTCTTATGGATTTTCAAAGTCTTTGCTATATGGCCCCATTACTCCCCCCCTCTAATAAACAGGTACACCGGCCCATAGAACTCACCAGGCAGAACATCTAATGTTAATCCTGCCCCATATATTTTTAATGAAATGGAAAATGGGACATACAGAGTACATTTCCTTTCCCATGCAAAGAAATTCTAATTATTTGATCCTAAGCTATTTCTAATTTTCCACCAGCCCGTTCTTCTTGATAATTTTCAGTATTATAACAATTTATGGCATTTGAAGGCGGCCATGCATAAAATTGCAGGCTTATTGTCGAAATGGAATAGAGGCTGCGTGGATATCTAAGCGGGGTTTAATCACTTCACTTTATATCAAATTGTACTCCTGAAAGGGCTCATCATTTTTATTAGGACGCAATAAGCTAATGGAAGGCAATCTGTGTTAATGTTAATAAAATTGTTAATACCGCGTCTCAGAATGCACAATCTTGCATAAAATGTCTTTTATTTACTTAGGAGGTACGGAGGCTCAGATGCCGAGTGCGATCACACTGACAAAACGGCGGCGAGCAGGGAAGACGCACGCGGTCTGGTGTTGTATTTGTAGTGCGGATACCCAGGACAACCCTTCAGAATTTAGTTCATTGGCTAGGTTTAGACATGCATTTAAAGCAGCTGCTTTTCTGAAAAGCGATCCACGTTTGCAATTTGATGCCTCCTCACCAGCTGTTTTAACTCCATTTTTGTAGAACAAACGCACCAAAACCATTTGCGGCGCTTCCCAATTTGCTCGAATGGGTCGGATTCAGTGGGATTGCTGCCTGTCGATCTCAACCTTTTGGATATTTTTTGCCATTGGAGCAAAAGGAAACATTGCAGCACACAGCCATGTTCGCTGCCATTTCAGGTTAAAGCAGATCTCCGCCGAAAAAAAAAAAGTATTAAAAGACAGCAGCTACAAATACTGCAGCTACTGACTTTTAATATTTGGACACTTACCTGTCCTGGAGTCCAGCGCCGTCGGCAGCAGAGGACGAGGGATCGCTCGTCACTCTGCTGCCCCCACCGCCATCCTCGACCAGATTTTTAAAATGAAATCCGGGGACATATTTTTTTTCTTTACTAGTAATGGCGGCAATCAAGTCTTACTCTTCGGGCCCCGGCTACTACTGGATGGGGAGCGGAGGAAGATCACTCCGCCAGGGAAGGCAAGGAGGTAGGCAGGTGGCTGGCCAGGATTTGAGCCAAGCCAGAAGAACATGCGAGCGAAGCTGAATGGGCATGCGCCCCGAAACTGAATAAATATTCCCTCCGCTCCGACCAGCACATGATCATCAGAAAGGGGCACAGGTAATGGGAAAAATACAACCCCCCTATGCTAGTAGGCACGGCGGAGCGGAGGTGTGTAATTCTAATTTTTTTATTTTAATTCTGCACTGACTGTCTTTGAAATTGCCCCTGCCCCCTATTAAATCCAATCTGGGGACAAAACCAGGGACAGACTTGGTCTGGGGATAGTGTCCTCAATCAGGGGACTGTCCCCTGAAACTGGGAATGTCTGGTCACCCTACCCTAAGCTAGTAGAAGTGGCGGAGCGGGGGTGGGGGGTGTGTAATTCAGATTTTTTTTTTCAATTCTGCACTGACTGTCTTCGAAATTGCCCCAGCCCCTGTTCAAATTCAATCCGGGGACAAAACCGGGCACAGACTTTGTCCGAGGACAGTGTCTTCAATCCGGGGACTGTCCCCAGAAACCAGGGATGTCTAGTTAAGGGGGCAGTTAGGGGGGGCTCAACTACACGTTCTTAACCACTTCCCGCCAGGTAGAAATCCATGGACAACCTTGACTCTGGCATCATCCTGTAATCCAGCAATTCTCTTTAACCACTTCAGCCATGGAAGAATTTACCCCCTTCCTGACCAGAGCACTTTTCGCAATACGGCACTGTGTCGCTTTAACTGACAATTGCGCGGTCGTGCGACTTTGCAACCAAACAAAATTGCCGTCCTTATTTTCCCACAAATAGAGCTTTCTTTTGGTGGTATTTGATCACCTCTTAGGTTTTTGTTTTTTGCGCTATAGACAAAAAAGTGCGACAATTTTGAAAAAAAAAGCAATATTTTTTACTTCTTGCTATAATAAATATCCCCAAAAATATATAAAAAAAAATATTTTTTCTCTGTTTAGGTCGGTATGAATTATTCTTCATATTTTTGGTAAAAAAAATTGCAATAAGTATATATTGATTGGTTTGCGCAAAAGTTATAGCGTCTACAAAATAGGGGATAGATTTATGGCTTTTTTTTTAATCATTTTTTTTTTATTAGTAATGGCGGCGATCAGGGATTTTTATCATGACTGTGACATTATGGCGGACACATCGGACACTTTTGACACTTATAGGAGGCTAGGGTTGCCACCTCACTCCTTTAAACCCAAACACATGTTAATTACACAGGTTCTGAGGCTAATTTAACGCAGATAAGGCACCAAGTGAGTTTAATTACCACCTTAATCAGCCTGAACAGAACTCAAATCGTGTGAGTTCAGCAGAACGCGCACGGCTTCACTCCCGCAGCCCAGTGTGAACCTGGGCTTAATGTCAGAATTTTGAGATTAAAAGTCAGAATAAAGTTTTAATCTCAGAATTCTGACTTTTTAAACTCAGAATTGTGTTTTCATTTTTTTCTTTTGGATAGCCCCAGGGCTCTATAATATTCTTTCTAAGAACTATTCCAACTTTAATATTTCCTCACAATATCTTCTGTTGTTTTATACGGAAGAGCCCTGGGGCCAATCTAAAAAATTTCTAAACACAATTCTGAGCTTCAAAATCAGAATTCTGAGTTTCAAAATGATAATTCTGAGATTAAAACTTTATTCTAACTTTTAATCTCAGTTTTCTGACTTTAAAGCACAGAATTCTGACTATGGGCCAGATTCTCAGAAGAGTTACGACGGTGTATCTCAGGATACACCGTCGTATCTCTGTTTTTGGCCCCGGGTATCTATGCGACTGATTCCTAGAATCATTTTCGCATAGATACGGCCAAGATCCGACAGGTGTAAGGCACTTACACCGTCGGATCTTAAATGTAATGCGACGCCGGCCGCTAGGTGGCGTTTACGTTCAGGTCTCATTTGACTATGCAAATGAGCCTGATACGCCGATTCCCGAACTAATTTGCATCGCGTAGCCGTCGCTTACGTCGTTTCCGTAAGCGTAAGGTTACCCCTGCTATATGAGGGGTAACCTTACAACAGTCCGCCGTATGCCATGTTAAGTATGGCGTCGGGTCCGCGTCGGCTTTTTCCGTCGGGTACGTCGTTTTCCTAAGTCGTTCTTGAATACGACTTTACGTCAATGACGCTCACGTCGGCGTCATTGACGTTTTCCGTCGAGAACTGGAGTATGCGCACTGGGCTATTTTAAGCTCGGCGCATGCGCAGTTCGGTCGGCACGGGGGCGCGCTTAATTTAAATACAAGCCGCCCCCTTTGAATTACGCGGGGATACGCCGAGCCAATTACACTACGCCGCAGCAAATTACGGAGCAAGTGTTTGGGGAATACAACACTTGCTCCTGTAAGTTGTGGTGGCGTAGTGTAAATGGCTTACGCGCCACCGCCGCAGGATCTACCAGAATCTGGCCCTATGAATCTCCAGAATTTTTAAACTCAGAATTCTGACTTTGAATTGCAGAATTCTGACATTAAAACTGAGAATTTTGTTGAAAAAGGAAGAGAGAGGAAGGGGAGGTTTTGGGACTTTAAATGAGATGCCTTTTAGCAATAATTATATATATATATATATATATATATATATATATATATATATATATATATATATATATATATATATATATATATATATATATATATGAAAAAAATGTTTCCACATTAACCAGGCTCAAAGTTACATTGTATGCATTAAAAACAGAGGTTTAGTTGCAGGCAGGAGCACACCAAACACCCAGTGCGTTTTTTCCAGCGCTCTTTATTGTTAAACCAGCCATAGGTAGGGGCATGGTCAGGTAGCACACCAGCACCTTTGCTTCTATGCGCTGGGTGTTTGGTGTGCTCCTGCCCCTTTGAGGAGGACTGGGTTACCCCCAGTCACCTGCCCCTTATCTATTGATTAGCACACCTGTGCTCCTACGGAGGAGACTTTAAAAAGGTCATAGTTAGGACTGCAGTACACAGAGTGCCTTGACGGGCCTGCAGCTTACACAGGTATTTGCAAATGTGTGCAACAAAACCTCTGTCTTTAATGCATACAGCTAGACAGGTTATTTGGTTTGTTGCTTTTTTGGTTGGTAACTTTGAGCCTGGTTATTATGGAAACATTTTTTTTCATATATATATTTAATTTTTGCTAAAAACACATCTAATTTAAAGTCCCAAAACCTCCCCTTCCTCTATCCATTAGTAGGGATGGAGGCCTATGTTTGTTGATCATATGCCTCATGTAAAGTTCCAACCTTATTTATTTTTTGAAAAAAGAAAGATTGCCTCTTCTGTACTGCTGTAAAAGATAAAAGGGCACTCTGGTATCCACAATAATAATATTAATACTAAGAATAAGAATACTACTACTACTAATAATAATTATTATTATTATACAGGATTTATATAGCAATATATGGGGCATCCCTTCCTAAAAAGAGATACTTATGTAAATAAGATGAAATAATAAAATAAATAGTCAATAGATATGGGATAATTGTATTTAAATAACAAAGACAGTTGGGTTTTAATTTTGTTTGGTTTAGAAATGGAAAGCGGTAATATATGTCAACATTCATTACATTAGCCATTAGACATGTGCAGACTGGAATATTTAGTTTCGTTTTTTCGTTTTCGTATGGAAAATAAATGTATTTAGTTACTCCCGAAAATCGTTTTGATTTATTTCGTTTTTCGTTGGGGAATAGCTTTCATCCGAAAATCCAATAATACTTGGTTTCTGTTGAATGGTCAAAAGAATATTCGACGGAACGTCGAAACTTTACGTCGAATCGTACATTTCCGTTCGAATATTCCGCCTACAAGAATTCTAATGTTGTATGACTAGTAATAATGTCGAATCAATTCTCTATAATGTCGAATCTATTTTCTCATAAATCGAAACCTATTCTCTGTAATGTCGAATCTATTATTTCTATAGTGTCGAATCTTTTCTCTATGATGTCGAATCTTTTCTCTATAATGTCGAATCTCTCTATACCGAATTTTTACCGCAACGAAAATAAAGCATTTTTTATGTCGGATCTTTCGGTTTTCGTTTCTTGCGCTTTCGTTATCGTTTGTTAAAACGATAACGAAAAAACACGATTTTCAGACGAAAATGTATTCTAACGAAAACGAATGCACATGTCTATTAGCCATGGGAAGTTCATCCTATCTCAGTGCATCCAGTACTGTAATATTATTTTGTAGGTGATCTTAACCTAGTTTTAAACCTCTGAAATGAAAAATGAACAAAGCATATGCCTCTATAGTGTATACTTGACTCAATTTAAAGCACCCTATGTGGTTCCTATCTGCTTTCTCCTCTCTCTGTTATCTGCATGAGTCAATTCTGGCAGATTATGCTGACTCCAGGGGATCCAGATAGAGATTGACAGCTGCAGCTGCACATGTTTTCCTGTTAGACTGTGTAGAGGGGGTGTGTCCTTTCCCTCCACTCAGGTCTCAGATTACACTCAGCTCTATGTTATTCAGTGTGAGACCCACCCCTTGCCTTCAGAACCCATAAATCCTGTGTAAATTCTGGACTTTGGCTGTAGAGAAGAGAGGGTATAACTTACTTTATGCAGGGGGATTTGTTTCATCTCTGTGTATCACCTGAGGCCAGTCACTTCACTGGGTCTATGTCAGGATTTACACCCACTTTAAGCTGGCTATACACTAGTAGTAATTTTGTTTTGAAACCTTTTGTTTTAAGGACATTCATTTAGTTTTCTAATCGTTAGTGTTGTTAGGTTGACAAGATTAATGATGCAACTCGAAGGAGCAAGATTGAATTTTTTTCTTGAACCAACGAATCCTCAACAATTTATGTGATTTTCGTTTGGAGAATGACGTTCATTCTAATATCTAATGTTAGAAGCAAACAACATTTTTAAGTACTTTTTGAAGGACAGAACTAGAAATATTTTGAGGCAAATAGGACTTTCATGGTACCAGACATAGGCCCAGATTCTCAAAGGGCTTACGACGGCGCAACTCCATGTACGCCTTAGTAAGTCCTAATCTGGGCCGTCGTATCTATGCGACTGATTCTTAGAATCAGTTACGCATAGATATCCATTAGATCTGACAGGCGTAAGGCTCTTATGCTGTCGGATCTTAAATGCATCTTTTTTTTTTGCCGCTAGGTGAAGCCTCCGTCGTTTTCCCCGTATGCAAATTAGCTAGATACGCGAATTCCTGAACGTACGCGCGGTCGACGCAGTGAAGTTACGACGTTTACGTTAGGTTTTTGCGCCGCGTAAAGTTGCCCCTGCTATATGAGGGGCAACCAATGTTAAGTATGGCCGTCGTTCCCGCGTCGAAATTTTAAAATTTACGTTGTTTGCGTAAGTCGTCCGTGAATGGGGCTGGACGCCATTTACGTTCACGTCGAAACCAATGACGTCCTTGCAACGTCATTTGGAGCAATGCACCCTGGGATATTTTCCGGACAGCGCATGCGCAGTACGTTCGGCGCGGGAACACGCTTAATTTAAATGCTCCACGCCCCCTACCCGGCTAATTTGAATTAGGCGGGCTTGCGCCGGGTGATTTACGCTACGCCGCTTCAACTTTACAGGCAAGTTCTTTGTGAATAAAGCACTTGCCTATAAAACTTGCGGCGGCGTAACGTAAATCAGATACGTTACGCCCGCTGAGTTTTACGCCAAACTACGAGAATCTGGCCCTTAGACCGCGTACACACGATCGGTCAAAACCAATGAAAGCGGACTGAAGGACCTTTTCATCGGTCCAAACCGATCGTGTGTGGGCCCCATCAGTCATTTATCCTTCGGTCCAAAAAATGTAGAACTTGCTTTAAAATTCAACTGATGGACGCCTAACCGATCGATCAAAACCGATGGTTAGTACGCACGACCATCGGTTAAAAGTCCACGCATGCTCAGAATCAAGTCGACGCATGCTTGGAAGCATTGAACTTCGTTTTTTTCAGCACGTCGTTGTGTTTTACATCACCGTGTTCTGACACGATCGATGTTTAACCTATGGTGTGTAGGCACATCAGACCATCAGTCAGCTTCATCAGTTAACCGATGACAACGGTCCTTCGGACTGTTGTCATCGGATGGACTGATCGTGTGTACGCGGCCTTACACATTTTTTTTAATATAAAAATACAAATATATTACCAAATTGATCATAAAAACCATCGGCAGGCATACAATACGCGAAAAATATGCTGAGTGTCCCGGTAGGGGGACACCCTAAAAAACTTTTTGAAGGCACTCGTCCGGTTATCAAATAGACAAAGAATTTCCATATGAATGTGTATAGCCAGCTTTTTACCCTTTATGCCTCTGGCAGTGAAAGAGTTTCAGAGATAAGCATCACTAACAGAACGCCAGCGGAAAAATGCTAATGGCTTCAATTTAGCTGCCTCGGAAAAGTTTGGACCAGTTGAGTCACTGAATGGTGATGTGTTCCTCCGAGCATCTGTCTCCCAATAAGTGCGAAGAATTGTGTTTTCTTCTCTCCCAACGTTTCTCCATTTCAGCGTATTTTTTTTGTGTCCTGTCAGCCAAATCAGCTGGAAGCCGAACGCACAAAGGATCGACGTGACATATGTCACCATCAACCAGGCCAACAACACTCTCCTTCCATAAACTTCTGATGCCAGCTCAGGAGAGCGGAAAGGGCTCGCATTAAATGTGGATTATCGGTCTTTCATGTAAATGATAACTTATTTCCAAGTCAGCTTCTTGAGGAATAGATTTTGGGTTTACTTTGTCTAAAAAACAGACACTTCAAATTTAAGGCGGACCTGTCAGGAACTTTACAGGCACGCATGAATACATTTCTGAAATGTTACGATATTCAGAAGCGTTAGCATTTTTTCAGAAAAGCTTCACCTTTTACCAGTGCCGTGACAAGGCCATCTGGTGCCCAGGGCAAAGATGGCAAACTGCGCCCCCCCCCCCCCGGGTATAAAGAAAGAGGCAATGTCTTTTCAAAACCAGAAACAAATTAACACAATACAACACTACAATACAATAGTGCAGGCAGGGCCGGATTTGCTCTCCCTGCAGCCCCAAGGCTAGGTTCCATAATGCACCCCCTCCCTGCCAACCGAACCACCTCTACCCCCCAAATCAACGGAGAATGTGCGGCACGGTTAGTTCAAATATGTTTTTTTTTTTTTTTTACTTATTTATTCCTTTTTTTGTAGCTTGTCGCTTACTTTTTTTAATTTTTGTATAATTTTCTTCTTATTTTTCTTCTTATTTTTCTTATTCTTTACTTTTTTATTTTATTAATTTAATTATTATTTATTCTTATTTATTTATTATAATTTTTTTTTCACTTAACTTTTTTTGCTATCACACAGGAGAAAACAATTTCCTGTGTGTTAGCAATTGGAGGTGACATGTTCTCTTTATTTACCCTGTCACCTCCAAAACAGGAGTCCTAGCACTGTGCTAGAACTCCTGTCACAGCTGAGATGGGAAGAGCACAGCTCTCCCCTCTCACTGTGTACATCGGCAGCAGGGACAGGAGACAGACTCGGAGGACGGAGTCCTGAAGACAGAGCCAGCAGAGGGAGGTATGTGGGGTGGGGGGGAGAGGGGAGGACGGACGGGAGCACATATTTTACAAGTGTTAACGAGTGTAACGCTATTGGCGTTATGTTGAACAAAACGAGCGCAGCCTCACCTGAAATAGAGAGCTGCGCTCGTTTCCCTGTCTCTGCAACGTCACTCCCTGTGCGCCGCGGCTTGCGTTCCACGCTGGAACGCGGAAGCGCGCCCCAGCGAGTTTCCTGGTTTCCCGCGTCGCACGGGCTATTTAAACGTGCAGCAATGACGGCAGGGTGTTCCGCTATTTTGTTGGACCCCTGCCGTCACCTGGGACCTTCTGCCTCACGCCACGGTCTGCTGCCAAGCACCCCTGATGCCTCTGAAGCTCAGTCTATGAGCCTCATTACCGGATCCTCACCGCCTAATAGAAACTGGACTTCCACCTTGTTACAGCGCTCCCAGCAAATCCTGCAAACTTCAGGAATTCCCTGCAAACATCATCTCCACTACTCAGAGTCCATACACCTACTCCAGGATTCATTCCAATCTTCTACAACCGCAGATTGCAACAGAACCGCAAGTATTCTTATATGAGCATAACATTACTAAGTTAATTCCTGCAGTACTCATCTATAGACTTTGTGCTTATTAACCCTTATGCTGCATACTTGGGACGCTAACTCTAACAACAGGATACCTTTAACATTGCTGCTGCTTCTGTGCTATTGCTAACCATAGACATTGCTGCTGTTTCTCTTGCTATTGCAGACCATAGACCTTTCTATTGCTTCCACACACACATATGATAGCTTATGCAGTAATAAGCTTGTTATACATTGTGATTCTCATATAGAGGTTGTGATGAATAAAACCCTAAACTCTTTGACCATATAAAAGAGTGAAGTAGTGGTTATATCTGAGAAACCTCCGCATTTGAGATCCTATTTCAATCAAATTAATCACAGGAGTGTTACATAATAGCGGAACCTTAAAAATGGATCCAGCGGAGATTGCAAACCACTTAGTGGGACTGTCACAACGTGTGGACACACTTACTGTTAATCTGAATGACCTGCGCTTAGAAAATGAGGCCCTTAGGGATCAGAATTTTACTCAAGCCAGGGAACGCCCGGAACCTAAAGTCTGCCCCCCAGAATGCTTTTCTGGTGACAGGAAAAATTTTCGCCAATTTATCAGTTCATGTCGATTAATGTTTGATTTACGTCCACGGACTTATTACTCTGACAGAGTCAGAATTTTGACTTTAATTTCATACCTAAAAGGGGAACCCAGAGTCTGGGCAGATGCCTATGTTGAAGAGCATGGCGATCTATTAGGCCTTGTACTCACGGCAGGACATGTCCGATGAAAACGGTCTGCAGACCGTTTCCATCGGACATGTCTGGCCGGGGACTGCCCGGGGACTTCTGTTCGATGGCTATACACACCATCGAACAGAAGCCCGCGCGTAAACATTACGCGGGGCGTGTCCGCGGTGTCGCCGCGTCGATGACGCGGTGTCGCCGCGACAATGACGCGGCGACGTGGGCGGGCCGCCTTAAATATGCTTCCACGCATGCGTCGAAGTCATTCGACGCATGCGAGGGATGCGGGCGGCAGGACATGTACGGTAGGTCTGTACAGACGACCGTACATGTCTGGGCGGACAGGTTTCCAGCGGACTGTTTTAAAACAAGTCCGGGAAACAGTTGTCCGCTGGAAACCTGTCCGATCCGTCCCAAAATGGTCCGCTCGGGCCAACACACGGCCAAACATGTCTGCTGAAACTGGTCTGCGGACCAGTTTCAGCAGACATGTTTGGTCGTGAGTACGGGGCCTCAGGCGCCCTCAATACTTTCATAGATGAAATGTCCTTACTTTATGAGGATCCTAACAAACAGCTTACTGCTGAAAATACCATCAGGAACTTGAAACAAGGGAAGAGACAAGTGGAGGACTATATCTCAGAGTTCAAATGCTGGTGTCGTGAAACTTTATGGACAGACATAGCTCTCAGAAATCAGTTTCGCATTGGTCTATCCGAGTCCGTCAAGGATGAGCTTGCACGTGTTGAAATTCCAGCATCCCTGGAAGATCTCATGCATCTCTCCCTATCAATTGATAGACGCATCAGAGAAAGAAAGGCTGAACGAGCTAATTACTACCAACCAGCACCAATCAGGAGGTCCAGGTCACCCCCCAAAGAGGTTCCTATGGAAGTCAGTATAGTTAGAGGTCCACTGACCCCAGCTGAGAGACAGAGACGCAGAAGCAACAATCTATGTCTCTACTACTCCGCCCCTGACCACATGGTCTCTACCTGCCCCATTCTAAGGAATAAAACGGAAGGTAACAACTTCAATATTAGTAGTTTAAACTTGGCTAAACCCAAAACTCGTACAAACATTAACCAATACATCTTTCTCACCCTTACTTTACAGTGGGACCAAGATAGTACCACCATTGACGCGATGATCGACACTGGTGCTTGTGGCAATTTTATTGATTTAAGTTTTGTTAATTTAAATAAAATTCCTTTTGAGTCAAAGCAAAACCCCTCGTCTGTCACCTTCATTGACGAATCCGAATCCTCCTTCGGTCCAGTAGTGTCTCAAACTGCCCCATTATTAGTTACTTGTGATAATACACATGTGGAGAATCTGGTGTTTGACATCATCCCATCACCCTTATTCCCAGTCGTTCTAGGGTTACCATGGTTACACATCCATCAACCAAACTTTCACTGGTCCAAAACTTCACTTTGTTTAGATTCCCCCTACTGTAAAAACATGTGCTATCCCACACATAACTCTCTTTTAAATAATGTAAACGCTGATGGGGTTCCGTCTTACTTAATGGACTTCTCTGATGTCTTCAGCAAAACCAATGCCGAGTCACTTCCACCCAATAGAATTTATGATTGTCCTATTGACCTGATTCCAGAAGCTACTATTCCTACTGCAAGAATTTACCCACTATCACAGCCTGAAATGGGTTATCTTAAGGAATACCTGGATGATAATCTTAGAAAGGGGTTCATTAGACCCTCTACCTCCCCAGCTAGTGCTGCAATATTTTTTGTTAAAAAAAAGGACGGATCTCACAGACCCGTAATCGACTATCGTTCACTGAATAATATCACGATAAAAAATCGTTACCCATTGCCACTAATTCCAGAACTAATAGAAAGACTGCAAACTTCCAAAATTTTCACCAAGCTAGATCTCAGGGGAGCTTACAATTTAATCAGAATACGTCCAGGCGACGAGTGGAAAACTGCCTTTAAAACCCGTTATGGGTTATTCGAGTGCTTAGTGATGCCGTTTGGTTTGTCAAATGCACCTGCAACCTTTCAACGTTTTATTAATGACATTTTCCGAGATTTACTGGACGTTTGTGTTGTAGTCTATCTGGACGATATTTTGATTTATTCTGACACCTTTGAAGAACATACTAAGCATGTCAGATGGGTTTTAGGCAGGCTCAGAACACATTGCCTCTACGTTAAACTCGAAAAATGTGTCTTTAGTCAGACCAGTGTTTCTTTCCTTGGGTACCAAATCACCCCGGAAGGAATACAGATGGATGATTCAAAGGTTGATTGTATTCTCTCCTGGCCAGTTCCCCAATCTAGGAAGGCCTTGCAGCGCTTCCTTGGCTTCTCAAATTATTACCGTAAATTCATTAAAAACTTCTCGCAGATTGTAAAGCCTTTGAATGCTTTAACAAGTAAAAATGCACCTTTCAAATGGACAAATGAGGCGCAAGTAGCGTTTGAGACACTCAAACAATCCTATACTACAGCTCCAATCCTCCAGCTACCGAACCCCTCATTCTTCTTCATTTTAGAAGTTGATGCATCACATTTCGCATTAGGCGCGGTACTCTCGCAACAACAAAATGTGTCTGAACCTTTACATCCAGTGGCTTTTTATTCCAGAACCTTAACCAGTGCAGAAAGGAATTACCCAATTGGAGAAAAAGAACTCCTAGCAATTAGAGATGCTCTGGCCAATTGGAGACACCTTCTTGAAGGGTCCACTCACCCAATCACCATTTTGACAGATCATCGAAATTTGCAACACCTAAAGGCCTGCAAGACCTTGTCTGCCCGTCAGGTGAGATGGAGCTTGTTCTTTGATCAATTTGATTTCCAGATCTCCTATAGACCAGGTACGCAAAACTTAAAAGCAGACTCCTTATCCCGCATGAATGAGGATCACTTTACCGAGTTACCACCTCATTCTATCATTCCTGATAACCGATTCATAGGAATAACTACTTCTTTTAAACAGTTACTCTCTCAATCCATATCCACAGATGCTTCTGAACTTCCTAATGGTGTTACGAAACAACCAGATGGATTATACACCTATAAAGAGAAATTATATGTTCCTCCTAATTTACGGTTATTGTTACTTAAACAATTACATGATTCTCCTTTGGCTGGTCATCCCGGAATCACCAAGACAATACATCTTGTTAAAAGACACTATTGGTGGCCCCATTTAACTAAAATGGTTCAAGAATATGTCTCTTCCTGCGAGATTTGTGCTAGCAACAAACCTTCTAGGCAACCGCCTTTTGGTCTTCTTACCTCCATTCCAATACCCAACAGACCATGGGAGGTTGTATCAATGGACTTTATAGTTGAGCTTCCCAGATCAAATGGGGCTAATACCATCATGGTCACTGTAGACCTATTCACTAAAATGGCACACTTTGTCCCCTTAAAAAATCTTCCAACCTCACTAGAAACAGCAACAGCCTTCATAAACAATGTTCTAAAACTGCATGGGTTACCTGCTCAGATTATTTCTGATCGAGGATCTCAATTCGTTTCCAAGTTTTGGAAGGCTTTATGTAAGACATTAAAAATTGATCATAGGATGTCCACTGCGTATCACCCCCAAACGAATGGACAGACAGAGCGCATTAATCAGATCTTAGAGCAATATTTGCGCTGTTACTGCACTCACCTCCAGGATGACTGGTTTCAACTGCTTCCCCATGCAGAATTTGCATACAATAATTCAACCAGTTCTTCGTCACTATTCTCACCATTTTTTGCCAACTATGGGTTTCACCCAAACAGTTTACCAACTTCATTTCTTTCTAACGAAGTACCTGCAGTTGACGATTATCTCACCACTCTAAAAAACACAATTCCAATCATACGGTCGAACCTAGAAGCTGCGCAAACACGACAAAAACGTAATTATGACCTTCATAGATCAGTACTTCCTTCTTACAATGTTGGTGATCTGGTTTGGCTTTCTACCAGAAATCTACGTCTAAATTTACCATCGAAAAAGTTGGGTCGTCAGTTCATAGGTCCATATCCTATTTCTCAAGTGATTAACCCTAATGCAGTAAAACTACATTTACCCCTTGATCGGAAGATACATCCAGTTTTTCATGTCTCTCTCATTAAACCGTATGTACCCAATCCATTTCCCAATAGGACTGCACGACCTCCTCCACCAGTTGAAATTCTGGGTGAAACAGAATATGAAGTAGAAAAGATTCTGGATTCTAGAAAAAGAGGTTCTGACACCCAATATTTAATACGTTGGAAAGGGTACTCCCAACTTGAAGATTCTTGGGAAAATTCTTCTCACATTCATGCTCCTCGTCTAATTAGACAATTCCATCAGAGATACCCCACTCGTCCTTCACCTATTACTGGAACTGGTGGTGCCCCATTGAGGAGGGGAGTATGTAACGCTATTGGCGTTATGTTGAACAAAACGAGCGCAGCCTCACCTGAAATAGAGAGCTGCGCTCGTTTCCCTGTCTCTGCAACGTCACTCCCTGTGCGCCGCGGCTTGCGTTCCACGCTGGAACGCGGAAGCGCGCCCCAGCGAGTTTCCTGGTTTCCCGCGTCGCACGGGCTATTTAAACGTGCAGCGATGACGGCAGGGTGTTCCGCTATTTTGTTGGACCCCTGCCGTCACCTGGGACCTTCTGCCTCACGCCACGGTCTGCTGCCAAGCACCCCTGATGCCTCTGAAGCTCAGTCTATGAGCCTCATTACCGGATCCTCACCGCCTAATAGAAACTGGACTTCCACCTTGTTACAGCGCTCCCAGCAAATCCTGCAAACTTCAGGAATTCCCTGCAAACATCATCTCCACTACTCAGAGTCCATACACCTACTCCAGGATTCATTCCAATCTTCTACAACCGCAGATTGCAACAGAACCGCAAGTATTCTTATATGAGCATAACATTACTAAGTTAATTCCTGCAGTACTCATCTATAGACTTTGTGCTTATTAACCCTTATGCTGCATACTTGGGACGCTAACTCTAACAACAGGATACCTTTAACATTGCTGCTGCTTCTGTGCTATTGCTAACCATAGACATTGCTGCTGTTTCTCTTGCTATTGCAGACCATAGACCTTTCTATTGCTTCCACACACACATATGATAGCTTATGCAGTAATAAGCTTGTTATACATTGTGATTCTCATATAGAGGTTGTGATGAATAAAACCCTAAACTCTTTGACCATATAAAAGAGTGAAGTAGTGGTTATATCTGAGAAACCTCCGCATTTGAGATCCTATTTCAATCAAATTAATCACAGGAGTGTTACAACGAGCGAGCAGATTCCCCCATAACTTACCACCCTTAACTGTATGTTCCGGGCGTCAGGGGGACTCCATGCTACTGCCGCCCCTTGGAGCCCTGCCGCCCCAAGGCCTGGCCTCAGTGGCTCTGTGGGAAATCTGGGCCTGAGTGCAGGCCTGTCGCAGTGTATGTACTGCGGCGGGTCGGAAAATGGTTAAAGTAAAATCTATAAGGTGAACTTGCACTGGACCCCCTCGCCACCCCCCCATGAGTCCAGCCAGGGCTGATCCTAGGGTCACAGACGCCTGGGTGCAGAAATATTTCTGGCGTCCCCACATGGACGTAGTTATCTTACTAACCCCTCCCCTTTACATATGTTTCTATGGCAATGACTCAAACAAGGAGTCTTAGTTGCCCTGGGATCCTTCCATGATCTCTTAACTATAAACAAAATACAGAAAGAGAAGCAGAGTACTCTAATGGGACCTGGAGGGGGTCCCTCTAATGTACACAGAGAGGGCCTCTGTTCGAGTCTGTTAGAAAGAGCCCCCAGACATACTACAGGAGATGGTTAGAGACTGCAGACATGATACAAGAGATGGTCAGAGACTGCAGACATACTACAGAAGATGGTCAGAGATTGCAGACATGATACAAAAGATGATCAGAGCTTGCAGAAAAGACGATACCCTGGCACCTTGGCGCCCCCTCTGTGGCGCCTGCCCAGGATCAGCCCCTGAGTCCAGCGATCCACCACACTGACAGCTCGTATCGCCGCTGTACCGGTCTGGGAATTTGATATCCCTGTGGCTTTCACTCCTTTTTGCCCATAGTGACAGGACGGGCGTGCTACACTGGTTCTGGCTGGTTGTTTGTCATTCATTCATAGATGTCCATCTGCTTACTTTGTTATTGACTGCCTGGTTGGTTCCTCCTCTCACCCGGCAGCTCTGTATGGTCCTCTCTCCTCCCGGCCGGCCTCTCGGGGACGTGGCGTCACGCCTCGCCGAGACTCGGAAGCACCTGTCGGGCAGAGATTACTCCGCAGCTCCGTCTGACAGGGAAGCGAAGACCGAGTCCTTTGCTTGTACCGGGGGGCAGGAGCGCACTCGGCACATCTTTGCAAGCAGGTTCAGCTCTGCAGTGTTGTAGGGGTGGCTGGCAGTAGTCACAGTCACTTGTTACCCAGAAAATTTAACAGCACACTGCCAGCGCTGCGCCCCCCCTTCCTAAAATAAATTGCTCCGCCCAGAGCATCCGCTCCTTCCGCCCACCCCTTGTACCGGCCATGCCTTTTACTATTATTAAACCATCCATGATCTCTAGCCCAGTCACATTACCTAGGCTCAGATGAGGAAGCATCTTCCCTTTCTCCTCATCCTAATGATCAGACTGTGATTGGTTCCACGTTGGACCAATGTGACTATACAAAAAAGCCATAACTGGAATTCAGCTTTAACCACTTGCTGCCGGTATAACTGCTGTGCCGGATAATGTACTAGGTACATGATCCGAACCTTTCAGATCTGGGGCACGCATGTGTGCCGCCGGTGATTTAACACAGTGGGGGCTGATCTGTGGGTACCACGGACTTGATGTCCGGTGCCTGTGACCCCAGCAAAGAGCATAATGGATAAGCAGACCAGATTGACAGCGGGACTTCAGACCCCAGCACAGGAGCATATTAGATGAGGAGCAGACTAGACCAGGCAGCAAGACTGTGGACCCCAGCACAAAAGCATGCTGGACAAAGAGCAGACCAGACTAGGTGGTGGGACTTTGGACCCCAACACAGGGGAATACTGGATGAAGAGCTGCCCAAACCAGGCAGTAGGATTTCTAACTCCAGCAGAAGAGCATATTGGATGAAGAACAGGCTAGAGCAAGCTTTAGGACTGCGAACCCCAGCACAGGCGCTTACTGGATGAAGAGCAGACCAGAGCAGGCAGAAGGACTCTGGACCCCAGCACAGGAGCTTACTCGATGAAGAGCAGACCAGAGCAGGCAGAAGGACTCTGGACCCTAGCACAGGAGCATACTGGATGAAGAGTGGGCCAGACCAGGCAGTAGGATTGTTAACCCCAGCAGAAGAGCATATTGGATGAAGAGCAGGCTAGAGCAAGCATTAGGACTGCGAACCCTAGCACAGGAGCTTACTGGATGAAGAGCAGACCAGAGCAGGCAGAAGGACTCTGGACCCCAGCACAGGAGTATACTGGATGAAGAGTGGGCCAGACCAGGCAGTAGGATTGTTAACCCCAGCAGAAGAGCATATTGGATGAAGAGCAGACCATAGCAGGCATCAGGACTGCGAACCCCAGCACAAAAGCATACTGGATAAAGAGCAGGTAAGAGATAAAGAGCAGACTGGACCAGGCAGCAGGATTATGGACCCCAGCAAAAGATCATACTGGATGAAGAGTGGTCCAGACCAGGCTTTAGGACTGCAAACCCCAGCACAGCACGGTTGCCAGTAAAGGACAGGATTGCTTTTAAAGCACTCTGTCTGACGCATAAGTGCATCCATGGAAAGGCGCCACAATATCAATGCGAAAAGATAAAAGGCCACAACGCCAATCGCGTCTTGCGATCCACCGACCAAAATCTGGTCCAGATACCCAAAGCCAGATACAAATCCAAGGGAGAAAGAAGGTTTGCGGTACAAGGTCCTAAACTATGGAACGCTTTACCAACCAGCATTCGGTTGGAGGAAAACCACCTGACCTTCAGAAGACAGATCAAAACTCTGCTTTTTTGATGCTCTGGAAAGACAGCAACAACTAGCGCCCAGAGGCGATTCAGTTCGCATGGGCCGCGCTATATAAGTTTTTCATTCATTCATTCATTCATTCACAGCACAGGAGCATACTGGATGAAGAGCAGAGCAGGCAGAAGGACTGCGGACCCCAGCACAGGAGTGTACTGGATAAAGAGTGGAGTGGACCAAGCAAACTGGATGAAGGGCAGTTGTCTACCTGACACCCCCCCTTAGTGTCTAGTGTACCCCCAACCATCTAAGAGTACCTTTCATATCCTGCCTGTATGGTTCTAACAACCATACATCTAACAGCTGGGCAGAAACATTTTGGGCAGCCCCATTGGGCTGTGTTAGGCTGCATTGCCCAATGCAATTCCAGTGCATAGAAATCTCTAGGCACAATCCTGGACATTCCCCCAGCTGCTCTGCCCACTGCCACTGTTGCCATTCTTGTCCCAAACCCCATTTCTCTGCTCACCTCTGTACCCCAAACCCCCTCTCTGCTCAACTCTGTACCCCAAACCCCCCCTCTCTGCTCAACTCTGTACCCCAAACCCCCTCTCTGCTCACCCCTTTACCCCAAACCTCCCTCTCTGCTCACCTCTATACCCCAAACCTCCCTCTCTGCTCACCTCTGTACCCTAAAACCCACTCTCTGGTTGCCTCTGCACCCCAAACCCTTCTTTCTCTGCTCACCCCTGTATCCCAAACCCCATCTCTCTGCTCACTTCTGTATCCCAAACCCCTTTATCTCTGATCACCTCTGTACCCCAAATTCTCTGCTCACCTCTGTACCCCAAACCCCCCTCTCTGCTCACCCCTGTACCCCAAACCCCCTATATGCTCTCCTCTGTACTCCAAATCCCCCTCTCTGCTTACCCCTGTACCTAAACCCCCACCCTCCCTTCTGATCCTCTTTGTGCCCTGCTTTCCTCTCACCAAAGCCCTAGGACAAGGCTGTTTTTCTATTACAATCCACAAAACTGAGTGCTGCTGGCCACATACACACAGGCTTACACTCACTCCAGGTACTGCCCTGTAGGGGGAGGTGAAGAGCTCTGACACAGGAAGCCGCCTTCCTCTTCCACTGCTCTGAACTGCACTGTCCCAACCGAGGTCCTGCTGTGGCGATGTACAGTTCGGTGAAGGAGCCGGAGCTCAGTCAGTTCTGACAGCCTTTCTCAACCAGAATGCAGAGGCACCCTTGTTAAAGGGGCCGGATAAAGGTGTACCCAAGGACACCCGGCACACCCTGTGCACACAACCTTGCCTGCAAAGGAAATCTTGGGACCGAAGGTGAAATTAGGCTGCACGTGTAAGTGCGACACGGAGACTACACACCCCCTCTTTGCTCCCCCTGGGTCCAGATTCCAAGCTCTGCTGGCTACCAAGCCAACAAGCTATCCAGCTATTCGAGCCATAATAGAATCTGGGACTCGACTCAGTCGGAGCATCCGTTGTCGTTTGCCAATTATTACCTTTACAAACCGTGCTTTAGCCTGAAGTTTTCTACCTCCATATACTATGGTGTTTTAAATAGCCTTTCATATGCCTACTTGGCTGTTCAGGTAACAGCATTGTATATGCCACATATTGATTTCCAACGGTCTGTTCCACACATTCCTGCAGAGACCTATCTTACCTACCGTTATGCTCCTGATGAAGCGTCCTGAACGCGAAACATGTTGAGTAAAAGCGAGTAAAAGCAACATCCATCACTCTGCATATCCAATCCAGTCCTAAGGATCTAAGGGCCAAATCCACAAAGACCCGGCATAACGGCGAAATTCTAATTTAAGTTACACTGCCTTAAAATTTCTACCTAAGTGCCCGATCCACAAAGCACTTACCTAGAAATTTCTGGCCGTGTAACTTAAATTCCGCCGGCGCAAGGCGTTCCTCATTTCATGGGGGCGATTCCCATTTAAATGAGGCGCGCTCCCGCGCCGGCCGTACTGCGCATGCTCGTGACGTAATTTTCCCGACGTGCATAGCGCGAAATTACGTTATGCCGGGCTTTGTGGATTGCGACGGGTCAATAAAGTTGCGTCGGGAAAAAAAAAAGATACGGCGCGAAAAAAAAATTCAAATTCGAAAAAAAAACGCGTCGCTAGACAGAAGGGTCTGCTTTTACATGGTGTACTAACTTTACACCATGTAAAAGCAGCCCTAATTTTGCGTATGCAACTTAATACTTACGGAGAAAAAACGAAGCAGAAAAGCTTCGTGGATCTCCGTAAGTGCTAATTTGCATACCCGAGGCGGCATTTCGACACGAAATGCCCCCAGCGGCGGATGCGGTACTGCATCCTAAGATCCGGCAGTGTAATTCAATTACACATGCCGGATCTTCTGCCTAACTATGGAAAACTGATTCTGTGGATCAGTTCCATAGTTAGGAACAGGGATACGACGGAGTAACAGCAGTTACTCCGTCGTATCTCTTTTGAGGATTTGGCCCTAAAAGTCTTTGTATACCCCCCGGTGCTGTATGGTCTTGTCTATAAGAGCATATGTGCATAAGTATAAGCTTTTATGTAATATTTACTAATTGTGTACTGTCATAATATGCTGATATTGTACTGTTTTGTTCACGAAGTTCTGTATATCATAATTTTTTCTTCGTATACCCTTTTTTTATGAATAAATACATTTTATGGATTTTCTACAATATTTACTTGTACCGTCAAAGTCCATTTCATTAGCCCAGATTAATCTCCAGTTACATATTATCGGGACGTTGGTACACTTTAACATTGGCATTCACAGCGTTTAGTCGCCCTGTGGTTTATGCACTTTCTCTCTAGCAAGACCCATTTAAACAAAGGTGAATATCGCAGCACAGACTAGTTTTGTTATTTTATCTTATAATGGACCATTTGTTTTTTTTCTTATTTTTTGCTGGAGTTCACCTTTAAGCCAACTGTGTGTAGACAGTCGGGCAGATTCAGGTAGCTTATACGGCGGCGTATCTCCAGATATGCCACCGTAATTTTAAATCTGCGCCGGCGTATCGTTACGCCGATTCTCAAAGGCAGATACGCAAAAAAAAATAGGCTTCCTCCGCTGACGTAACTTGAATGCGGCGGCGTAGAATTGTGTGCAATATTACGTTGGCTGCTAGGGGCGCTTCCGTTGTTTTCGGCGTAGAATATGCAAATTACCTAGATATGCCGATTCACAAACGTACGTACGGCGCAATTTATTTACGTCGTTTACGTTAGGCTTTTTCGGCGTAAGGTTGCTCCTGCTATTAGGAGGCGCAGCCAATGTTAAGTATGGACGTTTTTTCCGCTTAGAAATTTGAATTTTTTACGTTGTTTGCGTAAGTCGTTCGTGAATAGGGCTGGACGTAATTTACGTTCACGTCGAAACCAATACGTCGTTGCGGTGTACTTTGGAGCAATGCACACTGGGATATGTACACGGACGGCGCATGCGCCGTTCGTAAAACACGTCAATCACGTCAGGTCATCACACATTAGCATAAAACATGCCCCCCCTTCCACATTTGAATTACGCGGGCTTACGCATTTACCCATTTACGCTACGCCGCCGCAACTTACGGAGCAAGTGCTTTGTGAATACTGAACTTGCTCCTGTAAGTTACGGCGGCGTAGCGTAAATACGATACGCTGCGCCGCCGTAAGAAGAAGCGCAGGTACATGAATCTAGCCCAGTATGTATTAAAAAACAAAGTTTCAAAAAGTTATGTCAACAAAGTCAAAACTCTACTTTTTTTAAAACAGATTTTTTTCTGACCAGATATTCAGAATTAATGAAAGTTTACTCAACTTTCCAAATAGGTGAGTTTCCAAGCCATAAAAAATGGCGCTATTTTCAAGGTGAGCTATTTATTTTCACTTACTTTTTTCTCAGGCAGAAAAATTCCAAAACAAAATATATTTTTTTCCCCTCTTAAAGAAAATCTAAGAGGTTTGATGTGTGCCATGCAGACTACTGTCCATCAGCTGCCATGTGACAGCTTCTTATTTTGAAGCCATTTTCAGGTCCATAATTCCTCCTTTCCCTTTTTCCCTTTTGGGCTTTTTATGTGAGCGGGACCAAGCAAACACTGACTAAGGTAATTCATCTTGTGACCTTTTAGTTCTTTCAAAGCAAAGTGATTTAATAGCACTTAATCTGTCAGGGGCCTGGAGCTTTGTAATAACGTTTTATTAAGGCGTTTTTCATGGAGCATTAGAGGAAGACTTAAACACTGAAGCTGAATCTTACACAATTACTTTCTATTCTGGAATTCACTCGGCATCAAGAGATGGCTGGGACGCCAGGCAGGTTCTCTACGGACTTTTAGAAACTCTTGCAATAATGTGGAATGAGGCCGGTGGGCCGTTGTCCCGAAGGTTATTGAAGAGAACCCACTTGTGAGCAGGTGACGTCGGATTCCCCCAGGGTGCGGAGTCTACAGGCCAGTTGGTGTTCCACCAGGCAGTACCGGGACAGGTTGGTCTGTAGGCAGATGCAGTCTATTTTCTCCACAGCAGGTGGTGCTCATCCGTAGTGCACTGCAGACCACTAAGCTCTGAAGAAAGAGGTACGCCCCCGAAACGCGTCAGACTTAAAATCGATTGTAGATTCAAGTGATTATCGTGTTCTGCTGATATTGCTGGATTTCTGCTGTACTGTCTTTTAAGGCCTGGTTTTAAACTCCATATTGTGAGTTTAATGATTGCTTTTAACATTTTATTAAAATTCATTTAACCACTTCCATACCAGGCACTTACGCACCTTCCCGCCCAAGCCAATTTTCAGCTTTCAGCACTGTCGCACTTTGAATGACAATTGCGCGGTCATGCTACACTGTACCCAAACAAAATTGGCGTCCTTTTTTCCCCACAAATAGAGCTTTCTTTTGGTGGTATTTGATCACCTCTGCAATTTTTTTTGCGCAACAACAAAAAAAGACTGAACATTTTGAAAAAAAATTACGTTTTTATTTTTTTCTGTTAATTTTTTTGTAAATAAGTAAGTTTTCTCTTTCAATTACGGGCACTGATATGGCGGCACTGATGGGCACTGATGAGATGGCACTGATGGATATCGATGAGGTAGTACTGAAGGGCACAGATGAGGTGGCACTGATTGGCGGCGCTGGTATGCGGCACTGATGGGCACACATAGGCGGCACTGATGGGCACACATAGGCGGCACTGATGGGCACACATAGGCGGCACTGATGGGCACTCATGGGCGGCATTGATGGGCACTCATGGGCGGCACTGGGCACTCATAGGCGGCACAGATGGGCACTCATGGGCGGCACTTATGGGTGGCACTGATGGATACTTATGGGTGGCACAGATGGGCACTGATAGGTGGGCACTGGGCATAGATGGGCACTGTGGGGTGGCACTGTTGGACACTGTGGGGTGGCACTGATGGACACTGTGGGGTGGCACTGATGGACACTGTGGGGTGCAACTGATTTACCCATGTTGCCAGTCAGTGCCCATTTGTCGGCACTGATTGGCATCTTTTTTATTTTGTAATGCTTTTTTTTCCCCCCAGACTTTTTTTTTTTGCCCCCTTTTTTTTTTGTTTGCCCTTCCCTGGTGGTCCAGGGTGGGCTTCCCTGGTAGTCCAGCGTGGCGATCCGGGGGGGGGGGGGGGCGCTGATAAACAATTAGCGCGAACCCCCCCTGTCAGGAGAGCAGCCGATTGGCTCTCCTCTACTCGCGTCTATCAGACGCGAGTGAGGAAGAGCCATCAACGGCTCTTCCTGTTTACATCATGATCAGCCGTGATTGGACACGGCTGATCACGTGGTAAAGAGCCTCCGTAAGAGACTCTTTACCTTGATCGGTGTTGCGGGGTGTCAGACTGACACCCTGCAACAACGATCGCCGCGATGCGCGCCCCCAGGGGCTCAGAATCCTGAGGACGTCATATGACGTCCAGTCAGGATTCTACAACCACTTTGCCGACGTCAATATGTCATTGGCGGGCGGCAAGTGGTTAAGCAGTATCACACTAGGTCGGTGCGCCCTCCGTTCTTCGCTCATCCGTAGTGGCACTGTTATTGAAGAGGAAGTCAGGTGGAACAAAGCTCCTCTATTGTTTCCTGTGTCACTGGGGAAGCTATCTTATTTTTAGGGCTGGCCCTACCATGGGTCCTTGTGGGTCCATGGGACCCAGGCAGCACTTTAAGAGCAGTGGCAACAGGGGTGCAGTGCCTAATGACCCGAGGCTCCATCCATCTAGTGTGCAGTGTCATCCTTGCATCATGCTCCCCAGGCCCTTCTCAGTACTGCTGGGAAGCGGAGCAGGGCGGGGCTGGGGAGCGGAGCGGGGCAGGGGGGTGGAGTAGCTCTCTTGGTCCCGAAAAAACAGCACAGTCTTCAATAGCAGTTGCCGCATGTTGAATCACTGAGCCGGGATCAGAGCTTAGTTGGTCGGTGGTGGTAAAGAGGAAGGGGGGAGCTTTTGTGGTGCTGCACATTTCATATACCTGTAAGCAGAGCTGATTTTTTTGGGGCATGTCTCTTTTCTGGAGGTGGCATGTCTCTTTTCTAGAGGGGCATGACCCTTTGCTGGAGGGGGCATGTCTCTTTGCTTGAGGGGGCATGTCTCTTTGCTGGAGGGGTCATGTCTCTTTGCTGGAGGGGGCATGTCTCTTTGCTGGAAGGGGCATGTCTCTTTGCTGGAGGGGTCATGTCTCTTTGCTGGAGGGGGCATGTCTCTTTGCTGGAGGGGGCATGACTCTTTGCTGGAGGGGTCATGTCTCTTTGCTGGAGGGGGCATGTCTCTTTGCTGGAAAGGGCATGTCTCTTTGCTGGAGGGGTCATGTCTCTTTGCTGGAGGGGGCATGTCTCTTTGCTGGAGGGGTCATGTCTCTTTGCTGGAGGGGTCATGTCTCTTTGCTGGAGGGGGCATGTCTCTTTGCTGGAGAGAGCATGTCTCTTTGCTGGAGGGGGCATGTCTCTTTGCTGGAGGGGGCATGTCTCTTTGCTGGAGGGGGCATGTCTCTTTGCTGGAGGGGTCATGTCTCTTTGCTGGAGGGGTCATGTCTCTTTGCTGGAGGGGGCATGTCTCTTTGCTGGAAGGGGCATGTCTCTTTGCTGGAGGGGTCATGTCTCTTTGCTGGAGGGGGCATGTCTCTTTGCTGGAGGGGGCATGACTCTTTGCTGGAGGGGTCATGTCTCTTTGCTGGAGGGGGCATGTCTCTTTGCTGGAAAGGGCATGTCTCTTTGCTGGAGGGGTCATGTCTCTTTGCTGGAGGGGGCATGTCTCTTTGCTGGAGGGGTCATGTCTCTTTGCTGGAGGGGGCATGTCTCTTTGCTGGAGGGGTCATGTCTCTTTGCTGGAGGGGGCATGTCTCTTTGCTGGAGGGGGCATGTCTCTTTGCTGGAGAGAGCATGTCTCTTTGCTGGAGGGGGCATGTCTCTTTGCTGGAGGGGGCATGTCTCTTTGCTGGATTGGGCTGTCTGCTTGCTTTATGGAAATGCATCTTTGCTTTATGGAAATGTCTCTTTACTGAATTTATGGAAATGTCTCTTTGCTTTATGGAAATGTCTCTTTACTGAATTTATGGAAATGTCTCTTTGCTGAAAATATGGGGATGTCTCTTGCTGGATATATGGGGATGTCTCTGCTGGATCGGGCTGTCTCTTTACTATATGGGGATGTCTCTTTGCTTTATGAAAATGTCTCTTTGCTGGATGGGTGTGATTATTTTGGTGATTCTTGGACCCAGGCAGCACAATGTCTTGGGCCAACCCTGCTTATTGGATGCTGGCAACCCATGTGACTCCAGCAGCCATCTTGGGCCAGGAAGAGTCTATTTAAGGCCCTGATTCCTACATCGTCACACTACTAAATTGTGAATGTATCCGGCAGGATGGCTTTCCCACCAGGCATGTTGTAAACTGTTGTTACATTCCTTCAATACAAGTTCTATTGCACCTGTCTGTGTGAATTATTGTCTCCACAACACGCTGCACCCCACCTACAGGTCCAGCACCCAGAGACAAGATGTGGAACTGCGCCCTCCACTTCTAATGCATGCCATACTATGGGTGTGCAGCCCTGCAACTATTCTATGCCCCCTTCCTCCACTACTGGTATGGATTTTAAGGGGAAATCCACCCCAATTTAAAAAAAAAAAAAAATGGCGTGGAGTTCCCCCCAAAAATCCACACCAGACCCTTTATCCGAGCACGTAACCTGGCAGGTTGCAGGAAAAGAGGGGGGGACGAGAGCGCCCCCCTCCTGAACCATACCAGGCCACATGCCCTCAACATTGGGAGGATGCTTTAGGGGTCTATGACCCCTCAAAGCACCATGCCCCCATGTTGATGGGGACAAGGGCCTCATCCCCACAACAGGGACCCCCAGATCTAGCCCCCCCCTATGTGAATTGGTAATGGTGTACATTGTACCTCTACCATTTCACAAAGAAAATGTAACAATTGTAAAAAAAAAAACACACACCGTTGGGAAAGTCCTTTATTAAAAAAATAAAAAATAAAAACCTGCGTTACATTAGAGGGGGGCGGGGTCACCTGCATGTCACTGGGAAAGCCTTTCCCTTGCGTCAGAGGGGGATGGGGTCATGTGACGGGTGGCCCCGCCCTCACCTACATAAGAGCTGTCACTGCTGAAGCCACGTAATTCCCGGGGTGTCTCCGGTGGAGACAGGTGATGCGCTGCGCTGGACGGACATCTCATCGCTGGATCCTGGACCTGGATGAAGAGGAGATATTCTCATCGCTGGACCCCGGAGAGGAGATCACCCATCGCAGGAAACAGCCAGCGTTGGAGCGGAGACCGAGAATGGATTACCACCGCGGGAATCTTTTTTTTTTTTTTTTTTAATAAAGGACTTATGCCAACTGTGTCTGTGTGTTTTTTTGTTTTTTTTTACAATTGTTACACTTTCTTTGTGAAATGGTAGAGGTACAATGTACACCATTACCAATTCACATGGGGGGGGGGCGGGATCTGGGGGTCCCCTTTGTTAAAGGGGCCTTCCAGATTCCGATAAGCCCCCCGCCCGCAGACCCCCACAACCACCGGGCAAGGGTTGTGGGCATGAGGCCCTTGTCCCCATCAACATGGGGACATGGTGCTTTGAGAGGTCACAGACCCCCAAAGCATCCTCCCAATGTTAAGGGCATGTGGCCTGGTACAGTTCAGGGGGGGTGCTCTCTTGCCCCCCCCCTCTTTTCCTGCAGCCTGCCAGGTTGCGTGCTTAGATAAGGGTTCTGGTGTGGATTTTTAGGGGGAACTCATTTTTTTTTATTTTGGGTGGAGTTCCCCTTAAAATCCATACCGGATCTGAAGGGCCTGGTAATTGAATTTGGGGGGAAAAAATGATAATCAATTTTATATGGGTACAGTGCTGTATGACCGCGCAATTGTCATTCCAAGTGTGACAGCACTAAAAGCTGAAAATTCGCCTGGGCAGGAAGGGGGTGAAAGTGCCCGGTATTGAAGTGGTTAAACAAAAAAAAGACATCCGCGTTGAAATACGCACCAGGATAACAACGACCTTTCCAGGGTTTTTGTTTTCCATTTTGGCATTTTCTGCGCACACCAGCCGTTCCTAACGATCTAAAAAAAATGAGATCAGCTCGGCATCATCTTTTGTCATCCCCAAAAAAAAAAAGAGTCACCGGTGCGCATATTTTGGCATTTCTCTTTTTAGCCGTCGGCTGCCATCTTGATCTTATTACAGGAACCGAAAGGCGGAGGCGACGCTTTTCATCGTGTCTG
Organism: Rana temporaria; assembly: GCF_905171775.1. NCBI lineage: Eukaryota > Metazoa > Chordata > Amphibia > Anura > Ranidae > Rana > Rana temporaria. The sequence goes on along the minus strand of NC_053489.1, from coordinate 31,590,348 downwards.
ACCCCCCCCCCCCCACCCAATCCTCCCACCGTTGTTGCGTCGTGCTACCGTACGCTCATAACACGCAAAAGCCATGGGAGACAATAGCCTATAAATCACTCGCCGTGTCCTGTGGGAACAGGTTTGTTTATAAAGGGAGACGTAGGAACACATAAAGAGTAAGTGAATCAAGCCCTCAGCTGGCATTTAATTGATAAGAAGTAAAGCTAATATTAGATAACAAATAAATGGTCTGTTGCACAGGCATTTAATTAAACACCAAATTAATGCAGTAATGACCTAGTAGAACTAACAGCCAGAAACACTTACTGCAAGCAAGCATCTGGAAGGCTACAACTTTTTGCCATGTAGAAATACATTATACAGAGATCTATTTATTTCTAATCAATTCCTCTTCTTTGCTTCCTTTCTTCTTCTTTTTTTTTTTTTTTTACACCGAAAGAGTCATTAAATAGTTATGAGAAAACTAGTTTGGAGCCGGTCCAAATATCTTTAATCCGCCACTTACAGCAGCATGGCAGCTCAGAGGAACTTGCATCCAACTTCCATAATTGAAGATCCTTTGTGCCTACCAGACGAGAAAGTCTTTGAGATGAATATTTGTTTGGTCTGGAGAGAGAAAGAGAGGAAGAAAAATGGATCTATTTTGTCATCTTTTCTCAATGAGAAATGATATTTGTTTTTTAAAACCTGAACGTAAAGGGGTGTTCCAGTAATTTTTTATGTTTATTCAGCCCAGGTATCAGCCGGCAATTGTTGGCAATGACACTGTCTTAATCGGTGCGACGCCGCATTTGCGGCGCTGCACCGATTTCAAAAAGTAGTTCCTGTACTACTTTTTGCGATTTCGGGCCGCGATTTACATAGACATCTGTGCAGAAACCTGCACAGATGTCTCTTAAATCGCACCCGAAATCGGGACTGCCGGCGGGAGTGAAATCGTGCGAGTTCAGCTGAACTCGCACGGCTTCACTCCCGCAGCCCAGTGTGAACCAGGGCTAAAAGTCAGCAGCTACAAAAAGTGTAGCTGCTGGCTTTTAATAAACATACACTTACCTGCTCCACGTTCCAGCGACGCCCCGGCCGGGGCTCCGCTCTTCTCCCCCCCTCTCCGGCCGGCGTCTTCATTCCAAGTGTGGGCACCCGGCCGTGACAGCTTTCGGCTTCACGGCCGGGCACCCACTGCGCATGCGCGAGCGTCACTGCGCATGCGCGAGCGGCTCTGCGCCATCCAATTGGACAGGCGATCGCCTACAGGGAGGGGCTGCAGAAAGGCGGAGAAAGGAAGTCCCCACTCCTCCTGATCCCCCACTCCCCCCCCCCCAAAAAAAATTACATGCCAAATGTGGCATGTAAGGAGTGGATTAAGCGAAAGTTCCACTATTGGGTGGAACTCCGCTTTAAGAGTTTTTTTTCCTTTATATGTTGTCTTGAACTAAAAAAACGAAGAAAACAAAAGATGTTTGCATCTGACTATCAGTGATGATATGGACCAACAACCTGGAGACCATGTCTAATACACTTGAGAGCCTTTATTATTATTATTATTACAGGTACTCATATAGCACCATCAATTTATGCAGCACTATATATATATATATATATATATATATATATATATATATATATATATATATATATATATATATATATATATATATATATACACTGCTCAAAAAATAAATAAAGGAACACTTTTGATTCAGAACTCCTGGGATATTGATCTGGTCAGTTAAGTAGCAGAGGGGGAGGGGTGCATACAGAGGGGTAGGGGTGTATACAGAGGGTGAGGGGTGTATACAGAGGGGGAGGGGTGTATACAGAGGGGATTGTTAATCAGTTTCAGCTGCTTTGCTGTTAATTGAAATTAACAACAGGTGCACTAGATGGGCAACAATGAGAAGACCTCCAAAACACAAATGTTTTTTCAGGTGAGGTGTCTGACATTTTTTTTCCCTACTTATCGTTTCTGACTGTTTTTCACTAGTTTTGCATTTGGCTAGGGTCAGTGTCATTACTGGTAGCACGAGGCGATACTTGGACCCTATAAAGGTTGCACAGGCAGTCCAACTCCTCCAGGATGGCACATCAATGCGTGTCATTGCCAGAAGGTTTGTCGTGTCTCCCAGCACAGTCTCAAGAGCATGGAGGAGATTCCAGGAGACAGGCAGTTACTCTAGGAGAGCAGGACAGAGCCGTAGAAGGTCCTTAACCCAACAGCAGGACCGGTATCTGCTCGTTTGTGCAAGGAGGAACAGGATGATCACTGCCAGAACCCTACAAAATGACCTGCAGCAGGCCACTGGTGTTAATGTCTCTGACCAAACAATCAGAAACAGACTTCATGGGGGTGGCCTGAGGGCCCTGACGTCCTCTAGTGTGCTCTGTGCTCACTGCCCGACACTGTGGAGCTCGATTGGCATTTCCCATTGAACACCAGAATTGGCAGGTCCACCACTGGTACCCCATGCTTTTCACAGAGAAAAGGTTCATCCTGAGCATATGTGACAGACATGAAAGGGTCTGGAGAAGCCGCAGAGAGCTTTATGTTGCCTGTAACATCGTTCAGCATGACCGGTTTGGTGGGGGGTCAGTGATGGTCTGGGGAGGCATATCCATGGAAGGACGCACAGACCTCTACAGGCTAAACAATGGCACCCTGACTGCCATTAGGTATCAGAATGAAATCCTTGGACCCATTGTCAGACCCTACGCTGGTGAAGTGGGTCCTGGGTTCCTCCAAGTGCATGACAATGCCCGGCCTCATGTGGCGAGAGCATGCAGCCAGTTCCTGGAGGATGAAGAAATTGATACCATTGAATAGCCCCCACGCTCACCTGACCTAAACCCAAAAAAACACCTCTGGGATATTATGTTTCGGTCCATCCGGTGCCGCCAGGTTGCACCTTAGTCTGTTCAGGAGCTCAGTGATGCTCCGGTCCAGATCTGTGAGGAAATACCCCAGGACACCATCCGTCGTCTCATTAGGAGCATGCCCTGATGCTGTCAGGCATGCATACAAGCACTTGGGGGCCAAACAAACTACTGAGGACCATTTTTAAATTTCAGCAAAATGTACTAGCTTGCTGCCTAATTTTTTCACTTTGATTTTTGTGATGTCTTTTAATTCAGCACTCTGTCGGTGGATCATTTTCATTTCCGTCAAATGATGTGCCATCCTTTTATTCCTAACACATTCCCCCGTCCATATCAGTATAGATATCCAGCATGAGATTTATGTCCGTTGAGATCTAATATGTTTTCAAAGTGTTCCTTTAATTTTTTTGAGCAGTGTATATACAGTATATACGTATATCTACAAGCAGTGATAAAAAACAGAAAAGTGCAATCAAAATAAAATAACTAAAACCCCCCGTATGCTGGCTGAACATTAAAGAATTAACACAAAATTCAAATGACAAATAGTAAACCAGAAGAAGTGCAGCGCAATAATATCCAAGATATAAATTTAAAATATAAATTTGTATATTTTAAATGTTATATTTTGGTCATTATTACGCTGCACTTCTTCTGGTTTACTATCTACAGGCAGCCCCCGAGTTACAAACATCCGACTTGCGAACGATTCCTTCTTACGAATGGGAGGCGGCGTGACGTCTCTGCCGTTCTGCGCATGCACGGCCACTTTTCGACCGCGGGCACATTTCGACAGAACATCGGAGGATGACTCCTAATTACAAACGGGAGGCGGTGTGACGTCTCTGCCGTTCTGCGCATGCACGGCCACTTTTCTACGGTGGGCACATTTCGACAAAACATTTAAAAAAGGTACTGTTCCGACTTATGAACAAATTTGACTTAAGAACAAACCTACAGTCCCTAGCCCGTTCGTAACTCGAGGACTGCCTGTACACAGGTGCATCTCAAAAAATTTGAATATCAACAAGTTCATTTATCTTAGTAATTCAATTCAAAAAGTGAAACTCATATATTTTATATACAGTATCTCACAAAAGTGAGTACACCCCTCACATTTTTGTAAATATTTTATTCTATCTTTTCATGTGACAACACTGAAGAAATGACACTTTGCTACAATGTTGTGTAGTGAGTGTACAGCTTGTATAACAGTGTACATTTGCTGTCCCCTCAAAATAACTCAACACACATCCATTAATGTCTAAACCGCTGGCAACAAAATTGAGTACACCTAAGTGAAAATGTCCAAATTTGTCTCAAAGTGTCAATATTTTGTGTGGCCACCATTATTTTTCACTACTGCCTTAACCCTCTTGGGCATTGAGATCACCGGAGCTTCACAGGTTGCCACTGGAGTCCTCTTCCCCTCCTCCATGATGACATCACCGAGCTGGTGGTTGTTAGAGACCTTGCACTTCTCCACCTTATATTTAAAGATGCCCCACAGATTCTCAATGGGGTTTAGGTCTGGAGACATGCTTGGCCAGTCCATTACCTTTATCCACAGCTTTATCCATAGCAAGGCAGTGGCCGTCTTGGAGGTATGTTATCATGTTGGAATACTTACCTGCGACCTAGTCTCTGAAGGGAGGGAATCATGTTCTGCTTCAGTATGTCACAGTACATGTTGGCATTCATAAGGATCAACAATAAGGATCATTATCTCGGACTAGAGAAATGCCTTACTTTGATAGAAAATTGGATGACGGAGAGTTACCTTAAACTCAACGGCTCAAAAACAGAACTTCTCCTGTTTCACGCCAACCGAAAGAGACTTCCCACACCAATATGGACACTGCTGCCCATTCTGGGACAAACCATCACCCATAGCACCAAAGTCAAAAGTCTCTGAGTCATTTTTGACACCCACATGACAATGGATGCACAAATAGGGTCAGTAGTCATCTGCTGCGCCTCCTACGTAGACTAATTTCCTTTATCCCGAAAGAAGACATAGCAGTCGCGGTGGGTACAATTATCAACTCCAGACTCGACTATGCAAATGCCCTCTACCTCGGACTTTCAAAATACCAAATCACTCGTCTGCAAGTCGTTCAAAATACGGCCACTCGACTCGTGACTGGAAAAAAACATGGGAGTCAATCTCACCTTCACTGAGATCCCTTCATTGATGGGAATCAATCTCACCTTCACTGAGATCCCTTTATTGGTTGCCAGTAAAAGACAGAATCACTTTTAATGCACTCTGTCTGACACATAAGTGTGTTCAAGGAAATGCCCCCCAATATCTATGCGAAAAATTTAAATGTCACAACCCCAATTGCGTTCTGCGATCCACCAACCAAAATCTATTCCAGATACCCAAAGCCAGATACAAGTCCAAAGGAGAAGGAAGATTTGGAATCCAAGGACCCAGACTATGGAACGCTCTACCAACCAGCATCCGGTTGGAGGTGAATCACCTGGCCTTCAGAAAAAAACTCAAAACCCATCTTTTCTGAGGGCAAAAGTACAGTAGGGAAAGGATACTAAGCGCCCAGAGGCGATTCAGTTTGCATGTTTTGCGCTATATAAGTTTCTCACTCACTCATTCATGGTTCCCTCAATGATCTGTAGCTCCCCAGTGCCGGCAGCCCCAGACCATGACACTCCCACCACCATGCTTGACTGTAGGCAAGACACACTTGTCTTTGTACTCTTCACCTGGTTGCCACCACACATGCTTGACACCATCTGAACCAAATAAGTTTATCTTGGTCTCGTCAGACCACAGGACATGGTTCCAATAATCCATGTCCTTAGTCTGCTTGTCTTCAGCAAACTGTTTGCAGGTTTTCTTATGCATCATCTTTAGAAGAGGCTTCCTTCTGTGGCGACAGCCATGCAGAACAGTTTTATGCAGTGTGTGGCATATGGTCTGAGCACTGACAGGCTGACCCCCCCCCCCCCCCTTTCAAACTCTGCAGCAATGCTGGCAGCACTCATATGCCTATTTCCCAAAGACAACCTCTGGATTTGACGCTGAGCATGTGCACTCAACTTCTTCATTGACCTAATATGGTCACATTAGGTTACATTAGGTCAATACCTAATATGGCCACATTTGGCCAATTTTATTGACCTAATTTTGACATATTAGGTCAATATCATTGACCTAATATGGCTAGACGGCCATATTAGATCAATGAAATTGACCTAATTGGACCATATACTGTATTACTAAATAGGCCACCAGAAGCTCTCAGTGCCATCCCAATGGTCTGCATGTACACAAAAGGGCGGGGATAAGTGACTTCATTGACCCAATATGGCCACTTTAGATCAATTGACCTAATTTGGTCACATTAGACCAATGCCATTTACCTAATATGGCTAGAGGGCTATATTAGATCAATTAAATTGACCTAATGTGACCATATACTGTATTACTAAGTAGGCCACCAGAAGCTATCAGTGCCATCCTAATCAGCTGCATATACACAATGCTTGTGACATCACTGAGCTAATATGGGCATATTAGATCAACATCATTGAGTAAATATGGCCTTCTGGCCATATAAGGTCAATGGCAATAGACCAATATGATCATATTAAGTTAATGTATTGACCTAATGGGGCCATATGAGGTCAAGGAGCTTATGCCTAGTCACCAGTCTTTCTTCAACCCTCCCCATTTGCACAGGCTCAGGCTTAGGAAGATGGCTGAACTAACAGGGTTGCAAAGGTTGTACTTGTGACCGGGCCCTGGTGTTCCGCCACTGCGTGGTGCTGCAAAACAGCAGGAAAGGGGGGACACTGCAGAAAATGTGAAAGAATCCTGCTGCAGGACTGTATTAAAGTGCCCCGAAATGGTAGTAAAGGGCCCTGGGATCAGTGTAAAGGGAGGAAAGGGGCCTGACTGGGGTTCAGGGGGGTCCTTCATGTTTTTTTGCACCGATGCCCTGAAGGTTCTAGTCACCCCTCTCAGGTTGCAGAATATGGCCACATTAGGCACTGACAGCTTGTTAAGAGAGACGGAGAAGAGAGCTGAGTGATGTATGTTCAGTCAGCTCTCTGGACACCATGTCTGAAACATTTGAGAGCCTTTTCCATAGATTCGACACCTGGATCTCCTTCAGGTAGTTTAAGTAGGTTACCGACTGATAGGCGACCGACGTCCAGCCTCTCAGCACCCGGTTACCTTGATCCCCGGTGGATGGTCTAAACCCTCTTGGAGCGCCAGCCTCTCTTGGCACTCCTCAGGCAGATTTTCCACCAAAGAGCTTCCTCTTACAGGACTAACGCTTGGGATCCCTTTAGATTCGGGACCCAGTCGATCACTGGGCCCCAGTCACAGCTCAAATGTTCCAGACCAACGTGGTCCTGGAACATGGAACACCGCTTAGCACACACACCCTGGCCCGGAAGGCCATTTCACCGGGGTGCCGTGGTATGGCTACCCTAAAGGTGGGCGCCACAGGGGGAAAAAAAAACCAGGACAATGGCGTCTGCCTCATATATATCCCTTCCCAGCATGCACAGCGAGTAAACCCCTCCTGATGGGCTGCTGGGAAAAGTATCCAAATCCTTGACTCTACTGCTGCCACCTGTCGACCTGGGGTGTGACCAGCACCCCAGAAAAGACAGAATGAGCCCACAGCACAGCCAAAGCTGAGACAGAAGCTTCAAATTTGAACCAATTAACATGGTCAGAGTTACTTAACTCTCTGACCCCCTCTAAATTTACACTAGCACCGTTACTGGAAATTAACTAGGTGCTACACAATATTTCAATGCAGGGCCCGTTCCTGAGCCCAACAAGAGTAACTGAGGGCTTACAGCATTGTTGCACCACCATCCAAGGCCCAATTGTTCTGCCCCTGTTTAACAGGGGCATGTAATTACAATTCTTGATATAATATTTCACAGCAGGGCCTGTTCCTGCGCCCAACAAGAGTAATTGTAAGGGCTTACAGTGTTGTGGCACCACCACCACCATCAAAGGTCCAATTTTTCTGCCCCTGTTTAAGTTTTTGATATAGTATTTCACAGCAGGGCCTGTTCCTGTGCTCACCAAGAGTAACTCTGAGGTCTTGCAGTGTTCTGGTACCACCACCACCTAAAGCTCACTTTTCTGCAGAGTATACAGTGGGGCAAAAAATTATTTAGTCAGCCACCAATTGTGCAAGTTCTCCCACTTAAAAAGATGAGAGAGGCCTGTAATTGTCATCATAGGTATACCTCAACTATAAGAGACAAAATGTGGAAATAAATCCAGACAATCACATTGTCTGATTTGGAAAGAATTTATTTGCAAATTATGATGGAAAATAAGTATTTGGTCTCCTCTACAAACAAGCAAGATTTCTGCCTCTCACAGACCTGTATCTTCTTCTATAAGGCCTCGTACACACGACCGAACATGTCTGCTGAAACCGTGGACATGTCCGACTGTGTGTACGGCCTAGCGGACAGTTTTCCAGCGGACAAAAGTTTCTTAGCATGCTAAGAAACTTGTCCGCTGGAAAGCTGTCCGTCGGACATGTCCGATGGTTAGTACGACTCATCGCACATGTCCGCTGGTTATGACATATAACCAGCAGCCCAAAATCCTGCGCATGCGTCAAATTGATTCGACGCATGCGTGGAAGCATTGAACTTCCGTGTTAGAGAACATCGGTGTCTTCTACGTCACCGTGTTCTCTGTCCGCGGGGATTTTGGTCTGATGGTGTGTACACACATCAGACCAAAACCTCCCAGCAGACATGTCCGCTGACTGTTTTCATCGGACATGTCTGGTCGTGTGTACAAGGCCTAAGAGGCTCCTCTGCCCTCCACTCATTACCTGTATTAATGGCACCTGTTTGAACTTGTTATCAGTCCACAACCTCAGTCACACTCCAAACTCCACTATGATGAAGACTAGGGCCGAAACAACTAATCGATTAATCGACAACTAATCGATTATGAAATTAATCGATTACAATTTTCATAATCGATTAATCGGCCAGTAACATAATGGGGTTAAAAAAACTAAAATTAGCCCTTTATAGTACAAAAAAGCAAATCGCTACTGTAAATATTACTTTCACTGTCCCACAGTAAAAAAATGAACCCCTTACAGTAGCGATTATTTGCTGTTTTTGTACTTATTTTTGTTTTTTTAACCCTATTATGTTACTAAACATCTCAGGCCTGGGGTCACACCTCTGTGTTTTTTGGTGCTTTTTGCAGAAACGCACTACAGTTCAGTTACATGTTTTCCTATAAGACACATTCACATCGATGATTTTTTTCAGCTGCTGCGTATTTGGAAAGGGCAAGGAGTTTTTAAACGCAAAACGGCGCTATTTCGTTTTTTTTTGGTTCAATATACTTCAATAGAGAAGCTGCAGAAAAACATGTGATGTGTTTTTGCGGCAATTTGTGTTTTGTAATCTGCCCAACAACAAATTGGCCCCAAAAAAAAAGTAAAAATGCAATTTTTTTTAAGGCTATTATCCGATTAATCGAAACAATAATCGGCCAACTAATCGATTATGAAAATAATCGTTAGTTGCAGCCCTAGTGAAGACCAAAGAGCTGGCGAAGGACCAGAAACAAATTTGTAGACCTGCACCAGGCTGGGAAGACTGAATCTGCAATAGGCAAGCAGCTTGGTGTGAAGAAATCAACTGTGGGAGCAATAATTAGAAAATGGAAGACATACAAGACCACTGATAATCTCCCTCGATCTGGGGCTCCACGCAAGATCTCACCCCGTGGGGTCAAAACGATCACAAGAACGGTGAGCAAAAATCCCAGAACCACACGGGGGGGACCTAGTGAATGACCAGCAGAGAGCTGGGACCAACGTAACAAAGGCTACCATCAGTAACACACTATGCTGCCAGGGACTCAGATCCTGCAGTGCCAGACGTGTCCACCTGCTTAAGCCAGTACATGTCCAGGCCCATCTGAGGTTTGCTAGAGAGCATTTGGATGATCCAGAAGAGAATTGGGAGAATGTCATATGGTAAGATGAAACCAAAGTAGAACTGTTTGCTAGAAACACAACTCGTCGTGCTTGGAGGAGAGAGAATGCTGAGTTGCAACCAAAGAACACCATACCTACTGTGAAGCATGGGGGTGGCTGTTTCTATGCAAAGGGAACAGGATGACTGATCCGTGTACATGAAAGAATGAATGGGGCCATGTATCGTGAGATTTTGAGTGCAAACCTCCTCCCATCAGCAAGGGCATTGAAGATGAAACGTGGACGGGTCTTTCAGCATGACAATGATCCCGAACACACACCCCGGGCAACGAAGGAGTGGCTTCGTAAGAAGAATTTCAAGGTCCTGGAGTGGCCTAGCCAGTCTCCAGATCTCAGCTGAATAATAGTCGCCTGTCAGTTCTAATGCCGCATACACACCATCACTTTATGTGATGAAAAAAACGACATTTTCTGTGAAGTAAAAAACAACGTTTTTGAAACTTCAATTTTCAAAGACGAAGTTGCCTACACACCATAGTTTTTCTCACAATGTTCTAGCAAAGCGAGGTTATGTTCACCACGTTTTTCCATTAAAGTTCGCTTCATAACTAGCTTCTGGGCCTGCGCGGGTGTAAAAACGGTCAATTTTAGAGGTGAAGTAAAAAACAACGTTTTGAAAAACGACACATAAAATTGAAGCATTTTTTTTTGTCGTTTTTCAGAAGACATAAAACAACGTTTTCCCCCACACACGGTCATTTAAAGTGAAGTTTTTAAAAACGTCGTTTTTTTTCATCACATAAAGTGATGGTGTGTACGCGGCATAAGTTCACAAGAAGTTAATCGGGAGAGATCCGGGAGCTGAATCCTGTGTTTAGAGGATTTTGGACCGAACATACCTCTATCTGTGGGAAGGTCTGGGGGTGGCAGAGAATTTACCAAATTTTCTGTGCGCCATCCTGCTGCTAGGCTAGTGAGAGAGGCCTATCCGGGTGCGCAATACCCGCTCTGGCTAGAGTTTTACCAGAACGAGCGCTCCCGTCTCATAACTTGCTTCTGAGCATGCGCAGGTTTTTAACGTCATTTTAGCCCACACACAATCATTTTTTAGAACCCGAAAAACGACATTGTTTAAAACATCGTTAAAAAATGCAGCATGTTTGAATTTATTTTTTTTGTTTTTCAGAACCCGAAAAATGATGTGAAGCCCACACACCATCATTTTAAATGTCATTTTTTAAAAACTGATGCCGCGTACACACGGTCGTTTTTCGGCATGAAAAAAAATGTCATTTTTTAGCATGTCCAAAAAACAAAGTTTTTCCACCTTCATCATTAAAAACGACGTTGCCCACACACCATAGTTTTTGAAAAATGATGAACAAAGCGCGGTGGCGTACAACACGTACGACGGCACTCTAAAGGGGAAGTTCTATTCGCCTTTGGGCTGCTTTTAGCTGATTCCGTGTTAGTAAAAGACGATTCGCGCTTTTTTGTCTGTTACAGCGTGATGAATGTGCTTACTCCATTATGAACGGTAGTTTTACCAGAACAAGCGCTCCGGTCTCATAACTTGCTTCTGGGCATGCGCGGGTTTAAAACGTTGTTTTTGCCCACACACGATAATTTTTTACAACGCGAAAAACTACATTTTGAAAAACGACATTAAAAAATGCAGCATGTTCAAATTTTTTTGTCGTTTTTCAGAAGCCGCAAAACGATATGAAGCCCACACACCATCATTTTAAATGACATTTTAAATTTTTTTTTTTTTCATGCCGAAAAACAACCGTGTGTATGCGGCATTAGTTTTTTACATGCCGAAAAATTATCGTGCGTACGCGGCATAAGCGTGGACATTGAACTTTTTCTCAACTCTAGAGGTAACATGCCACCCAAAACAATCCAGCAGCTCCTACGGGGTAGTGCTACATTTACATTGTAGCAAAGTGTAATTTCTTCAGTGTTGTCACATTAAAAGATATAATACAATATTTTCAAAAATTTGAGGGGTGTACTTACTTTTGAGAGATAATGTATATGGGGCAGATCCACAAAGCGAGTACGCCGGCGTATCTACTGATACGCCAGCGTACTTTCAAATTTCCCGCGTCGTATCTTTGTTTTGAATCCTCAAAACAAGATACGACGGCAGCTGGGTTAGATCCGACAGGCGTACGTCTTCGTACGCCTTCGGATATAAGATGCAATACTTCGGCGTCCACTGGGTGGCGTTCCTGTCGTAATCTGCAAATTAGCTATTTCCGACGATCCACGAACGTACGCGCGGCCGTCGCATTCTTTTACGTCGTCTCTAGTCGGCTTTTTCCGGCGTATAGTTAAACCTGCTATGTTAAGTATGGCCGTCGTTCCCGCGTTTAATTTGAATTTTTTTTTCATTTGCGCAAGTCGTCTGTGAATCATGGGATGGACGTAATTTACGTCCAAGTCAAAACAATGACGTCCTTGCAACGTCATTTCGAGCAATGCACGGCAGAAAATTTAGGGACGGCGCATGCGCAGTTCGTTCGGCGCGGGGACGCGCTTCATTTAAATGAAACACGCCCCCTACCCGCCCAATTTGAATTTGCCGCGAGAGATAGACTACGCCGCCGTAACTTACGGCGCAAAATCTTTAAGGATTTGAATCAAACTGCAGTAAGGTACGGCGGCGTAGCGTATCTCAGATACGGTGCGCCGGGGCAGATCTTTGTGGATCTGCCCCTATGTATTTTTTATATATTATGTATTTGGCTGCTTGTTTGAAGTTCATCTTTAAAATCGCAGAGAACTACCTGTAGACCTCACCTCCACCGTAGGTGGGCAACATTTAATTTAGAATTTTACAAACAATCCTGAATCTGTGAAATTGTGTAAAAAAATAAATAAAGTTACAAGCTATGCTAAGGCATCATAACATAAAGCATTCCATGCACTGATAAATCTAATCTAATTAACTATGTTCTGCAGACTTTCTTTGCACCCATAAACGCTGAAATAAAGAAAGCACAACAGAAGCCCTAAACTACAATACATACTTGAAAAGTAAACTTATTGTTTTGTTGCTTGCAATCAGCACACATTTCACGTTTTATAGCTTAGCATATATCACTGGGACACTACACCACGCTGTGCCTTAAAAGCAATAGACTGTCTAATTTGCTTGCGAGAGAAGCATACGATTTGATTACAATATGTTATCAATACATCAGACAACGGGGCTCCGCTTTATTTTTAAACATTTATGGGATGAGCGCAACAGTTGCCCGCTACTGAGGAAAATAGGCTACGGGCCATGTGGCATTCTCAACGTCCTTGTGATTTAGAAAAGTCAGTGTAACATGATAGAGCCATTGTAAAAATATACAGTATGTCATAAAATCCGGGGAATAAACAGACAAGATCCTGAATAAAAATGTCATTGGGGTCGAGAACGTGGCCAATAGGATTTACTCTTGGCTTGTTGCCATTTAGGCAGACGTTTAGGTTATAGCAATTTTTACATAACATAGTTACAGTGGGCCTGATCCACAAAAACCCGGCGTAACTTAATTTTTCCCGCTTAAGTTACACCGCCGCAAAATCTCTACCTAAGTGCCCGATCCACAAGGCACTTACCTAGAAATGTTGAGCGGTGTAACTTAAATCCGTCTGGCGCAAGGCGTTCCTAATCTAATGGGACGAGTCCCATTTAAATTAGGCGCGCTCCCGCGCCGGACGTACTGCGCATGCTCCCGACGTTATTTTCCCGACGTGCTTTGCGCGGTTTTACGTTGCGCCGGGTTTTGAGAATCGCGACGGGCGTAAAAAAAAAAAAAAAGAGTTGCGGCGGAAAAAAAATAAATAAAAAAAAAAAATGACAGCGACGCGGGATAGAAGGGTATACTTTTACAAGGTGTACTAACTTTACACCTTGTAAAAGTAGCCCTAATTTTGCGACGGCAAACTAATACTTACGGAGAAAAAACAAAGCGTAAAAGCTTTGTGGATCTCCGTAAGTGCTAATTTGCATACCCGACGCTGGATTTCGACGAGAAATGCCCCCAGCGGTAGTGTTGCTCACGAATATTCGCATTGCGAATATTCGTTACGAATATGGCATATTCGAATATTCGCGAATAACTCGAATTTCGCGGCCAAAATTCGCTATTCCGAATATTCATATTTTTTCAAATTTATTTTTAAAACAGATCACATCAAAGCATTGCTGGTATGATTAGAGACCCTGGGCCGAGTAGCTGAGCTGAGGCGATCCTTTTATGTTGCCGAATATTCGCAATCGCAAATATTCGATTTCCGAATATTCGCGAATACTTTCTCCGCCCTTCTTTTGCATCAGAGCCAATCAGAGTTCTCCTACCACAGTTGTCAAAATTTCGCAATCAATTTCGCATTCGCATTAGCGAAATTTCGATAAAATATCACGAATATTCGATTTCCGAATATTCGCGAATACTTTCTCCGCCCTTCTTTTGCATCAGAGCCAATCAGAGTTCTCCTACCACAGTTGTCAAAATTTCGCAATCAATTTCGCATTCGCATTAGCGAAATTTCGATAAAATATCACGAATATTCGCAAATACTTTCTCCGCCCTTCTTTTGCATCAGAGCCAATCAGAGTTCTCCTACCACAGTTGTCAAAATTTCGCAATCAATTTCGCATTCGCATTAGCGAAATTTCTCAAAAAATGTTTTTAATAAAATATTACTAATATTCGATTTTAGCGAATATTTCACGAATATTCGTCTATATATTCGTGATATATCGCGAAATCGAATATGGCGTATTCCGCTCAACACTACCCAGCGGCGGCCGCGGTACTGCATCCTAAGATCCGACAGTGTAAGTCCCTTACACATGTCGGATCTTCTGCCTATCTATGAGAAACTGATTCTGTGGATCAGTTCCATAGTTAGGACCAGGGATACGACGGCGTATCCCTTTTGTGGATCAGGCCCATTGAACCAGCTTGGACCGATGTAAGTATGTACACTATTAGCTAGATTCACAAAGATTTACGCCGGCGTATCAGTAGATACGCCAACGTAACTCTGAATCTGCGCCGTCGTAAGTTTAAGTGTATTCTCAAACTGAGATACACTTAAAGCGGGGGTTCACCCTAAAAAAACTATAGACTGTTATATCCAGCATACTGCTGACATCAACAGTATGCTGGATTATTATTTTTTTTCGGTCTGTACTTACCTTTTTCCGTCGTTTTCACCGGCTTCCGGGTTCTCGCTCCCCCGGGGAGTAGGCGTTCCTAAGCTCTGCATAGATGATTGACGTGCGCGTCATCGCCTTCCGAAAATATCCAAGCGGGACTCGGCACATTACGGCGCCTGCGCAGTCAGCTCTACACGGCAGGCGCTGGCGCCGTATAGCGCCGTAAAGAGCCGAGTGCCCGTCGAATATTTTCGGAAGGCGCGCACGTCAATCATCTATGCAGAGCTCCCCGTCGAGGGAAAAGGAGCGACACGCCCACTCCCCGCAAGGAAGAAGACCCGGAAGTGCGGCTGAAGACAGGTGAGTGTACACATAAAAAAAAAAATGACAACGCTACAAGCCTTTATTAAGGCTAGAGATAGGTTAGCCAAAAAAGTTAATTTTAGGGTGAACCCCCGCTTTAAACCTAGCTAAGATATGACAGCCTGCGCCGTCGTATCTTAGGGTGCAATATTTAGGCTGGCCGCTAGGTGGCGCTTCCGTTGAGTTTGGCGTAGAATATGTAAATGCCTAGATACGCCGATTCACGAACGTACGTGCGCCCGTCGCAGTAAAGATACGCCGTTTACGTAAGGCGGTTTCCGGCGTAAAGTTATTCCATCAAATAGCTGGCCTAGTCAATGTTAAGTATGGCCGTCGTTCCCGAGTCGAAATTTGAAAATTTTACGTTGTTTGCGTAAGTCGTCCGTGAATAGGGCTGGACGTAATTTACGTTCACGTCAAAACCAATACGTCCTTGCGGCGTACTTTGGAGCAATGCACACTGGGATATGTACACGGACGGCGCATGCGCCGTTCGTAAAAAACGTCATTCACGTCGGGTCACCCTTCATTAACAAAAAACACGCCCCCTCATCCTCATTTGAATTAGGCACGCTTACGCCGGCCCCATTTACGCTACGCCGCCGTAAGTTAGGAGGCAAGTACTTTGTAAATACAGTACTTGCCTCTCTGACTTAAGGCGGCGTAGTGTAAATAAAGTACGCTACGCCGCCTTAAAGATACGCGCCTCTACCTGAATCTAGCTATTTATTACCAAAAGTTTTGGGACACCTGCCTTTACATGAACTTTAATAGCATCCCAGCCTTAGGCCGCGTACACACGATCGGTCATAACCGATGAAAACGGACTGAAGGACCGTTTCATCGGTTAACCGATGAAGCTGACTGATGGTCTGATGTGCCTACACACCATTGGTTAAATAAAAACTATCGTGTCAGAACGCGGTGAAATACAACACACGACGTGCTGAAAAAAACGAAGTTCAATGCTTCCAAGCATGCGTTGACTTGATTCTGAGCATGCGCGGCCTTTTGACCTATCGGTTAGGAGTCCATCGGTTCAATTTTAAAGCAAGTTCTCTTTTTTTGACCGAAGGATAACTGACCGATGGGGCCCACACACGATCGGTTTGGACCGATAAAACGGTCATTCAGCCCGTTTTCATCGGTTTTGACCGACCGTGTGTACGCAGCCTTAGTCTATAAGGTTTAATATTGTGTTGTGTCCCACTTTTTACAGCTATAACAGCTTAAACTCTTCTGGGAAGGCTGGCCACAAGGTTTAGGAGTGTCTATGGGAATGGTTGACCATTTTTCCAGAAGAGCATTTGTGAGGTCAGGCACTGATGTTGGGCGAGAAGACCTTGCTCACAGTCTCCGCTCTAATTCATCCCAAAGGTGTCCTTTCGGGTTGAGGTCAGGACCCTGCCGGCCAGTCAAGTTCCTCCACCGCAAACTCGATCATCCATGTCTTTATGGACCTTGCTTTGTCCACTGGTGCGCAGTCATGTTGGAAAAGGAAGGGGCCATCCCCAAACTGTCCAAAATGTCTTGGTATGCTGACGCCTTAAGTGTTCCCTTCACCGGAACTAAGGGGCCAAACCCAACCCCTGAAAAACAACCCCACACCATAATCCCCCCTCCACCAAATGATTTGGACCAGTGCACAAAGCAAAGTCCATAAAGACATGGATTAACGAGTTTGGGGGGGGGGGGAGGGGCTCAGGGCACAGGAGGTTACCCATTTGGCATGGGATCATTCTCAATAAAAGTTTTCTTTGATTGGATGAGGTGGTGATTGTGACGTAACTGCCCCGGATCTCCACCTCATCCACTTAGAGAATACTTTTCATTTGTAGCGCTACCCCCGCAGGGGCCACTGATATTAACTGGTTCTTTCCCAAATTGTACAGAGGCCACCAGCCACCCAAGCAACAGTCCATTCACTCTAAATCCAATTAAACTGCCTAGGGGTTGTCTTTTTGTTATTTATTGCTTATAGAACCTGTGGTAGGAGAGGAGTTGGGAGCATGGAATACCCCAAAAATGCTCAATATTAGTTCAGTCTATCTTTGTAGTAGTAGTAGTTTTTAGTGAACCATTCAAGACCCCACAGCTAGAGACAGGGCCAAGACAACGGATAGATGATTTGTGCACTGTGGTATCATGTGAGGTGGGAGGGCACCATGAGGAGATTGGGTGAGAGGGGATTTGTGTATTTTTGCTGGGAGGATGAATTTGGGGGGGCGGCAAGGGGGAAAGAATGGCTCTAGGAGGGCAAATTTGATGGGTTTCTAGGAGTGGGGATTTAGGGGGATCTGATTTGGGAGGGGGGATGGGAGAAGAGGATTCATGCTAGGAGGGGGGGTGGGAGAAGAGGATTCATGCTAGGAGGGGGGGGGGTGGGGAGTAATTTGTGCTGGGGGGATTTGGAATGTGGGGAGAGGAGGGGTAAGTTCAGGGATAGAATTTTGCTGAGAGGGGTGATTTTTTGGGGGGGATTTGGGGGGTAAAGATTTGTTCTGGGAGGGGGGATTTCAACAGGGGCAGACTTGTACTGAGAGGGGGGGAATTTATTCTTAGGGGTAATCATGCAGATTGGGGGAGATTTTTACTGACACATAATGCTCATGTATCTTGGGGGTGGGGGGGGGGGGTGCAGTTTGGCATGTTTTCCCTGGGCTCTAGTTGACCTTGTCCCGGCACTGACTGGAGACCATGGGGCAAGTCTTTGAATGTCTGGTTACCATGCACTTTCGACAGACACCATAAGCCTTCAATGACAGACTCTACCTTAATTTGGATTTTCAGACGAATGCATTTTTTTAACGGAAAAACAAAATAAATAAAAACGAATTTCGGGAGTAACTAAATAAATGTATTTTTCGGACAAAAACTAAATTACGAAACAAAATATTTCAGTGTGCACATCTCTAACGATTATACAAATGAATGCAGACAGTTATACCATATACGTGAGTCTATATGCTCTTTGGCTCCCTCTATCGGACAATTCCACTGACACGTGTCCTGCTGTGTCAGCTCAAACAAACTAACTGAATTTACAAAAGTTCCTTAAGGTTGAGGGTAATCTTCTGCTAGCTTTAGTTGGTGCACTTTGGTAATTTGTATTCCAACAGGAGATATGAAGAAAACAAACTCTCAAAGTATGTAGCGTGTTGGCAACAAAAACGCTAATCCTCCCAATGCAATGTCACTACCGGATGCAATGTGTCCCTGCACGTGGCACTGCAACTTCCAAAAGTGTAAGTGAGTCTATGAGAACCACCTTCCTGCAACACAGTTATTTATGTTGGTGGGCAGGTGCCCCCTCACCAAATGAGGCCTCGCCTTGCTGGTACGTTCCGTCTGGAATCTCTCGGTTCTCAGCCTCTCTTCAGCTTGCAGTCCCTGGTCCTCCGCCCATCTGTTTACAAGGTGCTAGTGGATAGGCAACTCCGGATGCTGTGGAGTGTCGATAAAGATCACTGCGGCAAGGATCCCTCTTGGACTAGGCGATCCGCTCTGGTGACTTTAGGCCCAGGCTTCTTGGGCCTAGGCACACTGGTAGCAGGCCTCAGCTTCCTGCTGGCTTGAAGATGGCGTCCCAAGAGGCCGGAAACCAAGCCTTAAATAGATCCTCCCAGAAGGCTGTGCGTGGTGCAATACACTTTGGTAGCACAGTAGCACTATGGATATTGTAGTCCATTTCAAATACACAGTAATAGAGTCTCTGTCTCTCTGTACTACGATATCCATCATGCATTTTCCCAGTGCCGATCCTGACCTCCCTGGGGCCCTAAGCAAAATGACATGGCACATTAAAAATGAGAAGCGGGGGGCGCTGACGACAGTGACATGTCACATTAAAGAAAGTTGAGAAGCGGGGAGAGGGGGTGTTCTGCTGTCGGAAATTACATCTTACATTAAATTTAGAAGCAGGGGGTGCTGACTTCTTACCTCTTCTCCCATGCAGCCAGCGAGTTGAGAAGCGAGGTGAGGGGGCGAAAATGACTTCTCACCCGGCGGGGCCTCTAGTAATTTAGGGGGCCCTAAGAGGCTTGCATAGTGAGCCTATAGGCGAATCAGCCCTGATTGTTCCATCATAACTGTACAAAAAAAATTGCAGCAATATAATAAATGGACACCGGAGGGAGCTGAGTTCCTATTAAGCACAAACTGTAGTCTATGAGCTACGTTCCAAAGTGACATCTTGCTACACAATGATGGGGAATAGTTTACTCCCATTGACACCAGGGCATTTTTGGAGAATGTTTGGAGATCATTGGTTTAGGGGAATAAATTGGAAAAGAATACTTTCCTTGTTCCTCCCTTCCCCAGCAGCCGGTGCCATTCTCTGCTCTTGCTCCAGTCCCAGAATGAGGGCAGGTCCTCAGTATCCTCCAGTACAATGCAGGAGCTCCAGTTCTTGTACCCGTTGATGTTGGCAGAGAAGAAGTGGTGTGGCTTTGTAGGACTGGTCATGAATGTTGAAACCGAGGAAGAGGAATAAGGTAAGTGTTATGCCGCGTACACACGACCGTTTTTCGAGTTCTAAAAAACTAAGTTTTTTAAGGGTGTAGAAAAACAACGTTTTTTTTAACCCGATCATTAAAACAGCCTTGCCTACACACGATCGTAAAAAAAAAATGCTCTAGCAAAGTGCGGTGACGTACAACACGTACGACGGCACTATAAAGGGGAAGTTTCATTCGGATGGCGCCACCCTTTGGGCTGTTTTAGCTGATTTTGTGTTAGTAAAAGACGATTTGCGCTTTTCTGTCTGTTACAGCGTGATGAATATGCTTACTCCATTACGAACGCTATTTTTACCAGAACGAGCGCTCCCGTCTCATAACTTGCTTCTGAGCATGCGCGGATTTTTCACGTCGTTAAAGCCCACACACGACCATTTTTTAAAACCTTAAAAACGACAACGTTAAAAACGTTGTGAAAAAATAGAGCATGTTCGGAAAAAAAATTGCCCATTTTTCAGAACCCGAAAAATGCTCCGAAGCCCACACATGATCGTTTTTAATGACATAAAAAAAAACGTCATTTTTTAGAACCCGAAAAACGATTGTGTGTACGCAGCAATACTCTTGATTACATTACCCCCCTAGCCTAAATGAGCATTAGACCCTTACTATATGGGCCGGAGCGCAGCAAAACTTCATTTTTTAAATCTGACCATGCTTCCCACAATATGTGATTTCTAGACAGGGATGGACTGGCCATTGGGACTACAGGGAGTTTCCCGTTGGGCCGATGGCTTAGTGGGCCGGCTTCAGTGACAGCGGACTGCTGCCCCCCTCCGCTCCCCTGTCGCTCCCTTCCCGCAGCGCTCACTTCCTCTCCCTCCCCGCAGCGCTCACCTGGGGGAAACAAAGAAGCAGGGGGAGGACCAGAGGAGCATGGGGGAGGGGACAGACAGCTGACTCAACAGCTATGGCCTGGGAGTTTCTCACTTCTGCCTAATCTTGTCCCATAAGGGGGGGCACCAAACTGATTCTTTGCCCTGGGTGAAATAATGTCTAGCTTCCCCACTGGTACTGCCTATAAGAGTACCAGTACCAGCCGTTCTACTCTAGTAAAGTAGAACAGCTAGTGGCTAGTGAATGGGGAGAGGGGGCTTAGGTGGCAGGGGGGGGGGGTGTGCGGGAGTTGTCCGGCCGCCATGGGAGAGACCTGTCAAAGTGGGCCAGTCTGGATGAAGTCCAGGGCCAAATTTTTGTCCCAGTCCAGCCCTGTTTCTAGAAAACACAAGGCACGTCTTTACTGTTTTAACAACCAATACTCTGAGATTCTAAACAAGAACGCACAACACCACACACTGTACATCTCAAAACAGCAACATAAAATACAAAGGCAGCAAAATCTGGAAAAAATCAATGCTGTGCTTATTTTCTAATGACAGGCTTATAATGCTCTCTGCCCATAAAAATTGTCATAACTCAGCAACTAAGATGAGTGACCTGATCCAATATAATCCAGAGTCAGCCATCACTGGCCGGGTTCACAAGGGGCAGAGGAGAATTTTCCTCCGTCCTAGCTTTAAATCACACACAGAGTGGTACAGGTTTTGCTCAAGAATATCCCTGTATTTAGCACCATCCACCTTTCCCTCAACTCTGACCATTTTCCAGTCCCGACGGATGAAAAACATTCCCACAGCATGATGCTGCCACCACCATGCTTCACGTTGGGGATGGTGTTCTTTGGATGATGTGATGTGTTGGGTTTGCGCCAGACATAGCGTTTTCTTTGATGGCCAATAAGTAAAATTTTAGTGTCATCAGACCAGAGCACCTTCCTCCATACATTTTGGGAGTCTCCCACATGCCTTTTCCCAAACTCAAAATGTGCCATTTTGTTTTTTTGCTGAAAGTAATGGCTTTCTTCTGGCCACTCTGCCATAAAACCCAACTCTATGGAGTGTAAGGCTTATTGGCGTCCTATGTACAGATACTCCAGTCTCTGCTGTGGAACTCTGCAGCTCCTCCAGGGTTACCTTAGGTCTCTGTGCCGCCTCTCTGATTAATGCCCTCCTTGCCCGGTCCGTGAGTTTTGGTGTGCGGCCGTCTCTTGGCAGGTTTGCTGTTGTGCCATGTTCTTTCCATTTGGTAATGATAGATTTGATGGGGCTCCTAGGGATCATCAAAGATTTGGATATTTTTTTATAACCTAACCCTGACTTGTACTTCTCAACAACATTGTCCCTTACTTGTTTGGAAAGTTCATTGGTCTTCATGGCAGTGTTTGGTTAGTGGTGGCTCTTGCTTAGGTGTTGCAGCCTCTGGGGCCTTTCATAAAGGTGTGTCTATGTAATGACAGGTCATGTGACACTTAGATTGCACACAGGTGGACATAATTTCACAAATCATGTGACTTCTGAAGGTAATTGG
This sequence comes from Rana temporaria, assembly GCF_905171775.1. Lineage (NCBI taxonomy): Eukaryota > Metazoa > Chordata > Amphibia > Anura > Ranidae > Rana > Rana temporaria. Next base: position 31,568,077 of record NC_053489.1, on the reverse strand, counting down.
TGGCACCAGAGCATATTATGGGCTTTATAACAAAGGGGGTGAATACATACGCACATGCCAATTATCAGTTCTAACACTTACGTCGGTCGGAGGAAGCTAGAATTCAGGCGTATCTAGCTACCAAAATGGCACGCATAGATACGACGGCGCAACTTTCTACTTACGCGGCGTATCTATAGATACGCCGACGTAAGAGCTACGTGAATCTAGCTCATACTGTATATTAAATGTTATATTTGAAGGGGCAGTGCATCACCTTTTAATTCTTTCGAGGAGGCGATATGTTGCTTCCTCACTGGCTGTTTTAACCCCATAAATGCCACTTCACCACAGACATCCTCGTGCATTGCATGTGGTTGCAGGACAGTTGCAGTGCACCCCCTTTCACTTGACCAGGAGCACTTCCTAAAGAGACAGAGGGGATCATTTTTACCACAAAGAAAAGTCTTATGGCCGTGGCATGAGGACACTGAGATCTGCTGCCCTTTCAGCTTAAGAAGGGGACTGTTAAAAATACAACTTAAATGTGTGTCCCCCCCCCCCCCCCCAACTACAAGTCTGAAGAGCCCTTAAAAAAGGTGCATGAGCTACTTTGGCACTTTTGTTGTGCATAGGGTATCCCATTCAAATTAAAGAAAGAAAGAATACCCCCAGATGGGACTTTCAAGGCCAGACTCCGGAATTGGATTAAAAAAATGTTTATTAAGTGGATCAGACAAAGATTGGATTGACACTTGTTTACAGAATGATCCTTGAATATCAAGGTAAAAATATTCTGAAGCAGGTACAATTATTGGACAAACGTACAGAGAGGTTACACCAGGGACGAGGGTGTGTCCCGTGTAAAAGAAAAAAGAAAAATTACAAAGTGCAATACCCAGTGCAAAACAACATAAAGAATAAAAACACTCTTCAGGGGGCGGTAAGAATTTCCCGATGCGTTTCTGGTCTAATGAGCAAACAAAAGACCTTCATTAGGGGCCACAGGAGTGTATGATTGTAGATTCTCAAAAACAAGTAGAGTAATCCCTTGGCGTCGTGGATCTTCCCCTTCCCTTGGGTTCAGAGTAAGATCCCTTAAATTGCGGTGTGCAGCTGTGGGTGTCCAAAACACAGGATGTCCCGGTGTAGGACGTTTTTTTTGATAAAAAACCAAAAGTGGCTCGAAACAATCCAATGTGGACAGTCCTAGTGTCAATGCTCGGGAAATCCCGGGCTGTACACAGTAGGGGGGTTTGGTTTCTGAGGCACCGTTGCTGTGTAGAACTGGAGGCCCAGTGGCGTTAGTCCCTTTGTGTGAGGGGGGCATTGAAATTAAAGTGTCACTATAGCCAAAACACTTTTTTTTGGATAGAGCGGGGGTCTCCGATCTTTCTAAACAGGAGACCAGTTTACCGTCCCTCTGACCAAGGCGGGCTGGACAGTGACCATTGGGAGTAAACAATGCCCCATCTTTGGGGTCAGTGGGAGGAATTGTGCCCCATCATTGGTGTAAGTGGGGGGAATTGTGCCCAGACTTTAGTGTCATTGCGCCTGATTGTCGGTGTCATTGGGAGGAATTGTGCCCCATAATTGGTGCCATTGTACGCAGTTGTTGGTGTCATTGGGAGGAATTTTGCTCCTTCCTTGGTGTCGATGGGAGGAGTTGTGCCCCATCGTTGGAGTCAGTGGGAGGAATTGTGCCCCATTGTTGGTGCTGTTGGGCCCAATTGTTGGTGTCATTGGGAGGAATTGTGTTCCTATGTTGGTGTCATTGGGCCCAATTATTGGTGTCATTGGGAAGTATTTTGCCACATCATTGGTGTCGGTGGAAGGAATTGTGCCCCATAGTTGGTTTTATTTGGGACAATTGTTGGTGTCATTGGGAGGAATTGTGCTCCTTAGTTTGTATTGGTGAGAGGAGTTATGCCCTATAGTTGGTGTTGGTGGAAGGACTTGTGCCCCGTAGTTGGTTTTATTGGGGGCAATTGTTGGTGTCATTGGGAGGAATCGTTTGTATTGGTGAGAGGAGTTATGCCCTATAGTTGGTGTCTGTGGGAGGAATTGTGCCTCGTCATTGGTGTCATTGGGCCCAATTATTGGTGTCAATGGGAGGAATTTTGCCACATCTTTGGTGTCGGTGGAAGGCATTGTGCCCCATCATTGGTGTCATTGGGAGGAGCTGTGCCTCCTCATTGGTGTCATTGGGCCCGATTGTCGGTGGCATTGGGAGGAATTGTGCCCCATAGTTGGTATCATTGGGGACAATTGTTGGTGTCATTGGGAGGAATTGTGCCCCATAGTTGGTTTCATTGGGGACAATTGTTGGTGTCATTGGGAGGAATTGTGCCCCATAGTTGGTTTCATTTGGGAAAATTGTTGGTGTCATTGGGAGGAATTTTGCCACATCGTTGGTGTCGGTGGAAGGAATTGTGCCCCATCATTGGTATCAGTGTGAGGAACTGTGCCTCATCATTGGTGTCATTGTCTGTGGGAGGAGTTGTGCCCCATAGTTGATGTCAATGGGGGGAATTGTGCCCTAACATTGGTGTAATTTTGCCCAATTGTTGGTGTCATTGGGAGGAATTGTGCCCCATAGTTGGTGTCAGTGAGAGGAATTGTGCCCCATAGTTAATGTCAGTGGGAGGAATTGCGCCCTATCATTGTGTCATTTTGCCAAAATTGTTGGTGTCAGTGGGAGGAGTTGTGCCCCATAGTTGGTGTCAGTGAGATGAATTGTGCCCCATAGTTGATGTCAGTGGGAGTAATTGTGCCCTATCATTGGTGTAATTTTGCCCAATTGTTGGTGTCATTGAGAGGAATTATGCCCTCTTTTTGGTGTCATTGGAAGGGAATTGTGCTCCTTCACTGGTCTCACCATTTGTATCAGTGGATGAAATAGTGTCCCAAGGACTAGATAAAAGCAAGTAAAGGGCATCTGGCCCCCGGGCTGCAGTTGGGAGACCACTGGGCTAGATAAATGATGGGGGGCAGGGGCGTCATTAGGGGTGGGCTGGGGAGGCTGGACCCCCCGAATGGGTACCCGAAAAGCCCCGAGTCTCATTTATGCTGTATTTAATTACATAGCCCCGGGCACTGGCATTTTGCCAAGCACTGGGACAATTCTGTGTATGACAGCCGCCGAGTGCCGAGCGCCGCGTGCTGCCGAGTGTGGCCGAGAGACATTGCGGGTCCCGCCTTCTGGAGCCTGCAGAGCCTATGATGGACGTCGCACTGGTCCAATGCCGAGACCGCGGGACGTGTGATGTCCATCATAGGTGCTGCAAGCTCAGAAGGCGGGAATTACAATGCCGCACCATGCCACATCCTTGCTGAGCTCCCTGCTTGGCGCTCGGTTTGGCGCTCTCCTCGCTCTCCTCCTCGGCTCCTGAGCCTCCTCTGGCAAATGGCTGCATCTCTCTGACAGGCACATTGGGCACGCCGACGCCGCACACCCCACACCCCAGCCGGCTGCTGACAGTGCTGAGGTAGGTCAGTGATTTAATTAACCACGATGTCAGCAAATGTTAAATCCCTGTTATCCAAAGCCGGTACTAAAGTATGTCTTGCCACTCTGTGCAATGGTGACCCCCATGCTAATATCTCATATTCTGTCAAGGTGGGGGACTCCCCCCCCCCACCTTGACAGAATATGAGATATTAGCATGGGGGTCAGTGATTGTGCATGTAGGTCATGTCTGTGCAGGTAGGTCATGTCTGTGCATGTAGGTCACGTTACTGCATGTAGGTCATGTCTGTGCATTAAGGATAGAAAGTCTGTTGCGCTACGTCGTTACGTCACGGTCTCGTGACTTCTTCAGGGATGAAGAAGACCGTGACGTAACGACGTAGGAAGTGTGACCATGTGACCTATGCAAACAGCCGGAGGCTAGCAGAAGAAAGCCGGCTTGACGTCTCGCCGCGTCCTGTGCTGTGGCACGATTGGCTTTTTTCAACTTTTGAAGATTTTTAACATTAAAACCACTATTTTTACACGGACGTTCTTCACTATTGTGGTGTCATTTCTCCCACTTTATCCATTTGGTTCCTATCGATGAGACGTGCGGATGCTGGGACCTCACACCATTTCAGGACACCATTGGAATTTAATGAGGAGTGGCGGTGCTGATTCAGCAGGAGAAGGGACCACTTGCCCTATATGCACATACACCATCGGATGAAGGTAAGGGCAATATGAGAACGGCTATTGGATTCTTGTAACACATCTAGAAGATCCATCCATTTTTCTGCTCCCTTTGATCATCCATTTATGGACTCCATTATTCAGTGTCATATTCACGTTTATCTTGATCACTAGGTTTTTTATTCATTTAGTGGAGGAGCCATCTCCACGTTTTGGGCTATTTAGCCCATCCTGTCACGTTCAGTGCAAGCGTGGTGGTTGTGGATTTATTTATTATTTATTTATTTATTTAGATGTGTTTTTTTGCACCATCACTTTAACGCTTATCATTTTTTATATATTTACATGTCTGTGCATGTAGGTCATGTTACTGCATGTAGGTCATGTCTGTGCATGTAGGTCATGTGTGTGCATGTAGGTCATGTGTGTGCATGTAGGTCATGTTACTGCATGTAGGTCACGTCTGTGCATGTAGGTCATGTCTGTGCATGTAGGTCATGTGTGTGCATGTAGGTCATGTTACTGCATGTAGGTCATGTCTGTGCATGTAGGTCACGTTACTGCATGTAGGTCATGTGTGTGCATGTAGGTCATGTTACTGCATGTAGGTCATGTTACTGCATGTAGGTCATGTCAGTGCATGTAGGTAATGTCAGTGCATGTAGGTCATGTCAGTGCATGTAGGTCATGTCAGTGCATGTAGATCATGTCAGTGCATGTAGGTCATGTCAGTGCATGTAGGTCATGTCTGTGCATGTAGGTCCTGTCTGTGCATGTAGGTCGTGTCCTCCTCAGCTCCTGAGCCTCCTCTGGCAAATGGCTGCATCTCTCTGACAGGCACATTGGGCACGCCGGTGCCACACACCCCACACCTCAGCCGGCTGCTGACAGTGCTGAGGTAGGTCAGTGATTCAATTAGCCACGATGTCAGCAAATGTTAAAACCCTGTTATCCAAAGCCGGTACTAAAGTATGTCTTGCCACTCTGTGCAATGGTGACCCCCATGCTAATATCTCATATTCTGTCAAGGTGGGGGACTCCCCCCACCTTGACAGAATATGAGATATTAGCATGTGGGTTAGTGATTGTGCATGTAGGTCATGTCTGTGCAGGTAGGTCATGTCTGTGCATGTAGGTCATGTCTGTGCATGTCTGTGCATGTAGGTCATGTTACTGCATGTAGGTCATGTCTGTGCATGTAGGTCATGTCTGTGCATGTCTGTGCATGTAGGTCATGTCTGTGCATGTAGGTCATGTCAGTGCATGTAGGTCATGTTACTGCATGTAGGTCATGTTACTGCATGTAGGTCATGTTACTGCATGTAGGTCATGTCTGTGCATGTAGGTCATGTCAGTGCATGTAGGTGATGTCTGTGCATGTAGGTCGTGTTAGTGCATGTAGGTCATGTTAGTGCATGTAGGTCACATGTAGGTCATGTCTGTGTATGTAGGTTATTTTACTGTATGTAGGTCATGCTAGTATCCCTAAGAGCTTCCTTACATGCTGATCTCATGGAATGTGTAACAGACATAAATACACACACTGACTTACACACACAGGTAAGGGTATGTGTGTCTGGTAGGCCGTGCCGCCACCCCCCCTCCGGTTCCGGCTTCGGGCTGAAGCCCCTGGTCTTTTTGCCACCTAGCAACGCCCCTGATGGGGGGAGGGGGGTTATAAATCCTCTCAGTTATTTGTCTGTGTCCCATTGGAGATTTCCCTTCACTTCCTGTCCTATTGCCAAAACAGAAAGAAAGAAAACAAAATTCAAACATTGGCAGCCAAGGGGTTAAGGGAACCCATTTTAGCCCCGAAAAAGAAGCCGAGCTTCCCAGGCGATCGCGCCTCTTCCTTCAGACTGTCAGCATATGCCGCGGAGCGTCTTGCATTTTGCATGGTGTCACCCGGTGTCAGAAGTCCCCGGTAAGGTAATATAGGAGATGAATGAAAGTCTATCATCATTCTGCCAAGATGAAAAACTGACAGCTGGTAATGAAAAGAAAAATCGTTTCTATTTTGGGTCACTGTGAGTAAGAAAGAGAGAGAGCGCGCCGTATAAGAGCGCCAAGGCTGGAAAATTGGGCTTTTGACAGACATGGCAGCCGGGAGAAAGCGCTCGGCGTATAATGCCATCCATTATACCGCATATAATGATTATTTTAGGGGCCGCGTTGGTTTTGAATAAATCCTTGGATGCCCCCACAGGATTGGAAATAAAGGTGAAGACAGCATGGCATTATTAGGGGCATTATGAAAAAAATGACTTGCCCCATCTCATTCTACAGACTGAGGGTCATTGCAATCAGAAAAAAAAAAAAAAAACACAATTTATTTGCTGTTAACCTTGGCATTGGGTGCCGGCTAGCCAGGGACGTTCTTTGCGGTAATGGTAATCACTGTCGCGTAGACGACGGGCCGCGCGAAGATTGAATAAAGATAACGGTCTGTCAGGTTCAGCGTTGCCTGGCATTAGCTGTGCGCGATACTGGCATCGTTAAGGTGACACCACGATCTCCGTGTTAAAAAGGATATTTATCCTCTCCACAGGCTGTGTTTTATTTTTTATTTTTTTGCAACCTGTTTTTCTTGAGAACGTTCTGTTCTGTTGCTTGATTAAAAAAAAAAATATATATATTCAAATTTTCTTAAAAATATCTAAATATTTTAAAACTAATTTAGCATAAATATTGTCTCTTATGGGAAATTTTTTTTATAAAATATTGTCTCGTATGGAAAAATAAATAAATAAATATTGTCTCTTATGAAATTTTTTTTTAAAAATATTGTCTTATGGAAAAAAATATATATATATATTGTCTCTTATGGAAAAAAATAAATAAATATTGTCTCTTATGGAAAAATAAATAAATAAAATTGTCGCTTATAGAAAAAAAGTAAAAATATTGTCTTATGGAAAAAAAAATATTGTCTCTTATGGAAAAAAAGTAAAAATATTGTCTTATGGAAAGAAAATATATATATATATATATATATATATATTGTCTCTTATGGAAAAAATAAATGAATATTGTCTCTTATGGAAAAAAGTAAAAATGTTGTCTTATGGGGAAAAAAAATTGTCTCTTATGGAAAAAAAAAATATTGTCTCGTATGGAAAATAAATAAATATTGTCTCTTATGGGAAAAAAAGTAAAAATATTGTCTTATGGGAAAAAAAAAATATTGTCTCGTATGAAAAATAAATAAATATTGTCTCTTATGGGAAAAAAGTAAAAATGTTGTCTTATGAAAAAAAAAATATTGTCTCTTATGGAAAAAAATATAAAAATATTGTCTTATGGAAAAAAAAAAAATATTGTCTCTTATGGAAAAAAATCATAAAAATTGTCTCCTATGGAAAAAAGTAAAAATGTTGTCTTATGAAAAAAAAAATATTGTCTCTTATGGAAAAAAATAAATAAATATTGTTTCGTATGGAAAATAAATAAATAAATATTGTCTCTTATGGAAAAACAAAGTAAAAATATTGTCTTATGGAAAAAAAAATATTGTCTCTTATGGAAAAAATAAATATATATTGTCTCTTATGGAAAAATAAATAGATAAATATTATCTCTTATGGAAAAAAAAATATTGTCTCTTATGGAAAAAATAAATATATATTGTCTCTTATGGAAAAATAAATAGATAAATATTATCTCTTATGGAAAAAAAATATTGTCTTATGGAAAAAAAATACATAAATATTGTCTCTTATGGAAAAAAAAGTAAAAATATTGTCTTATGGAAAAAAATATTGTCTCTTATTGAAATATAAATAAATAATGTCTCGTATGAAAAAAAATACATAAATATTGTCTCTTATGGGAAAAAAATTCAAATATTGTCTTATGGAAAAAAATAAATAAATAAATATTGTCTCTTATGGAACAAATAAATACATATTGTCTCTTATGGAAAGAAAAAAACAATATTGTCTTATGGAAATCAATAAATAAATATTGTCTCTTATGGAAAAAAAATATTGTCTTATGGAAAAAAAAAAAAAAAATATTGTCTCTTATGAAAAAAAAATATTGTCATGGCATGCACATTCTTAGTTGAATCTTGGTGGCCCATGTATACAAAAAATTTCCTTGGCATTCACAAAGTCTGCTTGAATAATCCTGTAATGTGTATAATACCTGTATCATCATCAGATATGCTTTAAATGTTTTTTTTTTTTTTAAATAAAGTTTGAATATTTATTTATCAAACAACAGAACAAAATGAAAAACAGGCTTAGGAATGCATAATATGTGTATTTCCTATGATCATCAGCTCCATCTAGTGGTAATTATACCTTTTGTTGTTTTTTAAATAACATTTTAATATTTTTTTATCCAGCATCATAATAGAAATTCCTCAAGAAAAACAGGTTTGGAAATACATAATCCCTGTAATGGGTCTAATATGTGTATTTCTTATGATCCTCAACTCTATTTATTTATCAATCAAATGAACATAAAGTACTCAAGAAAAACAAGCTTAGGAATGCATCATCATCATTATTAGCTGGATTCAGGTAGGGGCGCGCATCTTTAAGGCGGCGTAAGTCAGAGAGGCAAGTTCTGTATTCACAAAGCACTTGCCTCCTAAGTTACAGCGGCGTAGCGTGAATTGACCGGCACAAGCGCGCCTAATTCAAATGAGCATGTGGGGGGCATGTTTTATGTATATTACTTGTGACCCGACGTGATTGACGTTTTTTAAGAACGGTGCATGCGCCGTCCGTGTAAATATCCCAGTGTGCATTGCTCCAAAGTACGCCGCAAGGACGTATTGGTTTCGACGTGAACGTAAATGACGTCCAGCCCCATTCACAGACGACTTACGCAAACGACGTAAAATGTAAAAATTTCGATGCGGGAACAACGGCCATACTTAACATTGACTAGTCCAGCTATTTGATGGAATAACTTTACGCCTGAAATCGCCTTACGTAAACGGCGTATCTTTACTGCGACGGGCGCACGTACGTTCGTGAATAGGCGTATCTAGTCATTTAGAAAAATAGCTGCGCAACTAATGTGAATACTATAGTAGTGTTAGTACAAAGTGAATTAAACAAATCTTTCACCCATACATGAGATGTTACATTGATAGTGAGAAAAATAAAACATGTGAGAGTCTATTGTTCAAACAACAAAATGTGCATCTGATGGTAATTTGATAGTAGAAAATTCCTTTTCCCATTCAAGCAGATAGTGACATCAAAATTGCATGAACCTCAGAAAAGTGCATGGATAGACAGGACACCTCCACCTCTCAATCACACTGTCCCTTACCAGAAGGGAAGATCCCAACTAGAGATCTTCTGACAGCAGACGGCTTATTCCCCAGCCAGGGGGTTACGTGGCAGGATATCCAAGAGCCAAAAACTTCTCCCACAGTGGACCGGTAACCAATGTTGATAGAAACCAATATGGAGAAGAAAAAAGCTACATAGTGTGAACCCATATAAAGATTTATTAAAAAGATTAAAATCACACTTACAAGAATGTAGATAAAATTCGCAGTGAAATTATAGCCGGCCGGCTAGCACAACCCGTTCACTCCGGTTCACCATGAAGTCACTCTGGGCCAGATCCTCAAAAGAGATACTCCGACTTAAGTGCTGTTCAGTCTGTGTGTAACTTTGGAAACGATCCTCAAAAGGCTTTTTCCAAAGTTACACAGAAGATCCGGCATGTGTAATTGATTTACACTGCCTAATTTTAGGATGCAGTACCGCATCCGCCGCTGGGGGCATTTCGAGTCGAAATGCCGTTGCTAGTATGCAAATTAGCACTTAAGGCGATCCACAAAGCTTTCTAGCTTCTTTTTTGCGCCATAAGTGTTATTTTGCAAGTGTAAAATTAGGGCTCCTTTTACAAAGTGTAAAGTTAGTCACACCTTGTAAAGGCCCATTGCAGCGACGGCATTTGGTATGCTTTCCCGAGGGAGAACTCCACGTCAATTTGTAAAAAACAAAACCGGCATGGGTTCCCCCCCAGGAGCATACCAGGCCCTTAGGTCTGGTATGGGTTGTAAGGGGACCCCCCCTACGCCGAAAAATTGACGTAGGGGGTCCCCCTACAATCCATACCAGACCCGTATCCAAAGCACGGTACCCGGCCGGCCAGGAAGGGAGTGGGGACGAGCGAGCGCCCCCCCCCCCTCCTGAGCCGTGCCAGGCCGCGTGCCCTCAACATGGGGGGGTTGGGTGCTCTGGGGCAGGGGGGCGCACTGCGGGCCCCCCCACCCCAGAGCACCCTGTCCCCATGTTGATGAGGACAGGACCTCTTCCCGACAACCCTTGCCATTGGTTGTCGGGGTCTGCGGGCGGAGGCTTATCGGAATCTGGGAGTCCCCTTTAATAAGGGGGCCCCCAGATACCGGCCCCCCACCCTAAGTGAATGGATATGGGGTACATCGTACCCCTATCCATTCACCTGGAGGCAAAAAGTAAAAGTTAATAAACACACAACACAAGGCTTTTTAAAATATTTTATTATTCTGCTCCGGACGCCCCCCCTGTCTTCGTTATTAGCTCAATTACCAGGGGGGGCTTCTTCTTCCACTCTCCGGGGGTCTTCCGCTCTCCGGGGGGGCTTCTCCGGACTCCGGGGGGGCTTCTCCGGACTCCGGGGGGCTTCTTCCATCTTCTCCCCTCTTCCGCTCTTGACTCGGCGAACCCCGGTTCTTCTGCAGCTCTCCGGTGCCTTCTTCTTCAGCGCTGGCTGCCTGCTATGTTTGTGTGTTAGCTCGATTTCAAACAGGCAGCCGGCGCGGTCTTCTGTGGCGTCAGGGTCTTCTGGTCTTCTGTTCTTCCGATGTTGTCTCGTCGCCTGTTGTCGCTGTAATGATGGAAGCGCGCCTTGCATCCCATTTATATAGGCATCACCGTCCCATCATGCTCCGGTAGGTACCCACGTGGTGGGTGCACGTGGGTAGGCACCCACCACGTGGGTACCTACCGGAGCATGATGGGACGGTGATGCCTATATAAATGGGATGCAAGGCGCGCTTCCATCATTACAGCGACAACAGGCGACGAGACAACATCGGAAGAACAGAAGACCAGAAGACCCTGACGCCACAGAAGACCACGCCGGCTGCCTGTTTGAAATCGAGCTAACACACAAACATAGCAGGCAGCCAGCGCTGAAGAAGAAGGCACCGGAGAGCTGCAGAAGAACCGGGGTTCGCCGAGTCAAGAGCGGAAGAGGGGAGAAGATGGAAGAAGCCCCCCGGAGTCCGGAGAAGCCCCCCCGGAGAGCGGAAGACCCCCGGAGAGTGGAAGAAGAAGCCCCCCCTGGTAATTGAGCTAATAACGAAGACAGGGGGGGCGTCCGGAGCAGAATAATAAAATATTTTAAAAAGCCTTGTGTTGTGTGTTTATTAACTTTTACTTTTTGCCTCCAGGTGAATGGATAGGGGTACGATGTACCCCATATCCATTCACTTAGGGTGGGGGGCCGGTATCTGGGGGCCCCCTTATTAAAGGGGACTCCCAGATTCCGATAAGCCTCCGCCCGCAGACCCCGACAACCAATGGCAAGGGTTGTCGGGAAGAGGTCCTGTCCTCATCAACATGGGGACAGGGTGCTCTGGGGTGGGGGGGCCCGCAGTGCGCCCCCCTGCCCCAGAGCACCCAACCCCCCCATGTTGAGGGCACGCGGCCTGGCACGGCTCAGGAGGGGGGGGTGGGCGCTCGCTCGTCCCCACTCCCTTCCTGGCCGGCCGGGTACCGTGCTTTGGATACGGGTCTGGTATGGATTGTAGGGGGACCCCCTACGTCAATTTTTCGGCGTGGGGGGGTCTCCTTACAACCCATGCCAGACCTAAGGACCTGGTATGCTCCTGGGGGGGGAACCCATGCCGGTTTTTTCTTTGAAAATTGGCATGGAGTTCTCCCTCAGGAATGCATGCCGCTGTCATTTTTTTTTTCCCCGACGCAACTTTAAGCCGTCGCGATCCTCAAAACTCGGCGTAACGTAACTTCGCGCATGCGCAGTACGGCCGACGCGCATGCGCAGTACGGCCGGCGCGGGAGCGCGCCTCATTTAAATGGGACTCGCCCCATTTGAATAGGAACGCCTTGCGCCGGCGGAATTTTAGTTACGCAGCCTGAAATTTCTAGATAAGTGCTTTGTGGATCAGGCACTTAGGTAGAAACTTTAAGCCAGTGTAACTTAAATTGGATTTTTTAAGTTACGTCAGGTTTTTGTGGATCTGGCCCTCTGTTTCTGCAGGAGTGATCATATATCCTGAAACAGAGTGACTTCATGGTCCTATCAATTACTGTGAGTAACTTTGTTTTCAAAATGTTCCTCCTTCTAATTAATTTTTTATCCTATTTGATTGTTTTGAATTTGCAGTTAAATTGATAAGAGAAGAAAGGAACAGGCTTTTACCATATTTTTGAACATATCCCTTATCCAAGATGGCCATCAGAGCCTCAGGGATGCTGGGAGCTCAGATGGGGGCGGTACCATTTGTAATTGTTAGGTATAAATTGCGGTGAGTCAGTACGCCGCTCGTGCCCCAGGACGAAGTCTTGTGAGACGAAACGGCGTAGGGTAGCGGCGTGCTGACGTCTAGAAACCGCATACTGTGTCCCGGAGTGAACGGGTTGTGCTAGCCGGCCGGCTATAATTTCACTGCGAATTTTATCTACATTCTTGTAAGTGTGATTTTAATCGTTTTAATAAATCTTTATATGGGTTCACACTATGTAGCTTTTTTCTTCTCCATATTGGTTTCTATCAACATTGGTTACCGGTCCACTGTGGGAGAAGTTTTTGGCTCTTGGATATCCTGCCACGTAAACCCCCTGGCTGGGGAATAAGCCGTCTGCTGTCAGAAGATCTCTAGTTGGGATCTTCCCTTCTGGTAAGGGACAGTGTGATTGAGAGGTGGAGGTGTCCTGTCTATCCATGCACTTTTCTGAGGTTCATGCAATTTTGATGTCACTATCTGCTTGAATGGGAAAAGGAATTTTCTACTATCAAATTACCATCAGATGCACATTTTGTTGTTTGAACAATAGACTCTCACATGTTTTATTTTTCTCACTATCAATGTAACATCTCATGTATGGGTGAAAGATTTGTTTAATTCACTTTGTACTAACACTACTATAGTATTCACATTAGTTGCGCAGCTATTTTTCTATTGTACTAGTTTGTTTGTGGGTATCTCACACTTTAAGCTGCTTGCATTCATATATTCATTATCCACTTAGATAGCGCGGTATCTTCAAATTTTTTCACTTGGTATCTAGTCATTTACATATTCTACGCCGAACTCAATGGAAGCGCCACCTAGCGGCCAGCCTAAATATTGCACCCTAAGATAGGACGGCGCAGGCTGTCGTATCTTAGATAGGTTTAAGTGTATCTCAGTTTGAGAATACACTTAAACTTATGACGGCGCAGATTCCGACTTAGGTCGGCTCATCCACTGATACGCTGGCCTACTGTAATGCCGCATACACACCATCACTTTATGTGATGAAAAAAAAACGTAATTTTCTGTGAAGTAAAAAATTACGTTTTTGAAACTTCAATTTTCAAAGACGAAGTTGCCTACACACCATCGTTTTTCTCACAATGTTCTAGCAAAGCGAGGTTACGTTCACCACATTTTTCCATTGAAGCTTGCTTCATAAGTAGCTTCTGGGCATGCGCGGGTGAAAAAACGTCGTTTTAAACTACGTTTTTTGCTACACACGGTCAATTTCTGTGAAGTAAAAGTTGACGTTTTGAAAAACGACACATAAAATTGAAGCATGCTTCAATTTTTTTTGGTCGTTTTTTAGAAGACATAAAACGACGTTTTCCCCCACACACGGTCAATTAAAGTGACGTTTTTAAAAACGTCATTTTTTTTCATCACATAAAGTGATGGTGTGTACGCGGCATAACTCTCTCTAAATCTAGCTAAATGTGTCTAATTTGTGTATGTCCTATGATCAGAATATTTATTTGGCATACGTTTTAAAATTTTTTTTTTTTTTTTTTATAAAGTTTGAATATTTATCCCGCATCAGAATAAAAATTTCTCAAGTAAAATAGGCTTAGGAATGCATAATCACCATAATGTGTCTAATTCGTGTATTTCCTATGATCATCAGAATATTTACTTAAATTTAAAATTTCTCAAGAAAAAGAGGTTTGGGAATGCATAATCTCCGTAATGTGTCTAATATGTGTATTTCCTATGATCATCAGCTCCATCTAGTGGCCATCGTGGCTTATATGTATGTATATATATATATATATATATATATATATATATATATTTTATTTTTTTTAATAACGTTTTGAATAATTATTTATCCAGTAACAGGAAATAAAACAGGCTTAGGAATGCATAATCACCATAATGTGCCTAATTTGTGTATTTCCTATGATCATCGGAATATTTATTTAAATATTTATTGATTCAGCATCAGAATAGAAGAGAAATTTCTCAAGAAAAAACAGGTTTGAGAATGTGTATTTCCTATGATCATCAGCTCCATCTAGTGGCCATTAAGGAAAAACAGGCTTAGTAATGCATAATCCCCATATTGCCTGGCCTACACAGAGTCCTGACCTCAACCAGATAGAAGACCTTTGGGATGAATTAGAGCGGAGACCTTTGTGCAGGGCAGTCAAGTTCCTCCCCCCCAAACTCGCTCATCCATGTCTTTATGGACCTTGCTTTGTGCACTGGTCCAAATCATTTGGTGGAGGGGGCATTATGGTGTGGGGTTGTTTTTCAGGGGTTGGGTTTGGCTCCTTAGTTCCAGTGAAGGGAAGTCTTAAGGTGTCAGCATACCAAGACATTTTGGACAATTTCATGCTTCCAACTTTGTGGGGACAGTTTGGGGACGGCCCCTTCCTGTTCCAACATGACTGCGCACCAGTGCACAAAGCAACGTCCATAAAGACATGGATGAGCAAGTTTGGGGTGGAGGAACTTGACTGGCCTGTGCAGAGTCCTGACCTCAACCCCGATAGAACACCTTTGGGATGAATTAGAGCGGAGACTGTAAACCAGGACTTCTGGTCCAACATCAGTGCCTGACCTCACAAATGCGCTTCTGGAAGAATAGTCAAACATTCCCATAGACACACTCCTAAACCTTGTGGACAGCCTTCCCAGAAGAGTTGAAGCTGTTATAGCTGCAAAGGGTGGACCAACTCAATGCTGAACCCTACGGACTAAGACTGGGATCATAGAGATTTCTGGAAGACCAGATGGTCGCCAGAGTCACTATGATCGTCGGAGGCCAGGCGCGATGTTATGATGTCATGCTCGGCCTCTGCATTAAAAAAAACGGCAGCCTAGAGATGAGATGTGGGGTCTTTTTGACCCCATATCTCACTGTAAAGAGGACCTGTCATTCCATATTCCTATTACAAGGGTTGTTTACATTCCTTATAATAGGAATAGAAGTGATCAAAATTAAAAAAATTAAGTAAAATTTAGTAAAAAAAAAAAAGTTTTAAAGTTCCCCTGTCCCCGTGTGCTCGCACGCAGAAGCGAACGTATACGTAATTCCCGCCCACATATGAAAACGGTGTTCAAACCACACATGTGAGGTGTCGAAGCGAACGTTAGAGCGAGAGCAAAAATTCTAGCCCTAGACCTCCTCTGTAACTCAAAACATGTAACCAGTAAAACATTTTAAAGCGTCGCCTATGGGGATTTTTATGTACCGAATATTAGCGCCATTCCACGAGCGTGTGCAATTTTAAAGTGTGACATGTTAGGTATCTATTTACTCGGCATAACTTCATCTTCCACATTATGCAAAAAAACTGGGCTAACCTTACTTTTTTTCTTTTAAAGCATGAAACGCATTTGAAAAATTGCTGCGCAAATAATAAAAAGTTGCAATGATCGCCATTGTATTCTCTAGGGTCTCAGCTAAATATAACCCGAATATAAGCCGAGGCACCTAATTTTATCACAAAAAACTGGGAAAACGTATTGACTTGAGTATAAGCCTAGGGTGTCCATCTGCATGCCTCACTGTGCCTCACTGTGTCCATGTCCATGTCTCACTGTGTCCATGCTTCACTGTGTCCATGCCTCACTGTGTCCATGCCTCACTGTGTCCATGCTTCACTGTGTCCATGCCTCACTGTGCCCATGCCTCACTGTGCCCATGCCTCACTGTGCCCATGCCTCACTGTGCCCATGCCTCACTTTGTCCATGCCTTATTGTGTCCATGCCTCACTGTGTCCATGCCTCACTGTGTCCATGCTTCACTGTGTCCATGCCTCACTGTGTCCATGCCTCACTGTTCATGCCTCACTGTGCCCCTGCCTCACTGTGCCCATGACTAGACTGACGTTTAACATGGGAGTCTATGGAAGGGGTGCCCGGGTTTGAAAAATCGGTGCTCCCCAGCCGTAGGTCCCTCAGACAACTGCACACTTGTTGAGGAGAAATGGGGCTACATGTGTGCCAAGTTCTGGGTCAAAGAGACCTACAACCGGCCAGTACCAGGTCCCCAAATTCACCAGAGAAATGACCGTTTAACATTGGAGTCTATGGAAGGGGCGCCCGGCTTTGAAAAATCGGTGCTCCCGGGCCGTAGGTCCCCCATACAACAAATGTTGCACACTTGTAGAGGAAGTGTAGGGATACATGCGTGCCAAGTTTGGAGTCCAGAGGACCTACGGCCGGCCAGTAGCGGGTCCCCAAAACCTGGGAGATCAGGCGCAAAAAGGTGACTCGAGTATAAGCCAAGGGGGTTATTTTTTTAAGCACAAAAAAATGTGCTGAAAAACTCGGCTTATACTCGAGTATATACGGCAGGGATGGACTGGCCATTGGCACTACAGGGAGTTTCCCGGTGGGCCGATGGCTCAGTGGGCCAGCTCCTGTGACAGCGGACCGCCGCCCCCTCCGCTCCTCTGTCTCTCCCTTCCCTCAGTGCTCACCTCCTCTCCCTCCCCGCAGCGCTCACCTCCTCTCCCTCCCCGCAGCGTTCACCTGGGGGGAACAGAGAAGCAGGGGGAGGACCAGAGGAGCAGGGGGGACGACAGAGGAGCATGGGGGAGGGGACAGACAGCCGACTCAACAGCTATGGCCTGGGAGTTTCTCACTTCTGCCTAATCTTGTCCCATAAGGGGGGGGGGGGGCCCAAACAGATTCTTTGCCCGGGTGAAATAATGTCTAGCTTCCCCACTTGTACTGCCTATAAAGTACCAGTACCAGCCGTTCTACTCTAATAAAGTAGAACGGCTAGTGGCTAGTGAGGGGGGAGAGGGGGCTTGGTTGGCCGGGGGGTGCGGGAGTTGTGCGGCCGCCATGGGAGAGACCTGTCAAAGTGGGCCAGTCTGGATGAAGTCCAGGGCCAAATTTTTGTCCCAGTCCAGCCCTGATATACGGTATATAATGTTTGGGGGTTCTATGTAATTTTCTAGCAAAAAAAATTATGAATTTTACATGTAGGAAAGAAGTGTCAGAATTGGCCTGGGCTTCAAGTGGTTAAAGTTTATTAGCTAGATTCATATAGCCCCGCGCAACTTTAAGGCGGTGTAGCGTATCGTATTTACGCTACGCCGCCTTAAGTCAGAGAGGCAAGTACTGTATTCTCAAAGTACTTGCCTCCTAACTTACGGCGGCGTAGCGTAAATGCGGCGGGCGCAAGCGCTCCTAATTCAAAATAGGCTAAGGGGCGTGTTTTATGATAATTTTGTTTGACCTGACGTGATTGACGTTTTTTTGGAACGGCGCATGCACCGTCCGCCTACATTTCCCAGTGTGCATTGCGGCAACGTACGCCGCACGGGCCTATTGATTTCGACGTGGACGTAAATGACGTAAATCCCTATTCACGGACGACTTACGCAAACGACGTAAAATTTTCGAATTTCGACGCGGGAACGGCGGCCATACTTTAACATTACTATTCCAACTATTTGTTGGAATAACTTTAGGCCTGATAAAGCGTTACGTAAACGGCGCATCTGTACTGCGGCGGCCGGGCGTACGTTCGTGAATAGGCGTATCTAGTGATTTACATATTCTACGCCGACCACAATGGAAGCGCCACCTAGCGGCCAGCCTAAATATTGCACCCTAAGATAGGACGGCGCAAGCCGTCGTATCTTAGATAGGTTTAAGTGTATCTCTGTTTGAGAATACACTCAAACTTAGATCGGCGCAGATTCCAAGTTAGGTCGGCGTATCTACTGATACGCCGACCTAACTCTACCTGAATCTAGCTATATGTGTGCGTAAAGGCAGGCGTCCCAATACTTTTAGTAATATAGGGCCAGATTCACAGCCAGGCGGCGCAGCGTAACGTAACCGATTTAGGTTACACCGCCAAAAATTTTCTGGCTAAGTGCCCGATCCACAAAGCACTTACCTGGAAATTTGCAGCGCAAGGCAGGCCAATTCAAATGGGGAGGGTACCATTTAAATTAGGCGCGCTCCCGCGCCGGACGTACTGCGCATGCTCCCGACGCAAATTTCCCAAAGTGCTTTGCGCGAAATTACGACACGCCAACGTTTTGTGAATCGCGACGTGAAAAAAAGACACGCCGGGGAAAAAAAAAAAAATTCAAAAGCGACGCGGGAAAGACTGGTATACTTTTACATGGTGTACTAATTTTACACTTTGTAAAAGTTGCCCTATCTTTGCGACGGCAAACTAACACTTGCGGTGACCTAACGACGGGAAAAAGTTTCGTGGATCGCCGTAACTGCTAATTTGCACACCCGACGCTGGTTTACGATGCGAAATCCCCCCAGCGGCGGCCGCGGTACTGCATCCTAAGATCCGACAGTGTAAGTCCATTACACCTGTCGGATCTTCTGGCTATCTATGCGTAACTGATTCTATGAACCAGTCGCATAGATAGAAACAGGGATACGCCGTGGTATCCCGTTTGTGAATCTGGCCCATAGTGTAGCACTGTTAACCCCACCCCCTGCGCCCTGATTCCACCCCATATTCAGGCCCACTGATTTCCAAAATTTCCCAGGTATGGTTAGCAGCTTATACCGGAGACGAAGAGGCTCATGTAATTAGCTAGCTAGACTTATCTAGCAGGAACCCGTAACGCAGCTATTATTGACTCCAGAATAATTATGTTCTTAACTGGAGAAATAAACATGATTTCATACCAAATAAAACAATAAGACAAAACAGCCTACACTATGCATATTCATGCAGCAGCTCTCTTCTCTTGTCCTAATTTCCCGCGACTAATTTCATCAATCGCCCTCACTTTTGCCAATATGCATGCAGATCACGACGGCGATAATAACGCTCGGAGTAATTATAATTTATACAGCGCGCTGTTATTACCCAGCAAATGAACATCAATGGAAAAAAAAAAAATTAAATGAAAGACAATAGCAGCGCCTGTATTTTTGGAACTCACAGGTTTAAAAAAAAAAAAGAGAAAAAAAAGAAAAGAAGAAAAAAAAAGATAATAACTTTTTCAGACTAAAATAATTGCCTAGTGCACTCATCCAAAAAAACTATATGTTCGAGAGATTAAGAGTAATTTCACCAAATATTTAGATACAATCGTAATGCTTGATAAGCCAAGTGGATACGTGGAATGGATCTGTGACATCAAAAGAGATTGTACTAAACTAAAATTCATGAAGTGTGGCAAGTTAATATCGGAGCAGTTCCGCTAGAAGGGCATTTTGCATTGTTATAGGCCTAAACTCATTACACAATACTTACCGAATGCCCTTTTGAACATTACACTATAATAGTTTCTTATATTAATAAGCAATAAGTAAATGAAGCACTAAAGAATTACAATGGTGCTGGCTATAAAGATCCAGCCGACTGACGGGCTGAAATTCCTAATGAACTTCACCGGCTCCATTTAAAAATTTCGTTTGGATTACATTGCGGCTGAATACTTTTTTTTTTTTTGCGATGACAGGGCTTTAAATGTATTTATTTTAGTTTTTTTTACTTAAAGGAGTTGTAAAGGATTTTTTTTTTTTTTGCTGAAATGACTGTTTACAGGGTATAGAGACATAATAGGTAACTGATTCTTTTTAAAAACGATTAAAAATAGATAAAAATCAATCATATAATGTACCTACAGTTTCAGTTTTGTTTTTGCATGTTGTTTCCTGCTTCTGTGATGTACAGAGACAAAGAGCCAATAGAGGGCAGTGATGGTTTGAAAACAAAACTGATTGGTGCTGAGGGGTTTTAGACACACAGGGCCGGATTCAGAAAGAAGATACGACGGTGTATCTCCTGATACGCCGTCGTATCTCTGAGTCCGGCCGTCGTATCTATGCGTATCAGTAGATACGCCAGCCTAAGTCTGAATTTGCGTTGGCGCTAATTTAAGCGTATTCTGGAAACTAGATACGCTTAAATTAGTCACCTGCTCTCCATCTACTCATTAGCACTTGTATGCCTCTACTGAGGAAACTAGAAAAGTTTAGTTAGGACCACAGGAATGCAGAGAGCCTTGTAAGCGGCCTTTGGCTTATCCATATATTTGCAAATGTGTGCAACCAATCCTCTGCTTTTAACATACTAAGTTAGACAGTTGAATTCGGCTTGCAATTTGGTTGGTAAGTTTGAGCCTGGTTATTACGTTAAAAAACTTTACTTATTTACTTACTGTTTGCATCAACACGCATCTCATTTAAAGTCCCAACCCTTTCTCTTTTTCAAATCAGGCTCAGATACGAGCGGCTTAAGTGTCTTACACCGTCGTATCCTAAAGTGTAATTTTTAGGCTGACCGCTAGGTGGCGCTTCCATTGCGGTCGGCCTAGAATATGTAAATGAGTAGATACGCCGATTCACAAACGTACGCTTGCCCGACGCAGTAAAGATACGCCGTTTACGTAACGCACTTTCAGGCCTAAAGTTATTCCATCAAATAGCTGGAATAGTAATGTTAAGTATGGCCGCCGTTCCCGCGTCGAAATTCGAAAATTTCGAAGATTTACGTCATTTACGTCCACGTCGAAACCAATAGGACCGTGCGGCGTACTTTGCCGCAATGCACACTGGGATATGTACACGGACGGCGCATGTGCCGCTTATAAAATACGTCAATCACGTCAGGTCACCCTCCATTAACATAAAACATGCCCCCTCAGCCGAATTTGAATTAGGCGCCATTACGCCCGCCCGATTTACGCTACGCCGCCGTAACTTAGCAGGCAAGTACTTTGTGAATCATGTACTTGCCTCGCTAACTTACGGCGGCGTAGTGTAAACACGACACACTACGCCGCCGCAAAGTTAAGGCGCTCTACTTGAATCTAGCTATTGATATGTTATTATATTTGAGGTGGTCCCGTTAAAGTCCTTCATTTTTTTTTTTTTTTGTGCATCAGACATGAGTACTTTTTATGGTTGTTAAATAAAGATTGTTTGTGATTTTAGATTTTTGTTAATATGTGCACTACTTTAAAAATCCCAGCCATTTGTATTTTTTGTATTCAGTTCTGTTTGGGGATGTTGGCACATATTAGAACAAAAAAAAAACTTTGATTGGAAGATATTTGTTAACCACTTGAGATCCGCGCTATAGACAAAAGACGTCTACAGCGCGGCTCTCAAGTGCCGAGTGGACGTCTTTGGACGTCTTTTTCTGTGCATTACCCGTGCGCACCACTGGGGGGCGCGCAGCGGGTAAACACTGTGCCGGCGCATCGCTGGGAAGTCGATGCGTGTACCTGGCGGCCGCGATGTCCGCCGGGTACACGCGATCGGCGGTGACAGCAGGGACGTAGAGCTCTGTGTGTAAACACAGAGCTCCACGTCCTGTCAGGGAGAGAGGAGACCGATGCTGTGTCTCTTGTACATAGGGACACAGCATCGGTCACCTCCCCTAGTCAGTCCCCTTCCCCCACACAGTTAGAACACACCCAGGTAATACATTTAACCCCTTCCTCACCCCCTAGTGGTTAACCCCTTCCCTGCCACTCACATTTATACAGTAATTAGTGCATTTTTATAGCACTGATTGCTGTATAAATTTGAATGGTCCCAAATTTGGGTCAAAAGTGTGCGATATGTCCGTCGCAATATCGCAGGCCTGACAAAAAAAAAAAAAACGCAGATCGCCGCCATTACTAGTAAAAAATTAAAAAATTAAAAATAAATCATAAATCTATACCCTATTTTGTAGGTGCTATAACTTTTGCGCAAACCGATCAAATACGCTTATTGCAATTTTTTTTTTAACAAAAATATGTAGAAGAATACGTATCGGCCTAAACAGAGAAAAAAAAAAAAATTGGGATATTATTATAACAAAAAGTAAAAAATATTGGGGTGGATTCAGGTAGGGGCGCGCAAAACTGCGGCGGCGTAACGTATGACATTTACGTTACGCCGCCGCAAGTTTTACGGGCAAGTGCTTGATTCACAAGGCACTTGCCTGTAAACTTGCGGCAGCGTAGCGTAAAAGGGGCAGGCGTAAGCGCACGTAATTCAAATGATCCCGTAGGGGGCGTGAATCATTTAAATTAGGCGCGTTCCCGCGCGGAACGTACTGCGCATGTGCCGTCCCAAAAATTTCCCGACGTGCATTGCGGTAAATGACGTCGCAAGGACGTCATTGGTTTCGACGTGAACGTAAATGGCGTCCAGCGCCATTCACGGACGACTTACGCAAACGACGTAAAATTTTCAAATCGCAACCCGGGAACGACGGCCATACTTAACATTGGCTGCTCCTCCTAATAGCAGGAGCAACGTCCCGACGAAAACGACTTACGCAAACGACGTAAAAAACTACCGCCGGGCGCACGTTTTTTGCCTTCCTCTGGATCAACTGTGGGTATGGAGTTGGGTGTATAGGATTGTACTGTGTTTTTTATTTTGTTTTTTATTTTTTGTGGTTAAACTGGATGGACTTGTGTCTTTTTTCAACCTGACTAACTATGTAACTATGTAACGTACGTTCGTGAATCGGCGTAAGTATGTAATTTGCATACTCTATGCTGACAACTACGGGAGCGCCACCTAGCGGCCAGCGTCAGAATGCACCCTAAGATACGACGGCGTAAGAGACTTATGCCAGTCGTATCTTAGGCTAAAGTCGGCGTATCTAGCTTTCTGTATACAGAAAGTAGATACGCCGGCGCAACTTAGCAATTACGCTAAGAGCGTAATTGCTCTCTGAATCTACCCCATTGTGTTTTTTTCCAAATTTTCTGTCTTTTTTTGTTTATAGCACAAAAAATTAAAATCGCAGAGATGATCAAATACTACCAAAATGTTCAGTTTGTTTATGTTTATAGCGCAAAAAATTAAAATCGCAGAGGTGATCAAATACCACCAAAATAAAGCTCTATTTGTCCTTCTCTCTCTCTCCCTCACCCCTTCTCTCTCTCTCTCTCTCTCTCTCTCTCTCTCTCTCTCTCTCTCTCCCTCCCTCACCCCTTCTCTCTCTCTCTCTCTCTCTCTCTCTCCTCTTCTCTCTCTCCCACCCCTTCTCTCTCTCTCCCACCCCTTCTCTCTCTCTCTCTCTCTCTCCTCTTCTCTCTCCCACCCCTTCTCTCTCTCTCTCTCCCACCCCTTCTCTCTCTCTCTCTCTCTCTCTCTCTCTCTCTCTCCTCTTCTCTCTCTCTCCCACCCCTTCTCTCTCTCTCTCCCACCCCTTCTCTCTCTCTCTCTCTCTCTCTCTCCTCTCTCTCTCTCTCTCTCTCTCCCTCACCCCTTCTCTCTCTCTCTCTCCCCTTCTCTCTCTCCCACCCCTTCTCTCTCTCTCTCTCCCACCCCTTCTCTCTCTCACACCCCCTCTCTCTCTCTCTCTCTCCCCTTCTCTCTCTCTCTCCCACCCCTTCTCTCTCTCTCTCTCCCCTTCTCTCTTGCTCTCTCCCACCCCTTCTCTCTCGCTCTCTCCCACCCCTTCTCTCTCGCTCTCTCCCACCCCTTCTCTCTCTCTCTCACCCCTTCTCTCTCTCTCTCTCCCACCCCTTCTCTCTCTCTCTCTCCCACCCCTTCTCTCTCTCTCTCTCCCACCCCTTCTCTCTCTCTCTCTCTCCCACCCCTTCTCTCTCTCCCACCCCTTCTCTCTCTCCCACCCCTTCTCTCTCTCCCACCCCTTCTCTCTCTCCCACACCTTCTCTCTCTCCCACCCCTTCTCTCTCTCTCTCTCTTTCACCCCCTCTCTCTCTCTCTCTCTCCCACCCCTTCTCCCACCCTCACCAAGCCCCTCTCCCCTCCCAAATGGACACTAACAGGTGACAGCAAGTGAGAGTTAGTGATCCCATCCCTTCCAAAGCACTGCCACTTAACCCATGCCCCCAGCACTGCCAGTCTGCCACTGGCCTCATCCTCCTAATGGACTACAGGTCCCAGCATTAGTCCCTTAGAGCTGAGGATCTGACATGCTCCCCCAATGGACGGGGTAGGAATCGGGTAGGTCAGTGTAATGATCAGGTAGGTCAGTGTTGGAATCAGGTTAGTGTAGTGGTCAGGTATTTCAATGCAGCAATCAATTAGGTCAGTGTAGGGATCAGGTAGGTCAGTGTAGGGATCAGGAAGGTCAGTGTAGTGGTCCGGTAGGTCAGTGTAGGAATCAGGTACAGTAGGTCAGTGTAGTAGTCGGGTAGGTCAGTGTATGTGCAGTTTTTACCCCAGATCCCTTGTGTCATTTGTATTTCTTTTGTGGTATAAAGTACAGGGTTTTATATACAACTTTAGTGCCTTAGATATAAACAGCATTTGTTTCATGTATGTTAGCCCAACATCGCAAGAACAATTACACTCTGTGAAGCTAAGCAGCTGCAATGTTGGGCTTCCATACATGAAACAAATGCTTAAATAGGTAAGGGGCGGGGCCTCTCGGCCACGTCATATGGCGGCACTGCCTCCTTGTGATGTCACCGACCGCTGCTTGCTGGGGGGGGGGGGGGGGGCCTTGTCCCTGAATGGCTGTATGGAAATGTGGTCACCCTATTCCTCACCCCCTAGTGGTTAACCCCTTCCCTGCCAGTCACATTTATACAGTAATTAGTGCATTTTTATAGCACTTATTGCTGTATAAATTTGAATGGTCCCAAATTTGGGTCAAAAGTGTCCGATATATCCGTCACAATATCGCAGGCCTGACAAAAAAAAAAAAAAAAAAAATCGCAGATCGCCGCCATTACTAGTAAAAAATAAAAAAATAAAAAATAAATCATAAATCTATCCCCTATTTTGTAGGTGCTATAACTTTTGCGCAAACCGATCAAATACGCTTATTGCGATTTATTTTTTTAACAAAAATATGTAGAAGAATACGTATCGGCCTAAACCGAGAAAAAAAAAAAAAAAAAAAAAAAAATTGGGATATTATTATAAGAAAAAGTCAAAAATATAGGGCCAGATTCACAAATGAGATACGACGGCGTTTCTCCTGATACGCCGTCGTATCTCTGTTTCTATCTATGCGACTGATTCATTGAATCAGGTTACGCATAGATATCCCTAAGATCCGACAGGTGTAATTGTTTTACACTGTCGGATCTTAGGATGCAGTAACGCGGCCGCCGCTGGGGGGAGTTTGCGTCGTAAACCAGCGTCGGGTATGCAAATTAGGAGTTACGGCGGATCCACGACAGTTTTTCGCGATCGATACGTCGCCGCTAGTCTAGTTTCCCGTCGCAAAGTTAGTCGTTTTTTTTGGTGCCCTAACTTTAGTCAACAAGTGTATTGCTGTCTAAAGTATGGCCGTTGTTCCCGTGTCGAAATTCAAAATTTAACGTCGTTTGCGTAAGCCGTCCGGGAATATGGAAGTACGCTACGCGCGTCGCCGTTCAAAAAAATTACCTCACAGCGCGCAAAGCACGGCTGGAGTTAAGAAACGGAGCATGCGCAGTAGGTCCGGCGCGGGAGCGCACCAAATTTAAATGGCACACGCCAATTTAAATTGGCCCGCCTTGCGCCGGAGGCCACCGGCCTAGTTTTCATCGCAAGTGCTTGGTGAATCAGCCACTTGCGATGAAAAATTGCGGCGGTGTAACGTATCTAGGATACGTTACGCCGCCGCGATTCTACGTGAATCTGGCCCATTGTGTTTTTTTTTCACATTTTCTGTCTTTTTTTGTTTTTAGCGCAAAAAAAAAAAATCGCAGAGATGATCAAATACTACCAAGAGAAAGCCCTATTTGTGGGAAAAAAATTATAAAAATATAATTTGGGTACAGTGTTGTATGACTGCGCAATTGTCATTCAAAATGCGTCAGCGCTGAAAGCGATGGACACGAAGGGGGTTTAAGTGCCCAGTAATGAAGTGGTTAATAACAAGATGCAGTATCTGACAGAAGTATCCTCCTCCTCCACCATCCCCACCAAAAAAAAAAGTTATGTTACTTTTTAAAAGAAGTTTCTTGCGCCTTCACCTAATGGAACCGAGATGAGTAACATATTTCTGAATAACCTGCCCAAGACATGTTGTTAATCAAAACCCAACAAATAGGTCACGGTGAAATGTCTAACCGTAGCATACATTATCAATGAAATAAATATTGCAATACAGAAACCAGACATTACGATCAGCCGACCACAAGATAATGAGGGGATGTCTGCAACGCCGGACGCTGCTACAATTTATAAAGAAATACGGGTTAGAGAGGTGAACGGAAATTGATGACCACCCTTCGCGGGGAGGCCTAGGCCGAGTGCGCTTTCTAAAAATCAAATTTTCCAAACCAGAAAACTAAAATATGTGATAGTAAATGAAAGGAGAAAAGGTCAGCGAGGTAGACAGCCTATGATTCATAAGATGTTTTTATTTATTAAAATGTCAGGTTTCCAAGAAGCTCAGACACATAATAAGAAAATAATCAGTTTTCTGCTCGGCACTTTTGGCAATAAGCTGTCACTGATCTTTCTACTTTATTTAGTGAGTTTTTTATTTTCATGTAGGGTGAGATTATGCAGTACAATGTTTTACGCAGGGGGGATCTTATTCTGCAAGACATGGTGAGCAATTGTGATGTCCTAAAGACTGTAATTCTCAGCTAACTAAATTAGAAATGGTCTTTTAGCTCTTGACTGAAATCTTATTTGCCACTATTATGGGTTGAGAAAAATCTGGTTGGTTCAAGATTTGCCGCAATGCATGGGAGCATGGATGTGTGGATTCACTCAGGAGAACTTTTTTTTTAAACCATAATGCAGAGCAGTGGCGGTTCGTCCATAAAGGGAGCTGGAGCGCCGCCCCCTCTGGCTCTTGCCCGCCACTGAGTCTAATAACATACATTCATGCATTGCATGAATGTATGTTATTGTTGCCAGCTGCCACTGGTCTATTCAGAGATGGCCGGAACTTGAGCGCCGGCCACCTGAATAGCGGCAGCTGGTTGGCTGTGCAGAAGTGCCTATCAGAGCCAGCGGCTCTGATAGGCTTTCCGAGTACAGCCCTCGGCTCCCGGATGTCTTATCCTCGGAACGTAGGGGGGGGTACGTTCCTTGGATAAGACTGACGGCGGTCTCAGCCAATCAGGTTCCCTGATTCTGGTTATCGGTAACCTGATTGGCTGAAGCGTCACCAAGGCGGGAGAAGACATTGAGGGGCGTGGAAGGAGTAAGGTAAGTGCATTTTACAGGGTACAGCAGCGACAATGGGCACAGAGGCGACAAAGGACACCACGGTGGCATCAATGGGCACAGTGGTGACAAAGGGCACAGTGGTGACAATGGGCACAGTGACGACAATTAAAGGGCACAGTGACATGCACAGTGGCAACAATGGGCACAGTGGCGACAATTAAAGGGCACAGTGCTGACAATTGGCACAGTGGCGACAATTGGCACAGTGGCGACAATTGAGGGGCACAGTGGCTGTGTTTGATGGCATGGCACAGTGGCTGCATTTGATGGCATGGCACAGTGGCTGCGTTTGATGGCATGGCACAGTGACTGTGTTTGATCGCATGGCACAGTGACTGCGTTTGATGGCATGGCGCAGTGACTGCGTTTGATGGCATGGCACAGTGGTGCGAATTAATGGCATAGTGACTGCATTTGATGGCATGGCACAGTGGTGATAATTGATGGCACAGTGGCTGTGTTTGATGGCATGGCACAGTGGTGACAATTGATGGCACAGTGGCTGCGTTTGATGGCATGGCACAGTGGTGACAATTGATGGCACAGTGGCTGCATTTGATGGCATGGCACAGTGGCTGTGTTTGATGGCATGGCACAGTGGTGACAATTGATGGCACAGTGGCTGCATTTGATGGGCACAGTGAGGCTGCAATTTTTTTTTTTTCGTTTACGCCCCCCCCAATTTTTTTTAGCACCAGTGGCCATTGATGGCATGCCACGCATGACCTATGATAATTCCCCAGCAGGCTTAGGAGGACCAGCATTAGAGTGAGTAAAAGTTATTAAAGTCACTGGAGATGGTTTCTGCTCCTCTGGACTAGGTCATGAGTTACCTAATGCAGTGTTTCTTAACCTTTTTTCAGTCAAGGCACCCTCCAAAATTATGGAAAATCCTGAGGCATCCTCCAAAATTATGGACAATGTCGAGGCATCCTCCAAAATGATGGACAATCTCGAGGCACCCTCCAAAATTATGGACAATCTCGAATCACCCTGCAAAATGATGGACAATGTTGTTCCAAAGGCTAGTATTCCAATGTTTCTCTTCTCCATCACATTCCTTGTACACGCGACCGGTTTTCCTGGCAGGAAAACTGCCATGAGAGCTTTTGGCCAGGAATCCCGGCCATGTGTATGCTCCATCGCAGTTTTCCTGACAGGAAAACCAAGAAAAAGAGAATGTGTTTTTCACACCGGGATTCCCAGCGTTTTTTAAGCCGGCAGTTTCCCTATGGGGAGAACCTGCGGTGGAGCATACACACGGCCTGGTTTCCCGACCAAAGCTCTCATAGCAGTTTTCCTGTCGGGAAACCCGGCCGCGTGTAGGCGGAAAAAGCTACCGAGCAGGTTCTCGGTTTTCCCAGCGGACTATTCCTCTATCTACCTCGCTTGTGACGTAAAACACTACGACGAGCCAAGAAAAAATAATTTCAATGCTTCCGAGCATGCGTCAACTTGATTCTGAGTATGCGTGTTTTTTTCTCCGTCGAGTTCCACACAGACGATCGGAATTTCCGATAGGATTTTTTTCCATTGGAAAAAAATAAAACATGTTCTATTTTTAAAAAAAAGTCCAATGGGGCCCACACAGGGTCGGAATATCCGATGAAAAAATCCTGTCTGACTTTTTTCATTGGAAATTTAGATTTTGTGTACAAGGCATACTACTCTGCTAGGCACAACGATGTAAACTTTGTTATGAAAAAACACATCTGTTTAATAAACAATATCTTACATTTATTTCCCAAGAAAATAGGAATATGTTAATATCACACATTAAACAGCAGAATATCAAAAAAACTTATCACATCCTCTAGATAGACTCCTCGGCTGGGCTCAAGATGGCAAAAGAGGGCCCTAACCATGAGGCTTAGGCAAAAGCCAGCAGCCATTAGACCCCATTCACACCTGAGCGTTTGTAGCTTGAAGCCTGAAGCTACAAAACGTTGGAGGGTAAACAATCTATTATTCTCTATGGAGATGGTTTACATCTCCACTACAAAACGCCTGAAGCCAGAAGCTCCAAAACGCCTGAAGCTCAAACAAGTTCTGGGACTTTTTTTTTTGGCAAATTTGGGCGTTTTTCTGCTTTTTACATTGTTGACCTTTTGACCTGTACAAAATCGCGGCAAAAACGCAGTAAAATTGCGTGACTTTCTGCCTAAAAACACTGGGGCAGATCCACATAGATCTGCACCCATGCAGCGTATCAGAGATACGCTACGCCGCCGTACCTTACCTGGCGTTCTTTCAAATCCTCAAAGATTTTGTGCCGTAAGTTACGGCGGCGTAGTGTATTTCTGGCGGCGGAATTCAAATCGGTGATTAGGGGGCGTGTTTCATTTAAATGAAGCGCGTCCCTGCGCCGAATGAACTGCGCATGCTCTGTTTCAAAATTTTCTGCCGTGCATTGCACGAAATGACGTCGCAAGGACGTCATTTTTTAACGACTTACGCAAAAAAAAGAAAAAATTCAAATTTCGACGCGGGAACGACGGCCATACTTAATTAACATGGCAAATCTAACTATACGCCGCAAAAAAGCAGCTTTAACTATCCCCCGGAAAAAGCCGACTAGAGACGACGTGCTCATGGATCGTCGGAAATAGCTAATTAGCATACCCGACGCGGAAAACGACGCAAACTCCACCCAGCGGACGCCGAAGTATTGCATCTACGATCCGAAGGCATACAAAGCCGTACGCCTGTCGGATCAAACCCAGATGCTGCTGTATCTTGGTTTGAGGATTCAAACTAAAGATACGACGCAGGAAATTTGAAAGTACGCCGGTGTATCAGTTGATACGCCGGCGTACTCTCACTGTGGATCTGGCCCACTATGCTCAGGTGTGAATGGGGCCTTAGGCTCTCACAAGCAGACCAGCATCAAAAAGACCGAACTCTTTTATTTGTGAGCTTTTTACTCAAACATTCACACCCACTCATAACCACCCCACTTGCATCCAGTCCAATTAGATATTGCCAAGAGGTAGTCTTTCTCAATAGATTATATTACTGACCGTCTTGCCGTATTGGCCTCGGGGGCAGCATTGCCCATGTCATCTCCAGGAGCTTGTTGCTCTTTTGATCTTTTTCATCAATCATCCTGGCAGCCATTGCTCTCTTCGAAGCTTGTATTACACCAGGTGGGCTGGAGCCAAGCCCTCTTGCTATGCAGATTCTGATATGCTACAAATCTTTGAATGTACATTCCAGAACTATGATATTAAACCACGTTGCTTTCCAACAAGAGGGAGTGTACCTTTGTTTGTTTTCCTATTAGTTAGGGTCCTTCTTCATTCTAGAAAAGCTGAGATCTGATATCTGTCTCCATATATTACAAACTATTGGATAATATTTGTGTTAGGATAATTCTCCCCCTGTGATCAGTCAAACTTCAAGTGTTCGAGGAGCAAGATAATTTATTTCAAATGTACCGGTACAGATGGATGAGATCTTCATGCTGAGAAGAAAGCAGAAGTCACATACAGACACGAGGTGTGTAAACTTCTTTATAGAGTCAACAGGAAAAATACCATTGGCTAAAAGATCACTGGTGGCTCATGACGCAAAAAACTTTATTGGCAATCACAGCGCCTCTTTACAACTCTTAGCAAAGATTGATTTAAGAAAGTAACACAGACAATAGAACTAGACAAGGTAAAGCAACGTGTCTTTTTAGAAGCCATTACAAAAACTGGATTCCATTTTACATTACTTTAAATAGTGACACACTACACATAGAAAACTTTTCCAACAATTTGTTACCATACTGTTCGGTAGTTCTGGGTTTCTGTAATAACTGTTGTTGCTCATTTAATGGCACTGCCATTTGACCCTACTGGGCATCAATTTGCCCCCCCCCCCCCCCCAAAAAAAATGTATTCAACCATAGGGTTGTTTCCTACAAGTGTGGTGCTGCTATTTGGTTGTCTTATTTGGTTGTCAGCACTACAATCAGAAGACCCTGAACATCCAGTGGCTCCTTCTAGAGTGCTGCTACCCACGTTTCAAAAAAACCCATACCATTCCTCCATTAAATTGCCAGTACTGCTTTTGAATTCTTGTCTGGCACTGGAGAAAGGGGTGTTATTATGTCTCTTTTTTTTTACCCTTACAGACAAGTTTTTTATTTTTTTTCACCATTTTTCGAGAACATCTCGAAGAAGCTCTCTCCTAAGCCAGCAAGGAAATGTACTTGTATAATTGATAAATGCACACTTCCCGTTTCCAGTCAATTTGATGAATACTTTCTTTCTAATGTACAAATAATCTTTATGACCCATGTAAGCAGATATGATGGTATGCAGCTGAGCAATGTACTAGAACTGAAATATCTATCTCTTTGATGTTTCGTACGGGCTTTTTGATGAAGTCGGTATCAGCAGCTATTAAGTTAATATCTAGTCTTGATAATGTCCTTTCCTTTCTATCTTCACACGGCTGGGGCTCAAATTAATTGCTTAAAATGAATGTCTCCGCATGTATACCTAATCTTCTTAAGAGGATAAAAGTTTCCATGGAGAGTGAAGAAGTACCCTCACATAATTAGCTTGTTGTTTTGCATAAAAACCAACTATTGGTTAAAACAAGAAATAAAAGTTATCTCCAAGCAACACTTCATAACTGTATATTATTTCCCTTTGGAAGAAATTCTTCAACCCAGTTAGAAAGTCAATTCTGAATTATGAGTAATAGAATTACTTTGTGAATAACTACAAAAAGCTTTGGCTTATGAGATTGTGTCTCTTGGCAACCCACAAAATATGGCGTTTTCAGCAGGAGAACTCAATTTCAAGCCAAGAGACATATTCAGATAAACACGCTCCCACTCGCTCTGAAGCTTCAGGTCTCGTACACATGAAAACGGTCCGCTGGGATCACTTGGTCTGATGGCTGTACTCACCATCAGACCAAATTTCCCGTGGACAGGATACGCAGTCACGTGCCCGCGCCGTGCCCGCGATGATGACGCGGCGACGTGTGCGACCCTGGAAGGTCAATGCTTCCACGCATGCCTCGAATCACTTCGACGCATGCAAGGGCTTTCGGCCGAGCGGACATGTCCGGTGAGTCATACAAACATTTGTCCGCTGGAAACCTGTCCGCTCGGCCGGGAATCCGGTTCGGTCGGCCGTACAGACGACCGAATATGTCAGAGGAAACTCGTCCGCGGACCAGTTTCAGCAAACATGTTCGGTCGTGTGTACGAGGCCTAATAGGCAGTACCAGTGGGGAAGCTAGACATTATTTTACCCCGGGACAAAGAATCAGTTTGGTGCCCCCCCTTAAGATTAGGCAGAAGTGAGAAAGTCCCAGGCCATAGCTGTTGAGTCAGCTGACATGCTCCTCTGTCCCCCCCCCTGATCCTCTGCTCCTCCCCCTGCTTCTTTGTTCCCCCCAGGTGAGTGCTGTGGGGAGGGAGAGGAGGTGAGCGCTGCGGGGAGGGAGAGACAGAGGAGCGGAGGGGGGAGGCGGTCCGCTGTCACTGAAGCCGGCCCACTGAGCCATCGGCCCACCGGGAAACTCCCTGTAGTCCCAATGGCCAGTCCATCCCTGCCTCATACACACAATCGGACTTCCATCAGACTTTTTCTGTGGATTTTTTTCCGAAGGGCGTTGAGTGAGTGAGTGAATAACTTATATAGCTCTACAAATGCGAACTGAATCGCCTCTAGGCGCGTGGCATCAATTTTCCTTCTGTTAATCCCTCAGAATAGGTGGGTCTTGAGTTTTTTTCTAAAGGGCAGGTGATCAATTTCTGTTCGAATGTTAGTCGGTAGTGCGTTCCATAGTCGAGGTCCTTGGACTGCAAATCAACGTTCTCCTTTGGTCTTGTAGCGGGCTTTGGGGGTTTGTAGTAGTTTTTGGTTAGTTGATCGAAGAACTCAATTGGGGTTTTGGTGTTTTATCAGGGCCGATCCTAGGTAGGGTGCACAGGGTGCTTTGCACCCAGGCGCCTGCAGAAGTGGGGGTGCCGAAGTGGCAGAGTTCTCCCCTCCCTCCTTCTCTCCTTGTTTGTGTCCATCCAGAACTAGTTTTCTGAGCATAGGTGTGTGTCCGTCCAGAACTGATGTGTCTCTGACCATCTCCTGTACTATGTCTGTAGTCTCTGACCATCTCCTGTACTATGTCTGCAGTCTCTGACCCTCTCCTGTACCATGTTTGCAGTCTCTGACCGTCTCCTTTACTATGTCTGAAGTCTCCGACCATCTCCTGTATCATGTTTGTAGTATGTCTGGGGGCTCTTTCTAACAGACTCTCTAACAGAAGTCCTCTCTGTGTCCATCAGAGAGGCCCCCCTCCAGGTCCCAATAAAGTACTCTGCTTCTCTTCCTGTATTTTGTTTATTGTTAAGAGATCATGTAAGGATCCCAGGGTAAGGAAGAGTTTGTGGGGGAGCATCTCTGTGGTTGAGTCATTGCCATAGAAACATTTTTAAAGGGGAGGAGTTAGTAAAATGATCACGCCCATGTGGCGGCGCCAGAAATATTTCTGCACCCAGGAGCCTGTGACTCTAGGATCGGCCCTGTGTTTTATTTTCTCACTTAAATATTGGGGAGAGCTTCCGTTTACACATTTGTGCATCAGGCATTGAATGTGACTCGGTCCTTTATGGGCAGCCAATGGAGGGATCTCAGGGACGCATGTGAAGTAGCGCTTGTTTCCCGCGCTTAGAACTGTCCCTGCACAAAGTGTCATTTCTGAAGGAAATAATGAATTGTCGGCTCCCGGAAATACAGAGAAAAGTCAATGATAAAAAAAAAATGCCTTTTCTCTGTATTGTCGGGAGCCGACAATTCATTATAGCCGCGAGTGGTTTTAAATTACTTTTTTTCCTTCAGAAATTACAGTTTGTGCAGGGACAGTTCTAAGCACGGGAAACAAGCGCTACTTTACTGGCATACTTTACACACCCCCTAGGTACAAAATTTAAAGGAATATTTCATTTTTATTGTTTAACTTTAAGCATTATTAAAATCACTCCCCCCGAAAAAACGGCCATTTTAAAAACGTTTTTTTTTTTGCATTGATACATGTCCCCTGGGGCAGGACCCAGGTCCCCATACACTTTTTTTGACAATAACTTGCATACAAGGCCCCATACACACGATAGAATCCATCCGCTGAAAAATCCCAGCAAATGGGTTTCAGCGGATAGATCCTATGGTGTGTACATTCCAGCGGATCTGTTTCCGCGGATATTTCTCCCCTGGGATGGATTCCAGCAGATCGAATATTTGCTGACATGCCAAACAAATCTATCTACTGGAATCCATCCCAACGGATGGATCCGCTGGTCTGTATAGACTCACCGGATCCATCCGTCCGAAGGGATCCCCCGCATGCGTCGTAATGATTCGACGCATGCGTGGAATTCCTTATATGACAGCGTCGCGCACGTCGCCGCGTCATAATCGCAGCGACGGCGCGACACGTCATCGCCAGAGGATTTCGGCGCGGATTTCAATGCGATGGTGTGTACACTCCATCGCATAGAAATCCGCGGAAATCCTCGAGAGGATTTATCTGTGGAAACGGTCCGCTGGACCGTATCCGCGAATAAATCCTCCCTTGTGTATGGGGCCTAAGCCTTTAAAACTAGCACTTTAGATTTCTCCCATAGACTTTTCAGCGGCTTTTCGAATTTGACGCGAACACCCCAAATGGTTCGCTGTTCGGCGAACAGGCAATGTTCGAGTCGAACATGAGTTTGACTCGAACTCGAAGCTCATCCCTAATTGGGAGGCTGCAGCCAGAATAAGTTCATGCTTTCAGGGCTTGTCCGCCAGCCACCCACGATCACGGGCAGAAGAGCCAGGACGGGGATCTGTGTATGTAAACACACAAATCCCCGTTCTGACAGGGGAGAAGAGACAGTGCGGTGGACGTGCTAAAATGAAAATGTTATTTTATGTTATGATTAGAATCACTGAAATATTTCTCTTTCCTATATTCCTTATACTGTGTGTTTTTATACGCATTATGCATATGTATGTATGGGTATGATCAATAAGTGTTTGTTTTTATTAAAAGAGCTTATATCAGGAATACTATATGATGGTTTTTAAAGTTATCATTTGAAGTGGAGATACAAAGGAGAGCTGTTTGTTCAGAAGCCATTTCCTCTCCATTTTTCCCTCATGTTACAAATGTTTTCAGCCCTTCCCCCCCTATTGCATTCCTAGATGGCTTTTATTCCAAAACCCCCTTCTTGTTCCTTGCTCTGTATGGAAGAGGAAACCCACCCCTCCCCCCCCCCCGTGTGAAGCTTGTGGAGGAAACTTGCTGAGCTGACAATGAACTTTTATGTCACGTGGACTTATAAAGAGGATGTGTGTGCAGCTTCCCTGGAATGGACTTGTGAGAGGAAACCATCCCTTATATGAACTGACCAATGAGAAGCTTCATGCCAAGGGCAAGTCACACAGGGGAGGAGGGTAGAGTGGGTGTGTCTGTATAATGTGAACAAATCAATGCATGTTTTGTGATTCTGTGCTTTTAATAAAGCTGTAGGGGCCATAGATCAGGCTCTCTCTTGGCTGTTGAACGTTGAAAGGTGAGCATGTGAAATCTTTTTGTCTGGATTGCATGCTCTCATTAATTTGAATCAGGCGGTAGAATGGGTTCCTCCCTGAGAAATTGTGTCAGGAAAATAATTAGTCCACATCAACAGATCTGCTATTCCTAGTGATCAGGAACAGTGATATGTCTCCTCCTCCAGTCAGTCCCATCCCCCCCACAGTTATAACACACCTAGGGAACACATTTAACCGCTTGATCGCCCCCCTAATGTTAACCCCTTCCCTGCCAGTGACATTTATACAGTAAGTGGGTATTTTTAGCTCTGATCGCTGTATAAATGACAATGGTCCCCAAAAAGTATCTAAAGTGTCCGATGTGTCCCCCGCAATGTCACAGTCCTGCTAAAAATCGCAGATCCCTGTCAATACTAGTAAAAATAATAATAATAATAATAATAAAAATGCCATAAATCTATCCCCTATTTTGTAGACGCGAAGCCCGTGTACACACGATTGGACATTCCGATAACAAAACCGTGGATTTTTTTTCCGACGAATGTTGGCTCAAACTTGTCTTGCATACACACGGTCACACAAATGACGGAAATTGCGAACGTCAAGAAAGCAGTGATGTACAACACGTACGACGAGCCGAGAAAAATTAAGTTCAATAGCCAGTGCGGCGGCTCTTCTGCTTGATTCTGGGCATGCGTGGAATTTTGTGCTTCGGAATTGTGTACACACAGTCGGAATTTCCGACAACAAGTTTTTGTTGTCGGAAATTCCGACAGCAAATGTCCGATGGAGCCTACACACGATTGGAATTTCCGACCGTGTGTACGCAGCATATAACTTTTGCACAAACCAATCAATATAAGCTTATTGCGATTTTTTTAACCAAAAAATATGTAGAAGAATATATATATCGACCTAAACTGAGGAAGAAATTTGTTTTGTAAAATTATTTTTGGGGATATTTATTATAGCAGAAAGTAAAAAATATTGTTGTTTTTTTCAGAATTGTCGGGTTATTTGTTTATAGTGCAAAAAAACCCGCAGAGGTGACCAAATACCACCAAAAGAAAGCTCTATTTTGTGGGAAAATAAGGACATCAATTTTATTTGGGTACAGCGTCGCACATCCCCCCCTCCCCGCCGCCATCCGGTGCTTCTCCGGGCTCTCCTGTGCCATTGGGGGCCCGAAGAAAGAATCGTCCGGCACAGGCAGGAAGCATAGAGATGACTGGTGACCAGATGGTCACCAGTCATCTCTATGACTGTCGGAGGCCCGGGCGCGATGTGATGACGTCATGCCTGGGTACCGTAAGTAAACAAAGCCGCGATTGCGGCTAGTAAGCAATACCAAGCATGAGATGATTTTTGTTTTCACAATCTCATGATTTCCAGCCTGGAGGAGAAATGTGGGGTCTTATTGACCCCACATCTCTCCATAAAGAGGACCTGTCACACACATTTCCTATTACAAGGGATGTTTACATTCTTTGTAATAGGAATAAAAGTGATAAAAAAAATAAAAATAAAAAAAGTGTAAATAAAGAAATAAAATAAGTAAAAAAAAAAAAATTAAAAACGCCCCTGTACCTGGTAGCTCGCGCGCAGAAGCGAACGCACACGTAAGTTCCGCCTACATATGTAAACGCAGTTTTAACCACATATGTGAGGTATCGCCGAGTGCGTTAGAGTGCCAGCAACAATTCTCACACTAGACCTCCTCTGTAAGTCTAAACTGGTAACCTGTAAAAAATGTCAAAGCATTGCCTATGGAGATTTTTAAGTACCGAAGTTTGGCGCCATTCCATGAGTGTGCACAATTTTCAACCGTGACATGTTAGGTATCTATTTACTCGGTGTAACATAATCTTTCATAGTATACAAAAAAATTGGGCTAACTTTACTGTTTTGTCATTTTTTTAATTCATGAAACCATTTTTTTCCAAAAAAGGGCGTTTGAAAAATTATTGCGCAAATTCTGTGCAAGATAAAAAGTTGCAATGACCGTCGTTTTATTCCCTAGGGTGTCTGCTAAAAAAAACATATATAGGGGCAGATCTACTGAT
The DNA here is from genome assembly GCF_905171775.1 of Rana temporaria. Taxonomy (NCBI): domain Eukaryota; kingdom Metazoa; phylum Chordata; class Amphibia; order Anura; family Ranidae; genus Rana; species Rana temporaria. The sequence goes on along the minus strand of NC_053489.1, from coordinate 31,529,799 downwards.
ACGCCGGCGTACTTTCAAATTTCCTGCGTCGTATCTTTGCTTTGAATCCTCAAAACAAGATACAACGGCATCTGGGTTAGATCCGACAGGCGTACGTCTTCGTACGCCTTCGGATCTTAGATGCAATTCTTCGGCGTCCGGTGGGTGGCGTTCCCGTCGTAATCCGCCTCGAGTATGCAAATAAGCTATTTCCGATGATCCACGAACGTACGAGCGGCCGCCGCATTCTTTTACGTCGTTTCCGTTCAGCTTTTTTCGGCGTATAGTTAAAGCTGCTATTTGGTGGCGTACGCAATGTTAAGTATGGCCGTCGTTCCCGCGTCGAATTTGAATTTTTTTTATTTTGTTTGCGTAAGTCTTCCGTGAATCGGGCTGGACGTAATTTACGTCCACGTCAAAACCAATGACGTCCTTTGCGACGTCATTTAGCGCAATGCACGGCGAGAAATTTAGGGACGGCGCATGCGCAGTTCGTTCGGCGCGGGGACGCGCTTCATTTAACCACTTGACCACTGGGCACTTAAACCCCCTTAATAACCAGACCAATTTTCAGCTTTCGGTGCTCTCACATTTTGAATGACAATAACTCGGTCATACAACACTGTAGCCAAATGAAATTTTTGTCCTTTTTTTCCCACAAATAGAGCTTTCTTTTGGTGGTATTTGATCACCTCTGCTGTTTTTATTTTGTTCGCTATTAATGAAAAAATAACGAAAATTTTGTAAAAAAATGAATTTTTCTTGCACTGATGGGCACAGGTGGCATTGATTGGCAAAGGTGGCACTGATGGGCACAGGCGGCACTGGTGTGGCACTGGGGTGGCTCATATGACACTGGTGCGGCACTGGTGTGGCACTGGTATGGCTCAGATGACACTGGTGTGGCACAGGCAGCACTTGTGGGCACAGGCGGCACTTGTGGGCACAGGCGGCACTCATGGTGACAGGCGGCACTCATCGGCACAGATGGCACTGATTGGCACTGATGGGCATAGGTGGCACTGATTGGCACAAGTGGCACTGATGGGCACAGGTGGCACTGATGTGGCAGTGTTGTGGCACTGATGTGGCAGTGTTGTGGCACTGTTGTGGCACTGGTGTAGCACAGATGGCACTGGTGTGGCACAGGTGGCACTGGTGGGGCACAGATGGCGCTGGTGGGGCACAGATGGCGCTGGTAGGGCACAGATGGCGCTGGTAGGCGCTGGTAGGGCACAGATGGCACAGATGGGGCACTGCTGGGCACTACTGGGCACTGCTGGGCACTTACGTTTTGTCACTATCTCTTCTCTGACGCTGCAATGGTGTGAGGAGAGGAGAGAGATGACCTGCAGGTGACCCATCCGCCCGTGTTTGTTTACATTTGTGATCGCGCCGTCATTGGACGGCGCGATCACGTGGCTTCCATTGGCTCCTTACCGCGATCCTTGTTGCTGCGAGCGCCGGTAATCGCGTGTGCGCGCCCGTCTCGTATATTGACACCCTCCCAGAGTTAGGGAACCGCCTTGTAGCCGTATTTCGGCTATAGGGCGGTTACTAAGTGGTTAAATGAAACACGCCCCCTACTCGCCGATTTAAATTACGCGCCGTTACGCCGCGGGAGATACACTACGCCGCCGTAACCTACGGCGCACATTTTTTATGGATTCAAACCAAAGCAGGGTAAGTTACGGCAGCGTAGCGTATCTCAGATACGCTGTGCGGGTGCAGATCTATGTGGATCTGCCCCATAATGTTTGGGGGTTCTGCGTAATTGTCTAGCAAAAGAATGATGATTGGTACATTGTTGGAGAGAAGTGCCAGAATAGGCCCGGTATGGAGGTGGGTATAAAAGCCCGGTATTGAAGGGGTTAAACACATAGCCACACAGCAACAAACCACAGTAACTCAGACATTTATTTCTCACCGTTTTCCATAGATTAATGAAAAATATACCTTGATTGGTTGCTGTGGGTAAAAGCATAATCGTGGATCGTCTTCAGCTTTCCGCTTATTGAATAAAACTAAAACGGCTTATTCATTTCCCACTGATGGATTCTAAAGTATTTAAGAATGAAACACAATAGAAAGGTGTTTCATTATAAATAAATAATAATAATACTTCTAACAATGGAATGAATATTTGATATCCTCTAAAAGTGCTAAAACCCGATTTAACTCCCTATAAAAGATTCATCATTTCAGCCCTCTCCTTCATTCTTGTAACTCCTATGGGAAGAAGGATTGTACCGTACCATGAGCAAAAGGGAATTGTTTATAACTTCATTACCTAGAAAATAGAATTATAACAATCTACCACAAACCGTGTTCATGTCAGGCTACTTCAAGCAACCCATTAGGTTGATGGAAAGTGGAAAAAAAAAAAATTGCTGATCTTTTGAACCTCAAAATCTTTTACCAAAATGTTTGCTGGCTGAGAATGTTCTTAAAGCGGAGGTTCACCCATAGCTTACACATTTTCCCCTTAGATTCCTGCTCGTTTTGTCTAGGGGAATCGGCTATTTGTTTTAAAATAATCCGTACTTACCCGTTTACGAGATGCATCCTCTCCGCCGCTTCCGGGTATGGGCTGCGGGACTGGGCGTTCCTTCTTGATTGACAGTCTTCCGAGAGGCTTCCGACGGTCGCATCCATCGCGTCACGATTTTCCGAAAGAAGCCGAACGTCGGTGCGCAGGCGCAGTATAGAGCCGCACCGACGTTCGGCTTCTTTCGGCTACGAGTGACGCGATGGATGCGACTGTCGGAAGCCTCTCGGAAGACTGTCAATCAAGAAGGAACGCCAGCTCCCGAAGACCCATACCCGGAAGCGACGGAGAGGATGCATCTCGAAAACGGGTAAGTACGGATCATATTTTAAAACAAATAGCCGATTCCCCTAGACAAAACGAGCATGAAGCTAAGGGGAAAATAGAAAAAAAAAAAACTAATTGGGTGAACTCCCGCTTTAAGGGAATGAAAGGCTTTGTTGTGAACATTCTAATCTAGACAGTAGTTTTTAAAGGGGTTGTAAAGGTACAATTTTATTTTCCTAAATAGCTTCCTTTACCTTAGTGCAGTCCTCCTTCACTTACCTCATCCTTCCATTTTTCTTTTAAATGTCCTTATTTCTTCTGAGAAATCCTCACTTCCTGTTATACTGGGCCAGATTCAGGTACAATTGCGGCGGCGCAACGTAACCTGTTTACGTTACACCTCCGCAAGTTTTCAATGTTAGTGCCTGATCCACAAAGCACTTACCTATAAACTTTGGGCGGTGTATTGTAAACACGTCCGGCGCAAGCCCGCCCAATTCAAATGGGGCGTGTACCATTTAAATTAGGCGCGCTCCGGCGCTGGACGTTCTGCGCATGCTCCGTTCGCAATTTTCCCGACGTGCTTTGCGCGAAATTACGGCGGCGCAACGTGTTTGTGAATCGCGACGAAAAAAATAAATTCAAAATCGACGCGGGAACGACGGCCATACTTTAACTTGGCTGGTGTAAAGTTAAGCAATGAAAAAGATTGCTTAACTTTGCGACGGGAAACTAAGACTTGCGCCAACGTAACGAACGCGAAAACCGTCGTGGATCGCCGTAACTGCTAATTTGCATACCCGACGCTGGAAAACGACGCAAACTCCACCCAGCGGCGGCCGAGGTACTGCATCCTAAGATCCGAAGGTGTAAGTCAATTACACCTGTCAGATCTTAGGGCTATCTATGCGGAACTGATTCTATGAATCAGTCGCTTAGATACTCTGAGAGATACGACGGCGTATCAGAGATACGACGGCGTATCAGAGATACGCCGTCGTATCTCTTCTGTGAATCTGGCCCATTGTCTGTAACTCCACACAGTAATGCGAGGCTTTCTCCCTGGTGTGGAGTGTCGTGCTCGCCCCCTCCCTTGGACTACATGAGAGTCGGGACACCCACTAACACACAGCTCCTTTCTCTATCTGCAACGTAGGGAGCGTCCTGACTCTCCTGTAGTCCAAGGGAGGTGGCGAGCATGACACTCCACACCAGGGAGAAAGCCTTGCATTACTGTGTGGAGTTAGGCCCCTTTTACAGGGGGCGGATCAATAATGATCCGCCCCGTGCACCTCCGCTTGCTCAGCGGGGATCGCTCCGTTGATCCCCGCTGAGCCGGCGGATGACAGGGCGGTCCCCGCACACTGTGCCGGGACCGCCCTGTCTTTTCTATGCTCTCCCCTATGGGGGGATCGGATGAACACGGACCGTCCGGATCCGCCAGACGAATGGAAAAGTAGGTTTTTCCTCCGTCACACTTTGGCGGATAGGAGCGGGTCGCATGTCAGCGGGCATGTCACCGCTGACATCCGCGGCTCCATAGAGGAGCAAGGAGCGCCCGTTCAGGTCCGCCAAAAAAACTGGCAGGCGGACCTGAACGGGCCGCCCATGTGAAAGATCCCTTACAGACAGAAGAACAGGAAGTGAGGATTTCTCAGAAGAAATAAGGACATTTAAAAGCAAATTGGAAGGATGAGGTAAGTGAAGGAGGACTGCAATAAGGTAAAGGAAGATATTTAGGAATAAAAATTTGTACCTTTACAACCCCTTTAACCCACTGGAGGTCTGAAGCCTCGTACACACGCACAATTTTCTCGGCAAGAAAACTGCTGGCAGAGCCTGTACGAGGCTTTGAGGTTTCTCGTCAAGAAAACTGCCCAGAATGTCGACGAGAAAAATAGAGAACCTGCCCTCGATTTTATCGTCGTGAGATTCTCGGCAGAGTTTTCCTGCCGAGAAACCCAAGCGTGTGTATACTTACCTCTCCATGGAAACCCGCGCATGCTCGAAATGGCTTTGACGCATGCGTGGTAGCTTCCAAGGCATAGGTAGGTTGAAGCAAGATGGCAGCAACAGCATAGAATGTGATGAGCGCATGCTCGTCATAGTCAATGACGTTACCGCATTCGTGCCATTCAAAAGAACGGCAGTTCTTTTGAATAAAGGAAAAAATGGTACTACAGCGCTACTACTTACAGTGAGGAAAATAAGTATTTGAACACCCTGCTATTTTGCAAGTTCTCCCACTTGGAAATCATGGAGGGGTCTGAAATTGTCATCGTAGGTGCATGTCCACTGTGAGAGACACAGTGGACATCACAATTTATGATTTTTTAACTATTTATTTGTATGATACAGCTGCAAATAAGTATTTGAACACCTGTCTATCAGCTAGAATTCTGACCCTCAAAGACCTGTTAGTCTGCCTTTAAAATGTCCACCTCCACTCCTTTTATTATCCTAAATTAGATGCACCTGTTTGAGGTCATTAGCTGCATAAAGACACCTGTCCACCCCATACAATCAGTAAGAATCCAACTACTAACATGGCCAAGACCAAAGAGCTGTCCAAAGACACTAGAGACAAAATTGTACACCTCCACAAGGCTGGAAAGGGCTACGGGGAAATTGCCAAGCAGCTTGGTGAAAAAAGGTCCACTGTTGGAGCAATCATTAGAAAATGGAAGAAGCTAAACATGACTGTCAATCTCCCTCGGACTGGGGCTCCATGCAAAATCTCACCTCGTGGGGTCTCAATGATCCTAAGAAAGGTGAGAAATCAGTCCAGGACTACACGGGAGGAGCTGGTCAATGACCTGAAAAGAGCTGGGACCACCGTTTCCAAGGTTACTGTTGGTAATACACTAAGACGTCATGGTTTGAAATCATGCATGGCACGGAAGGTTCCCCTGCTTAAACCAGCACATGTCAAGGCCCGTCTTAAGTTTGCCAATGACCATTTGGATGATCCAGAGGAGTCATGGGAGAAAGTCATGTGGTCAGATGAGACCAAAATAGAACTTTTTGGTCATAATTCCACTAACCGTGTTTGGAGGAAGAAGAATGATGAGTACCATCCCAAGAACACCATCCCTACTGTGAAGCATGGGGGTGGTAGCATCATGCTTTGGGGGTGTTTTTCTGCACATGGGACAGGGCGACTGCACTGTATTAAGGAGAGGATGACCGGGGCCATGTATTGCGAGATTTTGGGCAACAACCTCCTTCCCTCAGTTAGAGCTTTGAAGATGGGTCAAGGCTGGGTCTTCCAACATGACAATGACCCGAAGCACACAGCCAGGATAACCAAGGAGTGGCTCTGTAAGAAGCATATCAAGGTTCTGGCGTGGCCTAGCCAGTCTCCAGACCTAAACCCAATAGAGAATCTTTGGAGGGAGCTCAAACTCCGTGTTTCTCAGCGACAGCCCAGAAACCTGACTGATCTAGAGAAGATCTGTGTGGAGGAGTGGGCCAAAATCCCTCCTCCAGTGTGTGCAAACCTGGTGAAAAACTACAAGAAACGTTTGACCGATGTAATTGCAAACAAAGGCTACTGTACCAAATATTAACATTGATTTTCTCAGGTGTTAAAATACTTATTTGCAGCTGTATCATACAAATAAATAGTTAAAAAAAATCATACATTGTGATTTCTGGATTTATTTATTTTTGATTATGTCTCTCACAGTGGACATGCACCTATGATGACAATTTCAGACCCCTCCATTATTTCCAAGTGGGAGAACTTGCAAAATAGCAGGGTGTTCAAATACTTATTTTCATCACTGTATATCAATCAAAGAAAAAACTACTATACAACAAAAATAACCAAATGATACAGCTGCAGACACAGAGGTGTACAAAACCAATAGTGAAAGTTAAAACATTAGGTGTTGCGCTTACACCAACATTTGTTGTTGTGAATACAATAGTGCCAATGATACCAGGTACACACCCTAATTAAGGAGGTATCAATCAATGTGCGAAATTAATGAAGGAAAAAACAACGAAAATAAATTTAGGAAAAAACAGTGTCACGTTCCTAGACATAAAACAATATAAAACAATAATAATAGTGTAATAATGTCCCGCTAATTTGCAGCATGAATCCTTCAGCGGAAGGAAAAACCCCACATATACTTTAGCATATGGAACGAGGGAACTAGTCCTTTGCTGTAATCAGAGCAGTAAACTTCAAACCCCTGATCTCCTATTCATCCAGGGTAGGTCAGCTCATGCCAAAAGAGAGGAAACAAACATAGTGCAAAAACGTATAGGCAGGTATAGACAACATAAGCAATACGACGATTGCACTCACAAAACCACAGATCAAAGCTCAGCTTTCAAAATCCAAAAGTGCCGCTCAGTGTTTGCAATCTCCTCATTCGAACGGATCTCCCGTCGATCGCGTCACTAGGCTCCTCCCCCACACGTTGCGTCACTCGACACGTGACTTACTCATGGGTTCTTTTGAATGGAGTGTGTGTACACTCGGCCGGCAAGAGAATCTTGCCAGGAATCTCCTCAGGAAAAACAACATTTTTTACCTGACGAGAATCTGGGGCATGAGTACAGGGCTTGACAGGGTTTTTTTGGGCAGTAGTCTTTTTTTTTGCCTGTTATGCCTTGTACACACGGTGGGAATTCCCAATGGAAAAAGTCAGATGGGAGCATTTCATCGGATATTACAACCGTGTGACTGCCCAATCGGACTTCGGAAGCACGCACAATTACCAAGTCTCTCAAGGATCACCCCTGTCGTCTGTGCTCTTCAACATCTACCTCCGCCCTCTTCTCAAAATCATCAGCAAACAGGACCTACTCTATCACTCCTACGCTGATGACACTCAACTTTACCTTTGCATCACCAACAAAAAAGACCAATACCACGCACTAGAAAATTGCCTCTTATTGATCGATAATTGGATGACGGAGAGCTTCCTCAAACTTAATGGATCCAAAACAGAACTTCTCCACGCAAACCGAAAGAAAAACTTGAGGACTACATGCACACCACCCACCATTCTTGGACAAACCATCACTCCAAGCACCAAGTCAAAAGCCTCGGAGTCATCTTTGACTCAGACATGACTTTGGACGCACAAATAGGATCAGTAGTCAGCGGATCTCACCATCTTCTCCGCCTGCTGCGTAGACCCATTCATCCCTGAAGGGCCTGGTATGGAATTTGGGGGGACCCCCCCACACCCCCTACACACAATTTTGGTTTGGGGTTACCCTTAATATTCATACCAGACCCAAAGGGCCTAGTAATGGACTAGGGGGGAACCCATGCCGTTTTTTTTTCAATGAGTTTTATCCATATTGCCAGGACCCGACATTATAGCTGCGAGCAGTTTTAAGTTACCTTTTTTCCATTAAAAAATTCATTTTGCTGCGGGACTGTTCTTAACATGGGAAAAGGCGCTACTTTACAGGCATACTATAGACACCCTCCAGGTACGAAATTTAAAGGAATATTTCACTTTTATTGTTTCACATTAAGGAATTATTAAAATCACTGCTCCTGAAAAAACTGCAGTTTTTAAAACATTTTTTTGCATTGATACATGTCCCCTGGGGCAGGACCCGGGTCCCCAAACACTTTTTATGATAATAATTTGCATATAAGCCTTTAAAATTATGTTTTTGTCCCATAGACTTTAACGGTGTTTGCGTGTTCAAACACAATTTTTGCCTGTTCGCAAGTTCTGATGCGAACCGAACTGGGGGGTGGGGTGTTCGGCTCATCCTTATGCCTCATAAGGTCCTGAAGACTGCTGAGGCATGATGATGTCACAACAAGGGGTGGCAACAAGACCGGCCTGCAGGCCTTGACTTCTATGGTGGATCACCACTAGGGTGACCACCACATTTCCAAATGGCCATTCAGGGACCCCCTTTCCAAAAATCAGCTTGTGCTGTAATGAATCACAGCACAGCTGGGGCAGCGGATGCACGCTCTACCCAGAAGAACTGATCACGCCCCCAAAATAGGCCGCCACTTTACTCACTGACAGCACTTGTCCTGACTGGCCGAGACCCGTTTTACCTTCTAACGCTGGCTTTACACTGCCCTGCTGTGATTAGACACAAGGGGCCAGATTCACATAGAGATACGACGGTGTATCTCCTGATACACCGTCGTATCTCTGACTTAGGCCGGTCGTATCTATGCGACTGATTCATAGGGCCAGATTCACAAAGAGATACGACGGTGTATCTACAGATACACCATCGTATCTCTGACTTACACTGGTCCTATCTATGCGCCTGATTCATAGAATCAGTTACGCATAGATAGGGCTAAGATCTGACAGTGTTACACTGTGTTACACTGTCGGATCTTTTTTTCAATTTAAAAATGGCGCCGGGGGCGTTCCCGCTGATTTACGATAAATAATATGTAAATCAGCGAGATACGCAAATTCACGAACGTACGCGGACCCGTGTTCTTACGTCGTTTCCGTAGCGGTTTTCCCGTCGTATACTTACCCCTGTTTTTAGCAGGCGCAGCCAATGTTAAGTATAGCTGGCGTTCCCGCGTCGAATTTGAATTTTCCAACGTCGTTTGCGTACGCCGATTCACAAACACGTGCATCGCAAGTCCCGCTCACGTCGAAACCACTGACGTCCTAGTGACGTCAGTGGGAGCAATGCACGCCGGGAAATTCCCCGGACAGCGCATGCGCATTTAAATCGGCGCGGGAACGCACCTGATTTAAATAGTACACTCCCCCAGCCACGGAATTTGAATTCCGCTGGGGGATTTAGGATCCGCCGTCGCAAGTTTGGAGGTAAGTGGTTTGTGAATTAGCCACTTGCCTCCTAAACTTGCGGGAGCGGATCTTAATTCACGTAGATCGAGCGGATCTACAGATCCGCTGAGCTACGTGAATCTGGCCCATAGAATCAGTTACGCATAGATATGCCTAAGATCCGACAGGTGTAACTGTGTTACACCGTCGGATCTTAACTGCAATTTAAAAATGGCCGCTGGGGGCGTTCTCGCTGATTTACGCTGAGAAATATGTAAATCAGCGAGATACGCCAATTCACGAATGTACGCGGGCCCGACGCAGCGTTGTTACGACGTTTACGTAATCGCTTTCCCGGCGTATACTTACCCCTGCTTCTATGAGATGCAGCCAATGTTAAGTATAGCTGTCGTTCCCGCGTCAAATCTTGTTTTGTTTACGTCGTTTGCGTACGCCGATTCTCAAACGTGCTGGACGCAAGTTACGCTCACGCCGAAACCAATGACGTCCTAGCGACGTCATTGGGAGCAATGCACGCCGGGAAAATTCGCAGACGACGCATGTGCATTTAAAAATCGGCGCGGGGACGCGCCTGATTTAAATAGAACACTCCCCCTAGCCGCGGAATTTGAATTCCGCCGGGGGATTCACGATCCGCCGCTGCAAGTTTGGAGGTAAGTGTTTTGCGAATTACCCACTTGCCTCTCAAACTTGCGGCGGCGGATCTTAAATCACATAGGTCACGTGGATCTAAAGATCCGCTGATCTATGTGAATCTAGCCCAAGAGGTGGGATTTATGATTTCTCCAATCACAAGCAGGGGGCGGGGATTGTACCTCTCCAGACATTCCCGGCCAGGACAAGTGCTGTAAGGTTGCATTCACACCTAGGCGACAAAACGCCTGAAGCGCGACGCCCGTGCCGCTGGAGGGGAGAATTTCCATTGATGTCTATGAGATGGTTCACATCTCATAAACGCCATACGCCTGCCGCCTGAAAACAAGTCCCGGACCCTTTTTTTCAGGCGGCATTGGCGTTCGGCCATAGGCATCAATGTAAATTCTTTGTGAAAAAAAAAAAGTAAACTAATCGCGGCAAAATACGCCGCGTATGCGGCGTTACAATGTGAATGGAGCCTTAGTGAGTAAAGCGGCGATGTGGTGGCCTTTTTTGGGGGCAACAGATAGAGGGTAGGGGGGGTGGCAGTGTCAGCTTCATTCCGGGACACTGTATTGCCCTGGAATGAAGGTGCCCGGGACCTGGGACAGACCTGCAAAATGTGGGACTGTCCCGGGCAATCCGAGACACGTGGTCACCCTAATCACCGCCAGTCTCTCCACTACTGGAGCAAGTGATGGAGGGTCACATGAAAAGGGTGGGTAGGGAGAACTGAGTGGGGAGGTGGATGTATTGGCCATAGATGGGTTTTAATACAATAACAAAAATATGGAAAGAAAGTATGAAAGATAAGAAAGCCAAATCAAAAATACACCGCAAAAACAACCCAAATCCACAAAAACAATCCAATATCACAGACATTGTATACTTGTCTGTTTTCATAAACATCTCTACCTATTATATAAATATACTTATATAAACCTAAGTAGGTCAAAGCAAGACCATATCGACTTTGATCTCACTGTCGGTGACAACCATTTTCCACCCTGAAACAAAACTCTGCTTTGAAATAAAACTATATAAAGCCCCTTCCCCCCCTGCTGTTTACTTGATTGGATTAGATTAGATCTGTCACTTTGCTACAAAACCAGACATGACGCATGAAAAAAAAAAAAGGCAAAGGAAATAGGAAAGGCTATGCTGATAAGTACGTTTCCTTCTGTTCTCTACACATTTGAATTTATTGTACTGGTGACAGCAAAACGTAAAAGAAAAGTCTACTTTTATGATTAACTTCTATAGACCGGTGGTTGTCAACCTTGTTGAGTCCATGGCCCAGTAAATTCTTTCAAAACCAGTGGCGGTGCATCCATAGAGGGCGCTAGAGCTGATCGGGCTGAAATGCCCGATTAGAGCCATCAGCTCTAATAGGCGTCCTGATTAGAGCCGTGGGCTCTAATAGGCTTCCAAATTGGTAAACAGCGGGCGCAATGCTGTGCGTTTGCTCTTTACACAGTGTTGTGTTAAAGAAGCAAATAAATCGCTTCCCTAACACTGACCCGCCTCTCAACCAATCAGGTGCACCGTGTCTGGTTACCCTGTCACCTTAATTGGCTGAAGCGACAGGCGCTGTGATTGGACGCCTGTGGTCAGTACTTGTGGGGAGGACCAGAGACAGTCGCAGAGGGACCCCAGAAGACGTGGATCGGGGGCCACTCTGTGCAAAACGAACTGCACAGTGGAGGTAAGTATAACATTATTGTTATTTTAAATGAAAACATTTTTTTCCTTTACTAACCCTTTAACTCTCTTAGTCCAAGATTAGTCTACATAGAGAGAAAAGATTTGACATTATAGAGACAGTGTTGGGGTAGACCATTCGACATGAACGACGAAGATTTGACGAAGCAGCGAAAAACATACAAACGTCAAATCTGTCATTATAGGCTTATGGTGTCTGTCGAAAGTTTTAAGAAGATTCGACAAGCAGCGAAACTGTTAGGCCTCGTACACACATAGTTACATAGTTACATAGTTACATAGTTAGTCAGGTTGAAAAAAGACACAAGTCCATCCAGTTCAACCACAAAAAACAAAATAAAAAAACACAGTAAAATCCTATACACCCAACTCCATACCCACAGTTAACCATAGGTTAACCAGAGGACAACGGTCTGAAGGACCGTTTTCATCGGTCTAAATCGATCGTGTGTGGGCCCCATAGGTTATTTAACCATAGGTTAAAAAAAAAGCCAACTTTCTTTAAAATTAACCTATGGATTCCTAACCGATCGTTAGTAGGCACAACCATCGGTTAAAAATCCACGCATGCTCAGAATCAAGTCGACGCATGCTTGGAAGCATTGAACTTCGTTTTTTTCAGCACGTCATTGTGTTTTACGTCACCGCGTTCTGACACAAATCGGTTATTTAACCTATGGTGTGTAGGCGCGACGGACCATCAGTCAGCTTCATCAGTTAACCTATGACAACGGTCCTTCAGACTGTTGTCCTCTGGTTAACCTATCGCGTGTACGAGGCTTAAGACGCCGCAATCATACATTTCCGGTCAAATGCTCGGCCCATAGGCTATAGAAGAATTCAAATGTTGGTTGACTAGTAATAATAATTAATAAATATAATTATTACTGGTCATACATTAGAATTGTACTATAGCTTGTAGGCGGAACATTCGCCCATGTCGTCGTCGTGATTGCCGCGTCGTTCAGTTTAGCTGCTCCGTCAAATCTTCCTAGAACATTCGACAGACATCATTAAGCCTTGTACACACGACCAAGGAACTCGACGGGCGAAACACATCGTTTTCCTCGTCGAGTTCCTTTTTAGGCTGTCGAGGAACTTGACAAGTCAAGTTTCTCCATTCCCGTCTAGGAAAAGAAGACATGCTCTCTTTTTGGCTCGACGGGATCCTCGACAGTTTCCTCGTCGAAAAATGTACACACAACCGGTTTCCTTGGCAAAAAAAAATCCCAGCAAGTTTCTTGCTGGTTTTTGCTGAGAAACTTGGTCGTGTGTACGAGGCCTAAGCCTTCAATGACAGATTGGACCTTAATTAATTCGGATATTCAGCCCTGGTTCACACTGGGTACGATTTGGAACGATTTGAGATGCGATTTGACATGTCAAATCGCATCTCAAATCGGCGGCAATTGTCGGCAATGGCACTGTCCTAATCAGTGCGACGCCGCATCTGCGATTTCAAAAAGTAGTTCCTGTACTACTTTTTGCGATTTCGGGCCGCGATTTACATTAAATTGCGGCCGAAATCGCGGCAAAATCGTGGCAAAATCGCAGCCGCGAAATCGCGGTAAAATCGCGCATTTTACCGCGATTTTGAATTCGCAGCAGTGTGAACCTAGGCTGAGACGAATGCAATTTTTGAAGTGGAGGTTCACCCAAAAAGTTAATTTTTAACATTAGATTGATGCTCGTTTTGTCTAGGGGAATCGGGTGTTTTTTTTAAAATCGAAGCTGTACTTACCGTTTTAGAGAGAGATCTTCTCCGCCGCTTCCGGGTATGGGCTGCGGGACTGGGCGTTCCTATTTGATTGACAGGCTTCCGACGGTCGCATACATCGCGTCACGATTTTCCGAAAGTAGCCGAATGCCGGTGCGCAGGCGCCGTACAGAGCCACACCGACGTTCGGCTTCTTTCGGCTACTCGTGACGCGATGTATGCGACCGTCGGAAGCCTGTCGGAAGACTGTCAATCAAATAGGAACGCCCAGTCCGGAAGACCATACCCGGAAGCGGCGGAGAAGATCGCTCTCTAAAACGGTAAGTACTGCTTCGATTTAAAAAAAAAAAAACACCCGATTCTCCTTGACAAAATGAGCATCAATCTAATGTTAAAAATTGTTTTTCGGGTGAACTCCCGCTTTAAGGAAATTTAAAAATAAAAAGGAATTTCGGGAGTAACGAAATAAAAATTATTTTCGGACCAAACGAAATTCCGAAACGAAATATTTCAGTGTGCACATGTTTACTACAGAGTATAAAAGAGAAGAGAGGCGCTTATAAGTGTAACAATATGTTGCTAAATGTTGTACCTTCATTAACCACTTCCCGACCGCCTCATGTAGATATACGTCGGCAGAATGGCACGGACAGGCACATCAACGTACCTGTACGTGCCTGCCTAGACGTGGGTCGGGGGTCCAATCGGGACCCCCCCCGATACACGCGGCGATCGGGTTCCCTCGGGGAGCGATCCGGGACGACGGCGTGGCTATTCGTTTATAGCCGCTCCGTCGCGATCGCTCCCCAGAGCTGAAGAACGGGGAGAGCCTTCCCCGTGCTTCACTATGGCGCTGCATCGATCGAGTGATCCCCTTTATAGGGGAGACTCGATCGATTACGTCATTCCTACAGCCACACCCCCCTACAGTTGTAAACACACACTAAGTGTACCCTAACTCCTACAGCGCCACCTGTGGTTAACTCCCAAACTGCAACTGTCATTTTCACAATAAAGAATGCAATTTAAATGCATTTCCTGGTGCCTCCATGGCAGCATACTAGTGATAGAGCTCCGCCTCGACTCCTCCCTCAGGACTAGTGAATAGAATAAATTAAAGACATTCTCCTTTTTTTCCTCCATACCTTCTTGTACTGGTGAAGAGTAGAAGTATGTCCATACCTCTGCAGTCTGCAGCGTCCGCCGGGTTTAGCCTTTCCCGCGCGCAGTCCCTGTTCTTGGGCCGCTAATAGCGCTAATAAGCTGGGAGACCCCTCTGTGGATCTGTTGGGGTCGCATCGCAGAGTTTCCTCATAGGAACGCAAACTGCCAGGAGCACCTATAAATGACATGGAAGCTGCGGAAGGATCGGCTCCACTACCCCAGGCCAGACATTTATTTCCCTTTTTTGTTTTCCTTATGCTGTGCTGTATATATGTTTTTTCTTTCAAAGTATAATGCTGTGCAAAAAAACAAAAAAAAACCTTGACCTTCTGTGGGTGCCCTGTCGCTCTGACAGTCTGGGGGGTCTGGCCTGTATCAGGTGTCTCTGGATGCAGCTGATCCCTTGTTATGGCGGGGGGGGGGCCGTGCTGGTCGGCGCCCACACTACTAGTGCATTACCACTTACATTTTCTGAGGATCCCGGCGCCCTGATACAGTACTTCCTGTGTCACGGGCGCCGGCGCTTCTGCGCATGCGCGGCGCGTGCGCGGCACATGCACGGTGACGTCTCGGGACGCGGCGGCCATTTTGGATCTTGGAAACAGGGCTTTTTTGCCCTTATTTCCAGTCTTTTGCCTGGGGGAGGATCCTGGGGGAAGATTTCCCTCAGGAAAGCTTAAATAAAGACCTAGAACAGGGCTTGACTGTTGCTGCAGTGACAGATCTAAGCCCTGCTAGGTTTTCAGCCCCAAAATTGTTGGTAAGAAGCGAGGAGATGGGGGAACAGGTGCCTTGCTTGTCCATTATTCAATGTCGCACATATTATTATTATTAATTATTTATTTATTTATTTATTTTTTGCGGCCTCTCTACATTTTTTGCAGCCGATCCTTCCGCCCAAGCTCTACAATGAGTCATTCGCAGCGTAACAAAGATCCTCACACCATTAGGTATGGACCAACGATTCGTGAGTATTTAAAAAAAAAAAAAAAAAAAGTGCCCTCACTGTTTTCTGACGTGAGTTCCTTACACCGTAGCCCTGCCCACTCCAAGAGGACCAGAAAGTCATCAAGATCTCGTGATAATGACAGCCCAGTCCGCAGATCGGATTCCTCGCGACACCGGTCCCACTCATCAAGGCGAAGATCCCGATCTCCACGCCATAGATCACAAAGGTCAAGATCCAGGGGTCATGACCACTCGCCATCTTCTAGAAGTCAAAGAAGGAAGAAGTGTTGGACATGCGGGGCTACGCCACTACCCGACAAGGTAGTTTGTAAGGACTGCTTTACGGACTATGCGTCCAACCGCGAGCAGGAAAGACAAAGCTATTAGAGACTCCTTCTCCAAGCTCTTGGCTTCTGTCCCTGTTCAGCCGACCTCGCAGGTACCACAGACTCAGAATGTGGAATCCAGTCTCCCGGGGCCCTCAACAGTCGGGCAACCTGTACTACCGACTGATCTGTCAGGCAGAGACTCCTCACCCGGAGATGACTCGGAGTACTCAGCAGAGGAATCAGAACCCTCAGGGTTCAGCTTTTCCCTGGTAAGCCCATTTATCCAGGCAGTTAAGTCAGCAATCTCCTGGAAAGAGGATGATCCCCCTCAAGAGGCGACAAGCTATTTTCCCTTTCTCAAGAGGAAGCAGATTCTTTTCCCATTAATGGGGGAGATTAGCCAGATCATTCTAAACGAATGGGCAAAGCCTGATAAAAAGTTCTCTTTGACCCGGCTCAACAAGTTGTATCCCTTACCAGAATCTGGAACACAGGCACTAAACTCCATGCCTGTGGTGGATGCATCAGTAGTACGCCTTGCCAAAAACGTGACCTTACCAATGGAGGATTCCACCTCCTTCAAGGATCCCATAGACAGGCGTATTGACCTAGAACTAAAGAGGAGCTACTTGGCGGCAGGAGCAGCCTGTAAACCGGCCATCGCCCTCACGTCAGTCTCTAATGCCATTAGGTCATGGACAGATAACATTGAGACTGCTCTGCGTCAGAACGTCCCAACAGAAGACATAATAAAAGCCTTAGAGGAACTCAGGCTATCAGCAGACTTTGTCGGAGTCGCTGCCATTGATACCATTAGATGCTCGGCGAGATCTATGTTACACTCTGTGATGGCAAAAAGGGCCTTGTGGCTGAAACCTTGGTCAGCTGACCTTTCATCCAAACAGAGCTGGTGCAAAATTCCCTTTGATGGGAAGGCGCTTTTTGGAGATAAGATGGATAACACAATCTCTAGGCTGTCAGGAGGGAAGTCTGGTATGCTCCCACAAGACAGGAGAACACGAAGATTCAGAGGCGGTCCCTCTAGGTTCCGCCGCTCAGATTCAAGAGACTTCAGAAATTTGGGTCAATTCAGAGACAACAGAAGACCTTGGAGAGGCACTCAGCAATCCTTCTTGAACAGAAAGATGAAAGCCCCTGCGGCTCCTCAGGAGCAAAAGCAGTCCTTTTGACGCCGAGCCAGCCCTGACACTCCCGGTGGGAGCCAGGCTAAAACATTTCATCTCAGCCTGGGCCACCCATTGCCAGGACCCCTGGGTTCTGTCCACTATCCAACGGGGGCACTCTTGGAAGTTTTTTCAAACTCCACCTCGGAGCTCGTTCAAGAGATCGGAAATTCCATCTTCTCCCCTGAAAGCTCAAGCTCTAAAAGATTTTTTAGTGTCACTCCAGCGTCAGGAAGCAGCCATTCCTGTGCCCTTGGCAGAGCAATTCACGGGTTTTTACTCCACCTTATTCCTCGTCCCCAAGAGGACCGGTGGATGGAGACCTGTGATAGACCTGAAAAGGCTCAACCGGTATATTCACACCGAGAGCTTCAAGATGGAATCCTTGCAGACAATAATCCAAGCAGTCCAGCCGTTGGATTGGATGATCTCTGTCGACCTCCAGGACGCATACCTGCATGTTCCAATCCAGCCGAAAGTGCAGAAATACCTGAGATTTGCAGTGGATCATACTCACCTTCAATTCCAAGCTCTACCCTTTGGGCTGTGCACCTCTCCCAGGGTATTCTCCAAGATCCTATTGTCTGCCCTAGCACCCCTGAGGGAGAGGGGCTTAAGGGTGTATCATTATCTAGACGACATCCTACTCCTTGCAAGCAGCCCAGAGCAACTGATGTGCCATCGAACCATTCTGCTCCAAACTCTAAGGGAGTTAGGGTGGTTAGTCAACCTAGACAAGAGCCAACTCAC
Organism: Rana temporaria; assembly: GCF_905171775.1. Taxonomy (NCBI): domain Eukaryota; kingdom Metazoa; phylum Chordata; class Amphibia; order Anura; family Ranidae; genus Rana; species Rana temporaria. The sequence goes on along the minus strand of NC_053489.1, from coordinate 31,511,776 downwards.
ACCAACTCAACAGATGGTCTACTTGGGCGCAGCATTCAACACCCTGAGGGGTACAGTGTCGTTGCCACCGCCAAAGAGGGAGATTATCATTCAAAAAATGATCAAAACCATCCAGAGTCCGGTTTTAACAGCCTCACAATGTCTGAGCCTCATTGGCACTATGTCTGCCTGCATCCCCATGGTCCCATGGACCCATTGGCACCTGAGATTCTTTCAGACTGGTTTCTTGGCGCAGTGGAGGAAACGTCGACTGTCCCAGACGATCCTGATCACAGGACTGATGCGAAAGAGTCTTCAATGGTGGACAGAACCAGAGAACCTCTCCAGACCCCGTCACTTGGGGTCCCTACATTGGACCACAATTACGTCCGATGCGAGCGGACAGGGCTGGGGAGCCCACTGCGGGGAATCCAAGGTACAGGGGAAATGGTCATTCTCCACCCAAGGCGTAGTGTCCAACATCCTAGAATTGAGGGCAGCCTTTATGGCACTAACTTCCCTGACATCCCAAGTCAAGGGTCAGAGGATTCTGCTTCGCCTGGACAACAGGGCAGCGGTTGCGTATCTGCAGAAACAGGGGGCACACGCAGCAGATCGCTCCTCAAGGAAGTAGAGCCGATCATGCTTTGGGCAGAGAAGAACCTCCTGGACCTTCGAGCAGTATACCTCCCAGGCAAGCTGAATACGGAAGCAGACGCATTGTCCAGAAGATTCTGCGACAACAACGAGTGGGCGCTCCACCCACGGGTGTTCCGGCAGATTGCCAACTCTTGGGATCCCCCACAGGTGGACCTGTTCGCCTCTTCGGAGAACACCAAGTTGGACAGGTTTGTCTCCAGGTTTCCACATCCGCAAGCCGAAGCAGTGGATGCTCTGACATGCCCATGGAGTTTCTCCACGGCATATGCCTTCCCTCCGCGGTCACTGATACTCAAATTTCTCCTGAGGTTACTCAGGGAATCAGTGCAGGTACTGACGATACTCCCGTACTGGCCGAAGAGACCTTGGTTTCCACTTGCCATGCGTCTCAGTGTGAATCCACCAATCAAGATCCCAGCATTCCCTCAACTTCTGCTGCAGGGCAAACTGCTTCACCCAAACCCTCAGAGGTTGGACCTTCGAGTCTGGAAGTTGAGAGGCGAAGGTTCGAGTCCCTAGGCTGCTCGTCAGGGGTCATCTCAACCCTCTTAAAGGCCAGGAAACCCACAACGAATAATATATATTCAAAGATCTGGGATAAGTTCGTGTCCTACGCAGTCGATAACGGCTTTGATCCTATCGTCCCCTCTACAAACCATGTATTAGGTTTCCTTCAGACAGGACTTGACCTAGGCCTTAGTCTAAGCTCCCTCAAGGTTCAGGTAGCAGCAATCTCAGCCGCAACCAGTAAAAGGTGGGCAGAAGATCCTTTACTAGTCATCTTCTTTAAAGGCGTCCTGAAGATCCGTCCGCCTGCTAGACGATCCTTCCCTAAATGGGATCTGTCTCTGGTCCTCGAGGCTCTGTCAATCCAACCTTTTGCTCCAGTAGAACAAATAACCCTTTGGAACCTAACGCTGAAAACAACGTTTCTGCTAGCCATCACCTCCGGTAGGAGAATCTCAGAACTCCACTCCTTAGGAATTGGGGAAGACCACATCTCTTTCTTCCCTGACAGGGTGGAACTTCGCCCACTCAGAGGGTTCATGCCGAAGGTCGCCTCTACAAGCCACCTGTTGGAACCTTGGGCTCTACCAATATTTGCAGATACTGATACAGAAACCTGCCACGAACTGGATGTGTCCAGAACACTCAAGGCCTATCTAGAGGCCACCGGCTCCTTCAGAACCTCGGAGAGACTGTTCATCGTACCTTTTGGTAAACACAGGGGCAAGGAAGCCTCCATCAGGACTCTAGCATCATGGGTCGTGAAGCTGATACAGAGGTCCTACAGGGCGAAGAATATGGAGCCTCCATCTCGAGTGAATGCTCATTCCACTAGAGCAGTCGCTACTTCCTGGGCAACAAGGGCTAACGTATCGCTGGAGACGGTGTGCAGGGCAGCCACCTGGTCGTCTCGTAACACGTTTCTCAGGCACTACCACATTGACCCAGGAGCTCTCACAACGGTGGAGTTCGGAAGAAGGGCAGTTCAGGCTGCTATGTCCTCTTCTGATTAAAAACTCTTATTGTTAAGCATTATCCCACCCGCGTCAAGCTAGTTATTTATCACTAGTATGCTGCCATGGAGGCACCAGGAAAACGGAAAATTGTATCATACTTACCAGTAATTTTCCTTTCCTGGTGCCTATCCATGGCAGCATACGCTCCCACCCTCGGTATTCTATAGTACGGAGAATGTTGGGGGAGGGGCTATGCCTTTAATTTATTCTATTCACTAGTCCTGAGGGAGGAGTCGAGGCGGAGCTCTATCACTAGTATGCTGCCATGGATAGGCACCAGGAAAGGAAAATTACTGGTAAGTATGATACAATTTTCCGTTTTTTTTGCTGTGAAAATGACAATGGTCCCAAAAATGTGTCAAAATTGTCCGAAGTGTCCGCCATAATGTCGCAGTCACAAAAAAAAATCGCTGATCGCCTCCATTAGTAGTAAAAAATAAATAAATAATAAAAATGCAATAAAACTATCCCCTATTTTGTAAACGCTATAAATTTTGCGCAAACCAATCGATAAACGCTTATTGCGATTTTTTTTTACCAAAAATAGGTAGAAGAATACGTATCGGCCTAAATTGAGGACATTTTTTTTTTTTATATATATATATATATATATGTTTTTGGGGGATATTTATTATAGCAAAAAGTAAAAAATATTGCATTTTTTTCAAAATTGTCGCTCTATTTTTGTTTATAGCGCAAAAAATAAAAACCGCAGAGGTGATCAAATACCACCAAAAAGAAAGCTCTATTTGTGGGGAAAAAAAGGACGCCAATTTTGTTTGGGAGCCACGTCGCACGACCGCGCAATTGTCTGTTAAAGCGACCCAGTCCCGAACTGTAAAAACACCTTGGGTCTTTAGGTAGCATATTGGTCCGGGGCTTAAGTGGTTAAATGTAACCATATTTCTACACTCAGAGGCGCCTCTCTTCTATTTTATACTTAGTTGTCACATGACTACTTGTATATCAAGATGTATTAAAAAATGTTGCGTGTCTTGCAAAATGCTCTCAAACCAAGCTACTCTGAAACCAAGGTTTTACTATATATATAAAACTTAAAGAAACATTTTTTTATACATCTTTATACATTTTATAAATCAATTAAAGAAACGCTTTTTTTCACCTGCTCCTCAGAAAACAGGAACCCATAAACGGGGAGCCCATTGACATACTCCCGAACAGATAAAAATACCCGGGATTTATTTATATCTCGGCACTGACAGTGTTTTTCTTGCGGAAAATACATTTGAAATAATCATGTAATTTTGGAGAAGGCGCCCGTTGGTCTTTTTGGCTCTGAAATAGTTAGGGAAAGTCATTGGGAATCCATTTGTTTTGCGCGGTCGATCCATTCTGCGGCGGTGATAATGACTGTGAGCAGAAGAAAAAGGGCACACGCTGGCGTCCTTGGAAGCGGGCAGCGGCACCGAACCTGCGTGGCATGAGCCTGTCAGCCTTCCTCAAACACAAAATGCAGACTTTAGTAAATAAAGATAAATGAGCGTGCTCTGGGTGTGCGGACCCCGGAGTTGAACTGCGCGAGGCTCTTATGGCTCCGAGCTGCTTCATTGACTGTTCAGACAGCCCAGTAATACAACAGATGTAGCCAGCCGTTCCCTTCTCCCCGCTGTCCCAGCGATTATGATCATTTTATCTCAGCTGCCATTACAATTCTCAAGGTCACACAAGTCAGCTGGGGAAGGGAGCGCGGCCACTCGCAATTCTCCTACCTTGTCACCCTCATTGGCCGTTCATTTAGCATATTTATAGAAGGCGACAGTTACAGTAGCTGAGCTTTTGCAGCAAACTGACGGAATAACTGCAGAATTACACAGGATTTATTAATTAAAAGAATCCTAAATTATATTACGTTTTCTATGTTCTATGTAAATGTTTTAACCACATCAATATCGGGCACTTTTACCCCCTTTCTGCCCAGGCCAATTTTCAGCTTATGTCGCATTTCTGAATTGCGCGGTCATGCAACACTGATCCAAAACTAGATCTTTATAATTTTGTTCCTACAACTAGAGCTTTCTTTTATTTAAAGTGGAGTTCCGCCATTTTTTTTTTTTTTTAAGTCAGCAGCTATAAATATTGCAGCTGATCACTTTTAAATTAAAGCGGAGGTTCACACAAAAAATGAACCTCCGCTTTTTGGATCCCTCCCCCCCTTTGGTGTCACATTTGGCACCTTTCAGGGGGGAGGGGGGTGAAGATACCTTTCTGAGACAGGTATTTGCACCACTTCCGGGTTCAGCCTCGTGACTTCACCCCCCCCCCCCCCCCGCTGTGTTCTGGGAAACACTGTTCCCAGGAGAGAGCAGGGACCAGTGACGGCGCGCCGTGATCCTTGCACATGCGCAGTAGGGAATCCGGCAGTGAAGCCGCAAGGGTGGCAGCGGAAGCAGGCGAGGACCGAGCAATTGCTCAGCCTTGGTAGATCAAATTTATATTAAAAAAGATATATATATATATATATATATATATGTATATATATATATATATATATATCTTTTTTAATATAAATTTGATCTACTATTAATTAGTTGTAATTGTATAATTAATAATATGTGTAATGTGTGTGTGTTTTTTTTTTTATATTTTTTATTTTATTAAATTTAAAGAAATACAACTCTACATAATATTATATATTTTCAATAACTTTTATAAAAAAAAAAATCTTTATATAAATGTGGTTTTGTCTTACGTCTGTGTCCCTGCTGGTGCTGGACAGATTCCCCATAATTTCTGGCTGGTAGCTATACAGAGATATCAGTCTTCATCCAAGTCCAAACCAATGCTTGCAGTATAATGGTTTTCCTTCCACACAATAAATTCTTATATTGTGGCAACATACCATTAGAATGCGCTTAGTTTTCCCCATTAGAATGCGCTTAGTTTTCCCCATTAGAATGCGACCATTTTTTCCTATTAGAATGCCCCCAGTTTTTCCTATTAGAATGCCCCCAGTTTTTTTTCCCATTAGAATGTACCCAGTTTTTCCCATTAGAATGCTCTCAGTTTTTCCCATTAGAATGCTCCCAGTTTTTCCCATTAGAAAACCCCCAGTTTTTCCCATTAGAATGCTCCCAGTTTTTTCCCATTAGAATGCGCCCAGTTTTTCCCATTAGAATGCACCCAGTTTTTCCTATTAGAAAGCGCCCAGTTTTTTCCATTAGTATGCGCCCAGTTTTTCCCATTAGAATGTGCCCAGTTTTCTCCATTAGTATGCGCCCAGTCTTTTCCATTAGAATGCTCCCAGTTTTTCCCATTAGAATGCTCCCAGTTTTTCCCATTAGAATGCTCCCAGTTTTTCCCATTAGAATGCTCCCAGTTTTTCCCATTAGAAAACCCCCAGTCTTTTCCATTAGAAAACCCCCAGTTTTTCCCATTAGAATTCCCCCAGTTTTTCCCATTAGAATTCCCCCAGTTTTTCCCATTAGAATTCCCCCAGTTTTTCCAATTAGAATGCGCCCAGTTTTTCCCATTAGAATGCCCCCAGTTTTTCCCCATTAGAATGCCCCCAGTTTTTTCCCATTAGAATGTGCCCAGTTTTTCCCATTAGAATGCCCCCAGTTTTTCCCATTAGAATGCCCCCAGTTTTTCCCATTAGAATGCGCCCAGTTTTTCCCATTAGAATGCACCCAGTTTTTCCCATTAGAATGCCCCCAGTTTTTCCTATTAGAATGTGCCCAGTTTTTCCTATTAGAATGCCCCCAGTTTTTCCTATTAGAATGCCCCCAGTTTTTCCTATTAGAATGCTCCCAGTTTTTCCCATTAGAATGCTCCCAGTTTTTCCCATTAGAAAACCCCCAGTCTTTTCCATTAGAAAACCCCCAGTTTTTCCCATTAGAATTCCCCCAGTTTTTCCCATTAGAATTCCCCCAGTTTTTCCCATTAGAATTCCCCCAGTTTTTCCAATTAGAATGCGCCCAGTTTTTCCCATTAGAATGCCCCCAGTTTTTCCCCATTAGAATGCCCCCAGTTTTTCCCCATTAGAATGCCCCCAGTTTTTCCCCATTAGAATGCCCCCAGTTTTTTCCCATTAGAATGCCCCCAGTTTTTCCCATTAGAATGCCCCCAGTTTTTCCCATTAGAATGCCCCCAGTTTTTCCCATTAGAATGCGCCCAGTTTTTCCCATTAGAATGCACCCAGTTTTTCCCATTAGAATGCCCCCAGTTTTTCCTATTAGAATGTGCCCAGTTTTTCCTATTAGAATGCCCCCAGTTTTTCCTATTAGAATGCCCCCAGTTTTTCCCATTAGAATGCCCCCAGTTTTTCCCATTAGAATGCCCCCAGTTTTTCCTATTAGAATGCCCCCAGTTTTTCCCATTAGAATGCCCCCAGTTTTCCCCATTAGAATGCGCCCAGTTGCTGTACTCATCTCTTCCACCAACAGAATCTTAACTAAATCGTTACGGTGGTTCACTTTTATCCCTAGCATGAAAAAGCCAGCCTGCCTCTGCTTCCAGCTGCTGGTGCCGCTGTAGCGTCAGGAAACCCTTGCTGTTCTGTATAATGTATGTCACACTAGGCCCTTCCGTCCCTGAAGACAGTGTAAACTTTAAGGCATGTACAAAATAGTTCTTTCATCTTTCATTTCCTCATCAGCTTTTCACACCCGGCAGTAAAATCAATTAGCCTGAACAGAAGCGATCCCCCTTTGTATCCTCTAAATAATGCAGCAGAGCAGCTAGCTTGCAAGAACAATGGTTCTTACTCAAGAGCGACATTGATTTACCTATAAGTTAAATTGTACCGAGGCATCCCCCGAAACAACACTGGCACATATACTGAAGAAACATTTCAATAAGGAAAGAAAGCATCAAAAGTCAAATGGGTTCATTACAGTCTTCTATAACAATGTATACGCGGGGGCTGTACCCAAAGTCATGCAAAAGTGGGCTTTTTCACAAACTTTTTATAAACGTATGTAGCACTACCCCCGCAGGAGCTGCTGGTTATATTTTGTGTGGCACGTTACCTCTATATTCTCGCTGTCCAGGGTGAAAGGAGAGTCCGAAGAACACAATGGCCCGGATTCACGAAGCACTTGCGCCAACGTATCTCGAGATACGCCGCGTAAGTGCAAATATGCGCCGTCGTATCTGTGCGCCGTGCCTACAAACTGACATACGCCTAAAAATAGGCTTCATCTCACCGACGTAACTTGCCTATGCCATCGTATCATGGGCGCATATTTACGCTGGACGCAAGTGGCGCTCCCATATATTTTCTATTCAAATGAGGGAGATACGTCGATTCACGATCTACATTGCCCGGCTCATAATATACGCGGGTTGCGTAAGTTGTACGTCCGGCGTAAAGTTATTCCCCATAGATGAGGCGCAACCCATGCAAAGGTATGGACCAGGGAACACAAGCCGTCGTATCTTACGTAGTTTACGTTGGACGTGAACATGGCTGGGCGTAGGTTACGTTCACGTCGTAGGCAGTGATCCGTCGTATCTTAGGCAGTTGTTCTGACGTGATTCAGAGCATGCGCACTGGGTTGCCTCCACGGGACGGCGCATGCGCCGTTCGTTATTCGTATCTGTCTGGCGCTCGGCCCATCATTTGCATGGGGTCACGCCTCATTTGCATGGCTCACGCCCACTTCCACTTAGGACGACTTACACCTAAGAAACCCAGTGCAGATTTGGCAGCATTGGCTTTGTGAATACAGTGCTTGCCTCTCTGCGCTGCGTCGGCGTAGCGTAAAGAAGATACGCTACGGCGGCATAAATATGCGCCGATGTCTGTGAATCCGGGCCAATGCATTTGTTTTTCTTGGATTTATTTGGGAGAACTTTAGTAGAAAAGAGAAGCGAGGGGTGGAAGGGTAGGTAGGCTCAGGTGCACAATCACAGATAGGGAAACGCTCCTGTTTCCAGCAACAGTTCTCGTCGCCACTCTAGCCAGAGTGGGTATTGCTCACCCGGATAGGTCGCTCTCACTGGCCTAGCACCTGGGATGTCGCAAAAAAAGAAAAGTACAGTCTCTGCCACAGACCTTCCTTTTTTGATGAGACACTTTGGTCCAGAATCCTCTGCCACAGGATTCAGCGCCCGGATCTCTTTAGCTTTGCTTCAGTAGAACGTTTAGATCCAACAGGCAAAACTATCAGGCCTCTCGGTGCATCCTTCGATTGAAGTTTCCAGGCCTTATCCCAAGGTACCAGCCTCTTGCATGGTCCTTTCCAGGATAGGTCCTCCCCTGGCTTCCTTCACCAGGTGGCTTCCTCCCGCAGGATGGACAGCACAGGATCACATTTGCAGTACAGGCCCCAGCCAGACAACTGGGCCCACCAGACGAAGCCGCAACTTCGGGCCAACGTGGTCCCGGAGCTAGGATTCAGAACACGCACCTCAGGACAGGCGGGCCACAGAGGGCGAGAACCACCCCACCCCAATGGCGTCTGTCCCTTAAGTACCCGTGTTCCCCAGCACGCACAGCGGGTAACCACTCCCACTGGTTCGCTGCCGGGGGGACACTCAATGTACCTTGACCCTGCTGCTGCCACCCATGGCCTGGGGTGGTAATAACACCCCCAGACAATCAATGGTGGATTCTCCCAGCACAGCCATGGCTGGAACAGAGGCTAAATTGCCCTTGAACACTCTGGTATGAGCCAAATAACAGCTCAGACCCCACTAAATTTAAAGCAGCGCCTGTTCAACAGGAGCAGGGTGCTACACTTACAAAGGTCATTCAGATTTCACATGTTGGTAGAGTAACTCTTTCTATGTACAGCTGTGCTCATAAGTTTACATACCCTGCACGAATTTATGATTTCTTGGAATGAACCTCAAATTGTATGGGATTTTGTAGGCAATGAAAGAATGAAGTTTCAGATAACGTATATACTTCAGTATAAGCCGACCCGAATATAAGCCAAGGCACCTAATTTTACCACAAAAAAATGGAAAAATGTATTAACTCGATTATAAGCCTAGGGTAGGAAATGCAGCAGCTACTGTAAGTGGAAAACAGGGTCAACAATGCCCATTTGCAGCTTCACTGTGCCCAATGCAAGCCTCACTGTGCCCATTGCATGCCACACTGTGCCCATTGCATGCCTCACTTTGCCCATTGAAAGCCTTACTGTGCCCATTGCATGCCTCACTGTGCCCATTGCATGCCTCACTGTGCCCATTGCATGCCTCACTGTGCCCATTGCAAGCCTCACTGTGCCCATTGCAAGCCATTTCATGCCTCACTATGTCCATTGCAAGCCTCACTGTGCCCATTGCAAGCTATTGCAAGCCTCACTGTGCACATTGTAAGCCTCACTGTGCCCATTGCAAGTCATTGCAAGCCTCACTGTGCCCATTGCAAACCTCACTGTGCCCACTGCAAGCCATTTCAAGCCTCACTGTGCCTATTGCAAGCCTCACTGTGCCCATTGCAAGCCTCACTGTGCCCATTGCAAGCCTCACTGTGCCCATTGTAAGCCTCAATGTGCCGATCTGCATACCTGATCTCCGTGTCATGCAGTCAGTTGGCAGCCGTCCAGTGTAACCCTGCCCTGCCTCCTCCTTGTCCTTGTCCGTGATAGACGGAACACTCAGTTTTCCAGCAGTGAGTCAGTGTTCAGTGTTCCGCCTATCACGGATGAGGAGGCGGCGGGGCGGGGTTACAATAGATGCCGTCTGACTGCATGACACAGGGGCCGATAGGAGAGACTTGAGTATAAGCCGAGGGGGGCATTTTCAGCAAAAAAAAAATTCAGAAAAACTCGGCTTATACTCGAGTATATACAATATATAGAATTAATATTTATTATAGAAAAAGTTTTTCCTAAAAATAATCTCTCATATTAAAAATACAACACATTGCATCAGTGCAATACACAGCAGAGGGGAGTAGCCAACGTGTTTCAATTATATTATTATACATGAATCTTCTTCAGAGAAAAATACCACTTCTGAAAAGACAACTTAAATTATTAAACCATTGGTTGCATGAAAAATACATGTAAAGTATCATCCACATGCACTTGCAATGAAATAGTGTTTTTAGCAGAAGCACTCCTTCAAGTGACCAAAGCACAACGCTGTATCCTGGCCGAGGCCAACAAGGCCCAGGCCTAGGGCAGCACTTTGCAGGAGGGCAGCATGGAAACAGTCCCCGCTGGCTTGTGCTACAATGTTAGTGTAATGCAAGCTGCTTCTAATTTTGACTGTCCTATCAGTCTGGACCACAAACCTTCCTCACTGTGCTATATGTTTTCTGCTGCACCATTGGCATGGTTATATCTTCTTAGTCCTCTCCAAAAAATTATCAGAAATGTGTGCTTAACCACTTAAGGACCGCCTCCTGCACATTTACGTCAGCAGAATGGAACGGCTGGGCACATGCACGTACAGGTACGTCCTCTTTAAGTGCCCAGCCATGGGCGTGCGCCGTGACCCGGTCCGAAGCTCCGTGAACGCGGGACCCGCGGACCCGATCAGTCCCCGGAGCTGAAGAACGGGGAGAGCTGTGTGTAAACACAGCTTCCCCGTTCTTCACTGTGGCGCCGAGATCGATCGTGTGTTCCCTTTTATAGGGAAACACAATCAATGACGTCACACCTACAGCCACACCCCCCTACAGTTAGAAACAGACATGAGGTCACACATAACCCCTTCAGCGCCCCCTTGTGGTTAACTTCCAAACTGCAATTGTCATTTTCACAGTAATCTATGCATTTTTAATGCATTTTTTTGCCTTAAAAAAATTACAATGGTCCCAAAAATGTGTCAAAATTGTCCGAAGTGTCCGCCATAATGTCGCGGTCACGAAAACAAATCGATGATCGCCGCCATTAGTAGTAAAACAAAATAATTAATAAAAATGCAATACAACTATTCCCTATTTTGTAAATGCTATAAATTTTGCGCAAACCAACCGATAAACGTTTATTGCGATTTTTTTTTACCAAAAATAGGTAGAAGAATACGTATCGGCCTAAACTGAGGAAAAAATTTTTTGGGGGATATTTATTATAGCAAAAAGTAAAAAACCTTGGATTTTTTTCAAAATTGTCGCTCTATTTTTGTTTATAGCGCAAAAAATAAAAACCACAGAGGTGAACAAATTCCACCAAAATAAAGCTCTATTTGTGGGGAAAAAAGGACGCCAATTTTGTTTCGGAGCCACATCGCATGACCGCGCAATTGTCAGTTAAAGTGATGCAGTGCCGAATCGCAAAAACTGGCCAGGTCCTTTAGCTGCCTAAAGGTCCGGGTCTTAAGTGGTTAAAGTAGAACTAAAGGCAACACTTTTTTTTTTTCATTTTGGATAGAGTAAGGGAGGGTTATAGCCCCTGTCAGTTTATTTTTTACCATCATTGAACCATTGCAGAGATTTCCCTTCACTTCCTGCCCCATAGCCAAACAGGAAGTGAGAGTAAATCTATGCAATCCCGTTCCTCCCCCCAGGCTCTAAGGCCCCATACACACGAGAGGATTTATCCGCGAATACGGTCCAGCGGACCGTTTCCGCGGATAAATCCTCTCGAGGATTTCAGCGGATTTCTCTGCGATGGAGTGTACTCACCATCGCATTGAAATCCGCGCCGAAATCCTCTGGCGATGACGTGTCGCGCCGTCGCCGCGATTATGACGCGGCGACGTGCGCGACGCTGTCATATAAGGAATTCCACGCATGCGTTGAATCATTACGACGCATGCGGGGGATCCCTTCGGACGGATGGATCCGGTGAGTCTATACAGACCAGCGGATCAATCCGTTGGGATGGACTCCAGCGGATAGATTTGTTTAGCATGTCAGCGAATATTCGATCTGCTGGAATCCATCCCAGGGGAGAAATATCCGCGGAAACAGATCCGCTGGAGTGTACACACCATAGGATCTATCCGCTGAAACCCATTTGCTGGGATTTTTCAGCGGATGGATTCTATCGTGTGTATGGGGCCTTAGAACTAGTGTCCCCACTCGAGAATTTCAGGGTGGGTCTTAAACAGAACGGGGTGTGGCCTTGACAGGAAGGGGTGGGTCATATTTAAATTAGGGGTGCACAAGTTTAGTCAGGCCTAGGGCAGCACAAAACCTAAATACACCACTGCCAAAGCACCATGTACTGACCCTTGAAAAAAAACATCAAAAAGTCACCGAAATATCAGCGTCCCTTGATTGAAGATGGATTGCCCCAAGGAAATGGAAAACTGCACTATAGGGTTAGGGGAAGGCAAAAAAAAAAGAAGAAGAAAGAAAAGGGTGGTAAATACCCAGGAAGATAATAAGAATCAATGATACTTATTATCTTCTGAAGAAGATTCACGTATAATAATATAATTGAAACGCGTAGGATACTCCTCTCTGCTGTATTCCTCGGCACAATCAATGACGGAGGGAACAACAAGTGGATGGGGATTACTGCTTTATGATAAACAGCAAATTGTGTAATATTGATAACTCCACTGATGCAATGTGTTTTATTTTTAATATGAGATTCTTTTTAAGAAAACCTTTTTCTATAATAAATATAATTTCTATATACCGTATTTATCGGGCTATAACGCGCCCCGGCGTATAGCGCGCACCCCCAAACTTGAAGGAAAATTCCTGCAAAAAAAAAAATACTTACAGTTTGGATGCCCCTCGTCGGTGTCTTGCCCGTCGTCCATCGCGTCCTGCCCGTCGTCCATCGGTCTGGCGTCCTTCTGCGGCCATCATGGTGTCCTCCTCGCTCGATCCCCACTTCCCTCGCTGTGTTCGAACCACTGCGCCGACATATACCGAGCGGAGTACACTCGGGTATAGTCGGGCGGGCTCGGCTCCTCTCGCGTAAAGGACGTACAGGACATGACCGCGAGAGGAGCCGAGCCTGCCCGACTATACCCGAGTGTACTCCGCTCGGTATATGTCGGCGCAGTGGTTCGAACACAGCGCGGGAAGCGGGGATCAGCTTATATCGCGCACCCACGATTTTGCCCTGATTTTCAGGGCAAAAAAGTGCGCGGTATACGCCGATAAATACGGTAAATAAAATGTCATTCTTTAATTGTCTACAAAATCCCATACTATTTGAGGTTCATTCTATGTATTGACAAGGGATGGTGGCAATCTACATGTGTGGCCCTGTAAATCACCCAATTCCGAATTTATGATTTCTTGCCTATTTTTCACGAATTTTCATGAATGATAACACAAAAACGTTTCTTTCACTCATGGTTAGTGTTTGGCTGAAGCCATTTATTATCAATCAACTGTGTTTACTCTTTTTAAATCATAATGACAACAGAAACTACCTAAATGACCCCGATCAAAAGTTTACATACCCTGGTGATTTTGGCCTGATAACATGCACACAAGTTGACACAAAGGGGTTTGAATGGCTATTAAAGGTAACCACTACGCTAAAGTTAGTGGGAGAATGAGAGAGGTAAGTTGCTCTCATTCTTAATTTTGTTAAATTTGGCTGTCGCCAAATTCTGGATTGTTCTGTGGGGCAGTCTGCGGTCCAGGGATGTGGTGCCATCCCTGGGCAATAGATGGCGCCAGAGAGGTCCAGGCTGAGCCGCTTCCTCCCAGCAGCCAATGAGAGGAGTTGGGCCTCACTGTGCATGCTGGGAGGGGGTATTTCTGTGGCGGAGGCCGTTGTTCTGGGTTCTTTGCGGGTTCCAGGTGCGGCACCCACCTTTGGGGTGTGCGCACATTGCGGGCCCCACCACTATGGCCCACCTGGCCTGGGGTCGCGCGCCACGCGGAGTTTCAGACTCTGGGCCCTCCTGGCCTGGAGCAACTGATGCCACGAATGGGCCCCAGTGACTTACTGGGTCCCCACTTCTACTGAGAAGATCCCAGGCTGTATGCCGTTCAGTGGGGGTATCGGCTTGAGGAAAACCCGGAGGCAGGTTGTCCAATAGGGCTTGAACAAACCATTGGCGATCTGGTGACCGGACATTGACAGGTACACTTGCACTGTCAACCGGTGACCCTGACGTGATCTATTGGGAGGATTCCCTCTGCTGTTCACATTGTCAGCATTGAGCCTGTGGCAGAGGTTTCATCTGGCACCTTAATTTAATCAGAGCCAAGTCAGTGGCAGAGACTTGTTCCTCCCAGCAACCTAAAGTGACACCCTGGCTTCCAGGCCTGTGGCAGAGGTCTGTCCGGGGGCACTTCACCCACTCTGGCTGGAGTGGCGACGTATTGTTACAGCTGTAGAAGAGCAGGACTGCTTTTCCTTATCCAAGGCCTGATACCGCAAAGTTACTTTATTTCATCAACCTTTCCTGTCTACCTCAAGTTGATGTTGGTCGTGTTGGATCAGGAAATAAAGCATTTAGAAAACTTCACCTGCAGACTGGACATTCAATTACTGCTCTACTCTCTACCTTCACCCCTAGACATCACATAGAGGTAACTTAATACGCCAATCCCAAAACAATCAGCGGCTCCTGAGGGGGTAGCGCTACATTAGTGTGTGTGTATAAAAGGTCAATGAGTTTCTGTACTCCTGAGAGACCCTTGCATCTTTCATCCAGTGCTGCACGGACGTCTCTGGATTCTGAGTCATGGGGAAAGCAAAAGAATTGTCAAAGGATCTGCGGGAAAAGGTAGTTGAACTGTATAAAACAGGAAAGGGATATAAAAAGATATCCAAGGAATTGAGAAGGCCAATCAGTAGTGTTCAAACTCTAATCAAGAAGTGGAAAATGAGGGGGGGTTCTGTTGAAACCAAACCACGGTCAGGTAGACCAACTACAATTTCTGCCACAACTGCCAGGAAAATTGTTCAGGACGCAAAGAAAATCCCACAAATAACTTCAAGTGAAATACAAGACTCTCTGAAAACATGTGGTGTGGCTGTTTGAACCACTTGACCACTGGGCACTTAAACCCACTTAATAACCAGACCAATTTTCAGCTTTCGGTGCTCTCACATTTTGAATGACAATTACTCAGTCATACAACATTGTAACCAAATGAAATGTTTGTCCTTTGTTTCACACAAATAGAGCTTTCTTTTGGTGGAATTTGATCACCTCTGTGTTTTTTTTTGCTATAAATGAAAAAAGAACGAAAATTTTGTAAAAAAATAATAATTTGTCCTTATTTCTATTATAAAATTTAGCAAAAAGGTAATTTTTCTTCATAAACTTGGCCAAAAATATATATTGCTACATATCTTTTGGCGGGACTGATGTGGCACTGCAGTGGCACAGATGAGCACTGATGGGCACATGCAGCACTGGTGGGCACAGACGGCACTGGTGGGCACAGACGGCACTGATGTGGCACTGCAGTGGCGCAGATGAGCACTGATGGGCACAGGTGGCACTGATGGGCACAGGCGGCACTGATGGGCACTGGTTTGGCAATGGTGTGCACTGGTGTGGCACTAGTGGGGCACAGGTGTCACTGGTGCCCTAACCGATAGGTCAAAACCGATCGTTAGTAGGCACAACCATCGGTTAAAAATCCATGCATGCTCAGAATCAAGTCGACGCATGCTTGGAAGCATTGAACTTCATTTTTTCAGAACGTCGTTGTGTTTTACGTCACTGCGTTCTGACACGATCGGTCCTTCAGACTGTTCTCATCGGATGGACTGATCGTGTGTACGAGGCTTTAGAGTAGCAACCACTGTGCAGCTCATACCCGCAAAACAAAGCATAATGTATTTCCTGGCACTCTAGTGGGTTTCTCAAAGAGACGTCATAAATAAAACAATTTGCCTCCTCTCTCTGCTGATTTATTTCTTCACACATGTACATGGGTTGCAAATACATTTTGTAGATGGCTTATCTGTTCGTCGTGGTGGGTATGTCTACCTGTCTATCTGTTTAAGTTTGGTCTGCTTCTATGATTGCATATGCCAGCTCTGCAAATCCAAATTTCCAGTAGATGGCAATGTTGGTCTTGTTAGAGCCTCTGTGCCATCACAACATGACTTGGCATAAAATTCTTCCTTAGTAACAACTGGTGATGTTCTGCCCAACTACATATTTTACAGGAAATGCAAGTAAATCTCCCATCAAGTCTCGTTGAAATTAGTTTGCGCCTATCTATCTATCTACCTACCTATCTATCTATCTATCTATCTATCTATCTATCTATCTATCTATCTATCTATCTAACTATCTATCTATCTATCTATCTATCTATCTATCTATCTGTAGCGCTACCCCCGAAGGAGCCGCTGGTTGATTTGGGATCTACTCTCCTTCGGTTTAGCTCACCCCTATTTAATTGGCTCGAACCCTCCCTTGACACATCAGAAGTCTGGAGAATGAGATATTGCGACCCCTGTTAGGCTGAGGTCACAATAGTAAACATGCAGTATACAGTGGCAATATAGACATGAAATTACCTGTGGTTAAAGACGGTCCCTCAAGACCAGGCATGTCCAAAGTCCGGCCCGCGGGCCAATTGCGGCCCCTGTTTGGGTTTAATACGGCCCCCCTGGTGATTTGGATATGTATATCTTTTGTGGCCCCCAGGGCTACAAAAGATATATACCGTATTTAGCGGAGCTGCCTCGGAGGGGACAGGGAGCATGATCCCTGATCGATGCCCATCTGCAGCCTCGAAAGGGACAGGGAGGAGGCGGGATGAGGGTCGATGGATTACATACAGGAGAATCTCCTGTTTACTCGGCGGCGTCTATAATATTCCATCTTCTGGGCTGCCATTGGATGACTGTTCTGTCTATTATAGGAGATGAGACTTTGTTTTAAAGAGGCCGCCGAGTAAACAGGAGATTATTCTGTATGTAATCTGCTGGCGCTCATCCCACTCTCCTCCCTGTCCCCTCCGAGGCTGCAGATGGGCATCGATCAGGCTGCACTGATGGCATTGCTAAGGCTGTGTTCATGGCACATGTAAGGCTGCGATCATAGCACATGTGATGCTGCATTCATGACACATGTGAGGCTGTATTGATTGCAATAGTAAGGCTGCATTCATTGCAATGGTGAGGCTACATCGATTGCAATGGTGAGGCTGAATTCATGGCAATAGTGAGGCTGCAGATGGGCACTGATTAGGTTACAATGATGGGCACTCACCCTTATTTTGCTTCACATTTCTTTATA
The DNA here is from genome assembly GCF_905171775.1 of Rana temporaria. Taxonomy (NCBI): domain Eukaryota; kingdom Metazoa; phylum Chordata; class Amphibia; order Anura; family Ranidae; genus Rana; species Rana temporaria. The sequence continues at coordinate 31,494,560 of NC_053489.1, read as the reverse complement.
TGAAATGTATGTTTTTCCTGAAACTTCCCTCTTAAAGTGAAGGTGCATGTTATACGCTGATAAATACGGTATATCCAAATAACACGCCCAAGCTCCTCTTTAGTCCTGAGCGGCGCTCTGGGATTTGTTGGGGCCACAAAAGATATATATATATCTCCAAATAACACGCCAAGCTCATCTCTTCACCGCACACAGCCACAAAGGCAAGAGAATTTATGTATTAGTGTGTTAGTGCTCGGACTAACAAACTTAGACCGAATTTTAATGGTTCAAAGAATGTCAGGCAAAATGGTTGGCCCTCACGAATGTTCACTTCATCAAATCTGGCCCTCTTTGAAAAAAGTTTGGACACCCCTGCTCTAGACTAAGGAAATAAAGTATACTCCACACAGTGAATATGTTTGGATGTGAAATCAAAGATAGATTTACTGCATGAAACTTAAAAGGGCAAACATACATCTAGACACAAACACAGCTAGCCAGTAAGAGCTTGATATGATCCGAAAGGGCCCTTGCAAGGATCTGCAATTTTTATAAGCAAGGAGGATCTAACCTATGAATGGTACCATTCATCTAATCTAATGGCAGGCAGTCTATACTCATGAGCGCCCTCTAACGGGCAGTCCTACAGAACAGTCAATATCCCCATTGCGGCCAGTCGGTGCACGTTAACAATTGTAATCCACAGGTGGCAATCGGGGAAAAGGCCTAAGCAACAAAAATGTCTAGGGTATTAGAAAGTTGGTGGATTGACCGCTCGTCAGCGTCAACCACTTCTATGTAGCACTGGAACGGTTGAATGGGTCTCTAAGTTCCAGCCTGGGGCCGAACAAGTGTCTGTGGCTTGTGAAATGGCAATAGGTGTCGGTGTTAAACCCAGAGTCTGAAACTGAGCAAGTGCTCTCTCACCCAACAGGCCGATCCGCCTGAGTTCTCCTCAGAAAAGGGCGTGCTGACGAGCACTGCTCCACGGCACACAGGATCCCGGACGGAGGTACTCCACTGTTTGGTGAGGGCGGGGCCACCCATCACGTGACGCCGTCCCCCTCTGACGCACGGGAAATCCCAGGCTTTCCCAGTGACGTGCGGGTGACCCCGCCCCCCTCTGATGTAACGCTGGTTTGCCGTTACATCAGAGGGGGGCGGGGTCACAATACACAATACAGGTAGAAATACTCCCATCTCTTGGAGCTATTGCCCCATGTTGCCATTGTAGTCCTGTTGTTAAACACTCCTAGATGTGTCTCTCTTCAGGCTACTAAAACAAAATAGTGGGATTAAACATAGAGTGGCACAGGCATAAATCCTGTCATCTCTCTGTCCCAATGAATGGCACCACCATTTATAGAGCAGGTGCTTTGACATGTGTTGTGGCAATGTGCTTTCTAGAGTTGATACAACACACAAGTTTGAAAAGTTCCCAGAACTGTGATGGGATTTACCACTGATCAGCCATAACAGTATGACCACCCACCATAACCCATCAAGGCATGGACTCCACTAGACCTCTGAAGCATAGTTGCCAACATTTGTCCAGGGACACTTTGCAGCACAGCTATTAATTAATTACCACACTCACTTCCCCGAAGCTCCACCCACTACGCATAATCTTCGCCAGGCGAAGATTATGCAGAGTGGGTGGAGCTTCGGAGAAGTCAGTGTGGTAATTAATTAATAGCTGTGCTGCAAAGTGTCCCTGGAATTTTTTTTAAAATGTTGGCAACTATGCTGAAGGTATGCTGTGGTATCTGGCAGCAAGCCATCGGTAGTACGGTAGATCCTTTTAAACCTGTAAGTTTTGAGGTGGGGCCTCCAAGTATCTGACTTGTTTGTTCAGCACATCCACAGATACTGGTTGATTGGATTGAGATGTGGAGAATTTGGAGGCCAAATCAAAACCTCAAACTTCTTGTTGTGTTCCTCAAACCATCCTTGAATTCATTAGCCCAAGCTTCCTTCTTCCATTGCTTCATGGTCTAGTTCTGTTGCTCACATACCCATTGTAGGAGCTTTTAGCTGTGGATATGGGTCAGCAATAGCACCCTGACCTTTCTGCAGCTACGCATCCCCATACACAATAATCTGCGATGCATTATGTGTTCTCACACTTTTCTATTGGAACCAGAATTAACTTTTTCAGCAATTTGAGCTACAGTAGTTCTTCCATTGGATTGGACTACACGGGCCAGCCTGTGCTCCACATGTACATCAATGAGCCTTGACTGCCCATTACCCTGTCGCCAGTTCGCCTGTTCTCCTTGGACCACTTGTGGTCGGTTCGGACCACTGCAGATCAGGAACATTCCATAAGACAGTGGTTCTCAACTTGGGGGTCGGGACCCCCTCGGGGGTCAAATGATGATTTGCCAGGGGTCACCAAATCCTGGGCTGCTCCTGAAGCCCGCACCGCTCTGCCCAGCTGGGCTGTTCCTGGAGCCCACGGTCACCCACTCAGCCTCTTTGCAGCCGCCCCGTTCAGTTCACGGCATGGCTAGGGGCAGAGACTAGAGGTCTGCTGACTGGTGAGGATTGTGAGGTGGGAAGGACTGGAGGAGACCCTATCTCCTAATTTCAGCACTGTGTCACAAAGTCGGAGACACAGTGAGTAACCCTACCTGTAATTAGAGTTGCCATTAAAAGTCTCCACTACAATTCTCAGATCAGCAGATGATCTTGATCAAGAGCACCCAAGGGTGATCAGAACTCCCCCCAGCATTTCCACTCATCCCATTCCCCCCCACCAAGGAGTAAGAGAAGGAATAAAAATAGAGAATACATGGAAGGTAGAGGAAAAGAGGGGGAGGAAGAAAGAAAAAGGGAGAAAAAGAATAAGAGAAAGAAAAAAGGAAGATGGCTAGAGAAGGGGATGGGGAAAAAAAATGAGGACAGCGAGAGATAAAAGAGAAAGAAAGGAGAAGAGAAAGAGTGGTACATCCTAAAATGTACCATATGAGGTTTTAATACTGTACGAGTGGAGGGACTCAGGGAGAGCTTTCCGTGGGTTAGTGGCGCAAATTACTTGCCCCGGGTGCTGACAACCCACGCTACAAAAATGATTTTACTGTTAGGGGTCCCCACAACTTGGGAAATTTTATCAAGGGGTCACGGCACTAAAAGGTTGAGAACCACTGCCATAAGAGCTGCAGTCTTGGAGCTGCTTTGTCCCAGTCAGGGCCGTCTTTAATATGGTTTGGGCCCTGGGCAAACATTTTTTTTTGGGCCCCCCTCCAGCTTATTTTGGGCCTGGCTGGTCCACATGTATGTGTTTTGGCGGCCCTAATTTGTGCAGGCACAGCAGTTCATTGATTTGAATGGGCTGCCATGCCTTCGTTTCCTGCAGAAAAAAAGGTGCATTCAGCATTTTAAAAGTATAGTTGCCTTGAAATCCATTCTGCTTTTGCACCATGCTAATTACCTGCAGTTCTTGCACACACAAACGCACTGTGTTTTTAAAAGCGTGACCTAAACGTCTAAAAATGCAGCAAGTTTGACAGTGCGGGAACTGCAGATAAGTCACAGCAGAATGGACAGACAGTGTTGTATTTCATTGCTTGATGGGCATAGGTGTGCCGTGTGCGCAGCCTATTACATGATGCATGCGCTTTTTTTGCAGGAAATGCAGGCATGGCGGCCCATTCAAATGAATGGCCTGCTGTGCCTGCGCAAATGTGGGCCGCCAAAACACATACATGTGAACCAGCTAGGCCCAAAGTAAGCCCATCAAACAGTTAAATATAGACAGTAATGCTATGTGCTGTAAATTATGCTGTGTCCTCTGAGGCCTCACTCAGCCTGGACTGCAGGTCTGGTCAGTGTTTTAAAAAGTTCCTCTATTTTACACATGGCATGGCATGGGGATAGGGAGCCAGGGAAGGAGAAAGAAGACCTTACCTTGTCCTGGCAAGCTCAGTTCCAGCCTCTGATCTAAATCATTCTCCACAGTCCACACACACTGCTAGCCGCTGCCTAGTTTCACTTGACAAAGCAGGAACCAGGCAGCACTCCTCTCCATTCCGCGGTCTCACTCCTCCCCTGCTCCTCCGAGGTACACTGGTCACTAAACACTGCACGCATAGCAAGGGGCGGGCCATAGCATCAGTGGAATTCAAGGCCCCACCCACCCATGGCCGCTACTCGATCTAAAAAGAAATCAGCACTGGCACTGGCTGCACACCGCTGATGATTTTCAGCGCCGATTTGCGGGCAGCACGCGGGCATAACGGGTGGCTCTGCTTTGGGCCCCTAACAGTGACAGGGCCCTGGGCAGCTTCCCCGTTTGCCCTGCGGTAAAGACGGCTATGGTCCCAGTCGTCCAGCCATTACAATTTGGCTCTTGTCAAAGTTGCTCAAAACTTTGCGCTTGCCCATTTTTTCTGCTTTTGGAAACATCAACTTCAGGGATAACATGTTCACTCGCTGCCTAATATGTCTCTCCCATTTTAAGGAGCCTTTGTAATAAGAAAATTAACGTTATTAACGTTACCTGTCAGGGGTCATAGTGTTTTGGGTGAGCACATTTGTACTGGCCAAGCGTTCAAGTTTATACATTTGCCATCCTAATCATGGAGGAACAATAATGACCAACTGGGAAAATGTATTAGGTATTTTGGATACATTGTGTGGTAGGGGGTTATTCTTTAAATTAGTTTATAAATGTTCCTATCCCAAAACAATTATTGGAAAACAAATCTGTTTATTGCACAAGAAGTTTTTTTTTTTTTGTTATTATTAATGTAGATTGGACATTCTTTTTCATCATTTGCCTTCTCTCCCTGTAAACTTTTATATATTGTGCAATTATTCCAGAATTTAATTTGCATTTTTTGCGTTTTTAATAATTACTAATTCTTACAGAGCACTTTGCATAATTGAAATTAAAGTCACATTAAGACCCTTTTCATATAATTTAATTTTGTTAGCAGAGGAACATGGAGATAATGGCTTGTCTCAAAGCACAAATGACTGACATTGTTTTTCAAAATAAGTTCCCATCCAAATTTCACTCATTCCTAATCGAATCCTTGTTTACTGGAGACACAAAACAGCCGCAGCCTAAATAAGTTATTCCATTTATTATTTTTACTCGTTACAGCAAAATAATTGCAGACGCGTGTCGTTGCTGTGTCATGCGTTCGCTTGGGCTAGGTAACTCTTGCATGATATACTTTTGGTTGCTGTCTTGAGACGCACCTACACCAAAGGACAACGGCGTGAATTATACTTCTTTATTACATTCTACCGCCACAATGATACTGCATAATGCATTTGTTTTATGTTATTCTTGATTCACAACAACTCTAAACAGTTATTTGAATTACAATGATAATGTGGATAAACCATTAGTGTTTCAGGACCTGGGTCACCTACTCTCCAGAGATGGAGGTTGTAGTTCCGGTGTCGACCAGCAGTGTTTACCAGCAGATTCTAGTAATCTGTCTCCACCTGATGCTGGCTGCTGATAGGGTATTTAGTCCCTCCGTTACTATTATGCTTCGCTTCAGTGTTTTACTTTGCTAGCCAGGTACTACTTGCCGTGTATAGAAATTGGGTGATACCGCGCTGTTGCATAAACAAACAAAAACATTTTTTTACATGCTGCAACTTTAAATGTGAGACACACACAAAATAAACAATTGTAGAACAAACAAGCTGCGCAACTAATAAAATAATTCAGACAAAAACCAGCAACTACGTATATTGCAATACTAGTACTGTGGATGTGTTGGAATCAAAAAGACAAATAGGTTACCCTATTTGAATTAAATAATGAAAAAGTCCCAATGAGAACGAAGCCCCAGGACGAAGTCTATTGAGATGAAACGACGTGGGGTGAAGCGGCGTGCTGACGTCATCACTGCATACAGAGTCCCGGAGTGAACGGGCTGTGTTAGTCGGCCGGCTACAAATTTACACATGCGATTTTTATATCGTCATATTGTAAGAGTGAATTTAATTATTTTATACCGTATTTATTGGGGTATAGCGCGCACCCCTAAAGTTGCCCAGAAATTCCTGTGAAAAAAAGATTTTTGTGCTTACAGTTTCGTGTCTTGCACGGCGTCCATCGGCGGCCTCATCGGGTCCGGTGTCTGTCTGCGGCTTCGGGTGTCCTGTTCGTCGGGTCCGGCGTCCTTCTGCGGCGTCCTCCTCGCTCGTTTCCCGCGCCGAGTTTGAATACTGCGCTGGCATATACCGAGCGCAGTACACTCGCGTATAGTCGGCAATGCTCGCGCTGACGTCCTGGACGTACAGGACGTGAGCGCGAGTGTAGCCGAGAATGCCCGACTATACACGAGTGTACTGCACTCGGTATATGTCAGCGCAGTATTCAAACTCGGCACGGGAAAGCGGGTATCGGCGTATATCGCGCACCCACGATTTTGCCCTGATTTTCAGGGCAAAATAGTGCGCGGTATACGCCGATAAATACGGTACATTAAAACGTTTTTACTGGATTACGATATGTCAGCCTTTTTCCTTCCACACTTGGCTGCCTTCATACCTGACCATTTGTGAGCGGTGGGAGATCCATCTGACATCTGGGTAACGACATCCTGCTACATAGACCTCTAGGCTGGGTTTGAAAGCCACACGCCAACAGAAGATCTCTGGTTGGGATCTTCCCTTTCGGTAAGAGGCTGCTTTATTGTAAGGTAGAGGATTTCTTTTCTATCCCATCACTGTTCTGTGGTTCCTTTTTTGGTTTGATGTCACTATTATACCTGTGGGACAGCAGCATATTTCCAACTACCAAACCACCATCTGAAGCGTCATTTCTTTTGAATATAGGACATTGATTTGCTCACTTTTCTCATTGGGACTTTTTCATTATTTAATTCAAATAGGGTAACATATTTGTCTTTTTGATTCCAACACATTCACAGTACTAGTATTGCAATATATGTAGTTGCTGTTTTTTGTCTGAATTATTTTATTAGTTGCGCAGCTTGTTTGTTCTACAAGGTACTACTTGCCATTTATGTTTTGGCTCATAGTTAACTGAAGTGTCTTGTATCTAATGCAGTGTACATACGATTGGAATTTCCGAAACAAATGTTCAATGTGAGCTTTTGGTCGGATAGTCCGATCGTGTGTAGGCTCCATCAGACATTTGCTGTTGGAAATTCCGACAACAAATGTTTGAGAGCGGGTTCTTTTTTGGGGGAAAAAGAAGGACAAAATGTTATTTGAGTACAGCTTCGCACCACCGAGCAATTGTCAGTTAAAGTAACGCAGTGCCGTATCGCAAAAAAATGGTCTGGTCATGAAGGGGGTAAATCTTTCGAAGATCAAGTGGTTAATTGTAAGTAGTGCCATGCTGCTGGCTGGGCTGTGTTGCAGAGCTGTGTGAAGCTCAGGACTGGATTAACACAAATGCAAATCCTTTGGTTGGTAAACCATCTTCTTTTTATGTATTTCCAGTGTGTATTTAGCTGTTTGCCCGGAGTTCAGCTTTTATCCATTAAAAAAAAATCAGGAGAGACTCCCTTTAACTTCTCAGGCTGGTGATAGTTAATGCCTAAATCAAATTCTCTCTGCTGCCTCCTGCAATAATGCTGAGCTAATATTTTAAGCTACGTTGGCACTAGTAAAAGATATTACTCGGCAATGCCTCACGGGTGTAGGCATAATTATGTAATATTATAATTTCGCTCAAGGCAAGAACCTTCAAACCACAGGAGTAAAAAGGTATACAAAATGGGTAGATAGTTATTAGCCCTCCATAAATACAAAAGGACTCCTTGTTGGGCACATCTTATTCTCCTGCAGGATCATTTTTATCCAGCTTTACTTTTCTGGTTGAAATATTGCAATCGGCTAAAAAAAAGGCTTAAAAGAAACCTGTTTTTGACGGAGTATGAAGACTTCCATAGCTGACTAGGGACAAGCTTGGTGTGACGAAGTGGCGCCCCCCTAACACTGCCGCCACCCTCCCTATTCATGCACCCGGCCCCTTTCAAGACGCCGGGCACATGGATTACAATTGTGGGTATAGGCGGGGGGTGTGTCTCTTTAAGCACCTGATTAGAGCCAGAGGCTCTAAAATGCTTCATAATAATGTGGACTCGGGGCGCTGAGAGTGTGCCCTGATCCCACCCAGTTGTGTGACACTAGCAAATGAATTTTCGCTATTCTGACACATTCTCCTCCCAGGCAATCACAAAGCCCCTATTGGCCAGGGAGTCCTATGACTCCCTGGCAATTGTATTTCAGGACACACTTCTGTGTTCCAATCAGCCAGAAGGAGAATGCCTCGCTGGAGCGGCTGGCTCTTCCTTCTCCCTGCCTTTGTGTCTCCTCCGGGGGGGGGGGGGATATTGGTGCTGCAGGGGTTACTGCCACTGCCTGTGTCTTTGAGGGGGGAATGGTTGGTGCTGCAGGTGATCGCCGCTGCCTGTGTCTCCCACGGGGGTATTGGTGCTGCAGGGGTTACTGCCACTGCCTGTGTCTACGAGGGGGGAGTTGTTGGTGCTGCAGGTGATCGCCGCTACCTGTGTCTCCCACGGGGAGGGGGATAGGTGCTGCAGGGGTTACTGCCAAGACCTGTGTCTCCGAGGGGGGAGTTGTTGGTGCTGCAGGTGATCGCCGCTACCTGTGTCTCCCACGGGGAGGGGGATAGGTGCTGCAGGGGTTACTGCCACGGCCTGTGTCTCTGAGGGGGGAGTTGTTGGTGCTGCAGGTGATCGCCGCTACCTGTGTCTCCCACGGGGAGGGGATAGGTGCTGCAGGGGTTACTGATGCTTCCTGTGTCTCCTGCAAGGGGGGGCAGTGTTGGTTGTGCTGCCCCCCCCCCCAAAAAAAATAGTAAGCACCAGCCACCACTGGTGTGACGGAATTGTCCAGCACCCAGCTTTTGAGTGCTTCCTCCAGTCTGACATAAGAATCAGATGCCTGAATGTTGCCTAGCATACAAGACTAGCCGACAATAGCTTGTATGAGAACTAGAACATTTTATTGAAAACTCACACCGAATTTATAGTACACCAGGTCAGGTGGGCCTGATCACATTATCATATGGCAAAGGAAAATGTATACAGAAATATAATTAACATAACTAAGGAACAACCAACTAATAGCTGACAGTGATATAATTAGCATAAGCTAATTAACTAGTCACTTAAACCAGCCTAGGTGACCAGACTGCCCGGCACCTACAACCTTGAATGCAAAGTACTGTACAATACACATGTAGCACCCTGATTTTTAGGCAGGGCTGCTATTAAATTTATTTGCCAAGCGATAGTTGCCTTGGCCAATTGTTAGGAGATCAATTGATGTCCCCCTGGATTTCTGGAATTGCTGCACTTCTCCCTTCTGTCACTAGGTGGCCGGGTATCTGGTGACATTGGATAGTACAAGGGCATAACAAGGAGAGATTATTTTGCTGGAGAAAGGTGATGGTAATTCTGTACCACCTGGACGGCTGTCTGGGTGGACATGTGTTGTATTGCCCTGGGCTGCTAGGCCAGAAATCTAAGGCCTATCCTGGGGATATCTGGCTCCTAGGCTATCTGAGATCCTATCCAGAAGTAGTGCAGGGTTGGGACTGTGGGCATGTAGTCCAACCAGAAGTGAATTCTGTCCACTAGACAGGTCATTAGAGAACAAACTATGTTCCAGCAGTGTGATAAGTGGAATTAATTTATCTTTATAGATTTCCTAATGAATGTTGTTGATAAATACAGTGAAACCTCGGATTGCAAGTAACACGGTTAACAAGCATTTTGCTATACGAGCACTGTTTTTTTTTAAATCCTGTCTCGGTTTGCGAGTGTTGTCTCGCAAATTGAGCAGGATTCAAGCCACAGCGGTGTGCAGTACCGCGTTTGGCCTGTGGTGTGGGGGCGCCGGAGCTGAGCAGAGCCGATTCAAGCCGTTTGGAGCTGTTCGGAAATACTCGGTTCCCAAGCCTTTCCGAGGTTTTTCGAGTTCAGCCGAGCTGTCCCCGGCCCTTTCCGAGTGTTTCCAAGGCTCTCCGGTGCCCCCCACTTCTGGCCACATGCGGTATTGCATGTCATTGAAGTCAATGCGGAACAAATTATTTTCGTTCCCATTGACTTCTATGGGGAAACTCGCTTTGATATGCGAGTGATTTGGATATGTGAGTGCTTTTGGCCTAGTCAGGAAGGGGGTAAATCTTCAGACGGTGAAGTGGTTAACATGTGTGCATAGGTGCACTTTAACCACTTGACGACCGCCGCATGTATATGTACGTCCACAGAATGGCACGTACAGGCATATGGGCGTACATGTACGTCCCCGTCTTTCCGCGGGTCGGGGGTCTGATCGGGACCCCCCCGCTACATGCGGCGGTCGGATTCCCGCGGGGAGCGATCCGGGACGACGGCGCGGCTATTCGTTAATAGCCGCCCCGCCGCGATCGCTCCCTGGAGCTGAAGAACGGGGAGACCAAATTTTAAACACAGCTTCCCTGTGCTTCACTGTGGCGGCGCATCGATCGAGTGATCCCTTTTATAGGGAAGACACGATCGATGACGTCAGACCTACAGCCACACCCCCCTACAGTTGTAAACACACACTAGGTGAACCCTAACTCCTACAGCGCCCCCTGTGGTTAACTCCCAAACTGCAACTGTCATTTTCACAGTAAACAATGCAATTTAAATGCATTTTTTGCTGTGAAAATGACAATCGTCCCAAAAATGTGTCAAAATTGTCCGAAGTGTCCGCCATAATGTCGCAGTCACGAAAAAAATCGCTGATCGCCGCCATTAGTAGTAAAAAATAATAATAAAACTATCCCCTATTTTGTAAACGATATAAATTTTGCGCAAACCAATCGATAAACGCTTATTGCGATTTTTTTTACCAAAAATAGGTAGAAGAATACGTATCGGCCTAAACTGAGGAAAAAAAAATGTTTATATATGTTTTTGGGGGATATTTATTATAACTCTATTTTTGTTTATAGCGCAAAAAATAAAAACCGCAGAGGTGATCAAATACCACCAATAGATAGCTCTATTTGTGGGAAAAAAGGACACCAATTTTGTTTGGGAGCCACGTCGCACGACCGCACAATTGTCTGTTAAAGCGACGCAGTGCTGAATTTTAAAAACGCCTTTGGGCATTTAGCAGCATATTGGTCCGGGGCTTAAGTGGTTAATAGAAGCATGTTACTGAGTAAAACTGCTGCATACTCAGATTCTCTTTTCCCGGTGACGGATACCCTTTTAACTTGCTGTCTCCTTGTAGAGTTGTATCACTTACAGTTCTTCACTGATTTTCTATGAAGAGGACAGATGTTTGTTAAAAAGTCACAGCAAGCTGTTAATGAAGCTACGCTGGTAATTGATAATTGAGGTAAATGACGCAGAGTGCATACAAGATTGGCTCATGTTTTTTCGTTTTTTTTTTAGGTTGGGACGGCCAAATCATTGGGATTCATCTACTGTTTCCGCACCCTTACTCTTCTGCTACTGTAATTTAAGACATTTGTTACCCCAACACTTCATATTCCTGATATGTTCCTGCAATACCACGTACTTGTATGAAAAAGTATCCTGTTCTCTTTGTATTGCTTCCTTTATGTGAGATCCCTGGTGTTCCTGCCAGTCCCTCTCCTTTCCTAATAAATACTGACCACACTAAGCAGGAGAACACACTGTGGTCGGTTCTTGCATATTCCTTGTTACTCTATAAACATAAAATCACAATAAAATACATTTACGTTTTTTGGTTGTAACATGACAAAATGTGGAAAATTTCAAGGAGTAAGAATACTTTTTCAAGGCACTGTATATACAGGCAGTACCCGAGTTACAAAATCCGACTTTCATACAACTCTCCCCTACAAGGGAGACAAGGGAGACAAGGGAGACAACAGGAAGTGAGAGGAAATCTCCCCCTATAACAGTTATGATTGGAAAAAAGGTGTCACCACTGAAGGTTTATCACCAATCCTTGTTTCTACCCCAAATTTTCAAAATCCAATTGTCACATGGACAGAAAGTGAGGGGAAATCTTCTGAACAGGGGCACAGACAGCCATACAAATGTTACAGGGGTGATAACCCTTCCCTATGGTGTCCAAAAATAAAATGAAAAAAATAAAATAAAAAGTTTTTGGCTGGAGTTACACTTAAAAAATGTACCTGTTCCAACTTACATACAAATTCAACTTAAGAACAAACCTACAGGCCCAGATTCTCAAAGGGCTTACGACAGCGCAACGCAATGTACGCCGTCGTAAGTCCTAATCTGGGCCATCGTATCTATGAGACTGATTCTTAGAATCAGTTACGCATAGATATCCATTAGATCCGACAGGTGTAAGGCTCTTACGCTGTCAGATCTTAAATGCAATTTTTTTTTTGCCGCTAGGTGTCGCCTCTGCTGTTTTCCCCGTCGAGTATGCAAATTAGCAAAATATGCGAATTCCCGAACGTACGCACGGTCGACGCAGTGAAGTTACGACGTTTACGTTAGATTTGCGACGCGTAAAGTTGCCCCTGCTATATGAGGGGCAACCAATGTTATATATGGCCGTCGTTCCCGCGTCAAAATTTAAAAATTTACGTCGTTTGCGTAAGTCGTCCGTGAATGGGGCCGGACGCCATTTAAGTTCACGGCAAAACCAATGACGTCCTTGCGACGTCATTAAGCGCAATGTACGTCGGGAAATTTTAGGGACGGCGCATGCGCATTACGTTCGGCGCGGGAACGCGCCTAATTTAAATGCTCCACGCCCCCTACCCGGCTCATTTGAATAAGGCGGGCTTGCGCCGGGGGGTTTACGCTACGCCGCCGCAACTTTACAGGCAATTTCTTTGTGAATAAAGCACTTGCCTGTATAACTTGCGGTGGCATAACGTAAAGCAGATACGTTACGCCCGGGGACTACCTGTATAGGATCCTTTCTTCTTCCCTCTCTCTCATCTTTCCCTCACTTCCCTCTACTCTATACATTCTCCCCTTCTTCTCTCCTCCCTTCATCCATTCTTCCTTCCCTCCATTCGTACACCAATTTTATTTTCCTTCATCTATTCTCTTTTCCTTTCCTTTTTCTTCACTCATTCTCTTTTCCTTCTCCCTTTCCTTCATCCTTTCTCCCTTTTATATTTTCTTCCTTCACTAATTTTCTGATCCTTTCCTCCATACCTTCCCTCCTTTATTTTTCCATTCCCCCTTTCTTTCTTCTTTCACACATTGTCCCCTCCTTCCTTCCATTCCTTCACACATCCCCCTTCCTTCCCTCTATCCCTTAACATATTCTCCATTCCTTCCTTCCATTCCTTCACCCATTCTCCCTTCCTTTTATCCCTTCACCCACTCAACATTCCTTCACCCAAATTTCCTTTCCCCCTTCTCTACTTTACCCATTTTACCTTCCTTCCCTCCATCCTTTACCCCAGGGCTTGACAAATCCTGGTCGCCATGGTGACTAGAAATAGCCTCCTGGCGAGTGGGGTCTTGGCTTGGAAGGTGGGCAAAAAAAAAATGTTTTTTTCCATAGGACCGGCGGATGTTTTAGGCGAGGCCACGGCTTCGGGCTAGTCCGCAGAGCGCCTTTTCCCCAGGATCGCGGCGGACTAGGCCCCCACCTCCCCCGCCGCTTGATCGCGGGGGGGCCGTGATGTCCGGTAATTGAGGCCGTGGCTTTGCGGCCTTGTGAAGTCCCCAGCATTTCCTTCTGTGAGCTGGCGCCATCTGGTGGTGGCCGTTGGTATTACAAGTTAAGCATTACAAGTTAAACAGCAATTCTAATGTCATTTTTCACTATTTTCACTTCCATCTTCTTCCCTCTAATTAGAACCCCCAAACATTATATATATTTTTTATCCTAACACCCTAGAGAATAAAATGGCGATCGTTGCAATACTTTCTGTCACGCCATATTTACGCAGCGGTCTTACAAGCGCACTTTTTTAGAAAAAAAATTACACTTTTTTTAATAAAAAAATAAGACAACAGTAAAGTTATCCCCATTGTTTTTAATATTGTGAAAGATAATGTTACGCCGAGTAAATTGATACCCAACATGTCACGCTTCAAAATTGCGTCCGCTCGTGGAATGCCGACAAACTTTTACCCTTTAAAATCTCCATAGGCGACGTTTAAAAAGATTTACAGGTTGCATGTTTTGAGTTACAGAGGAGTTCTAGGGCTAGAATTATTGCTCTCGCTCTACCAATCGCGGCGATACCTCACATTTGTGGTTTGAACACCGTTTACATATGCGGGCGCTGCTCGCGTATGTGTTTGCTTCTGCGCGCAAGCTGGATCCTAGATTCTAAGCAAATTTGTCAAACCCTGCTTTACCCACTCTCCGTACCTGTCCTTCTTCCTTCACCAATTATCTCCATCTTCCCTCCTTCCTTCCCTCATTATCCCTTTCTTCCCTCCTCCCTTTTCCCACTCTCTCTTCTTTAACCTCCCTGGCGGTATGATTCTTTCAGAAAAAACATGCTGAAAGCGGTACCATTATTTGCAAGGAAATTTGGCGTTTTATATTGTAGGTCTGTAATTTTTAGAAATAACTCACTTAAATCTGACCAAACAAGATTCTAATAGGCATCCCGTGTATTACATTTTTTTAAAAACAAAATTATAAATTATAATATAATAAATAATTATAAATAATTATAACAAATAATAATATAATTATAATAAAAATTATTCAATAATGTAATCAAATCAAAATCACTGAAATTTGCTCAGTTGCAGAATTGTCGCTGTCATTACTTTTATTTTTTTATGACGAATTTCCCCACAAATCGCTATCGCACAATTCTGCAAGTGATTATAATTTATTATCGCTGTTTTTTAGCTGATCTAAAACTATTTTTGACATAAAGGGACACTTTTGGTTGCTATGGACAATCTACAGTTTGCAGGGAGAAAAAAAGGTTTTTATTATATAAAATGACATGCAGGACACTGGGCAGACCACTAGGGACAGGGGGGGTGTGTTTTTTTTACATACAGTACTGTAATCTATAAGATTACAGTATACTGTGTGTATAGTGTTTGTTTACGTTTTTGAATTTGGCGCCGTTCTCCGTCCCCGTGCGTCGTAACGTCGCAGGGAACGGAGATCGGCGTCACACGGAGGCACTATGTGAATCGAGCGAGGTCCCGCTCGCTCACACAGCGCGGTGGCATCGCTGGATCCAGGGACAAGGTAAGTAAAAAGTGCCTGTGGATCTAGCGAGGCAAGCCCGTGACTGACACGGGGTTACCGATAGTAGCAAGAAAATCTAACCCCGTGTCAGTCTCGGGAAGACCGCCAGGGAGGTTAAAGGATCACTAAAGGATTTTTTTTTTTTAGCTAAATAGCTTCCTTTACCTTACTGCAGTACTGGTTTCATGTCCTCATTGCTCGTTTTTGCTTTGATGTTGCTGTAAAACTGCTCTGATCTCCACACTTCCTGGTTGTCTGGCTCCTTATAACCATGGTACTGGGAGCTTTTCACGGTGGTCTAAGCTGTCATTACTGTGTGTCTAAAACTTAACAGAACCAATCAGATTCATTTTAAAAACAAAACACTGCCCTGGATTTGTTTGTTTTTGTTCTGTGTGTCTCTCTAGTTCACATAAACATGAAATCAGTTTAAAAACGAAAGTGAAACTACAGGCACATTATATGATTGAATTTAATCTATGTTTAATCATTTTTAAAAGGAATCAGTTAACTTTTATGTCTCTATACCCTGTAAACAGTCATTTCAGCAAAAACATTTTTTTTCTTTAGTGATCCTTTAACTCTTTCTTTCCTTGTCAAAGTATCTTTATTGAGTTGATAAAGAATTGTACAAGCATAGTGAAGAGAACAAGTTACAAGGAGAATAAACTCTTTAACAAACAAACATAGTCATTGTACATTGCAAAAGTCACTTATTTCAGTCATCCTAACAATGTATACAGTAGCAATAGTGACTGAATAACTGGCTACCTAGGTTCACTTTGCATTACTTCTTTTAGCCATTCTACGCTAAACTGGGCCTAGGGCCATTTCCCAATGTACAGTCTTTCGGTGCAATCGTTGGGAGTTTCAACGATATTCAACATTGTAATAGTAGTTGCGAAAACAACATTGTTAAGCTAAGAACATGTTTCTGAAGAGGGGTGGGAGAAGGGAGGCAGAGAAGAGAGGGGTTGAGGAAGAGGGGGTCTGCAGGAGCAATCTGAGTTCTGAAGTCATTGCAGTAGGTTGTTAAATTGGCTGGGCTACCATGGCTGTAAAACATCATTATTCATTGCATTAGGAATTACATATGTGAACCAAGGCTTCCATATTTTCTCGAATCTGGTGATCGTATCCATATCGATTGCCATCATTTTGGCGTGAGACATTGCGTTGTTCATTCTATTTGTCACTTCATTTAGTGATAAATTAGGTGACTTCCAAGCCTTCGCGAGTGTCTGTTTCGCGGCTGGAGAATTAGTTTAAATTGCATATTCGACACATTGTCAGGTTTTAGGTTTAGTAGCGCCATTTTGGGATCTAGGGGAATTGTCTTTTCGAAGAGGGCGCTGATAATATGGAAAATTTCTGACCAAAATGATAGTGCTTTTGGACACGGCCACCAAATGTGAAAATATGTCCCAGGTGATGAGCATCCCCCTGAAACAGTGGTCCGGGTAATTTTGCACATATTTCGCAATCCTGACTGGCACTAAGTACCATCGAGTGAGAACCTTGTAGTTTGTTTCAACCGCTATTTCATTCAGGGATGCTAATTTAGTGTTATTCCAAATTTGTTTCCATTCTGATGCGTCTAGCTCTAGATCTAAGTCCTTTTCCCATTTACACACATAAGGTAGTTTCTCAGAAATGGAACTGGTCAGTAACTGGGAGTAAATAGTTGAAATAATTCCCTTAGTATGGGGTTCATTTCTTCAGAGATTTTCGAAAGTGGATAACCGTGTCGGCGTCGGGGAAGAGTCTAGAAATGACTTGAAGAAATGTTTTATTTGTAGATATCTAAATATCTCAGCTTGTGGAATGCCATATTTTTCACGAATAGTGGGAAAGGACATGAAAGAGGAAGTTAACTCTTTCTTTCAACTATTCACCCTTCCCCCCCCCCTTTTCTTCCTTCCTTCCATCTTTCCTTCACCGATTCTCCCTCCTTCTTTCATCCGTTCTCCCTTCCTTCCACCCCTTCACATACTCAGCCTTCCTTAATTCCTTCCTTCCCCCAACCTTCTTTTCTTACTTCTTTACTTTACCCATTCTCACTTGCTTCTCTCCTTCCTTTCACCTACTTTCCCCTCTTTCTCTCCTTCCTTTACCATTTTCTGTATTCTTACCTCATTATCCCTTTCTTTTCTCCTACCTTCTCCCACTCTCTCTTCATTAACGCTTTCCTTCAACTATTCACCCTTCCCTCCCCTTTCCTTCCTTCCTTCCTTCCTTCCTTCCTTCCTTCCTTCCTTCCTTCCTTCCTTCCTTCCTTCCCCCACTCTCCATACCTTCCCTTCTTCCTTCACCAATTATCTCTTTCTTCCCTTCTTCCTCCCCTCATTATCCCTTTCTTCCTTACTCCCACTCTCTCTTCTTTAACTCTTTCTTTCAACTATTCACCCTTCCCTCCCCTTTTCTTCCTTCCTTCCTTCCTTTCTTCCTTCCTTCCTTCCTTCCTTCCTTCCTTCCTTCCTTCCTTCCTTCCTTCCTTCCTTCCTTCCTTTCTTCCTTCCTTCCACCCCTTCACCTACTCAGCCTTCCTTAATTCCTTCCTTCACCCAAACTTCCTTTCTTACTTCTTTACTTTACCCATTCTCCCTTCCTTCCCTCCTTCCTTTCACCTATTTTCTTCTCTTTCTCTCCTTCCTTTACCATTTCCTGTATTCTTCCCTCATTATCCCTTTCTTTTCTCCTACCTTCTCCCACTCTCTCTTCATTAACGCTTTCCTTCAACTATTCACCCTTCCCCCCCCCCTTTCCTTTCTCCATTCCTTCCTTTACCCACTCTCCGTACCTTCCCTTCTTCCTTCACCAATTATTTCCTTCTTCCCTCCTTCCTTCCCTCATTATGCCTTACAACCCACCACATATTGAAGGATGTCAGCTATCTTTGGCCTTGGAGGTTCTCATTAGACCAAAAGAGGTAAAAGACCTTTCAATTTATTCATTGGATTAGCGCACTATTATTTATTTTTCATATTGTTATATGTGTGAGATTACTAGTGAATAGATGTCCCCCTATAAAAGGGATCACACGATCGATGACACCGCCACAGTGAAGAACAGGCTCTCCCTGTTCTTCAGCTCCGGAAACCGATCGCGGGACTCCAGCGGCGACCGGGTCCGCGAGTCCCGCGGTCACGGTCACTGAGCTTTGGACGGCACCCGAGACCCCACAGCTGGGCTTAAAGGACAACGTACCTATACGATGTGCCCAGCCGTGCCATTCTGCCAACGTATATCGGCGTAAAGGGGTCCCTAAGTGGTTAAATGTGATTTGACTTGTGTTTTTTTTTTCTTTAGAAATTTCATTTTTGCTGCAGCATGTTCTATACATGGTACACATGCCCCACTTTACAGGCAGATTAAGGGTACCCCCCAGGCACGTTATTTAGAGGAATTGTTCGTTTTTATTGTTGCACTTTAAGCATAATTAAAATCACTGCTCCTGAAAAACATTAAAATTGGCACATTTTTGTGAAGGAGGGGGGTGTCCCTGAATGGCAGTTTGGAAATGTGGTCACCCTATCATACACATGTCTTTACCAATCGTTCCTTAGAAGCACGTATAGGGCCTTCACTGCCATTTCATCTGGTGGGTCCCCCTGGGGTACATGCTGGAGGTGACTGAGCTTTATTACACTACTAAAAACAAAAGTCCCCCATCCTGGAACAGGTGCCTGAATGGCAGAACAGAGTCGTAAATATTACATATAGCGGTGTGAAGTGAAGTCTAGCTACAATGCTGAGAACAGCCAACCTGGCCTGATCTCCATATAAGCCTATAGGAATCAGAAGCGCGGGGTCAGCTAATGACAAGGCTGGTCGGGGCTTATAATTGCCGCGCCAGAGTATTAACCATCGTCAGCATGACGGCCTGTCTGTAGCTGAGTTGTGAAACATTAAAAAGATAAAGGGCGGGAGACGGAGGGAAATGTACAACATGGAGTGCGGGTGAAATGCTGACAATATATAGAAAGGGCTGAAGATGAAAGACATCACTACACAGCTGCTGCTTCAGCAAAGCCGATGAGCTGACCAAAAGTGACATTACACGGGGACGGAGGAAGAAAGGTCACCAGCCGTCACTGCGCTCAAGCCACGGTGCATTCTGCAAACCTGTTCAAAAATATAGGGGAAAAAAAATGGCTTGCTTCTGCCAAAAGTCATCATATTTCAATTCAATGTGAAATATACTCAGTAATGGGCAATCAGCTGAAAGCTAAAATCAGGCTTGCCTTGGGAATGACTGGGGAAGGTGGAAATCCAAGAGGGAGAGTTTAGGATTGATGTCAGTAATCTATTTATCTACTTCAAGACCACAATACATATACCGTAAAACCTTGGTTTGAGAGGAATTTGGTTTGAGAGCGTTTTGCAAGACAAGCAAAATTTTGAAATAAATTTTGACTTGATATACAAGCGATGTCTTGGTATGAAGCCTCGTACACACGACCGAGGAACTCGACGGGCGAAACACATCGTTTTCCTCGTCGAGATCCTTGTTAGGCTGTCGAGGAACTCGACAAGGCAAGTTTCTCCATTCCCATCAAGGAAATAGAGAACTGGGGGTCCCCCCAAATTCCATTAACAGGCCCTTCAGGTCTGATATGGATATTAAGGGGAAACCCGCAGTCAATTTAAACTCTGTCCCCCCCTCTTTTCTGCGGTTAACGTGCTCGGATAAGGGTCTGGTGTGGATTTTTAGGGGAACCCCACGTCATTTTTTTTTTAAATTGGCGGCGGGGTTCCCCTTAATATCCATATCATAACTGAAGGGCCTGTTAATGGAATTTGGGGGGACCCCCAGCTTTTTTATTTTTATTTTTTATGAATGAATCATCTCTGTAATTGCCAGAGCCGACAATTCATGAGAGCCACAAAGCCGGTTTTAAATGCCTTTTTTCTTTCAGAAATGACACTTTGTGCAGGGACAGTTCTATGTACGGGAAACATGCGCCTTTTCACATGCTGACTTTACACCCCCCCCATGGTACGAAATTTAAAGTAATATTACTCTTTTATTGTTTCACTTTTAGCATGATTAAATTCACTGCTCCTGAAAAAACGGCCGTTTTTAAAACTTTTTTTTGCATTGATACATGTTTCCTGGGACAGGACCCGGGTCCCCGAACACTTTTTAGGACAATAACTTGCATATTAGCCTTTAAAATTAACACTTTAGATTTCAAATGTTCGAGTCCCATAGACTTTAACGGGGTTCTAAAGTTCACACGAACATTTGGTGTGTTCGCAAGTTCTGATGCGAACCGAACAGGGGGGTGTTCGGCTCATCCTTATACGTGAAGCGGTCGGCAAGTGGTTAATGAATCTAAGCTCTGCAAGCTGAGGTAACCATGAGATAAAACAAAGTTCAGGAATATTCCTTTATCCCATTGTTTTGCACATCTATGTACACTGCAAACTATATGATTTTGGAAGAGAAATGCATCTGTACCAGGCTCTAGGTGTGAGGAGGAAGGGCAAGCAGTAAAAATGAAAGTGAAACCATCTAAGCAGCTTATTAACCTTGTGATCTTTCTGCACATAGCTTGAAGTGCGTAAATCCTCCCTTAAAGAGCAAAATGACAGCAGGCTGTAAAAGAGACCCAGTTTGGGAATATTTACTAACCTGACAGCTTATTATTTTAAATAGGAAACCTTCATTTTGTTTGCAAATATTGAAGATTCTAACTACCAGTAAGGATGAGTCCTTACATTTACCCACTTAAGGCCCGGACGATTTTCCTCCTAATGACTAGGCCATTTTTTGCGATACGGCGCGGTGTCGCTTTAACTGACAATTGCACGGTCATGCGACGCTGTACCCAAACAAAAGTGATGTCCTTTTCTTCCCACAAATAGAGCTTTATTTTGGTGGTATTTGATCACCTCTGTGTTTTTTATTTTTTGTGCTATAAACAAAAAAAAGAGTGACTTTTTGCTATTATTATTATTATTATTATTATATTATACAGGATTTATATAGCGCCAACAGTTTGTGCAGCGCTTTACACCAGGGAAGACAGTACAGTCACAATACAAATCAATACAGGAGGGATCAGAAGGCCCTGAGGCCCTGCTTGTTAGTGCTTACAATCTAGAAAGAATACATATCTCCAAAAATGTTTTTAAAAAACAAATGTATTCATAAGTTTAGGCCAATACGTATTCTTCTACCATAAGAGTATATTGATTGGTTTGCGCAAAAGTTATAGCGTCTACAACTATGGGAAATATGTATGGCATTTTTTAATGGCATTTAAATTTTTTGTTGGTTGGTACTGAAGGGCATTGATAGGTGGCACTGGTGGGCACTGAGAAGTGGCACTAATAGGTGGCATTGACAGGTGCTACTGATAGGTGGCAGTAATTGCCAATGATAGGTGGCAGTGATGGGCACTGATGGGTGGCAGTGATGGGCACTGATGATTCTGAAAGAAGTTTGCAGAAAATGGGGTTGGGAGAGTCTAATGACCAGTGGAGCCCTCTGATGTGGCCCGCGACCTCCTGCTCTGGTATGGCAGGTTGGCAAGCCCAGATTGTGGGTTGCCGACCCGCCATCCCAGAGTGTCAGTGTTTTGGATGGAGCCAGCGGTAGAGAAAGCAAGCGGCTGTGAAGGGAGCAGAGCATAAGCCAATGTTTCCTCTATAGTGTCCCAGGTGAAGTGATACCAAACTTATTCAGCCTTGGACTGCAACATTATCCAATGTTGCATCTCAATGCTGCTGATCTCTTGCAGCCACATGCGCTACAGCAATGCCTGCATGGCAGTGGCGGCTGGTGCTCAATTTTTTTTGGCGGGCGCAAACAAACTGAAAAAAACCCCCATCAATTGCAGCCTTTCTGTGCCCATCAAACGCAGCCACTGTGCCATCAAACACAGCCACTATGCCATCAAA
This sequence comes from Rana temporaria, assembly GCF_905171775.1. Lineage (NCBI taxonomy): Eukaryota > Metazoa > Chordata > Amphibia > Anura > Ranidae > Rana > Rana temporaria. Next base: position 31,472,507 of record NC_053489.1, on the reverse strand, counting down.
CGCAGCCACTGTGCCATCAAACACAGCCACTATGCCATCAAACGCAGCCACTGTGCCCATAAATTTCAGCCACTGTGCCTATCAAACACAGCCACTGTGCCCATCAAACACAGCCACTGTGCCCATCAATTGCTGGCATTGTGCGTATCAAACGCAGCCACTACACTTATCAAACACAGCCACTGTGCCCATCAAATGCTCCCACTGTGCCCATCAAATGCTCCCACTGTGCCATCGAATAATGCCACTGTGCCCATCAAATGCTTCTACTGTGCCAGCACATTTTCCCACTGTGCCATCAAATGTTCCCACTGTGCCCATCAAATGCTGCCAGCGTGCCATCAAATGTCCCCACTGTGCCATCAAATGTTCCCACTGTGCCCATCAAATGCTGCCAGCGTGCCATCGAATGCTACCACTGTGCCATCAAATGTTCCGACTGTGCCCATTGAATGCTGCCACTCTGATCCCCCGGCCCACACGGCGAGCGGTGTCCTCCAAGGGTCTTCTCCCATCCTCTCATATAGACGATTGGATGCCTGATAGACATCCAATCACAGCGCCTGACATTTCAGCCAATCAGAGGAGGGGTAACAGCCCCGAGCACCTGATTGGCGGAGAGGCGGTTTAGTGTTAGAAAAGCGAATATTCATTTGCTGTTCTAACACACCTGGGTGAACTGCGAGCGCCAAGCATGACAGTCACAGGTCACCGTTTTTCATGCATATTAGAGCCTATGGAGATTTCGGTCTGATGGTTGTACACACCATTAAACCGAAATCCCCGCGGACAGACAGCGCGGTGACGTTGACGCCGCCACGTCCACAAACCAGGAAGTAAAATACTTCCACGCATGCGTCGAATCCATTCAACGCATGCGGGAGATTTCTGTCCGCTGGTTAGGTGTACTAACCAGCGGACATGTCGGACGGACGGGTTTCCAGCCGACAAGTTTTAAAGCATGCTTTAAAACTTTTGTCTGCTGGAAATCTGTCTGCTAGGCTGTACACACGGTCGGATCTGTCCGCTGAAACTGGTCTGCGGACCAGTTTCAGCAGACATGTTCGATCGTGTGTACAAGGCCTGAGAAACAGGAACAGAGTGTTGGCATCAGGGCTCAAGTCCTGTGGGAACGCGTGGGAACGGCGTCCCTGCACTCTTTTCACAGCAGGAACTCCGTTCCCTTTGCAGGACTAGAGCAGCTGAGCCGCCCGAGCCAATGCTTCACTAAGCGGCGATGCCCAGCTCGAGTCAGGGGCAGGCAAACCTTAGTAATCCTTTATGTTACTGGTCGTTTCCTGTATATGGATTCATCGGGTAGTGTGCGGGTATTCCGTCACTTCCTCAATGCCGCAATGTCTCTTGCAAGCTTTTGTCATTGTTCCCAGGAGACATTGCGGAGGTCTGCCGCAAGTTATCGCGGGATTTAGAAATAACTTGCTTAAAGAAAAGAAAAAACATGCGGGTTAGTAAATATGCATATGAGCGTATCCTTTTTTTTTTTTTTTTTGGTGGGGGAGTGGATCTTGGGTGAGTTCCCACACTTTTTTCCCCAGGACTTGACCCCTGGTTGGCATCCTATAATGGGATGTGTTTGAACAAGGATCTTCATGGCAGGAGCAATGGGTATTATTTCACGAAAGCTAACAACTTAATAGTAGTGAAAATGACTTTCCAAATGACATCAACGTGTTAAAGATTCTATGAGATTTTTATGCTTGGGTTACATAACTGTCTATATCAGTAGTGTGTGGCTGATTAGATCTGTAGGTGTATGGGCACCACAAATTCCAACAAGTGTGGCAAACTAGTAGGAGAATCAAGCAAGAGAAAGAGGTAAATCTGTAATGGGCTTCCTTGAACAAATAACGTTTACATAGAGATCAGGCTAATGAAAGGACTCGCAAATATACCCGAACACACTTCTATAGACTAAACAGTTTAACCTTCCACACATTATCATTAGCAGTGTGTATATGGAGGGCCATTTCAGGTCTCGCTAAGAAAGGAGTAATTATTTTCTGCTCTGCTTACCCATCTAAACCAATTGACCTGCTCCCATGATCCCCCCTGGCTTTAAACATTGCCAGAGTTAAACAGATGCTGCATTTTCAGGTAAACTTACATTACCTCTACCACCATCTCCAAGCCAATGGGAATACATGGTGTGCAGTGGACAGACAGGGCAGCCATTACAAATTTTGGCGCCCCTTACACAGCTTTAGGCAGGGCGCCCCTGGAGCAGAGAATCGGGAGGGGGGGTTAATGAAAAAAAAAACCCAAGTGTAGTCTCTTCTCTCCTGACGCGAGATAATAAGCGTGGGGTGGGGGGGGGGGGGTGCTGGGGACCTACGGCCCCCTTACAGGTGTAATGCAAAAAAAATAAACAGGAGGGGGGGCTAGCCGGGCCTGTAAGGGGCCCTGGGGACAGGGCTGGACTGTGCCAAAAATTTGGCCCTGGACTTCATCCAGACTGGCCCACTTTGACAGGTCTCTCCCATGGTGGCCGGAAAAATGCCGCACCCTCCCCCCCCGGCCACCCAAGCCCCTTCTCCCCCTTCACTAGCCACTAGCCGTTCTACTTTATTAGAGTAGAACGGCTGGTACTGGTATTCTTATAGGCAGTACCAGTGGGGAAGCTAGACATTATTTCACCTGGGGCAAAGAATCAGTTTGGTGCTACCCCTTATGGGACATAGCTGTTAAGTCAGCTGTCTGTCCCCTCCCCCATGCTCCTCTGTCGTCCCCCCTGCTCCTCTGGTCCTCCCCCTGCTTCTCTGTTCCCCCCAGGTGAGCACTGTGGGGAGGGAGAGGAGGTGAGCACTGCGGAAAGCGAGAGACAGAGGAGCGGAGGGGGGCAGCGGTCCGCTGTCACTGAAGCCGGCCCACTGAGCCATCGGCCTACCGGAAACTCCCTGTAGTCCCAATGGCCAGTCCATCCCTGCCTGGGGACCATCAGGCCCCTTACAGGTGTAATGCAAAAAAAATAAAAATAAAAAAATAAAAATTGGAGGGGGGCTAGCCGGGCCTGTAAGGGGCCCCGGGGACCATCAGGCCCCTTACAGGTGTTATGCAAAAAATAAATAAATACAAATAAAAAAAACTGGAGGGGGGCTAGCCGGACCTGTAAGGTGCCCTGGGGACCATCGGGCCCCTTACAGGTGTAATGCAATTTTTTTTTTATAAAAATAAAAAATACGGGAGGGGGGCCTGCCGGGCCCCTGGGAACCATCGGGCCCCTTACAGGTGTAATGCCTGTACCCCCCTGATGACGGCCCTGTGAACAGGACTGCACGCACTGCCGGCCCCCACTGTGCTGCCTGGTGATAGCTCTCTCAATCTTCAGCCCAAGCCCGATAGACCGGACTGGCGCAACATGCATGTGGGTATGCCTAATGATCTATTACACTTGCTGCAGTGGCATTGTTACACTCTGTGTGCCACTGACTGCAGTGCTGCCTATCACTGGGTGCCATGCATTTAATTTTGGCCCTGGGGGGATTTGAACACCCCTGACCCCCCCTTATCTACGCCCCTGCCTCTACTGGCGATGGGCTCGGGTGTGTTCAAAACCCCACATGCCCGATCCCGCCAGGAAACTGACACTGCACAGGGCTAATTACAGGCAGTGAGACATTTCCCAATTGCTGCAGCTGGGGGCCGGTATATGTCTCACTGCCTGGGATTAGCCCTGTGCAGTGTCGGCTTCCTGGTAGACATGTGCACACTGAAATATTTTGTTTCGTAATTTCGTTTTCGTCCGAAAAATAAATTTATTTAGTTACTCCCGAAATTAGTTTTTATTTATTTTGTTTTTCGTTAAAAAAATGCATTCGTCCGAAAATCCAAATTAAAGGGGAGTTCCACCCACAATTTCACTTTTTAAATATAAATACCCCTGTAATACACAAGCTTAATGTATTCTAGTAAAGTCTGTAAACTAAGGTCCGTTTTGTTAGGTTGTTACAGCATTTAGATAGTTTATAATCTAGAAATAGACCGTGGCCATCTTAAGTGTGGGCATCATGAAGCCAGACTGTATGACTTCCTGGATTTCAGCTTTGCATATCTCGCACATGCTCAGTGCACAAGCAATGTAATAGGTTTCAGTCAGGTTTGCAAGGGCTACTGGGAAACATGATGCCTATCCCAGAAACCCTTGCAAATAGCCTAGGCAAATAAGGAGGAGGAAGTAATGAAGGACTACAAAATAAAGGTATTTACAAGCAACAAATTAAATAAAAATTGTCCATTCTGAACACTATGAGATTAGAGCATGCAGCACAGACAAACATAAAAAAAATGGGTGGAACTCCACTTTAAGGTTGAATCTGTCATTGAAGGCTTATGGTGTCTGTGGAATGTTCTAAGAAAAAAAAAAAAAAGATTCGACAGAATCTTTAAAAAAAAAAAAATTGACTCTTCATGTCTCTCTATGTCGAATTTTAATGTCTCTCTGTCGAATCTGTAATTGAAGGCTTATGGTGTCTGTCGAATGTTCTAAGAAAAAAAAAAAAGATTCGACATATATATTTTTTGACTCCTTATGTCTCTCTATGTCAAATCTTCATGTCTCGCTATGTCGAATCTCTTCTCTCTATGTCGAATCTTTTCTCTTTATGTAGAATAATATTGGACTAATAGAGTTAAGGTTAGGCACATTCGACCGCAACGAAAACAAAAAGAAAGCATTTGTTTATGTCGGATCTTTCTTTTTTCGTTTTCTGTGCTTTCGTTATTGTTTGTTAAAACGATAACGAATATACCTAAAATTCGGACGAAAATGCATTCGGAGGAAAACTAATGCACATGTCTACTTCCTGGTGGGATTGAGCACGTGGGGTTTTCGAACACGCCCGAGTCCATCTCTTCTCTCCGCTCCTTTAGACCATCTCCTAATGCCGTCTACACTCGATCGGATTTTCCGTCGAAAAAACCATCCAAGGTTTTTCCGACGCAATTCCGCTCAAGCTTGGCTTGACACACGGTCAGTCAAAAGTTCTCTAGTTAAGAACGCGGTGACGTACAACACTACAACGAGCCAAGAAAATTAAGTTCAATGCTTCCGAGCATGCATCAAATTGTTTCTGAGCATGCGTCGGAATTTTGCACGTGGAATTTTTACAGACGATCGGAATTTCCGACTGGAATTTTTTCCGTCTGAAAATTTGAGAACCAGCTCTCACACGGTCGGAATTTCCGACCAAAAGCTCACATCGGACTTTTCTTGTCGGAAATTCCGACCGTGTGTACGGGGCATGAGCCCCTTCTGAACTTACACCCCAAACAACAAGGTAAGTGATCTCTCCTACAATGATTCATCAAGACCTTAACACTTCAAATCCCCGTCTCCTCTTTTCACCTAGTCATGCATGCCTTTTGTTATTTTTTTTTATATATTTTTTTGCTCTGGGCTTGTCTCTTTTATTACTTTTAAACAATCGCTCTGAAAAACCAAAATGGTTTTAATGTCTTTGATTAGTTACGTCAAAACACAATAGGTTGGAGATGTTGCGTTTTAAATTGCTTCCTGTTAATTCACGTTATCAGGCCGCTTTGCTTGCCGCTGGTGGTTTGATGTGCGTCAAAAGCCATCATAAAACACCAGAAAAGAGTGAAATTATTATCAGATGTGATAAATTGTCCCCTCAGCAGAAAAGCCATTTTCTCTGGATGTTCTCTGCGTGGTGAGTGATGGCTCTCTGACCCTTGTTGGGAATTGTTATTTATTTGACAAAGAATAATTGTTTGTCTCTTTAATGTGGTGGAAGACTGGCTTAAATCACTGGCGGAATATTCCACGTCAAACCCCCTGGTTTACAGCAAGTTCCTCGACAGCAACAGCAGCTAGTAAAAAAAAATTAAAAGTAAAAAGGGAAAAGTATGAAAGCACAATTACTGTACTGTACAGTGTACAATCTCTTACCAAATGATATTTGGTTTGGTAAAGCAAAGTGTATCAAGAGAGACAGAATTCATAAAAGATGTCTTAGACACCCTGTAGAATTCTGCCTGAAAATGTTGGTGCTTGTGCCCAATTTATGTACCGTACCTGTCACAGACAGGATTTACCCCAGAATAGCATACTCAAAGAGGCACTGGGAACTTTTAGACTTGCAAGTGTAATCAGATGAAGGAAAACTTCAAACAAGCTCAATAGCTTTGGCGAGGTGACTCCCACACAGGAAAGCTTTCCTCAATGCACACGACCTGGGTCACCTACTGGTAGCAGTGTGCTTTCCAGAGTGAAAAGTTGTAGTTCCAGTGTCCACCGGTAGGTGTCTCCAAGCAGCCAGCAATTTATATTTACCAGTCTCCACTCGATGCTGGTTGCTGGGAGGGTATTTAGTCTCTCCTCTGCTAGTATACTTTGTGTCAGTGTTTTGCTTTGCTTGCTGCCAGGTTCTGTATGCCATTTAAAGGGGTTGTAAAGGAATTTTTTTTTGCCCTAAATAGTTTCCTTTACCTTAGTGCAGTCCTCCTTCACTTACCTCATCCTTCCATTTTCTTCTGTCTGTAACTCCACACCGTAATGCAAGGCTTTCTTCCTGGTGTGGAGAAAGCCTCTTGAGGGGGGAGGGGGCGAGCAGGAGTGTCAGGACACCCACTAACACACAGCTAATTTCTCTATCTGCAAAGTAGAGAGTGTCCTGACTTGCCTGCTTGCCCCCTCCCCCCTCAAAAGGCTTTCTCTCTTAAAACATTTTGCTTGTCTTGCAAAACGCTCTCAAACCAAGTTACTCTCAAACCAAGGTTTTACTGTATTGTATATAGTTAGTTTGCAGTTAGGCTTCCTGTTACTTAGTTAGGCTTTATGGTTATATGGTTGTAGTTCACTGGTATCTTTGTGTTTGCTTGTTTCCTGTTTACTGGTGTTTGGATATCTTTTGTTTTCTATTATTAAATGTACTTTACTATATATAGTCTATTACCAGTTTCTAAGTGTAGCCACACATTATCTGGCAATCTCTGCTGCTGATCCCTGACAGGTAGCTTAACCACTTCCTGAGCACCCACCCCACATATACTGTGGCAGGGCGGCTCGAAACAACGTACCTTTTGTCTTCCAGGTCTGGGTGGTTATTATTAGCTAGTTATTCTATCCAAAATTTTGGATATTCTAATTTTCTAATTTTTTAATTTACGAATTGCGATCATAACGAATGACCGTAAAAAAATAAAAAACTAATGAAGCGAAAACGAACACATTTTTCGTCAGTGCACATGTCTACTCCATTCTTCCCAAGACCTCCTGCTCTGTAGCTCCCCCGTCTCTTCCTCCCATTCTTGCCTCCAGGACTTCTCCAGAGCTTCTCCCATTCTTTGGAATTCCCTATCCCAATCTGTTCGACTATCTCCAACTCTAATTGAAGGTAATGTGTTGGGGCGCTCGCTAATTCAGAATAATAATTAGTAAATAAATAATCTAAAATCCCAGAATGAAAAATCCCATGCAATTTCCGTGCACTAAGTGCATGACAAAATACAACGTCAAAAATGTGCAGCACTAAGGTGCATGATAGGTAAAAAGTGCTAATCAGGTGCATCCATACATTGAAAATAAATTCAAGCAAACGGCACTGGATGTGCAAAATAAGTCCAATGTAAACAAATATATATATATATCTTCATGCAATTGTGCAAAAACGCATTAATGGTGCAAAATTCCAAAATTCCGGATCAAAAAACCCAAACATGCAAAAAAATTAAATAAGTGCTAATCAGGTGCATCCATACATTGAAACTAAATTCAGCAAACGGCACTGGATGTGCAAAATGAGTCCAATATAAACAATAAAAATAAAAATAAATATCTTCATGCAATTGTACAAAAACGCATTAAAAGTGCAAAATTCCAAAATTCCGGATCAAAAATCCAAACATGCAAAAACTTAATCATATGATTAAGTGGCGTGCACAGCCACGATACGCGTGAGGGAAGTGAGCTGTTGGTCACGTCGTCTCCGCTCTCGGCCGGGAGTGGAGATACTACTGTGTTTGATGTCTGATGTTTGAGATCCTTAACTGAAATGTGAGTGTTTATTATGTCTATATTAAAATTATGCTGACGTTTTTACACTATTGTGAGCGTTATTCCTTCCATATGTGCCTTATGGGGAGTCATTGATTCAAATGAAGAGGGGCTTGTACACTGGCTAAGCGCTGCCTTTGTGGAGTGAAGTTGATCTGCAACACTGCTGCAATTGGAGGGAAAGAGGAGCTGCCATTGGGATTTCACATAAGGCTTACTTAGAGGTAAGAGGCTGGTGAGACTGGGCACGTGGGGAGTGAAGCACTTTCTGAGCTAGTTCTGAGCACTGCACATTTAGAAAACGTTGTGGACTTTACTTTTTCAATTTTTTTGCATGTTTGGATTTTTGATCCGGAATTTTGGAATTTTGCACTTTTAATGCGTTTTTGCACAATTGCATGAAGATATTTATTTTTATTTTTATTGTTTATATTGGACTAATTTTGCACATCCAGTGGCGTTTGCTGAATTTAGTTTCAATGTATGGATGCACCTGATTAGCACTTATTAAAATTTTTGCATGTTTGGGTTTTTTGATCCGGAATTTCGGAATTTTGCACCTTTAATGAGTTTTTGCACAATTGCATGAAGATATATATATATTTGTTTACATTGGACTTATTTTGCACATCCAGTGCCGTTTGCTTGAATTTATTTTCAATGTATGGATGCACCTGATTAGCACTTTTTACCTATCATGCACCTTAGTGCTGCACATTTTTGATGTTGTATTTTGTCATGCACTTAGTGCACGAAAATTGCATGGGATTTTTCATTCTGGGATTTTAGATTATTTATTTACTAATTATTATTCTTAATTAGCGAGCGCCCCAACACATTACCTTCAATTACTGTTATACGTGTGTGAACACCCAATCGTTGTGGCTGCTGCTGTAGCCCATCCGTTACTTAGTATTCAATAGTGTGGTTTGCGCATCTAGTTACCCTCCCATTCCAATTATCTCCAACTCTATCTTCTTCTAGGCGATCCCTGAAAACTTTTCTCTTCATAGAAGTCTATCCTGCCCTCACCTAACAATTGTTCTTTTATTTTCTTCATCAAATCATCCCCCACAGTTATTACCTTATGTATCACTTGACCCTCCCTTCTAGATTGTAAACTCTAAAGAGCAGGGCCCTCTGATTCCTCCTGTACTGAATTGTATTGTAACTGTACTGTCTACCCTAACATTGTAAAGCGCTGCACAAACTGTTGGCACTATATAAATCCTGTATAATAATAAAGATTTATACACAGGTGAGTATATTTGCCTACAAGGGAGGGAGGTGTTTGATGATCATAATGCCTCGTAACTTCTCGACAAAGTACGATAGAACAATGAAAATGATTCCACATGGAAGTGTATAAATTTATCTTCACTTTGAGAGTAAAGATTATTACCTAACTGTAATTTATTGTTCTTTTATTGCAAGGTACATTTGTCTTGGTCAGATCTACGCATCATACAGTTACATCGGGTGGCTTGTAAAAGTGTCATTGCCTAACATTTCCAAGGAACGCTTGTGTGATATTTTTCCTCAGAAGCCAAGATGTCTTAAAACTGTGTAACCCACGCAGATAACTTCTGCTACATTTGTGGTGAGGTTACATTTGCATCTCCAAAAAGTGCAATATGACGAGAGTGGTAGAACAGGACAAGAGTTGGGCCCCTCATTATTATTACTATACATTGTTGTAATATGTTGGCCGATTTATGTGGAATGTTATTTATATATATATATATATATATATATATATATATATATATATATATATATATATATATATATATATATATATATATATATACACATACAGTACAGACCAAACGTTTGGACACTCATTCAAAGAGTTTTCTTTATTTTCATGACTATGAAAATTGTAGATTCACACTGAAGGCATCAAAACTATGAATGAACACATGTGGAATTATACATAACAAAAAAGTGTGAAACAACTGAAAATATATTTCATATTCTAGGTTCTTCAAAGTAGCCACCTTTTGCTTTGATTACTGCTTGGCACACTCTTGGCATTCTCTTGATGAGCTTCAAGAGGTAGTCACCTGGCGCAGCACCCCATCACTCTCCTTCTTGGTCAAATAGCCCTTACACAGCCTGGAGGTGTGTTTGGGGTCATTGTCCTGTTGGAAAATAAATGATGGTCCAACTAAACGCAAACCGGATGGAATAGCATGCCGCTGCAAGATGCTGTGGTAGCCATGCTGGTTCAGTATGCCTTCAATTTTGAATAAATCCCCAACAGTGTCACCAGCAAAGCACCCCCACACCATCACACCTCCTCCTCCATGCTTCACGGTGGGAACCAGGCATGTAGCGTCCATCCGTTCACCTTTTCTGCGTCGCACAAAGACACGGGGGTTGGAACCAAAGATCTCAAGTTTGGACTCATCAGACCAAAGCACAGATTCCCACTGGTCTAATGTCCATCCCTTGTGTTCTTTATCCCAAACAAGTCTCTTCTGCTTGTTACCTTTCTTTAGCAGTGGTTTCCTAGCAGATATTCTACCATGAAGGCCTGATTCACACAGTCTCCTCTTACCAGTTCTAGAGATGTGTCTGCTGCAAAAGGTGGCTACTTTGAAGACCCTAGAATATGAAATATATTTTTAGTTGTTTCACTAAACACTTTTTTGTTATGTATAATTCCACATGTGTTAATTCATAGTTTTGATGCCTTCACTTGAATCTACAATTTTCATAGTCATGAAAATAAAGAAAAATCTTTGACTGAGAAGGTGTGTCCAAACTTTTGGTCTGTACTGTATATATATATATATATATATATATATATATATATATATATATATATATATATATATATATAATGTCGTATTATTATGTTATAAGTCCAAAATTGACCAGGCCAGATTTCAAACCTGTAATTACATGTTAAAGACGCTTGTCGATTGTCAATAGGCAAAGAGACAGGATGAATATGTTTTACACATCAAACCATTGCTCAGGCCTCATATAATCTAATTACTTATTAGACCTTGGTGTTGTGGCTTTTTCTTCTCACTTTGTGTCCTGACCTTTTGTCTAACACTCTCCTCTTTTTTTCTTTTCTTTTTCCTTATCTGCTCTCTGGGCATTACTTCTTTGCCCATCTGTTGTCCCGCTAGCATGCAGTACATGTTACACATTCGATCCCCGCCTAGGGGGGTGTGGATTGACATCCCTTGCTGACAGCACTCGTATCTCATTACAAATGATGGGCGTTCCGCTCAGGTGACGCACCGCCGACTCTACCTTGTCCAGCTTCCCCGCCGCACACAGTCTGACGCACTGACGCCTGGCCAGCTGGTCCATGACGACTCAACATACTGAGAATGGGGCTGAGACCATGCCTAGCCACGGCGTCCACCTCAACCAAGAGGCGGAGTGTTACGCCCACTGTCTGTCCCGCCCCTCTCCACAAATACATGATGCAGACGTCCCTCTCACCTGTTGGTGTAACGTCACATAGAGGCGCGGCATGGATCGCTACCAGCTGTCACACTTCTCATATAAATAGAGGCATTTCGATGAGCATTACAAGCAGCCTTCACAGCGGTAGGGACTAACGCTACTGGGACCCCAAAATACAAGCAACGGTGAGTGCAACTCCATTTCCTAAACTCTCAAGTGGAATGCTGGATAGTGCACTTTGTGTACACTTATTCCTATGTGCACATTATCCCACCTTACTCCAGATACAGTATATATATGTTTGTTTATTAGGCACCTTTCAACAGGCCCCCCCTGTGTGCACTAGCCCGGGACTCCCCCGAGCACCGTCACGAGGACTGTCCGCATTGGACACAGTGGAGCCACTGATCTGTTGATTTCTGCCCAACACTGCCCCATATTGGGTAAATATTACCATCATTTCTTGCAAAATATATACATTACAATTATGGTGGAATTGGCAAGATTCCTTGAGGGCTCTTAATAATCTCTATGAGACCACTTGCAAATCACCATGCCCTCCCTCACTACTTGTTTTCTTTCTATTTTCTTCTCTCAATCTTACCAGGACACCCTGTGTCTGAGGCTACCCAGAGCCACTCACCCCAAGACCAAAATGATCTTAATACTGAACCTTAGGGGTAGGCGAGGACCCACAACACCATAAGGGTTGACTCTCCACTCTCCGTTTGTGAAAACGGTATGTACAGCCTATATACCAACAAAAAAACAGGTACCCTGATAATAATACATACATGCGTCAGTACACAGTGGAGTCTAATGTTGTGATATATTTTGTTGTTTCCATTTTATAGAGTAAGAACACATACACTCCTGTGGGAGACACCGATTGACACCGATTCACAATGTTGCGCGAGCCCTGCGTACGCAAGTTACGTCGTTTCCGTACGGCGTGTTTAGCGTAAGGCTGCCCCTTCTAATAGTAGGGGCAGCCAATGCTAAAGTATACCCGTCGTTCCCGCGTCACGAAATTTGAATTTCACGTCGTTTGCGTAAGTGATTCGTTAATGGCGCTGGACGCCATTCACATTCACTTGGAAGCAAATGACATCCTTGCGACATCATTTGCCGCAATGCACGTCGGGAAAGTTTCCCGACGGAGCATGCGCTCTACGCTCGGCGCGGGAGCGCGCCTAATTTAAATGATTCCAGCCCCCTACGGGATCATTTACATTAGGCGCCCTTACGCAGGGCAAGTTTACACAGCGCACACGCAATTTACGGAGCTACTGCTCCGTGAATCGCGGGTAGCGCAGTAAATTTGCGGGGGCGCAGGGCAAAAACGTTGCCCTGCGCCTCCGCAATAAAGGGGCAAATCTACCTGAATCCGGGCCATTGTTATTTTCTTTGGTGCTCTTTAAAATAAAACGAACAGAAAATGCATGTTATTTTAACACCAAGAAATCAAATAATTCTCTGGTCTCCTCCTAACAAGAGATGGCAGCATTGTCACGTCTTTGTACGGCCTCTGCTCCTCCTGAACGCTCACACTGGAACTAAACAAAAGGAGGGGAAGGAAAAAAAAAAAAAGTCTATTATTATTATTCGACACCTAGGGTAATAATATTACGTTTTGTATATTGTTAGTGTACTAAAAAGGGAAAATGGGTGTAGTTGTCAGAATAATTGTTGACAGAATGAACACAAACGGAACCCGGGGAGATAACATGAAAGGCAGGGGATGAGAGGGATGGTGAGACGCCTTTGAAGAGGTAATAAGAAATGAAAGCTGAGTATCTATTGTTAGCTTTTGACTTGTGCACACTATACGAGAGATTTGGCCTGCTTTTCTCCATGCGGCAGAATACGGTCGTGCTACTTATTCTACGTGATCGGGTTATTGTTCAAACACAAAGTGTGGAATATAAATGCTGCGACTCCTGATGGGGGAATTTACCGGCGTGTGCTGAAAGCGTTAGAAATTGTAGGGAGATTTGCGTCTCGTCTACGGCAGAGGGTTTCAATGAGGAGCAACATGAGGAGCTGCAAGTAGATTAAAGGGGGAAATCCACTTTCATAAATAAATACAAATAAATAATAATGTAGCATATAGAATGGCCCCACAAGTCATGTTGTCATTTATTGTTAATACAAATGACCTTTTCTTTTCAATCTGAAGTTGCTGTAATTTTTCTAAAATTCTAATTGAAATCGAATTCAATACCATATGACAACCTGGAAGCGTTGCGCACACAGTTGGGGTACCGGACGCACCCCATTTCCTGCTTGTGCGATTGGCTCACTGATCTTCCCAGAGGTCTGCACTAAGATACAAGCACATTTTTTGGCATCTTCTGCAACAGGAATGACATTTTTGGTGAGATGCTTCCTAAGGGCTAGTTTACACTAAGGCCTTGTACTCACGGCAGGACATGTCCGATGAAAACGGTCTGCAGACCGTTTCCATCGGACATGTCTGGCCGGGGACTGCCCGGGGACTTCTGTTCGATGGCTATACACACCATCGAACAGAAGCCCGCGCGTAAACATTACGCGGGGCGTGTCCGCGGTGTCGCCGCGTCGATGACGCGGTGTCGCCGCGACAATGACGCGGCGACGTGGGCGGGCCGCCTTAAATATGCTTCCACGCATGCGTCGAAGTCATTCGACGCATGCGAGGGATGCGGGCGGCAGGACATGTACGGTAGGTCTGTACAGACGACCGTACATGTCCGGGCGGACAGGTTTCCAGCGGACTGTTTTAAAACAAGTCCGGGAAACAGTTGTCCGCTGGAAACCTGTCCGATCCGTCCCAAAATGGTCCGCTCGGGCCAACACACGGCCAAACATGTCTGCTGAAACTGGTCTGCGGACCAGTTTCAGCAGACATGTTTGGTCGTGAGTACGGGGCCTAAGGTTGACCTCCTGGGATTACATCGTGTCTCTGCTGCCTGACTCTGACAAGCAAAACACCACCTTAGCAAGTGACAATCCACAAGGTGTGGCAGGTGAGGTGGCAAGTGACAATCTGCATCTGGTGGCAGGCAAGTGACATTCCGCAACTTGTGGCAGGTGGCGTGGCAAGTGACAATCCGCAACTTGTGGCAAGTGACAATCCGCAACATGTGGCAGGTGACAATCCGCAAGGTGTGGCAGGTGAGGTGGCAAGTGACAATCTGCATCTGGTGGCAGGCAAGTGACATTCCGCAACTTGTGGCAAGTGACAATCTGCAACTTGTGGCAAGTGACAATCCACAACATGTGGCAGGTGACGTGGCAAGTGATAATCCGCAACTTGTGGCAGGTGACGTGGCAAGGGACAAGCCGCAACTTGTGGCAGGTGACGTGGCAAGTGACAATCCGCAATTTGTGGCAGGTGGCATGGCAAGTGACAATCTGCATCTGGTGGCAGGCAAGTGACATTCCACAACTTGTGGCAGGTGGCGTGGCAAGTGACACTACGCAACTTGTGGCAAGTGACAATCCGCAACATGTGGCAGGTGATGTGGCAAGTGACATTCCACAACTTGTGGCAGGTGACATGGCAAGTGACAATCTGCTGCAACATGTGGCAGGTGACGTGGCAAGTGACAATCCGCAAAATGTGGCAGGTGACGTGGCACGTGACAATCTGCAACTTGTGGCAGGTGACGTGGCACGTGACAATCCGCAACTTGTGGCAGGTGACGTGGCACGTGACAATCCGCAACTTGTGGCAGGTGACGTGGCAAGTGACAATCCGCAACATGTGGCAGGTGACGTGGCAAGTGACAACCTGCAACTTGTGGCAAGTGACAATCCGCAACATGTGGCAGGTGACGTGGCAAGTGACAACCTGCAACTTGTGGCAAGTGACAATCCGCAACTTGTGGCAGGTGACGTGGCAAGGGACAATCCGCAACTTGTGGCAGGTGACGTGGCAAGTGACAATCCGCAACTTGTGGCATGGCAAGTGACCATCTGCAACATGTGGCAGGTGACGTGGCAAGTGACAATCCGCAACTTGTGGCAGGTGACGTGGCAAGTCACAATCCGCAATTTGTGGCAGGTGACGTGGCAAGTGACAATCCGCAATTTGTGGTAGGTGACGTGGCAAGGGACAAGCTGCAACTTGTGGCAGGTGGCATGGCAAGTACCAACCTACAACATGTGGCAGGTGACGTGGCAAGTGACAATCTGCATCTTGTGGCAGGGAAGTGACATTCCGCAACTTGTGGCAGGTGATGTGACAATCTGTAACGTGTGGCAAGTGACAATCCACAATTTGTGGCAGGTGACAATCAGCAACGTGTGGCAGGTGACAATCAGCAACATGTGGCAGGTGACATGGCAAGTGACAAGTTGCATCTGGTGACAGGTGACGTGGCAAGTGACACACTCGGGGCTCCCACTGATTCTACATTATGGTGAGTTGAACCATTTCATTTTATATTACAATGTAATAATAGAAATAATGCACGTTAATCATCCTGACACCAAAACAACCATGGTGCCGTGATCATTGAAGCACTAACACCAGCCATTTCCCTGATAAATTGCCCCCCAATTTTTTTTTCTGGTAGTGCCCCTCCCGAGACGAGACTCTGGATCTGCCCCTGGTGCCACATCTGCATGTATTGCACGCATACCTCCCAACTGTCCCTGATTTGGAGCAATGTCCTTCTGTCCCTCATTCCTCCTCATTTGTCCCTCATTTTGGTCTGATCTATACAGATGTATATAAAATGCACTTTTTATCCATCAAAAAGTGTTCCCAGTGCTAAACCTTTCGCCTAGGTTCACACTGCTGCGAATTCAAAATCGCGGTAAAATGCGCGATTTTACCGCGATTTCGTGGCCGCGATTTTGCCGCGATTTTCCCGCGATTTTCCGCGATTTCGGCCGCAATTTAATGTAAATCGCGGCCCGAAATCGCAAAAAGTAGTACAGGAACTACTTTTTGAAATCGCAGATGCGGCGTCGCACTGATTAGGACAGTGCCATTGCCGACAATTGCCGCCGATTTGAGATGCGATTTGACATGTCAAATCGCATCTCAAATCGTTCCAAATCGTACCCAGTGTGAACCAGGGCTTCATCTGATTTCTAAATTGCTCTCCTCTTCCTTCAGCAATCTTTAAGGCTGCTACTGAAGTACTTTGCTTGAGAATTTGTCTTCCTGTTTCTTGTAGGAAGTGAGAAGAAATCTCTCTTAAATTAAAGTTGTTCTAAAGGCTTAAGGTTTTTTAACTTAATGAATGAAGGTAAAAAACCTGTGTGCAGCAGCCCACAAAAATTCTTACCCAAGCCGCCTCCGATCCAGCGATGTTCACGATAGCCTCAGCTGTATGAGTACTCTCCCTCCTTTTCGCCTCAGGCTCTAATCACATGCGTCTAGAAAAGAGACAAACACACTGGAATCCATTCGTCTGGCGCCCTGCATGTAGATTAGGGGCTGGGCACATGGATTAGGGGGCGGCGCCCCAGCGCCCCGTATGGAAGGCTACCACTGCTCCTTTCTCCTGCAGCATTCTATGAAGCCACCGTTGCATGCAGGGACTAGAGTTGTGTCTCCAATTTTGACACATTTTTGGGACCATTGTCATTTTCACAGCAAAAAATGCATTTAAAATGCATTGTTTACTGTGAAAATGACAATTGCAGTTTGGGAGTTAACCACAAGGGGGCGCTGAAGAGGTTATGTATGACCTCATCTGTGTTAGTAACTGTAGGGGGGTGTGGCTGTAGGTGTGACGTCATTGATTGTGATTTCCTATATAAGGGAACACACAATCAATGACGGTGCCACAATGAAGAACGGGGAAGCTGTGTTTACACACAGCTCTCCCCGTTCTTTAGCTCCGGGGACCGATCGCGGGACTCCAGCGGCGATCGGGTCCGCGCGTCCCACAGTCACGGAGCTTCGGACCGGATAGCTGGAGCACGCCCGCGACCCACGGCTGGGCACTTAAAGAGGACGTACATGTA
The DNA here is from genome assembly GCF_905171775.1 of Rana temporaria. NCBI lineage: Eukaryota > Metazoa > Chordata > Amphibia > Anura > Ranidae > Rana > Rana temporaria. The sequence goes on along the minus strand of NC_053489.1, from coordinate 31,455,076 downwards.
CATGCTTGTGTCCAGCCGTGCCATTCTGCCGACGTATATGTGCAGGAGGCGGTGCTTAAGTGGTTAATGATGAAGTTGAAAAAAACATAGTTTTTTCTAGAGGCTGAAAAACGTTTTTTACAAGCCGAAAAATGATCGTGTGTACGTGGCATAACAGCAATGAAGAAACTAGAACATTTTAGAAGAGACCTGTTGCATCCTTTCTCTTTCAGGAAAAGTGAGTACATAGGGCCAGATTCACAAAAGGGATACGACGGCGTATCTCCTGATACGCCGTCGTATCTCTGTTTCTATCTATGCGACTGATTCATCGAATCAGTTACGCATAGATAGCCCTAATAGTTTTACACTGTCGGATCTTAGGATGCAATTCCCGCTGCCGCCGCTGGGGGGAGTTTGTGTCGTAAACCAGCGTCGGGTATGCAAATTAGGAGTTACGGCGGATCCCCGATGGATTTTCGCGTTCGCTACGTCGCCGCTAGTCTAGTTTCCCGTCGCAAAGTTAGTCGTCGTTTTAGGTGCCCTAACTTTAGTCAGCAAACGTATTGCTGTCTAAAGTATGGCCGTCGTTCCCGCGTCAAAATTTAAAATTTAACGTTGTTTGCGTAACACGTCCGTGAATACGGAAGTACGCTACGCGCGTCGCCGTTCGAAAAAATTACGTCACGGCGCGCAAAACATGGCGGGAGTTAGGAAACGGAGCATGCGCAGTAGGTCCGGCGCGGGAGCGCGCCTAATTTAAATGGCACACGCCTATTTGAATTGGCCCGCCTTGCGCCGGAGGCCGCGGGCGTAGTTTTCATCGCAAGTGCTTTGTGAATCAAGCACTTGCGATGAAAACTTGCGGCGGTGTAACGTATCTACGATACGTTACGCCGCCGCGATTCTACGTGAATCTGGCCCATAGTTACATAGTTAGTCAGGTTGAAAAAAGACACATCCATCCAGTTCAACCAAAAAAAAAATACAACCCCATATACACAATCCTTCACTCACAGTTGATCCAGAGGAAGGCAAAAAAAAAATAAAAAAACAGCAGAGCTGTGAGATCCAATTTGCTACAGCAAAGGAAAAAATTCCTTCCTGATCCCCCGAGAGGCAATCATATTTTCCCCGGATCAACTTTACCTATAAACGTTAGTACCCAGTTATATTATGTGCATTTATAATTTTTGCATCCGTGATTCTTTTTTTACAAATTGGGCAAGATTCAGATAGAATTACGCCGTCGTATCAGCAGATACTCCGACGTAAGTCCGAATCTAAGCCCGTCGTATGTTTAAGTGTATTCTCAAACTGAGATACACTTAAACATGCCTAAAATACGATGGCCAGCACTGTCATATCTTAGGGTGCAATAGCTACGCTGACTGCTAGGTGGCGCTTCCATTGCGGTCGGCGTAAAATATGCAAATGACTAGTTACGCCGATTCATGAACGTACGCTTGCCCGTCGTAGTGAATTTACGTTGTTTCCGTAAGAGATACGCTGCGTAAAGATAAACATGCCCCCTAGGTGGCGTATCCGAGGTTAAGTATGGCCGTCGTTCCCACGTCGCAATTTGAAAATTTTATGTCGTTTGCGTAAGTCATCCGTGAATGGCGCTGGACGCCATTTACGTTAATGTTGAAACCAATGACGTACTTGCGACGTAAGTTCGCGCAATGCACGGCGGGAAATTTCGAGACGGAGCATGCGCAGTACCTAATTTAAATGATCCACGCCCCCTACCTGGATCATTTGAATTAGGCGGGCTTGCGCCGGTGGACTTTACGCTACGCCGCCGCAAGTTTACAGGCAAGTGCTTTGTGAATCAAGCACTTGCCCGTAAAACTTGCGGCGGTGTAACGTAAAGGAGATACGTTAAGCCGCCGCAGTTCTACGAGAATCTGGCCCATTGTGTTTTATTCTTTTTAACATTTAAACGATGACAGTGTTCCTTCATTTTTATATTTTTTTAAAGGCTCTTTTTTTACTGCTTATAGCCATTTTAACTTTGGCTGTGAGCCACATTTTTTTTATTTTTAGCCTTTTAAACTTATTGCACATGGGAATTTTCCCATAGAGCGCCAGTGATTTTTTTGTATCATGTTACTGCGTGTTAAGTAAAAGTTTGGTGAGAGACAATTCACGCTTTTCAGTCTGTTACAGTGCGACAAATGTGTTATCTCCATTACGAACGCTACTTTTACCGAAGGTGCGCTCCCGTCTCATACTTTATTCTGAGCATGCGCGGGTTTCTAAGCATACACATGATCGTGTTTCTCGTCGTAAACCAGCCCGACGAGAAACACGACGAGGAAATTGAGACTCCCGGCGAGAAAAAAGAGAACATGTTCACTTTTTTTCTCGTTGAGATCCACAACAGTTTTCTCGACGAAAAACATACACACGACCGTTTTTCTCTGCAAAAATGCTCTGCCAGCATTTTTCTCGATGGATTTTGCTGAGGAAAACGGTCGTGTGTACGAGGCCGTAGTCTAAATGTTGGAGAGCAGCCCTCATCCTTGGAACATTTGCTGTCTTAAAGTTAAGTGTTTTTATCTTACCTACCCGTGTTTCCCCGAAAATAAGACCGGGTCTTATATTAATTTTGGCTACAAAAAACACACTAGGGCTTATTTCCAGGGGATGTCCTATTTATTTACGGTATATACAATGACTATCTTAAAGCGGAGCTCCACCAAGAATTTTTTTTTTTATAGAATGCTGCAAAAAACAAACAAAAAAAAAAACGTATGTAACATACATACCGGAAGTGCCTGTTGCTAGGCAAATCGTTCTAATCTGCCACTTCTTGATCCGCGGTCCGTCTTCTTTCTTCTGCTCCTTGGCTGCCTCCTGAGGAATGGGGGAGCGGTGTCTTCTGGGACCTTGTGTGTGTCCCAGGAGACATCATCCATTCACATCGTGCCGCGCGGCTCGCGCATGCACAGTAGGGAATCGGGCGGTGAAGCCACAATGCTTCACTTCCTGATTCTCTCACCGAGGATGGCGGCGGGGCAGCTGAGACCCAAGTGTTTGCTCGGCTTCGGCTGCCTTCATCGCGGGCATCCTGGACATGTAAGTCTCCTTATTAAAAGTCAGCAGCTACAGTGTTAGCAGCTGCTGACTTTAATTTTTTTTTTTTTAAACCGGACCTCCGCTTTAAAGTGGTTGTTCCCCACACCGAATACTGCAGAGGGAGGGGCCGAGATCCCCACTGACTTCAGCCCCGCTCCGAGCATTGCAGAGGGAGGGACCGCTGACGTCAGTCGAAGGGGGGAAGATCTCTGGCGGGTCTTTATATAATCTTTTTACAGAACGGATTACATGTTTTTACAAGGACTTTAACTAGGGCTTATATTCAGGGTAGGGCTTATATTGCAGCCATCCACGAAAATCACACTAGGTCTTATTTTTGGGGTAGGACTTATTTTCAGGGAAACAGGGTATATGTGTTTGTTGCCCTACAGCTAACATTAAATGAAATCATGTTATGATCACTGCTACCCAGATGTTCTTTTATATGAATACTGGTAATTAGCTCTGCATGGTTCGAGATTACCAGGTCCAGCAGAGCTTCACTCCTAGTCGGGGGCCTCAAAAAACTGTACTATAAAATTGTCTTGTAATAGGTTTATAAAATTTTGCCCTTTAAAGGAGTTGTAAAGGGATTTGTTTTTTTGCTGAAATTAATGTTTACAGGGTATAGAGACATAGGGCCAGATTCACGTACTTGCGCTGCGGCGTAACGTATCCCCTTTACGTTACACCGCCGCAAGTTTTCATCGTAAGTGCTTGATTCACAAAGCACTTGCGTATAAACTTGCGGCGGCGTAGCGTAAAGCCCACCTAATTCAAATGGGGCGTGTACCATTTCAATTAAACGTTTTCGCATGTTGTTTCCTGCTTCTGTGATGTACAGAGCCACAGAGCCAATACAGGGCAGTGATGGTTTGGAAAACGAAACTCAGATTGGTGCTGAGGGGTTTTAGACACACAGTAATCACACCTCCTTGATTAGTGACCACAGAGAGAAAGCTCCCAGCACTGTGGTCATCAGGAAACAGAAAACCAGGAAGTGTGGAGATCAGAGAAGAATTACAGCAACTTGAGAGCAAAAACGAACAATGAGGACATGAAAACAGCACTGCATTAAGGTAAAGGAAGCTATTAAGATAAAAAAAATAATTCCTTTACAAACCCTTTAACTGATCCCAGCAGTGCCATTACTCGAATCAATTTCTGTGTAGTTAATAATCCCCCATTATTATCACTGTCCCAGCCCTTGCAGCCCTTTCCATCTGTGCAAGGAGTTGAGTCCCTACCTCCTGACTAACACTGGGAGGTCTATAACAAACTCAAATGACAACCTTTGTAGTACGCACACCCATGTACAGTTCCACCCATAATGCTTCAGACTCAGAGGTGGCTCTTTAATTAGGCAAATTAGGCGGTCGCCTAAGGCCTCACACTCGCAGCCGCCTCCTAACTTACCCAATGCATTACCCCAGTTTTGAGGGACAGGGGACCTTAAAGCGGAGGTTCACCCTAAATTACAAGTTTTACTTAATTAAACCATTACCCATCCACTATACACAATCCGTTTTTTTTTTATCTGCATCTTTGCCTTTGTAATCCAGCACTTAATGTTCTGTCAATCAGCGTTTCCCCGCGGGAGTGGGCGTGTATTAGATTTTCATAAGAAAAAAGATTGTAGTTGCGCTAATAAGTGAAGATTGAAATTGATGATCAATATTGGCAAGACCAAGCTATAAAGTCCATAGATTCCAAAGTCCTCAAATAGCTTGGAGTATAATGGTGATAAAAACCAAATTGCAGTGAACCAAAAATATAACCACCACCAGTGATGAAACTAAATAGGATGTGCGCTTACCAAAAGGCAAGCATAATAAGCTTGCGGCTGAACCCCAGCCAGGGTCTTTACACTAGAACCGCCATCAACATCAGGGATGATGATCCTCCAGATTGGCGAAGATGGTATAAGAATCCCCAAAAAAGAAAGGCTCACAATAGTGATGTACCGTAATTAATAAAAACATAGACCATATGACACACTGGAGAGAAGAGGACCACCACCGATAGAGAGCACCGTATAAAATGCACGCTTACCAGACAGATAAGCTTTAATGGCTTGCGGCTGAACCCCAGCCAGGGCCTTTGAACCGGACTGTCTCCAACCTTGCAACCTCAGGGCTCTCCCAGTATCCACAGCAATGGTAAAACCACCGAAAAAAAATTGAATCCACAATAGTGATGTACCGTAAAAACTATTTGAATTTAATAAAAAATATTGCACTTACAAGAATAGCATTCAAGAAGTCTAAAAAGATGAGCCGGCCGGCTTCCACGAACGCCCCTCCTCATGGACCGTAACGCTACATGTCAGAGCGTCTCCTACCCGACGTACGTTTCGTCAAATAATGACATCATCTGGGGGTGTATTCGATTTTCCCCCGACAATCGCTATGTCTCCTGGGAGTGAGTGATGAGAATCCCAGGAGACGCGCTCTGCTGTAATCCCGCGATATCTCACGGGTCACGTGACTCGGCAAGCGGGACGCCGCCCGTTGTGATGGCAACAGTGCAGTGTTGACGGCAACGCTCGCCGTCAACACTGCACATGCGCGGGATAGAGCGGGGAATGCTGGGACATCAGCATTCACCGTATCCCGGAAGAACATCCTGCTGGGCATCACAGTGCCCACAATAAAGATGGAAACGTCCATCTATGGATTTTATAAAATATCGTTTTCGGCACAAAACAAATGCTGCGGGCTATAAGATTGGGACACACGAGTGGCTATTTTAACAAGGTAATAGCGGCAGAAGGATTTAAAAAACGAAAACCCGCAGAACCCCCGCTTTAATGTTGCTGTGCTCAGGCAGCGTTAAGAGCCCTGACTCAGCAGCGGAGCCGCCAGCATCCCTAACAACCAGTGAATATCAGTGACACCACCCCTTGTGATGTCAATGGCCCAGCATGCCCTCAGTCAATGATGACACAAGAGGGGGGGTTCAGCAGGTGACATCACCGGGTGGCCCCTGCCCCTTAGGCATTAAAGAGCAGGATCTGGGGGACACCTTGTTAAAGAGGTGATTCCAGATTCCGATAGGCCCTCTGCCCGCAGACCCCCACAACTTCCAGCCAGGGTTGTGGGCAGTGGCGGTGCGTCCATAGGGACGCAGGAGCGCCGCCTCCTCTGGCTCGCTCACAGCCAGTAAAATATACAGATTCATACACTGTATGAATCTGTATATTTTCGCCGTTGCCGCCCTCTATTCAGCTGACCGGACATTGAGCGCCGGTCAGCTGAATAGCGGCAGCTGACTGGCTGTGTGGAAGTGCCTATCAGGGCCAGCGGCTGTAGTCGGCTCCCTGAAGATCATCCTCGGGACGTACCGGCCGTGCGTCCGAGGATAAGACTGACAGGCGTCACGGTCCCAGCCAATCAGGTAACCTGATTGGCTGAAGCGTCATCCAGGGCGGGACGAGGGACATTGAGGGACGTAGAAGCCATAAAGGTAAGTGCCAGGGGGGGGTACTGGGCACGGTGGCTACAAGTGGGGGCACAGTGGCTTCAAGTGGGGGCATAGTGGCTACAAGTGGGGGCACAGTGATGACAATTGGGGGCACAGTGGCAACAATTGGGGGCACAGTGGCTACAATTGGGGGCACAGTGGCAACAATTGGGGGCACAGTGGCGACAATTGGGGACATAGTGGCAACAATTGGGGGCACAGTGGCAACAATTGGGGGCACAGTGGCGACAATTGGGGGCACAGTGGCAACAATTGGGGGCACAGTGGCAACAATTGGGGGCACAGTGGCGACAATTGGGGGCACAGTGGCTGTGTTTGATGGCATAGTGGTGACAATTGATGGCACAGTAGCTGCGTTTGATGGCATGGCACAGTGGCTGTGTTTTGATGGCATGGCACGGTGGCTGCGTTTTGATGGCATGGCACAGTGGCTGCATTTTGATGGCATGGCACAGTGGCTGCGTTTTGATGGCACAGTGACTGCATTTGATGGCATGGCACAGTGGTTGCGTTTTGATGGCACAGTGACTGCATTTGATGGCATGGCACAGTGGTGACAATTGATAGGTACGGTGAAGCAGCAATTGTTTTTTTTTTTTTTCGTTTGCGCCCCCCCAAAAATTTTGAGCACCAGCCGCCACTGTTTGTGGGGAAGAGGCTCTTGTCCTTGAATTATTTTTCCCATCTTGGGTGTAAGTGGGGGCTCCATGTCAAGTTTTGCCTGAGGCCTCACAAAGCCTAGAGCCGCCTCTGTTCAGACTCATCGCACTCTCCATTAGCTAGGTCCTCTTTCACATCGCACACATAAAGGGTCCATTATTAGCATTTTTTTCCCAAGCAACTTTAAGCCAGTACCATCACGCTTTGTAAAGTAACATATCTTCACTGAATCTTTAAACGCATGACTGAACAGAATAAAGCAGAAGTGTTCTTGAGCGCTTTTTTTTTTTTTTGCTAGATATGAAAGCAGGAATAATAATTTAATATTATTTGACTCATCTTGTGACTGGCAGTGTACACCGTTGTAATATAACACGGCTTGTATTGAAAGCATCTGTCACAGCAGATAAATGCAATATAAAGAAAAGCACAATTCACGCTCGTCACAAGTTGATGGATCTGTTGGTAAACAATAATGTTTTTTACTTGACAACTTTTCTCGGTTAATTTTCCTAGTGCCGGCGGATCTGCCTGGTAATACGCTATAAATAGTATCCATGCTATTCTTTTAAGTTATTAATATGCCACAACTTTCACCGGGTCATAAATAAGGACGGGCGTAAATACGTTAAAAACCTCGTAACTGTGCATGCTTTGTAGTATAACATGTATAAATAATAATGTAATGCAGGAAAAATGAAATGTTTTCTTGTTTTATTAACTTTGTACATCACATCAAACTGGAATTACTATTCAGGGTAAGAAGAATGCATTTAGACATCCAAAAAAATTAGGCTTTCAGGTCCTCAAAGAAGACTGGGCTGTGTGGCATATTCCGAATAATTTCATACCCCGTTGCTGTGATTGGCTTTGTTAATAAACAAAGCCATGTGATCTTGTTGGAGCTTTCATGAAGATCACGTGACTTTGTGTACGACTTTGTGTACGATGGCGTATCTCCAGATACGCCGTCATATCTCTGAGTTGCGGTGTTGTATCTATGCGCCTGATTCATAAAATCAGGTGTCTTACACCGTCGTATCTTAGGCTGCATATTTACGCTGGCCGCAAGGTGTTGCTTCAGTCGATTTACGCAAGGAATATGCTAATTAGGTAGATACGCCGATTCACAAACGTACATACGTACGCCCGGCGCTATTTTGTTACGTCGTTTACGTTAGGCTTTTTCGGCGTAAGGTTGCTCCTGCTATTATGAGGCGTACGCAATGTTAAGTATGGACGTCGTTCCCACGTCGAATTTTTTAATTTTTACGTCGTTTGCGTAAATCGTTCGCGATAGGGCTGTACGTAAGTTACGTTCACGTCTAAAGCATTGACGATTTGTGGCGGAATTTCGAGCATGCGCACTGGGATTCTTTTACGAACGGCGCATGCGCCGCTCGTAAAAAACGTCAAATACGTGGGGTCACACTAAATTAAGGTAAAACACGCCCACATCATCCAAATTTGAATTAGGCGGGCTTATGCCGGAGCACATACGTTACGCCGCCGTAACTTAGGGCGCAAGTTATTTCTGAATACGGAACAAGGTGGCTTTAATCTGCCGGGAAGGGCGTTAATATACAGCCTCTGGCCGTGCGCCACTGAGGGGCGCGTGCGACAGGTGCCGATGCGCGTGCCTGCTGGCCGCAATGTCCTCCAGGCACCCGCGATCATCAGTCACAGAGACAGGGACGTGAATCTGTGTGTGTAAACACAGAGATCCACGTCCTGTTAGGGAGAGGAGACCAATGGTATGTCCCTTGTACATAGGGACAACCATCCGTCACCTCCCCCAGTCCGTCACCTCCCCCAGTCAGTCCCCTCCCCCCACAGTAAGAATCACCTAGCAGGGAACATATTTAACCCCCTTAATCGCCCCCTAGTGTTAACCCCTTCCCTGCCAGTCACATTTATACAGTAATCAGTGCATTTTTATAGCACTGTTCGCTGTATAAATGTGAATGGTCCCAAAAATGTGTCAGAAGTGTCCGATGAGTCCGCCGTGATATCGCAGGCCTGACAAAAATCACAGATCGCCGCCATTACTAGTAAAAAAAAAAAAAAAGTAATAATTCTATTCCCTATTTTGTAGGCGTTATAACGTTTGCACAAACCAATCACTAAACGCTTATTGCGATTTTTTTTACCAAAAATATGTAGAAGAATACGTATCCGACTAAACTGAATAAAAATATATATATATATATTTTTTAAATGGGATATTTATTATAGCAAAAAGTAAAAAATATTGTGATTTTTTTTTAAAATTGACGGTCTATTTTTGTTTATAGCGCAAAAAATAAAAAAACAAACAGGTGATCAAATACCACCAAAAGAAAGCTCTATTTGTTGGAAAAAAAGGACGTAAACTTTGTTTGGGAGCGACATCGCACGACCGCGCAATTGTCATTCAAAGCGTGACAGGGCCGAAAGCTGACATTTCGACTGGGCAGGAAGGGGGTATATGTGCCCAGTAAGCAAGTGGTTAAATTGGTATGGAACAAGAAATTAAGAAACGGGTGAAGAACAAACCATTTGAGGGTGGGGGGTGGAATAGGGAGGGAAGAAGGGGTATGAGGGTAGGGTAAAGCACTGAAGCTTTAACCACTTCAATAGCGGGCATTTTCACCCCCTTCCTGCCCAGACCAATTTTCATCTTTCAGCGCTGTCATACTTTGAATGATAATTGCACCGTCGTGGCTCCCAAACAAAATTTACGTCCTTTTTTTCCCCACAAATAGAGCTTTCTTTTGGTGGTATTTGATTACCTCTGTGGTTTTTATTTTTTGCGATATAAAAAAAAAAGAAAAAGAGCGACAATTTTGAAAAAAAAAAACACAACATTTTTTACTTTTTGCTATAATAAATGTCCCCATTTTTTTTCTCAGTTTAGGCCGATACGTATTCTTCTACATATTTTTTGTAAAAAAAAATCACAATAAGCGTATAGTGATTGGTTTGCGCAAATGTTAGAGCGTCTACAAAATAGGGGATAGATTTATGATTTTTTTTTTATATTTTTTTAAATACTAGTAATGGCAGTTATCTGTGATTTTTGTCAGGACTGCGATATTGCGGCAAACAAATTGGACACTTTTGGGACCATTCACATTTATACAGCAAACATTGCTATAAATATGCACTGATTACTGTGTAAATGTGACTGACAGGGAAGCGGTTTACCACTAGGGGGCAATCAAGGGGGTTAAATGTGTGCCCTAGGGAGTGATTCTAACTGCAGGGGGAGGGGACTGACTGGGGGAGGTGACCGATCGGTTTCCCTATGTACAAGAGACACACCATTGGTCTCCTCTCTCTGATAGGACGTGGATCTCTGTGTTTACACACAGCGATCCATGTCACTGGCTCTGTAACTGGTGAAGGGGGGTTATGGTGTGGGGCTGGTTTTCAGGGGTTCGGCTTGGACTCTTAGTTCCAGTGAAGGGAACACTTAAAGTGTCAGGATACCAAGACATTTTGGACAATTTTATGCGCCTAACTTTGTGGGAACAGTTTTGGGGACGGCCCCTTCCTGTTCCAACATGACTGCGCACCAGTGCACAAAGCAACGTCCATAAAGACATGGATGAGTGAGTCTGGGGTGGAGGAACTTGACTGGCCTGCATCTCAACCTGATAGAAAATCTATGGGATAAATTACAGCGGAGACTGAGAGCCAGGCCAACATCAGTGCCTGACCTCACAAATTCGCTTCTGGAAGAATGGTCAAACATTCCCATAGACACACTCCTAAACCTTGTGGACGGCCTTCCCAGAAGAGTTGAAGCCTTTATAGCTGCAAAGGGTGAGCCGACTCAATATTGAACCCTACAGACTAAGGGCCAGATTCAGAAAGAGATACGACGGTGTATCTCCTGATACGCCGTCTTATCTCTGAGTTCTTCCGGTCGTATCTATGCGACTGATTCAGAGAATCAGTTACGCATAGATATTCCTAAGATCCGCCAGGTGTAAGTGTCTGCAATTCCAGGCCGGCCGCTAGGTGGCGTTTCGTTTTTTTTATGCGACGAATATGCAAATAAGGATTTCCGCCGATTCAGAAACGAACGACCGCCCGCCGCATTTTTTTACGCTGTTTGCGTTCGGCTTTTTCCGTCGTAAAGTTACCCCTGCTATGTGAAGGGGTATCCTATGTTAAGTATGGCCGTCGTTCCCGCGTCGAATTTTGAAATTGTACGTCGTTTGCGTAAGTCGATTCAGAAAAGGGCTGGGCGTAAGTTACGCTCACGACGAAACCAATGACGTCCTTGCGACGTCATTTGGAGCAATGCACGCTGGGAAATTTGACGGACGGCGCATGCGCAGTTTGTTCGGCGCGGGGACGCGCCTGATTTAAATTTTACACTCCCCCTACCCGCGGAATTTGAATTCCGCCGGGGGATTTACGATACGCCGCCGCAAGTTTACAGGCAAGTGCTTTCTGAATAAAGCACTTGACTCAAAAACTTGCGGCGGCGTAACGTAAATGAGATAAAGATCCGCTCACCTATCTGAATCTGGCCCTAAGACTGGGATGCCATTAAAGTTCATGGGGCAGATTCAGATAGAGATACGACGGCGTATCTCCTGATACGCCGTCGTATCTCTGAGTTACCGTTGGTCGGATCTATGCGCCTGATTCATAGAATCAGTTCCGCATAGATCTCCCTAAGATCCGACAGGTGTAAGTGACTTACACCGTCGGATCTTAGACTGCAATCTCACGCTGGCCGCTAGGTGGCGCTTCCGTTTGTATACTCGAGGAATATGTAAATGAGGAGTTACGCCGATTCAGAAACGAACGACCGCCCGGCGCATTTTTTTTACGCCGTTTGCGTTGGGCTTTTTCCGGCGTATAGTTACCCCTGCTATATACAGCGTATCCGATGTTAAGTATGGCCGTCGTTCCCGGGTCGAATTTTGATTTTTTTACGTCGTTTGCGTAAGTCGTTCGCGAATACGGATGGACGTAATTTACGCTCACGTCAAAACTAATGACGTCCTAGCGACGTCATTTGGAGCAATGCACGCTGGGAAATTTAGCGGATGGCACATGCGCAGTTCGTTCGGCGCAGGGACGCACATGATTTAAATTTTACACGCCCCTTAGCCGCGGAATTTGAATTCCGCCGGGGGATTTACGATACTCCGCCGCAACTTTAGAGGCAACTTTAGAGGCAAGTGCTTTCTGAATAAAGCACTTGCCTCAAAAACCTGCGGCGGCATAACGTAAATCAGATGGGTTACGCGGATCTAAAGATCCACTCACCTATCGGAATCTGGCCCCATGTGCGTGTAAAGGCAGGCGTCCCAATACTTTTGACAATATAGTGTATCTGCATGCAGACAGTTCTGCGGTTTTGTGCTGAGAGCACACTCACTCAGTGCCCCTATCACAGGAATGAGAACGTATGTATCGAATAAAATGTAGGTGTTATCCCAGTTTGGCTGCAAAAGTATAAATACACTTTAAAACTTAAAATGATCACTTAATACAACAAACCTTGAATGGCAAGAACTTTCTCTTTGCAATATTAAAAGGTGAGAAAAGCGCTTTAAAAATAGTTGCGCTTTTTCTCCCCCAGACATCAAAAACTGGCATTTTCTAAGAGGCCTAATAAATTATGAGTGGAAAGATTCAGGACTGTGACAACTGGTATTCGATAAAGACTCTGCAAATCATTATTGAATACCAAAGCTACTCAGAGAATATGCCAAACAAGAGCCGGTATATTTCCTAACTGACAGCTGAATGATTAATCTGTCCCCAACAGTGGCATAGTGAGCTTGTTTTGCTATAGTAAACTTGCTGAGAGAAAAATCAGGCAAAGATGTGTAGACCCTTACACATTATATATAGATATATACTGTATAGAATTTTTTGAAAATTAGATGTCAAGTTATTTGTCAGTGGTGATTATAATGAAAATAAGTAAAAATTACTTTTTCAAAGAAAAAATATATTTTTTCCGGTTCAGCTCTAAAATATGCCATTAACCTAGCTCAAGGGTGGCAAACACAAGGCCCGCGGGCCGAATCCGCCCCGCCAGACCTTGCCATGTGGCCCGCGCAACGGGCCGTCCGTTGCCACTAGTGGTGCAATGGACCATGACCGATCCCTGATCCGCGGAGCGCACCGCTGCCTCGGCCTTAGGAAAGGCTGCGGCTTCGGCCTAGCTCCGGAGCGGTAGGCCATCTTGGTACACCCAGCTCCTATGGTGGACGTCCCGGAGATCCAATCCCGGGACCGCGGGACGTGTGATGTCCATCATAGGCGCTGCAGACTCCAGAAGGCGGCAATTACAAGCCTCCTCCACAGCATGCACTGTAAAGATCTCGGCTCGGGCGGCTCTCCTCTCCTCCCCTCCTTTCTGGCTGGCTGGCTGGCTGCCATGACACATGTCAGGTAGGTCCATGTTACATGTATGTCAGGTAGGTGAAGTCATTGTGTATGTCAGGTAGGTCCATGTATGTCAGGTAGGTCCATGTATGTCAGGTAGGTGAGGTCAGTGTATGTCAGGTAGGTCCATGTATGTCAGGTAGGTCCATGTATGTAAGGTAGGTCCATGTATGTCAGGTAGGTGAAGTCAGTGTATGTCAGGTAGGTCTATGTATGTCAGGTAGGTCCATGTATGTCAGGTAGGTGAGGTCAGTGTATGTCAGGTAGGTGAGGTCAGTGTATGTCAGGTAGGGGAAGTCATTGTGTATGTCAGGTAGGTCCATGTATGTCAGGTAGCCCATCCCATCCTATCCCACCCCACCATACCCCATCCCATCTCATTCCATCCCATCCTACCCCACCCCCATCCCATCCTACCCCACCCCATCCCATTCCACTCCACTCCCACCCCATCCCATCCTACGCCCCCCCCATCACCCCATCCACCTCCATCCCATCCTACCCCACTCCACCCCACCCCATCCCATCTCATCCTACCCCACCCCATACCATCCCAGGGTGGATGGGAGGATGGAAGGAGAGTGGAGGGTGCAGAGGTCAGATATTGCACACGGTCCATAGCATACTCCTGTATCCTGCATTTCCTACGCAGCAAACTCCTGAACCATGCGCTCCATAAAACCAGTAATAAACAAATGCAGTGACAATTATTTATGATAATAGTGGACACATAGTCTTACAGATACAACCGGCCCTTTGAGGGCAACCATACTGCTAATGCGGCCCCCAAAGAATTTGAGTTTGCCACCCCTGGCCTAGCTGGAGTTATGATTGGGATTTGGCTAACATCCAGTCCAGGCTTTCCAAACTAGGGTTCCCCCCAAAGATCACTAAGGGTTCCTTGAGCTGAGGGTCATTGGCAGATTGACCAATCAATGTAGGAGGACACTTCAGTGACCACCAGTGTAAGGGGGTCCTTCTCCCACTGACCACAAATCTAGGATATCTCCCACACTGATATACAATGTAAAGAGCAACTACACTGACCACCCAATGGAAGGGAAAATTTCTTCACTGACTGTCAATGTTAAAGGAAACTTCAGTGACCACCAGTGTAAGGGGGTCCTTCTCCCAGTGACTACAAATCTAGGGTACATCCCACACTGATATACAATGTAAAGAGCAACTACACTGACCACCCAATGGAAGTGAACACTTCTCCACTGACCATCAATGTAAGAGGATACCTCAATGACCACCAGTATAAAGTGGTCGTACCGACCACTAATCTAGGGTACTTTCCCCAAAGGAAAGAGCAACTGCGTTGACCACTCAAATGAGGTAGACCTTTCTTCACTGGCCACCAATGTAAAGATCTGCTCCAATTTATCATGTCTGTTCCTTATGGCCATTATTATTAATTTAAAAAATGTTATGCTCTGGTTGCAACATTCACTAAATACTCCGCATTCTTTATTTTTTATTTATGTAGCGCCCCCTTACTTTCAGTAAAGGCGCTACGCTAAAGTTAGTGGGAGAATGAGAGAGATAGTTTGATCTCATTATGAATTATGTCAAATTTGGCTGTCGCCAAATCTGGATTGTTCTGTGTGCTAGACTGCGTTCTAGGGATGAGGTACCATCCCTGGGCGGCAGGTGGCGCCAGAGAGGTCCAGACGGAGCCGCTTTTCCCTATTAGCCAATTAGAGGAGTTTTCCCTCGCGGGGCATGCTGTGGAGGAGTATTTCTGTGGCGGAAGCCGTTGTTCTGGGTTCTTCGCGGGTTCCTGGTTCCGGGTGCAGCACCCACCTTTAGGTGTGCGCACATCGCGGGCCCCACCACTATGGCCTACCTGGCCTGGGGTCGCGCGCAACGCAGAGTTCCTGACTCTGGGCCCTCATGGCCTGGAGCAAATGATGCTACCAGGGGCCCCAGTGACTTACTGGGTCCCCAACTCTACTGAAGAGATCCCAAGCTGTGTGCTGTGCGGTGGGGGATCGGCTCAAGGAGAACCAAGAGGCAGGTTGTCTCAGAAGCTTGAACGAACCATCGGGGATCTGGGTGACCGAAGACTGACAGATAACCTTAGTACTGTCAGTCGGTGACCCCAAAGCACAATTTACTGGGAGGATAAGCTCAACTATTCCGCTCATCCAAGTTCTTGGCCTGTGGCAGAGGCTCCACTAGAGCCAGGCCTGTGGCAGAGGCCTGTTCCTCCCAGCAACCTTAAAGTGAAACTTCGCCTGGCAGGAGTCTGTCCGGGGGCACTTCACCCACTCTAGCCGACGAACTGTATCTATTACTACTGAGAGCAGGATTGCTTGTCTCTTATCCAAGCCTGATACTGCAAGGTTCTCTTACTTCATCGACCTTTTCTGTCCTATCTCATGTTGATGTTGGTCGTGTTGGGCCGAGACAATAAAGCATTCAGAAAATCTTATCCGCTGATTGGACATTCATTTACTGCTCTACTCACTACAATCACCCTAGACAACGATTGAAGGTAACTTAATACGCCGATCCCAAAACAACCAGCGGCTCCTGAGGGGGAAGCGCTTCATTTATTTTTATGTCTACAACTTACTAATCTCACAATGTACAATGCGTTGGATATAAATATATATTTGGCAAGGTATTTCCAAAACTTTTAAAATTATTTAGAGGGTTCCTGGTATAACAGTTGAGAAAGGCGGATCTAGAAAGTATCAAAAGCCATGATTTCCTTTCACTGCTGAGTGCTTGGTTTTCAGCCCCATCCAGTTTTATTGCTAATTGTAGTTGAACAAGGAGCACCAAACATGTTAACAATCAATATGTATTTTATTGATTTTATAATTGACAAAAGGAAACACAGAAGGCACCCAACACATTTTAGGAGGCAAACAATGGACTCAGAGTAAAAATTTAGTGACCCAGATTGATATATATATACTCTCTGACTTTATTAGACACATCATAACTGCTAAAGCCCTATTGAGGAACGATTGTTTGGCCAATGAAATATGTTGGATGACTTTTTCTTTTTTCTTTACTCAATTACAGAATCACTACTACTTCTGGACTCTTCATTCCATTTGATGTTCCTTCTTATTCCACCACATTTTCCACAACTTCTCAATTTGAGTGGCTCTTGTCCATGGAGGGGGGGGGGTGGTGGCTCTCATTGTTAAGAATTCCCAAAACCATTGGGTTCAGTCAAGGAACCCCTTTCTACTAAGCTAGAGATTTGTATCCAGCTCCTCGCTCCCATGTTTCTTTGGTTTTGGCCTGTTCAGGGTGCCCTGAGCTGAGAGTTTAATTCCTCCCACCTGCCTCGGAAAGAAGTTTCAGGGTATAGAGCAGGGGGATGTAGATGATCAGTTGAATATTTATCATGCCCCAGCTAATCCCTGAAAAGAGGTGTCCAGAAGGTGGCTGGGAGGGGTGATACATTTTGAGGAGGCCGGAGCAGAGGGTTCTTTTCTCAGTATGGAGGGTGCCAATCCCCCTGGGGCTCTTGGCCCTAGGAGAGGTACAATAAGACAAGAGACTGCAGCCTGGGTCTCAGCAAGAGATGGGCTGAGGATCTGGAGACAATTGACAAAAGAAATATACTCACAGGAGGGCACTCTACTTAAAGGAGTTGTAAAGGTAAAAGTTTTTTTACCTTAATGCATCCTATGCATTAAGGTAAAAAAACATCTGACAGCACCGCCCCCCCCCCCCCCCCGAGCCCCCGTTTTACTTACCTCACCGTTCGAAAGTCCCGGGCGCGTGCTTGTCATCCTGCTCGGTTCCCAGCCTGGCCGTTGATTGGCTAGGCTGGGCGGATTGATAGCAGCGCAGCCATTGGCTGGCGCTGCTGTCAATCACAGCGGATGACGCGGCGCGCCGGGGGGCGGGGCCGAGTGATACAGTCGGCGGCTATGGCCGCTGCTGTATCACGGGAGCACGCTCGCAAAAGCTTTCCACCATGCGAGGGAGCTCGCATGAACGTGGAAAGCTTTTGCGAGGAGGAGCCGAGACAGCCGCCGAGGGACCCCAGAAGACACGGATCCGGGTCACTCTGTGCAAAACGATCTGCACAGTGGAGGTAAGTAGAACATGTATGTTATTTAAAAAAAAAAAAATTGTACCTTTAGTGTTCCTTTAAGTTCTGGTCTGGAGAAGAATCTTTTTTATCTCCCTCGTGGAGTGTGAATACCGGGTTGCAGACAACTTCTGTGACACTGTGAGTAATGACCCTGCTGGGGACTATTAGCTGTGCAAGTGCCAGAATGGAAATGGGTGCCAGAGTTGTAAAGTAGACAGCTGCTGTGGGGTCCTAGAAGTACTGCCTATTCCAGGTTGCCTCCAGAAAAGCTACTATTGGAAAACTAGAGATAATGTTATCCTCCTACCATTGTTACTGATCGGTTTGGGGTATCCTGTTACCATTGTTACTGATCGGTTTGGGGTATCCTGTGACCCTAAACCCCTCTCCTGTTGAAATTCTTTAGCAATACATACTAAAAAGACATCTCCTAGACTGAGCCTCAATTGTCGGTGTGCGTAGGACTGAGCTTGTGTAACTGGCAGCCTCTGTACTAGCAGTGGCGGCCCGTCCATAGGGGGCGCTCGGGCGCCGCCCCCCAAAGCTGTAAAAAAAAAAAAAAAAAAAAATTGAAAAAAAAAATGTCACTTTAAGAGTGACCAGGCGCCGGACATGCGGCGGTCTATGGGAAGCTTCCCAGCCTGCAATCAGCTGATCGCAGGCTTGGAAGCTGATTTGCCCGTGTTTAGGGCGTGTGCAGGGCGCAAGCTGTGCGCCCGCACACACTCCCACTGTCATTTGATTTGCTAGAATGCATGGGTTTGTCATGGGATTGGCTCGGCGGGGACCGGAGGAGAGGTCAGTGGGCAGTGCCATTAATATTATATCACTTCCGGTATTCTGGTGATATCTGGAGCGCGTGTGGGGGCATCATAGAGGAGCGGCGCCAACCATTGAAGGTAAGGAACAGACCGGCTCCTTCCCCCACTCAGCACCAGCAGCACCCCCGCATCCATTGCCTGCCAGCCCCGCCACCACCACCGAGCCCCACCGCAGCTGAATACTTCTCTCTGCGCTAGTACTGCCAGTGACAAGCAGCAGCGGCGGCCCCCCCACCAGGAGTTCACTCCGAGTCCCGCCGCCACACTCCGCTCCGGATCAGCAGTGTGCACTCGCAACAGCTTCGGGTCCCCCCCCCCCCCCCACTTCAATGTGCCGATCAGACGTCTGATCGGCACATTGAGGTGGGGGGGGGGGGACCTGAAGCTGTTGCGAGTGCACACTGCTGATCCGGAGCGGAGTGGGTCTGGGCGGCAGGACTCGAAGTGAACTGGGGGGGGGGGGGGAGGCTGCAGGCTGCTGCTGCTTGTCAGTTGTCACTGAACTTAGATGACAGAGCTCGGAGTGAACTGGGGGGGGGGGGGCTACTGCTTCTGCTTGTCACTGAACTTACACACTAACAGGACTCGGAGTGAACTAGGGGGGGAGGGGAGGCCCTCCCCTCCCCCCCTAGTTCACTCCGAGTCCTGTCAGTGTGTAAGTCTCCTCTCCTCCCCCCCACTTTCTCTGAAGTTCATACTGCCCGAGCGGAGCTGCTAAGGTAAGCCAGCCAAGCCACAGAATTCAGTTCAAAATGGATTCGATTTGATTTATCGCCCCATTAGGTCATCAGCGGACAGCGGTGCACTGCCTGATCCCCACCCATTCACCTTGGAGCCTGTTATTGTATTTAGACTGCTGGGACTTGTAGTTCTCCATCATCTCCTGGGGCTCAGGTGCATGCAATCCACCATCTATGGGACTACAAGTCCCAGCAGTGAGAAAAACTGAACAAATATGGTGGATTGCATGCACCTGAGCCCCAGGAGATGATGGAGAACTACAAGTCCCAGCAGGTTATAATATAAAGCTCCGAGGTGGATGGATGTCTGGACAGTGACAATTGATGGGCACAGTGGTGACAATTGATGGGCACAGTGGTGACAATTGGTGGGCACAGTGGTAACAATTGATGGCATGGCACAGTGGTAACAATTGATGGCATGGCACAGTGGTGACAATTGATGGGCACAGTGGTGACAATTGGTGTCACAGTGGTGACAATTGGTGGCACAGTGGTGACAATTGGTGGCACAGTGGTGACAATTGATGGCATGGCAAAGTGGTGACAATTGATGGCATGGCAAAGTGGTGACAATTGATGGCATGGCAAAGTGGTGACAATTGATGGCATGGCAAAGTGGTGACAATTGATGGCATGGCATAGTGGTAACAATTGATGGCATGGCACAGTGGTAACAACTGATGGCATGGCACAGTGGTAACAATTGATGGCATGGCACAGTGGTGACAATTGATGGCATGGCACAGTGGTGACAATTGATGGCATGGCACAGTGGTGACAATTGATGGGCACAGTGGTGACAATTGGTGGCACAGTGGTGACAATTGGTGGCACAGTGGTGACAATTGATGGCACAGTGGTAACAATTGATGGCATGGCACAGTGGTGACAATTGATGGCACAGTGGTGACAATTGATGGCATGGCACAGTGGTGACAATTGATGGCATGGCAAAGTGGTGACAATTGATGGCATAGTGGCTGTGTTTGATGGCATGGCACAGTGGTTGCGTTTTGATGGCATGGCACAGTGGCTGCGTTTGATGGCATGGAACAGTGGTGACAATTGATGGCATGGCACAGTGGTGACAATTGATGGCATGGCAAAGTGGTGACAATTGATGGCATAGTGGCTGTGTTTGATGGCATGGCACAGTGGTTGCGTTTTGATGGCATGGCACAGTGGCTGCGTTTGATGGCATGGCACAGTGGTGATAATTGATGGGCCCAGTGAGGCTGCAATTGTTTTTTTTTATTCGTTTGCGCCCCCCCAAACAATTTGAGCACCAGCCGCCACTGTGTACTAGTGTGGGAGACCTGGATACGTTCTAAGGGGCCCCTTTCGGAGTGAGCACTACAAATACTGTGGGCCAAATCCACAGACATGCAGCCTAACTTAACTTTTCAGAGTTAAGTTACACTGCCGCAATTTTCCGAAGTTAAGTACCGATCCTCAAAGCACTTACCCGGAAAATTGCGGCAGCGCAACTTAACTCCGTCCATCGTAAGGCGTTCCTAGTTTAAATGGGCGATTCCCATTTAAATTAGGCGCGCTCCCGCGCCGGACGTACTGCGCATGCGTGTGACGTCATTTTTCCCGACGTGCAGCGCGCGAACGTAATTTACGCCGGGCTTTGTGGATTGCGACGGGACAATAAAGTTGCGACGGGTGAAAAAAAAGTTACGCGCCGGGGAAAAAAATTCAAATTTAAAAAAAAATCGCGGCGATCGAAAAAAAGGTCTGATTTTACATGGTGTACTAACTTTACACATTGTAAAACCAGCCCTAATTTTACGCGTGCAAATCGTAACTTAAGCAGAAAACACAAAGCTTAAAAGCTTTGTGGATCTGTTTAAGTACTCATTTGCATACGCTAGGCGGAATTTCGACTCGAAATGCCCCCAGCGGCGGATGCGGTACTGCATCTTAAGATCTGACAGTGTAAGTGTCTTACAGATGTCAGATCTTCTGCCTAACTTTGGAAAAATCCTTTTGAGGATCGTTTCCAAAGTTAGGCACAGAGATACGCAGGCTGAACAGCAGTTCCGCCTGCGTATCTCTTTTGTGGATTTGGCCCTGTATATCTAGGAGTCCATTAGAAACCTTATTGTATGAGCTAAATAAGGTCACCATGGCGGAAGGGGGGGACACACAAAACATTAGACACATTATAACTGCTAAAAACCTTGTGGGGGATATCTTGGCCCCTAAAAAGCATTGCCTACCTTCTATTTTTCTCTTTGTCAAATGCAGAATCAATAAAATACCTATAGACTCTTAACCTCCCTGGCGGTATGTCCTTCTCAAATGAATGGAAAACGCACACATAATCCAATGCTTAAAAAATGTGAAGAGTCCACCACCACTTATGACAAGGGGCTTACCGGATCGATTGGACCCAGACAGGCATATACCTACTAGGCCAATCAAACTTTGTTAAAGATGATACGCTGAAGAGGGTACACCATACACGTCATGCGATTCGGTATCAATGAAGAAAACCTCAGGCAAATGGTATGAAAATGGTTTTCAGCAAGCAGCGACGTTCACACGGAGGGTATATCAGTAATCCAACCGATAAGTATGAAAAAGAAAAAGCAGGGCGCACATAGCATAATTCCGTAAAAAAAACAATATTTATTTTAAAAGAGAGTAACTCACATTTTGCAATGTTCAATCGAGCTCATAAAAAAAGGGTAGCAGGAACAACAGCAGTTCATCCCGACATGTTTCGTTACAAAAAGAACATCATCTGGGGTGCTGTCATCATGCTACACTTACCCTTAAATACATCAAAGGACCCCCACATTCATATCAAGGCTCCAATAGGCAGCTGGTGTCCATATCACAGCACTTCCTGTTTGTTACAATGGAGGATATGGCGTGCGGGTCAAGCCTCTCTTTCAGTACAGGAAGTACATCGAGAGGGTGGATATAATGGACCAAACCTCAAAGAAAAGAGGATTAAAAATAGTGGAGCTATAAGATCGCTGAATAGCATCTGCTCCGATTTATAATTAAATTGGCTGTGCAAAGACCCGATCCATGGATCGCAGCGTCTATATTACTAAAGGGATGTGTGCTCCATATTCTCACAGCACATCATGTGACAGTGCAACCAGGCCTCGTTCTGAAATCCAGGACGGTTGCACATGATTTTTCCCTATTGGTAGATTGCGGTCACCTGACCGCATTACCAAGCCTCGTTATGGATCCAAAGTTATGCACTCCACAGCAGTCTGATTGCCCTGAAAAGCATAGCTGCGGATGTGCATATAGGGACACAGCCAGGCCTCGTTCTGAAAACCAAGACGAGTATACATACTTTCTCCCTATTGGTAGATGGCAGTCACCTGACCTCACTACCAAGCCTCGTTGTGAATTTAAAGCTATGCGTTCCACAGCAGGCTGATTACAATGAATAACATCACTGTGGATATGCATATAGGGAAAACATAATCAGGGGAGAAAACACTAGGGAATAGGAAAAGCACATAATAAGAGCCCATCCACATCACAAAAAATGTGAATACAAAGATATTAAATTTAAAATATAAAAGGGAAATTCTAACCTTCAATTAAAAAATTGCTGATTGATATAAAATGACATAGACAACATAATAGAAGGAGAATATGTCAGATCAAAAGACTTATATATATGAAAAAAATATATATATATATATATATATATATATATATATATATATATATATATATATATATATATATATATATATATATATATTTTTTTTTTTTTTTTTTTTATGATAAAATATGCCACTAAAAGGAATTAAATCCACAAAAATGTCCTTTATAATGATTGCTAAAAAGCTGCAACGAGTATCAAAAAAAGGAAGAAGGGATGGACATGTATTACCATTGGAGCCAAGATTGAACATAGGTTTACATGAACACCAAATAAACAGCAGAGATGCTATATATCATAATAATAATCAGAAAAAAGGAATTATTAACCACTAATAAATTATTGGGAATTGGGTGGGATCAACTAATAAACTAAGACTGGTTGATAAATGCGTTGATATCCCACTCTACATTCATACCCTGTGGGGAGTGAGTTTGCAATTCGTATATCCAGTAGGTTTCGAGTCTGGATACTCCCCTGGTCTTGGCTCCCCCTCGCCAGGGTGGGATATACCTGTCAATGATCAAGAACTGTGACCCTTTAGGATCCCGACTATGACAAGATCTATAATGCCTTGGTACAGTATGCTTAGTGTCACCCCCTATGATCTTGGCTATGTGCTCACCTACCCGTACAGAGAACGCACGCGTCGTGCGACCCACATACTGCTTCCCGCACGGGCAAGTGATCAGATAGACAACGTGAGTGGTGGCACACGTGCAAAAATGTTTGATCGGATAGCTCTGGTTGGTCACTCTAGATTGAAATTCCAAAGTTTTGCGTCTACCACAAAGATTGTATTGGCAGACTGTGCATTTTTTACACGGAAAGTATCCCTCCATATTTTGAAAAAAGGTTGGCCGTACTGGAGGGTCAACAGTATTTGGAGCGATACTGCTCCTCAAGGAGGGAGCACCTTTAAAGATGATCCTAGCCTGTTCAGGTAAAACTTGTCCGAGAACCTTATCCTTTCTTAGCACGTTCCAATGGCGATTAAAGATATTTTTTATATCTCTATGTTGGTTGGAGTAAGTTGTAAGCATAGAATAACTGAAAGAGTTATCACTAACTCGTGGAGGTCTATCAGCTAGGAGACATCCCCGATCAATCTGCTCTACGTTTAACATCTCTAGGTTCACAGAGGACTCATCATACCCCTTTTCAATGAATCTCTGTTTGAGCAGAGAAGCTTGGGACAGATATGTGTCGGTATCACTACAATTTCTCCGTAAACGTAAAAACTGACTCCGGGGCACAGATTTAAGCCATGATCTGTGGTGACAGCTATCCATGGGGATAAAGCTGTTACGGTCTGTGGCTTTAAAATGGGTCTGAAACTTAAATTCCCTGGATTCCAACCTAATCTCGAGATCTAGAAAATTGATCTTGGTGGTACTCCATTCAAATGAAAGAGAAATAACTTGATTGTTGTCATTTAGTGTGGAAAAAAATGCTTTAAGGGATTCTGGAGAACCATCCCATAGGAGGAGGATGTCGTCTATATACCTGGCCCAAAGGACCAGGGAGGGATTGCACTCCGAATAGACGACATCCTCCTCCCACTTGGCCATAAATAAATTCGCCAAGCTTGGGGCGAACTTGGCGCCCATCGCCACTCCACGCTTTTGTAAAAAGAACTTCTGGTCAAACCAGAAGTAATTGTGGGTGGTGGCGAATTTGAGTAGTTCAATGATAAAACTGCGTTGTTCATTAACTAAGGAATGGTCCCGATCCAAAAATAGAGTGACTGCTTCTATTCCCAAATCCTGGGGGATGCATGTATACAATGAAGCTACATCCGCAGTAGCTAATAGATAGTCACCACATATTTCGGTATTTTCTAGTAATTTGATAGTGGAGGTGGTGTCCTTCAGATAGGACGGAGTTGTCTTGACTAATGGTTGTAAAAAGAAGTCTATATAGCGACCAATGCGAGAGGTAATAGAATCTATGCCGCTCACAATGGGCCTTCCGGGAGGGTGTACAGAGTCTTTGTGGATTTTGGGTAAATGGTAGATCGTCGGGATCCTGGGGGCAATAGGTATCAGATAAGATCGTTCTTTCTCATTCAGAATACGAGATTGAAACCCTTTCTTTACCAGGCCAACAAGTTCTTTTTTAAAACTATTAGTGGGATTATTTTGTAATTCCTGATACGTGTCGTGATCTGACAAAATTCTCGACATTTCAGCAACATATTTGGATTTATCCATAACCACTATTCCGCCACCTTTGTCCGCTGGGCGGACAACGAGATCCTTCTGATCACAAAGAGATTGAAACCCTTCTTTAGGTATGGGATTGTGGTAATGCTTCTTGATGGGTAAAGAAGCCAAATCTTGAAGGACCAAGTCTTTAAAAATGCTAACTGCAGGGGCCACTGCGACAGAAGGATTGAACAGTGACGGATTGGACAATCTAGTATGAACCGTTCCTGAAGTAGCTGCCCTCTCTGCAGGGGGTGAGGTATTGGTCAAAAAATATCTTTGGATGTTGATTTTACGCACAAATTTTTGCACGTCTATAAACGTGTTAAATTTGTTGAATTTGCTAGGGGGAGCGAATTTCAAACCTTTGTCCAAGACAAGCAGCTCATTAGGAGTTAATGCCTTTGAACTCAGGTTGAACACTCCTTGGCCTATTAAACCCTTCTTCTTTTTCCTCTGCGCCCTTCTGCCCCCTCTGGTCCCTCTTTTGGATCCGAAGGCCTTTGATGTCCTGGACCGTCCCGATGAAAATCCTTATTTTCATAGGATCCTGGACCATATGCGTCATGGTTATAGTGTGCTCGATTGGGTTCAGGCACACTTCCACCACGAGAATCGTGGGCTGCTTGTCTTGGACAAAGGTTTGAAATTCGCTCCCCCTAGCAAATTCAACAAATTTAACACGTTTATAGACGTGCAAAAATTTGTGCGTAAAATCAACATCCAAAGATATTTTTTGACCAATACCTCACCCCCTGCAGAGAGGGCAGCTACTTCAGGAACGGTTCATACTAGATTGTCCAATCCGTCACTGTTCAATCCTTCTGTCGCAGTGGCCCCTGCAGTTAGCATTTTTAAAGACTTGGTCCTTCAAGATTTGGCTTCTTTACCCATCAAGAAGCATTACCACAATCCCATACCTAAAGAAGGGTTTCAATCTCTTTGTGATCAGAAGGATCTCGTTGTCCGCCCAGCGGACAAAGGTGGCGGAATAGTGGTTATGGATAAATCCAAATATGTTGCTGAAATGTCGAGAATTTTGTCAGATCACGACACGTATCAGGAATTACAAAATAATCCCACTAATAGTTTTAAAAAAGAACTTGTTGGCCTGGTAAAGAAAGGGTTTCAATCTCGTATTCTGAATGAGAAAGAACGATCTTATCTGATACCTATTGCCCCCAAGATCCCGACGATCTACCATTTACCCAAAATCCACAAAGACTCTGTACACCCTCCCGGAAGGCCCATTGTGAGCGGCATAGATTCTATTACCTCTCGCATTGGTCGCTATATAGACTTCTTTTTACAACCATTAGTCAAGACAACTCCGTCCTATCTGAAGGACACCACCTCCACTATCAAATTACTAGAAAATACCGAAATATGTGGTGACTATCTATTAGCTACTGCGGATGTAGCTTCATTGTATACATGCATCCCCAGGATTTGGGAATAGAAGCAGTCACTCTATTTTTGGATCGGGACCATTCCTTAGTTAATGAACAACGCAGTTTTATCATTGAACTACTCAAATTCGCCACCACCCACAATTACTTCTGGTTTGACCAGAAGTTCTTTTTACAAAAGCGTGGAGTGGCGATGGGCGCCAAGTTCGCCCCAAGCTTGGCGAATTTATTTATGGCCAAGTGGGAGGAGGATGTCGTCTATTCGGAGTGCAATCCCTCCCTGGTCCTTTGGGCCAGGTATATAGACGACATCCTCCTCCTATGGGATGGTTCTCCAGAATCCCTTAAAGCATTTTTTTCCACACTAAATAACAACAATCAAGGTATTTCTCTTTCATTTGAATGGAGTACCACCAAGATCAATTTTCTAGATCTCGAGATTAGGTTGGAATCCAGGGAATTTAAGTTTCAGACCCATTTTAAAGCCACAGACCGTAACAGCTTTATCCCCATGGATAGATGTCACCACAGGTCATGGCTTTAAATCTGTGCCCCGGAGTCAGTTTTTACGTTTACGGAGAAATTGTAGTGATACCGACACATATCTGTCCCAAGCTTCTCTGCTCAAACAGAGATTCATTGAAAAGGGGTATGATGAGTCCTCTGTGAACCTAGAGATGTTAAACGTAGAGCAGATTGATCGGGGATGTCTCCTAGCTGATAGACCTCCACGAGTTAGTGATAACTCTTTCAGTTATTCTATGCTTACAACTTACTCCAACCAACATAGAGATATAAAAAATATCTTTAATCGCCATTGGAACGTGCTAAGAAAGGATAAGGTTCTCGGACAAGTTTTACCTGAACAGGCTAGGATCATCTTTAAAGGTGCTCCCTCCTTGAGGAGCAGTATCGCTCCAAATACTGTTGACCCTCCAGTACGGCCAACCTTTTTTCAAAATATGGAGGGATACTTTCCGTGTAAAAAATGCACAGTCTGCCAATACAATCTTTGTGGTAGACGCAAAACTTTGGAATTTCAATCTAGAGTGACCAACCAGAGCTATCCGATCAAACATTTTTGCACGTGTGCCACCACTCACGTTGTCTATCTGATCACTTGCCCGTGCGGGAAGCAGTATGTGGGTCGCACGACGCGTGCGTTCTCTGTACGGGTAGGTGAGCACATAGCCAAGATCATAGGGGGTGACACTAAGCATACTGTACCAAGGCATTATAGATCTTGTCATAGTCGGGATCCTAAAGGGTCACAGTTCTTGATCATTGACAGGTATATCCCACCCTGGCGAGGGGGAGCCAAGACCAGGGGAGTATCCAGACTCGAAACCTACTGGATATACGAATTGCAAACTCACTCCCCACAGGGTATGAATGTAGAGTGGGATATCAACGCATTTATCAACCAGTCTTAGTTTATTAGTTGATCCCACCCAATTCCCAATAATTTATTAGTGGTTAATAATTCCTTTTTTCTGATTATTATTATGATATATAGCATCTCTGCTGTTTATTTGGTGTTCATGTAAACCTATGTTCAATCTTGGCTCCAATGGTAATACATGTCCATCCCTTCTTCCTTTTTTTGATACTCGTTGCAGCTTTTTAGCAATCATTATAAAGGACATTTTTTGTGGATTTAATTCCTTTTAGTGGCATATTTTATCATAAAAAAAAAAAAAAAAAAAAAAAAAAAAATATATATATATATATATATATATATATATATATATATATATATATATTTTTCATATATATAAGTCTTTTGATCTGACATATTCTCCTTCTATTATGTTGTCTATGTCATTTTATATCAATCAGCAATTTTTTAATTGAAGGTTAGAATTTCCCTTTTATATTTTAAATTTAATATCTTTGTATTCACATTTTTTGTGATGTGGATGGGCTCTTATTATGTGCTTTTCCTATTCCCTAGTGTTTTCTCCCCTGATTATGTTTTCCCTATATGCATATCCACAGTGATGTTATTCATTGTAATCAGCCTGCTGTGGAACGCATAGCTTTAAATTCACAACGAGGCTTGGTAGTGAGGTCAGGTGACTGCCATCTACCAATAGGGAGAAAGTATGTATACTCGTCTTGGTTTTCAGAACGAGGCCTGGCTGTGTCCCTATATGCACATCCGCAGCTATGCTTTTCAGGGCAATCAGACTGCTGTGGAGTGCATAACTTTGGATCCATAACGAGGCTTGGTAATGCGGTCAGGTGACCGCAATCTACCAATAGGGAAAAATCATGTGCAACCGTCCTGGATTTCAGAACGAGGCCTGGTTGCACTGTCACATGATGTGCTGTGAGAATATGGAGCACACATCCCTTTAGTAATATAGACGCTGCGATCCATGGATCGGGTCTTTGCACAGCCAATTTAATTATAAATCGGAGCAGATGCTATTCAGCGATCTTATAGCTCCACTATTTTTAATCCTCTTTTCTTTGAGGTTTGGTCCATTATATCCACCCTCTCGATGTACTTCCTGTACTGAAAGAGAGGCTTGACCCGCACGCCATATCCTCCATTGTAACAAACAGGAAGTGCTGTGATATGGACACCAGCTGCCTATTGGAGCCTTGATATGAATGTGGGGGTCCTTTGATGTATTTAAGGGTAAGTGTAGCATGATGACAGCACCCCAGATGATGTTCTTTTTGTAACGAAACATGTCGGGATGAACTGCTGTTGTTCCTGCTACCCTTTTTTTATGAGCTCGATTGAACATTGCAAAATGTGAGTTACTCTCTTTTAAAATAAATATTGTTTTTTTTACGGAATTATGCTATGTGCGCCCTGCTTTTTCTTTTTCATACTTATCGGTTGGATTACTGATATACCCTCCGTGTGAACGTCGCTGCTTGCTGAAAACCATTTTCATACCATTTGCCTGAGGTTTTCTTCATTGATACCGAATCGCATGACGTGTATGGTGTACCCTCTTCAGCGTATCATCTTTAACAAAGTTTGATTGGCCTAGTAGGTATATGCCTGTCTGGGTCCAATCGATCCGGTAAGCCCCTTGTCATAAGTGGTGGTGGACTCTTCACATTTTTTAAGCATTGGATTATGTGTGCGTTTTCCATTCATTTGAGAAGGATTCACCGATTCAGTCATTAATATATGGACTTTAATATACCATTAATTCACGTGGTGTTGCACGTTATCTTTTACAATTGTTTATCACTAATTGTTTCATTGTTAGCGCTACACTTTTCTACACATGTTTTATTAGCAACTTTTTGATCTCATTTGCTGTGTTAGCGGCTTTTCAGTTTACTAGATAGCGCAGTATTTTTTCTTTTTTCTATTTTCTCCCTGGCGGTATGATTCTTTCAGAAAAAAACATGCTGAAAGCGGTACCATTATTTGCAAGGAAATTTGGCGTTTTATATTGTAGGTCTGTAATCTTTAGAAATAACTCACTTAAATCTGACCAAACAAGAGTCTAGTAGGCATCCCGGGTATGGCATTTTTTTAAAAACAAAATTATAAATTATAATATAATAAATAATTATAAATAATTATAACAAATAATAATATAATTATAATAAAAATGATTCAATAATGTAATCAAATCAAAATCACTGAAATTTGCAGAATTGTCGCTGTCATTATTTTTTTTTTTTTATGATGAATTTCCCCACAAATCGCTATCGCACAATTCTGCAAGTGATTATAATTTATTATCGCTGTTTTCTAGCTGCTCTAAAACTATTTTTGACATAAAGGGACACTTTTGGTTGCTATGGACAATCTACAGTTTGCAGGCAGAAAGAAACGTTTTTATTATATAAAAGTACATGCAGGACACTGGGCAGACCACTTGGGACAAGGGGTGTGTATTTTTTACATACAGTACTGTAATCTATAAGATTACAGTACACTGTATGTAATGTGTTTGTTTACGTTTTTGAATTTGGCGCCGTTCTCCGCTCCCGTGCGTCGTAACGTCGCAGGGAACGGAGATCGGCGGCACAGGAGGACACTGTGTGAATCGAGCGAGGACCCGCTCGCTAACACAGCGCGGTGGCATCGCTGGATCCAGGGACAAGGTAAGTAAACAATGCCTGTGGATCCGCTCGCAGCATGAAAATCTAACCCCGAGTCAGACTCGGGAATACCGCCAGGCAGGTTAAAACACCTGTTGACTTCTCAATATTTGTGGCCCTTGTACTTGACGAGAAATGCTGAGCCCAAAGCCAATGGGCTCAGTCTAGGATTCCTTTATCTACTAAGGTGAGCATTCATATCCAGCACCTCTTTTCCATCCTTCTTTGGTTTTGCATTGTTGTTTGTGTCCCAGCTAGAGAAATTCACCTTTTGGATGAACTCTGCATTTGCATAAATATATACAGTATAATAGTACGTTCTTCTTTAATTATCTATACACTTGTTGTCATTTTTGGCATTGATGGACTTGAGTTTCCTTTGGTCCCATGAATTTATTTGTGTATTTGTCTATGGGCCACAGTATAGGTCACGTTCTGGGCACTAGCTGCTTCTATATTAGACATATAGGGGCAGATCCACAAAGAAATTACGCCGGCGTATCTATTGATACGCCGGCGTAATGGGAAAGTCCAATGGGGCATACACACGGTCGGAAAATCCGATGAAAATCTCCCATCAGACCTTTTCCGTTGGAAATTCCGACCTTGTGTACGCGGCATTAGATGTATTTTTTAGCAATTAAGAAATGTTTTTTATGATTGGTGTTTTGTGGACTGCCCTTGAGTCACAGGTGTTCTACATTGACATTAGATTTAACACATGCCTATAAACAACCTGTACCTAATGCACTACAAATGTTGTGAACAAGCACGGCTCTTTTCGTGTGAAACGCGTCAACTAATATTCAGTTTGTCTGGTGCGACAATAAAGAAAATTTCATCAGCATCTTTTTGGACTCAAGTGTGCAATCAAAAATCTTTTTCTCTCTTAATCTACTGACGGTGGGGAGCTGGGATTAACACCTTGAATCCAGTGAGTCCTTTTTTCTTGTTACCTGAGGCAGTGTGTGCGCCCTTGTCTGTATAGAGAAATTCACCCTCTCCCATTTTCACTGGGACAAAAAGTAAGGAGAAATCCAACATTTTTAGCTTCACTGGAACTGCAATAGGACATTTGTTTTCATGTTTCATTTCATTGTTTTCATGACAACTGTATAAAATGGGATTTAACTTACTTACAGATTTCGACCCGGTTCACACTGGGGCGACTCGTCAGGCGACACAGCCGACTGACAAGTCGCGTCCCATTGTAGTGAATAGAACCGTTCTAATAGGAGCGACGCAAGTCGCTCCGACTTAGAAAAAGGTTCTTGTACTACTTCAGGGGCGACTCGGGGCGATTTGCATTGACTTCTATACAGAAGTCATTTTGCAAATCGCCTTAGAAGTCATCTTCAGGTCGCCTGGCCAAGTTGCCCCCGAAGTTGTGCCGCCCTAGTGTGAACCGGCTCTCACTGTTGTGTTTACAGGACAAGAAGTTAAGTATTATCTCTCTGATTCGACACGGATTGCAAAAAAAAATAAAAAATTACATGCTTTTTAACCATCACCTACTTATTACAAAATTGAAAAAAAAGTTTGGGATTTAGAAATACTTTAATGGTGGTGGAATAACTAACACTTGCCTTAATACACCTTTTTTTCGCAATAAAAAAGCAATATGGACTTCAATTATAGCATGATTATCAAATTTCATTGGCTTCTACCCATTATGACTTCACAAGGATTTTTATAGATCTGTTAATGAATGCCCCCGGTAGACTTGCAATGTAATGGAATTTGTATTAGAACACTCGCTGTTGCGTCCTGCCTTGGAAGGTCACTTCCATTTGTTCTCATTATAAGCCAACGAGGACAAGGGGAGATGGGTTCACCTATCTCTTCTGTTGTCCGTGTTATGGTGTAGCTATTATTATATATGAGGATTACATAAATAGCTCAAATGTTTGATGGAAAGATCTGGAAAGACAGATGAGATCATCGAATTTTTAATCTCAAAGAGGTGAGAGGTTTAAGTGGTCCAGTTATTGTTTTTATACGAGATGACCCGTGACATTTCCATCAACGTTTACTGCTCGCAAAACATGTCAAGTTTTACAAATCAAAAAGTTTGCCTTCCTCTGCCTTTTCTAAACTGGCAGAGAACCGATTCCTAAATGTTGTTAATTGCTACACAACGATTCTCTATGTTGTATAATGAGGGCTGCTAAAGTGAAACTCCAGCTCTATTCAGGAAAGAAAATACCAGGCCTTCAGCAAATTTTTATTTGATTTTATTACAAAGAGCATTACAAATATGCTTTTGCACTGAGTGTATCTAAACCGGGGGGTCTCAAACTGGCGGCCCTCCAGCTGTTGCAAAACTACAAGTCCTAAGAGGCATTGCAAGGCTTATGCCCTGTACACACAATTGGAATTTCTTTCGGGATAAACTCAGACGGATTTTTCTGACGGAATTCCGTTTAAGCTGTCTTGCATACACACTGTGGCCCAAATTCTCGTAGGAGATACAACGGCGTATCTGGAGACACGCCGTTGTATCTCCTACGAGAATTTGGGCCACAGTGTGTATGCAAGACAGCTTAAACGGAATTCCGTCAGAAAAATCCGTCTGAGTTTATCCCGAAAGAAATTCCAATTGTGTGTACAGGGCATAAGCCTTGCAATGCCTCTTAGGACTTGTAGTTTTGCAACAGCTGGAGGGCCGTCAGTTTGAGACCCCCCGGTTTAGATACACTCAGTGCGTCTGAGTCTGAGGCGTCGCATCTTGGCGCCTGATTCAAAGAATCAGATACGCCAGAATTAGTATAAGATACGACCAGTGTAAGTCCCCTACGCCGTCGTATCTTAACTGCATATTTACGCTGGCCGCTAGGGGCATGTACGCTGATTTACGCCTCGAAATATGTAAATCAGCTAGATACGCCAATTCACGAACATACGCCCGGCCGTCGCATTACAGATACGCCGTTTACGTTAGGCTTTTTCCGGTGTAAAGTTACCCCTGCTATATGAGGCGTATATGAGGCGTACCAATGTTAAGTATGGACGTTGGGCCAGCGTCGAATTTTCCGTCGATTACATCGTTTGCGTAAGTCGTTCGCGAATAGGGCTGTGCGTAATTTACGTTCACGTCGAAAGCATTGGCTTTTTGCGGGTTAATTTGGAGCATGCGCACTGGGATACTTTCACAGATGGCGCATACGGCGTTCGTAGAAATCGTCATTTACGTGGGGTCACAATACATTTACATAATACACGCCCACATCTTCCATATTTGAATTAGGCGGGCTTGCGCCGGCCTATTTACGCTACGCCGCCGCAACTTTGCTTTGAGAATACTGCACTTGCCTGTCAAAGTTGCGGAGGCGTAACGTTAATAGGATACGTTACACAAAGATGCGCTCTCCTACGTAAATCCGGGCCTGTCACACCAAATTCCGAGCATCCAAAACGCGGTGACGTACAACACTACGACAAGCCGAGAAAAATTAAGTTTAATGCTTCTGAGCATGCGTCGACTTGATTCTGAGCATGCATGTGTTTTTCTCCGTCGGAGTTCCATACAGACAAATGGAATTTCGAAAATGTTCTCTTTCCGATGGAAAAACTCAGATGGGGCACACACACGGTCGGAATATCCGATGAAAAAATTCAGTCAGACCTTTTCCATCGGAAATTCCGATTGTGTGTACAAGGCATTACAGTTACAAGCATGAATCCCACAGGCAAAGGCTTGATGGGACTTGTAGTTTTGCAAAAGCTGATGGGGCCACCAGTTTGAGACCCCTGATCTAAACCAAAGTCCTTTTGGGTCTATGCATTTATTTGTTTTTTCTTTAGGGGGGGCCTTTTTTCCCCTTATTGCCAAAAGTTTTGAGAATGATACAACTATTAATTTTCATGAAGTCTGATGCTTCGGTGTTTTTAGATCTTTTTGTCAGATGTTACTATGGTATACTGAAGTATAATTACAAGCATATCATGAGTGTCAAAAGCTTTTATTGACAATTACATAAAATTTATGCAAAGAGTCAATATTTGCAGTGTTGACCCTTCTCTTTCAAGGCCCCTGCATTTCGCCCTGGCATGCTCTCAATCAACTTCTGGGCTACAACCTGACTCACGGCAGCCCATTCTTGCATAATCAATGCCGGGAGTTTGTCAGAATTTGTGGGCTTTTTTTTGTTCACCTGTCTCTTGAGGATTGACAGTTCTCTATAGAATTATGGTCTGGGGAGTTTCGTGGCCATGAACCCAAAATTTCAATGTTTTGTTGCCCAAGCCACTTAGTTATAACTTTTGCCCTCTGGCAAGGTGCTCCATGATGCTGGAATAGGCATTGTTTGTCACCAAACTATTCTTGGATGGTTGGGAGAAGTTGTTCTCGGAGGATGTTTTTGTACCATTCTTAATTCATGGAGGTGCTCTCAGGCAAAATTATGAATAAGCCCACTCCATGGCTGAGAATCGACCCCACACATAACTGATCTCAGGATGCTTTACTGTTGGCATGACACAGGAGTGACGGTAGTGCTCACCTTTTCTTCTCCGGACAAGGTTTTTTCTGGTTGCCCCAAACAATCGGAAAGGGGATTCGACAGAGAAAATTACTTTACCCCAGACTTTGGCAGTCCAATGCCTGTACCTTTTGCAGAATATCAGTCAACCTGGATGTTTTTCCTGGGGAAAAGTGCCTTCTTTGCTGCCCTTCATGACACCAGGTCATCCTGCAAAAGTCTTCTCCTCAATGTGCATACAGAAAGACTCACACCTGCCTTCTGCCATTCACGAGAAAGCTCTTCACTGGTGGTGCCCCGATCCGGCAGCTGAATCAACTGTAGGAGGCGGTTCTGGCGCTTGCTGGACTTTCTAGGCAGCCCTGAAGCCTTCTTCACAAATGCAGTGGAAATGTTTTTTTATTGGATTAAGTGCATTTTTATGGCAAAGAGGGACTTTGCGATTAAAGGAGTTGTAAAGGAAAAACATTTTTTGCCTACAATTAACCACTTAAGCCCCGGACCAAAAGCTAAAGGCCCAGGCCAGGTTTTGCGATTCGGCACTGCGTCGCTTTAACAGACAATTGCGCGGTCGTGCGATGTGGCTCCCAAACAAAATTGACGTCCTTTTTTCCCACAATTTGATCACCTCTGCGGTTTTTATTTTTTGCGCTATAAACAAAAATAGAGCGACAATTTTGAAAAAAATTCAATATTTTTTACTTTTTGCTATAATAAATATCCCCCAAATCAAATTCCTCAGTTTAGGCCGATACGTATTCTTCTACCTATTTTTGGTAAAAAAAATCGCAATAAGCGTTTATCGATTTTTTTTTACTACTAATGGCGGCGATCAGCGTTTTTTTCGTGACTGCGACATTATGGCGGACACTTCGGACAATTTTGACACATTTTTGGGACCATTGTCATTTTCACAGCAAAAAATGCATTTAAATTGCATTGTTTATTGTGAAAATGACAGTTGCAGTTTGGGAGTTAACCACAGGGGGCGCTGAAGGAGTTAGGTTTCACCTAGTGTGTGTTTACAACTGTAGGGGGGTGTGGCTGTAGGACTGACACCATCGAACGTGTCTCCCTATAAAAGGACACATGGATGCAGCCGCCACAGTGAAGCACGGGGAAGCCGTGTTTACATACGACTCTCCCCGTTCTTCAGCTCCGGGGAGCGATCACGAGGGGGGCGGCTAGAAATGAATAGCCGCGCCCTCATCCCGGATCGCTCCCACACGATTTACGACCGCCGCATGTACCGGGGGGGGGGGGTCCCGATCGGACCCCCGACCCGCGGAAAGGCAGGGACGTACATGTACGCCCATATGCCTGTA
Source organism: Rana temporaria (assembly GCF_905171775.1). Taxonomy (NCBI): domain Eukaryota; kingdom Metazoa; phylum Chordata; class Amphibia; order Anura; family Ranidae; genus Rana; species Rana temporaria. The sequence continues at coordinate 31,418,681 of NC_053489.1, read as the reverse complement.
TATACATGCGGCGGTCGTTAAGTGGTTAGTAGACAGTGCAAGGTAGACAGACAGAATAGTGTAATGATTCTGTTAAAAAACAAGTAAATACCTATTAAATTCCTTCATCTATATCACCTCCGGCGTTCCAGTTTCTGGTTTGCATCACTCGTTCATGTAAGAACTACATTTCCCAGTATGCATTGCGGCACACCCAGTAATTCACACCTCCTTGAAGTCTCTAACACGCAGAGAGCGTCCTGCCTCACAGATGTAGTTTCCAGGAGGGGTGAGCACGTCACTGACCACCGCAGTAAAGCCTCCCTTTGCGGTGGTGAGTAACAATCAGACAAGGAGGAAGTGAACAGAACAGAGAAGAAATAGAGCAACTTCTGAGCAAAAATGAACAATGAGGAAGTGAAAAGAGGAATGCAAGTAAAGGATGCTTATTATGAAAAAAAAAATCCTTTACATCCCCTTTTAATTGCAATTTATCTGATCACTCTTCATAACATTCTGGAGTATATGCAAATTGTCATAAAAAAAACTGAGGCAGCGGACTTTGTGAAAATTAATATTTGCGTCATTCTCAAAACTTTTGGCCACGCCTGTACGTTGAGATTTAGGAGGGCAGTATATTCAATATGAAACAAAGCACAAGAACACAGAGACATGACCTTAAACTAGCATGAGGAAAGTATAAAACTAATCTTAGAAAGTATAATTTTACCTAAAGAGAAATTGATGCGTGCAACAGACTTCCAACAGAGTCCGTCAACAGCAATTGGATTACTCACTTATTAACCCCCATTTGTCCTATTTGTCCTGTTGACTGTTACGGAAAGTGAGAGTGAAAAAAATACCAACATTTGGGTTGTCTTCACATCTCCAAAATGGTAATAGAGGTGAAATCTTCCAACAGGGACACTAGTTCTGGTGACAACCAGGGATACCCTCGGTTTGGAGGGAAAACTGCAAGAAGTCATGGAAGTCTATTGTAAAGCTCAAAAAATATAAATAAAAGTGACTATTAGGACTAGAGATGAGCCAAACACCCCCAGTTCGGTTCGCACCAGAACCGTCAAACGGACAGATCGTTCGTGCAAACTTTTAGAACCCCATTGAAGTCTATGGAACTCGAACGTTCGAATTCAAAAGTGCTCATTTTAAAGGCTAATATGCAAGTTATTGTCGTAAAACGGGTTTAAGAACCCGGGTCTTGCCCCAGGGAACATGTATCAATGGAAATGTATTTTTTAAAAACGGTTGTTTTTTCTGGAGCAGTGATTTTAATGATGCTTAAAGTGAATTTTGTTTTTAATTCCTTTAAATGTTGTACCTGCTGGGTGTTACTATAATAAAAAAGTCATTTAAAACTGCTTGCGGCTTTAATGTAATGTCTGCTCCCTGCTATATGGATTAAAATCATTGAGAAAAATAGCATGGGTTTCCCTCCACTCCCCCCAGGTCATTACAAGCCCCTTTGGCCCTATATACTTTGAACAGCAGTATACAGGCGGTGCAAACACGACAGGCACTGTAGGTTTGTTGTTAAGTAGAATCTGTTGGAAATTTTAAACTGGTACTTTTTTAAAGTGTAGCTCCAGCCCAAAAATCTATTGTTTAAGCTTTTTGGAAAACATAGAGCAGTGAGTGCGCAGTGAGGTAGGGTAGTGCTGTAGTGACATTGTACATTGATGCCCCTCGGCCTCCTGACTGTTTTAAAGGTTCAACTTCACATCTATGCAATGCATCAGAGTATGTGCCTTGCTTCAGAACAGCCTATTAATTTGAGAATTAAATTCTCTCCTCAAAAGCACCAAAGTGCATGGCCCTTTTTTTTTTAATGCCGCTGCACCAAAATGCATGGTGCTTTTGTTAGCATGCATTTTTTTTTTGTTATTTTTTTTAATTTACATTATATATATATATATATATATGTGTGTGTGTAAATAAATAAAAAAAAAATTCACAAAAATGCATGCTAACAAAAGCACCAGGCATTTTTTTGAGAATCGCGAGAGAATCATGATCTTCGTTCTAAGATTCTTTGTGATTCTCATTTTTCCCAGAATCGTGCAGCTCTACTGCCTTTAGGAATTAAAGGAGTTCTCTAAGCTAAAACTTTTAACCCCCGCTGTGCCCGGGCTGTAAAACTATACAAAATAAACTTTCACTTACCTGCCTACGATCCCCCGTTGTTCCATTATCGCCGCCCGTGCTCCGGTTCCTGTCAGCTTCCTCTTCCTGCGGGTCGGTGACTCACCGTGCGCTCAGCCTATCAGCGGCCGCAGCAATGTCCCGCCGCGGCCGCTGATAGGCTGAGCGCACGGTGAGTCACCGACCCGCAGGAAGAGGAAGCTGACAGGAACCGGAGCACGGGCGGAGATAACGGAACAACGGGGGATCGTAGGCAGGTAAGTGAAAGTTTATTTTGTATAGTTTTACAGCCCGGGCACAGCGGGGGTTAAAAGTTTTAGCTTAGAGAACTCCTTTAATATGAGAAACACCAGCAAATCTATTGATGTAGCTTTAGGTGCACACAGAGGACACAGGCAATACACCACGTGAAAATACTGCATCTAGCACAATCACATGTCTGCCAGTATATTAGGAAGAGTGGATCTATCTAAACTCAATACAGTGTATAAATATATATACAACACCTGGGATGCATATATATCCTCTACACACTGTGGGGTAGATTCAGAAAGATATGTTACGCCGCTGTAACTTTGGGCGCAAGTTCTGTATTCAGAAAGAACTTGCGACCTTAGTTACAGCGGCGTAACGTATGTGTGGCGGCGTAAGCCCGCCTAATTCAAATGGGGATGTTGGGGGCGTGTTTTATTTAAATTTTACTTGACCCCGCGTTTTTCACGTTTTTTTTTAAACGGCGCATGCGCCGTCCGTAAAATATACCAGTGTGCATTGCTCCAAATTACGTCGCAATGAAGCGCCTTGAGGCAATTTAGTTCACATTTGTTGCGCTACACAAGTTACTCACTCACTCACTCAAGGACGTATTGGATTCGACGTGAACGTAAATGATGTACAGCTGTATTTGCGAACGACTTACGCAAACGACGTAAACATTTCAAAACTCGGCGTCGGGAACGACGGCCATACTTAACATTAGCTACGCCTCATATAGCAGGGGTACTATACACCGAAAAAAGGCCGAACGTAAACAACATAAAAAAATGCGCCGGCGGGAAGTACGTTTCTGAATCGGCGTATCTAGCTCATTTGCATATTCCTTGCGTAACTATACGGAAAGCGCCACCTAGCGGCCAACGTAAATATGCAGCCTGAGATACGACGGTTGTAAAACACTTAGGCCGGTCGGATCTTAGGGAAATCTATGCTTAACTGATTCTATGAATCAGGCGCATAGATACGACCGGCCGGACTATCTGGAGATACGCCTTCGTATCTTCTATCTGGATCTACCCCTGTAACTCTAAATGACTAACCTGCCTGCTGCCTGCCGAAAATGACAAAATGATATTGAGAACCGGGAGGGGGGGTTGCTGCTGCCAAGAACTATTTCACCTCCTCTTCCCTATGTTTTTTCTCCTCTCACCATCCGCATGACAGGGGGGAACTCCCGATATGAAAAGTGAAAGTGTCCTCTCCTCTCAGCCGCAGTGCCGCCCCTGCACCCACTGCCGCCCCGAGGCCTGGCCTTGTTGGCCTTGTCTGGAATCCGCCCTGGGCATGTACTAACCCCCCTGAGCCATAATTGGCCAAAAGCCACCCTGGCTTTGGCCAATTATGGCTCACCGTTTTTTGCACGCTGTGATTGGCCAAGCATGCGGGTCATAGTGCATGCTTGGCTAACCATCAGCCAGCAATGCACTGTGATGCCGCAATGAATTATGGGCCGAGACACGCCACTCGAATTTGGGGAGGAACGACCCGAAACGTTTGTAATTCGACGAACGATCAAACATACGATGTTCGAGTTGAACGTGAGTTCGACTCGAATACGAAGCTCATCTCTAATTAGGACAATGTCTCTAAAAGGAGAACTAGACATGTGCATTTGTTTTCATCTGAATGCGTTTTCGTCTGAATTCAGGTATTTTCGTTATCGTTTTAACAAACGAAAACGAACACACAGAATACGAAAACCGAAAGATCTGACATAAGCAAATGCTTTATTTTGGTTTTCGTTGTCGAATGTGCCTAGCCTTAAAGCGGTGGATCACCCTAAAAACTACTTTTTCTAATTCCACTGCCCCCCCCACATTACAATCCGATTAAGGCTCTTATTATTTTTTTTAAGCTGTACATACCTTAGTACAGCATATTCACCTGTGCATCCGGGTTGCGAGTCCCGCGGGAGTGGGCGTTCCTCACAAGCTGGTGATTGACGTTTTGCCCAAAAACGAGCTCCCCCCGTCGCGTAAGCCGCGTCACGGTTGGCGAAAGGAGCCGAACGGCGAGTCGGCGCTATACTGCGCATGCGCATCGCCGTTCGGCTCCTTTCGCCAATCGTGATGCGGCTTACGCGACGGGGGGGAGGCTCGTTTTTGGCCCAAAACGTCAATCACACACATGTGAGGAACGCCCACTCCCGTGGGACTCGCAACCCGGATGCACGGGTGAATATGCTGTACTAAGGTATGTACAGCAATGAAAAAATAATAAGAGCCTTAATCGGATTGTAATGTGGGGGGGCAGTGGAATTAGAAAAAGTAGTTTTTAGGGTGAACCACCGCTTTAACTCTATTAGTCCAAGATTATTCTACATAGAGAGAAAAGATGCGACATTATAGAAAAAAAAAGATTCGACATTATAGAGAGGAAAGATTCGATATTATAGAGAGGAAAGATTCGACATTATAGAGAGAAAAGATCGCTGCTGGAATTGGGTGGGGGACAAATTCAACATGAATGACGAAGATTCAACAAAGCATCGAAAAACATACAAACGTCGAATCTGTCATTGAAGGCTTATGGTGTCTGTTGATAGTTCTAAGAAGATTCGACGGAGCAGCGAAACTGTACGAAGCTTGCAATCATACATTTCCGGTCAAATGCTCCGCCCATAGGCTATAGAAAAATTCTAATGTTGTTTGACTAGTAATAATAATTAATAAATATAATTATTACTAGTGTCATACAACATTAGAATTCTACTATAGCTTGTAGGCGGAACATTCGACCGGAAATGGTACGATTGCGGCATCGTACATTTTCGCTGCTCCGTCGAATCTTCTTTGAACATTCGACAGACAGTCAGACACCATAAGGCCCTGTACACTCGATCGAACATGTCTGCTGAAACTGATCCGCAGACCAGTTTAAGTTGCAGCGGAACAGATCCAACCGTGTGTGTACAAAGCCCCTAGCAGTACAGGTTTTCCAGCAGACAAAAGTTTTTAAAGCATGGTTTTAAAAACTTATCTGCTGGAAACCCATCCGTCCGACATGTCCGCTGGTTAGTACGCTTAACCAGCGGACCGCAATCTCCCGCATGCGCCGAATAGATTCTACGCATGCGTAGAAGCATTTTACTTCCTGGTTTGCGGACGTGGCGGCGTCAACGTCACCGCCACGTCACCGCGCTGTCTGTCCGCTGGGATTTTGGTTTGATGGTGTGTACAACCATCAGACCAAAATCTCCTAGCAGACATGCTGACTGCTGCCAGCCTCAGGGGTAGCCTCAGGGGGAAACACATCCGAAGCCAAAAGGATTTCCCTGGCAATGTCCATATCTTCATCCTCACCCCCCCTCATCCTCCCCCCCTCAACCTCCTCATGATGTGAGGTGTGGCCACTCCCCTCCCCTGGGGACTCCTGCCCTTCTTGGCTCTCTTCTGCAGCTTGTTGTCCTGGGGTGGTGCAGCCTGGCCTGATGGCCCAGCAACCTCCTGGCCTGATGGCCCAGCAATCTCCTGGCCATCTGTGGAGGACACAAAACATTCACAGGTTGGAGGATCCACACACTTGGCACATATTCCCTCCCCCCCCCACACATGCTACTCACCAGATAGAAAAACCAAACAATTACCTGTCCTCACAGGAGCATCAGATTCAAAGCCAGGCAGGCCCACCACCTGCTGGCTATGGAAGCACCGGGCCACTGCCCATTCCTCCTCAGTCAGCCTGACGGAGCAGGGTGGTCCTCCTCCAGTGGCCCCGTGGCATGGGCACTTATCTTGGCCATCTTGTCACGGACCCAGGCTCCCTAAGATCGTTGATCTTCTTCTGAATCCCACTGGGGTCCTCGTCTCCCCCCCCCCCCCCGCCGCATTGATCTGATCAGTAATTCGCTGAACGAGCTTTTCTCTGATTGAAAAATTCAGCTTCCTGCGCTTTGGTGCCATAAACCCAACACTCAGCACCAAACACAAAAACAAACACAACAAACAAACACAAATATCACAGAACAAACAAACACAAATACTCACAGAACAAACAAACACAGATACTCACAGAACAAACCACACACAAATACTCACTGAACAAACACACACAAAATCAAAACCACACAAGCAGACAGCTAATACAAATTCAAAAACTAACACCGAAAAAACAAACAGAAAAAACACTCAGAAAAAAAACACAGCTACTACAATCTACTACTCCTCCAAATCTTTTATCTAAACACTACACTCACCAACACACACCAACAGACGACAGAGCAAAAAACAACTTGCTTTAGGAAGGGGAACACAGGGATGTACTTTTGCAAGGGAAGTGTGTTTGTCTGGGCTATTTATACACAGGGCAATTCTCAAACTAAGATACGCATCGGCCTTTTACCCTTCTCACTGATTGCGCCGAGCCGAGTTCTGAGCATGCCCAGTGAGGTGCAGATTCGTGCGCGCATGCGCAGTACGGCCGGCCCTTCATTTGCATGGGGACACGGCTCACTTGCAATGGAGCACGCCCACTTCCTTCCCACTTGCAATAACCCCGCCTTACGCCTCTGGATTTAAGTTACGTGGCGCAAATTTGGGCGCAAATGCGCTGTGGATACGGCACTTATGTTAAATGAAGGTGCCGTAACTTAAATGACATACGTTTGGAGTAACTTAATTTGCGCCGCTCTACGTGAATATGGCCATTGTTCTCAGGAGTCACTACTTATCCTTTTAGATACATTGTCCTATTAGTCACTTTTATTTATATTTTTTTGATAGTTACATAGTTAGTCAGGTTGAAAAAAGACACAAGTCCATCCAGTTCAACCACAAAAAATAAACAAACAAAATAAAAAACACAGTACAATCTAGGGTTGTCCAGATACCGATACCAGTATCGGTATCGGGGACCGATACCGAGTATTTGCGGGAGTACTCGTACTCGCGGCAAATACCCCTGATATCTAAATAGAATACTTCCCCCCCCCCTTCTCTCTTCTTTCCCCCCCCCCCCCCCCCCCCCGCCGCTCCTGCCGCATCGTGCCGCCGATCGAGGGACATGGCTAGAGGGGACATTGCTGCATATGTGAGGGACATTGCTGCTATGTGAGGGACATGGCTGCATACTGTGAGGACATGGCTAGAGGGACATTGCCTGCATAATGTGAGGGACATGGCTGCATAATGTGAGGGACATGGCTAGAGGGACATTGCTGCATATGTGAGGGACATTGCTGCATATGTGAGGAGACATGGCTAGAGGGACATGGCTGCATATGTGAGGGACATGGCTAGAGGGACATGGTTGCATAAGTGGGGACATGGCTGCATTTGGGGACACATTTAAAAAAGTATCGGTATTCGGTATCGGCGACTACTTGAAAAAAAGTATCGGTACTTGTACTCGGTCTAAAAAAGTGGTATCGGGACAACCCTAGTACAATCCCATACACCCAACTCCATACCCACAGTTGATCCAGAGGAAGGCAAAAATCATTATAAGTATTGTATTGTCTTAAGGATAAATACTTTTCAATGATTTACATCATTTAGGATTTAAATTTAATTATATACACCTTATTAGCGCGGACTACTTTTGTTTACCTTTTTGTTTACATGATTATATCACATGATTGTGTCGCTGCTCTTTTTCACAGATTTCTTCATATTTTTTTTATTTTTTTATTAGCGCAGTATACACATACTTTGATTACATATTGGAAAGCTCAGCTAACCAGTACAAAAACTGTGGGTTAGCTGCACTTTAGCAAATGCACAGTGGGGCAGTGAAAGAGACCTTATCCAGGCCATGGTATACAGTATCTAGCAGTAGCAGTAGAGAAGGATTGCCACTCCAAGCCCCAGTCCTCTAAAGCACACACCCTTTTAGGATGTGGATGTTGCAGGTTCAGGCTCTGCAACGAACTAGGAAGGAAGAAAAAATCCTGGATGGCCGTACACCGTTGAAGGCATCTTTATTGAAATCTTGTGTAGCAGATGAAAGCCAATATAGTCATTTCATGTTACAGAAACAGGAAAAGTACTGACGCGTTTCACATCATATGAAGGTGCTTAATCAAGATTAAGCAGCTTCACACGGTGTGAAACGCGTCAGTGGCTTTTTTCTTCCTTCCTATACAGTATCTACCAGTAGGTACTGACATTCAACTGGACTTGTTCTGTAATGCTGAAGATGTTTCATAGCTTCTCCAAACTACTTCTTTAGTTCTAACTAGTGTCAGGAAAATACCCCAGCCTTCAGAACTGAAGAAGTGGCTTGGATGAAAACGTCTAACATTACAGAAAAAATTTGAGTTGAATGGCACTGACTACTTACTATTATATAATTTTTGTTAAAAAAGATGATTTACTGTATATCAAACCCTTAATTTTACTAATACAACAAATATAAAGAAAATTGCATATCCACGAGGTGTGTGTGTGCCCGACTTCAGGGCCACGTTGGCCCGGAGTTGCTTCGCTGTTGAGCGGGCTCAGCTATGTTGACTGGGGCCTGCAATCCTAAAAGGGGATCCCAAGCTGTCTGTCCACAAGGGAGGAAGCTGTCTTAATGAAGGAAACCGGGGGAGGACCTGCCCTGGAGGAGACCGGCAAAGTGCTAGTGTCTCGGGTGAGGCCTGGTGACCTAATTAAGGAGGGATCCACTATATTGAAAGCCCTGCAGTCTGCCGGTGTCGGGTTAAAGGCTCTTCTACTGCACGGCTGGAGGTTCGGAACTTTAAAATCCTGTGGCAGAGGATTCCTGGGTGCATCCAAGCTCATCCAAAAGGTCTGTGTCAGAGACCAAGTTCATCCAAAAGGTCTGTGTCAGAGACCAAGTTCATCCAAAAGTTCTGTGGCAGAGACCAAGTTCATTCTGTGACAGTCTTTGGCAGAGACCTTTTGGACATTAGTTTGTGCATCATCTCGTGCCCCCGGCGGGATCATTTACATTGCGCGCGCTTGAGTCGGGCAATTTTGCCGGCGCGCCCTCGCAATTTACGGAGCTACTGCTCCGTGAATCGAGGGCAGCGCAAAATATTTGCGGGGCGCAGGGCAAAATCGTTGCCCTGCGCCTCCGCAAATAGAGCGCAGATGTCTTTGAATCTGGGCCAGTGTTGTTGAGAAGTACAAGTCAGGGTTAGGTTATAAAAAAATATCCAATCTTTGATGATCCCTAGGAGCGCCCTCAAATCTATCATAACCAAATGGAAAGAACATGGCACAACAGCAAACCTTCCAAGAGACGGCCACACACTAAAACTCAGAGACGGGCGTGGAGGGCATTAATCAGAGAGGCAGCACAGAGACCTAAGGTAACCCTGGAGGAGCTGCAGAGTTCCACCGCAGAGACTGGGTATTGTACATAGGACGCCAATAAGCCGTATGCTCCATAGAGTTGGGCTTTATGGCAGAAGAAAAACATTACTTTCAGCAAAAAACAAAATGCACGTTTTGAGTTAACAAAACAGCGTTTGTGGGAGACTCCCAAAATGTATGGAGTAAGATGCTCTGTTTTGATTAGGACTAAAATGTTACTTTTTGACCATCAAAGAAAAACGCTATGTCTGGTGCAAACCCAACACATCACATCACCAAAGAACACCTTTTTTCAGCAGCCAGGACTGGGAACTGGTCAGGGTTGAGGGAAAGGTGGATGGTACTAAATACAGGGATATTCTTGAGCAAAACCTGTACCACTTCATGTGTGATTGAGGCTAGGATGGAGGTTCACCTTCCAGCAGGACAATGACCCCAAACACACTGCTAAGGTGGTTTAAGGTGAGAACATGTAAATGTGTTGGAATGGCCTAGTCAAAGGCCTCAGACCTTAATCCAATAGAAAATCTGTGGTCAGACTTAAAGAGTGCTGTTCACAAGCGCAAACCATCCAACTTGAAGGAGCTGGAGCAGTTTTGCAAGGAGGAGGAATGGGCAAAAATCCCAGTGGTAAGATGTGGCAAGCTCATAGAGACTTATACAAAGCGACTTGGAGCTGTGATAGCTGCAAAAGGCGGCTCTACAAAGTATTGACTTTAGGGGGGTGAATAGTTATGCACATTGACTTTTTCTGTTTATTTTTCTTATTTGTTGTTTGCTTCACAAAAAAAAAAAAATCTTCAAAGTTGTGGGCATGTTCTGTAAATTAAATGATGCAAATCCTCAAACAATCCATGTTAATTCCAGGTTGTGAGGCAACAAAACACAAAAAATGCCAAGGGGGGTGGATACTTTTGCAAGGCACCGTACGCCCAAAGAACACACAGAATTAAAAGTGGATACCTAGCTGCAAACTGACATTTAATTGTCTTTTAATGGCTTTTAAAGGCAGCACATACACTTATGACATGTACCACTTATGGTGTGTTTGGAGGTGCATTGTATAGCAGCCATGGAGGAAATCAGCCTCTCATGAGCGCTCAAATGTTTTTCCTGTCACACAGATACAGAAAATACCCTAACGTTACATCAAAAGATGCCCCTTAAACAATATCAGATAGAAATACATAAAAAAACACACATTTATGTAAACTGTGCAAACTGGTGTGAAGATACAAATTGTTAGAAAAATATTTAGCTGCCAAAAAGCGCTCCATCAGCACTGCCAAACAACCTGTACAAATTATGTAGGTCACTGCCTGCTTCATCAGGAGCCAAGCTGAATGGAACCATATAAAACAACTTATCATGTGGATATGCATCTTAAATTATCCCAAGCGTGCTCTATAGAAGAAAGACAATCAACTTGGGTACAAAACAATAAAGCTGCTTTCCGATAGCATCATACCAAGAGCTAATACTGTAAACCTAAATTGGCGGTGGACTGGGTACTTTAACTAGTAATTTTGAATTGCCCCTGTCCTTTTCACAAGAGTGTTCGTTCAATCCTAGTGCTCCAGGGTGGTGTATAGCAGGCCGTGATACCATATGAAAGAAAAATAAAAGTGGAACTTTGGGTAAAATAAAGAATGACATACTGTGCAGTCTGCTGCTAGCACCAACATGGAAATATTGCAGTACCCGACTGGTGACACTCACAGAATATAACAGCGGTGTGACCTAAGATGATAGTCTCAGAGAAGCCAACAACGTCTCTCTCAAGTGCGGTGCAGCCTGGCTGGTCTGTACCCAGATGGGTAGGTCTACAGCAGTGGCGGCTGGTGCTCCAATTTTTTGAAAAAAATAAAACATCAATTGCCGCCACTGTGCCCATCAAACGCCGCCAGTGTGCCCCAAATGCAGCCAGTTTGCCCCCAAATGCAGCCAGTTTGCCCCCTCAAATACAGTTTGCCCCCTCAGGCAAAATCAGGAAGCCTATTAGAGCCTCTCGCTCTAATTAGGCACTTCCAAAATATAGCCACCGCTGTTATACAGATGGCCGGCGCTCAACAGGGGGCCGGAAACCTGAATAGAGGGCGGCGGCGGCAGCGGCGACAAAAATTTAGACTAATAAATTATTTTAAAAACCCTGTCGTTTTTTTTTATTAACTTAACACTTTGCCTCCAGGTGAATGGGTAGGGGTACGATGTACCCCATATCCATTTCACTTAGGGTGGGGGGCGGTATCTGGGGGCCCCCTTATTTGAGGGGGCTCCCAGATTCCGATAAGCCCCCTATCCGCAGACCCCGACAACCAACGGCCAGGGTTGTCAGGGAAGAGGCCCTGTCCTTATCAACATGGGGACAGGGTGCTCTGGGGTGGGGGGGCCCCGCAGTGCGCCCCCCTGCCCCAGAGCACCCAACCCCCCCCCCCATGTTGAGGGCATGCGGCCTGGTACGGCTCAGGAGGGGGGAGGGCGCTCGCTCGTCCCCACTCCTTTCCAGGCCGGCTGGGTAGCGTGCTTTGGATACAGGTCTGGTATGGATTGTAGGGGGACCCCCTATGTCGGTTTTTCGGCGTAGGGGGGGTCTCCTTACAACCCATACCAGACCTAAGGGCCTGGTATGCTCCTTGGGGGGGGAACCCATGTCGTTTTTTTATTCAAAAGTTGGCGTGGAGTTCTCCCTCTCAGGAATGCATACCAAATGCCGCACCTAGAATTGGCGGGAATCCAAGTCGGATCCCCGTCGCTTCTATGACGTGCTCACTGGAATGTGCTTTGTCTATTCCAGCAAGTACGAGATGTCGGCACCATGTCGCCGAAAATCAGCGCGATGCTGTCGTGCTAGAAACACATTCTCGGCAACATGTACTGTACCTGACAGATGGAAAACCTGTCCCTACGCTACCACTCATGAAATACGTGGCAAACCCGGGAGCCAGGGGCTTCAATAGACTCTGTACAAGAATGAAGAGAGGGTGCACCAACCTTGAGCATTACCCAAGTAATATTTATTCAAATCAAAAAGAAAGAACCCCTCAGGGTTCCTTTCATTGGACACTTCTGGCACTCCTCGTTGCCCGTAGGAATATTTTATTCCACTGGATTTCTTCCACCCCCCCCGACCTTATCTGGGACAATTAGAAATCTCAAGATTCTACTTTTTCGAGAGAAACTGGATTCTAGGTCCCCATCCTACATCCTACATCGTGCAATAAATTTGACAAAAAATGGTCACCTTTTATCGACAAATGCCTGACGTCCTCGGAAAAGAAATACCTACAGTCTTGTCCCTTCTTATTTGTAGAAAAGGACTGCTAAACAATTGGAAGTTTTTTTTCCAACTACAATTCCATCTAACATTTTCCCAACCTCATAGGTAACCTCCTGCTATGCGGACTATATGAGTAGACTTCACTTTATTCTAATTCTTTATGTTAACTTTTTTCTTTCTTTTTACAGGATGTTGAGATCACTGGGTTTTAAACTTTTTCTAATGTATTTTGTTATCTGCTGACACAAAGGTTTTTGTCCCGGGCTACCGCGAGGGAACGGCGACCTGCGGTCTCCCTCCTCATGATCGGCATTAACACCTCTATTTTCCATCTCACTCTTTTCTCTTCTCTGGTCATCTTTTTCGCGTTGCTAACAATGTCCTCTTTCTTCCTATTTCCTCACCCCCCCTATCTCCACTTGATCTTTCTTCTCTTATTTTCTTTTATTTTTTTTTTTCAAAAATAGAAAAATCGTGGTGTCTGTTCATTCATGCTTTTTTTATTTTTCACAGCCATATTTGCACCTATATTTAGGTTGCTTTGCATGTAAATTTGTCTTTCATGTTGAAGTTCTCTCAATAAAATATTATACAAAAAAAAAAAAAAGAAAGAAACATACTCACAAACAAGTGGATTATAAAAGCATATCAGAGTCCACAATGGACAAAAAGCAACCAGGTCACCAGGGCTGTGTCCACCTACCAGATGGCTGACGCGTTTGAGGGGGGATCCAATCTTCCTCAGAACACCTGGAAGGCCCCCAGAGCGTCGGCCATCTGGAAAGTCCTCCAGCGTGTTGGACACAGTCATGTCGACCTGGTTGCTTTTTGTCCATTGTGGATATGCTTTTATAATCCACTGGTTTGTGAGTATGTTTCCTTCTTTTTGATTTGAATAAATATTACTTGGTTAATTAATGCACAAGGTTGGTGCGCCCTCTCTTCACTCTTTTACAGCGTTTCTATTGGGTATTCCATGACCTTTGGAGGGCAGCAAGGCCTTGCATGTACTGGGAGCTGTAATAATTCCAGGCTTCTTCCATTGCCATTGCACTAATTGTTGAGTGCAGGAGATTTTGTTTGACTGCGATTCCCCTTAAATAGACTCTGCCTGACTCCAAGATGGCCAAAGTCACATAGGGGGCCAGCATCCAATCAGATGCTGTTCCTCTGGGACCGAGGAAACCATAGAGGAACTAGGCTCCTCCTCCACCTGCATTGCCGCAGACAAGCACCACCTATATTGGAGAAAATAGACTGCACCTGCCTACAAGTCCAGTCTCTGACGAACTAACACTGACTGGGGGAACATGGATGATGTGGGAAAGGTCTAACTAGGACTAAACTAACTAGCACTAAACAGGGGAGGTGGACACAGGGAGTGACCAATATCACCTTAGTAAACAAGCTGCAATGGCTAAAAAAACACCACTAGAACCCAGCATACTGCAGACAAATTATAACCCTATGCAGCTTAATACAACACAGAAAATTTTAATGAACGTGGGGCAGAACACTTGAATAAAAACATCACCACTTCTACATCTCATAATAAAAATAATTATTTTTTTATCAAGCTCTACACCTATCAAGAAAGTTTATTCCGATGTAGTATAAATAACTAAACCAGAAACCAAAATTGAAAGATTGAAAATCAGGGTAATACTGCGCTCCTGAACTATAGAAAAAGCGTCAAAATGTTATTCCAAAACTCGCAGAACACTACTCAACCCTCCTCCATTAAAGCCACCCATGGGGTCCCCCACACATGCATTTCCCTGCTAGAAATTGACTTAATGTGCAGTTACAGTTAGACAGGTTAGAATTTATTTTTGTTCTCCGTCTTTTCTTTTTTTTTTTTTTGTGTCGTGGAAAACCTGCCCAAGTTGTTGAATGCTAGAAATGCTATTTATGCCTTTCTGATGATCAAATTGTAATAGATCTGGTAGGAGTCAGCTTGAAAGCTGCCTGCTGTGTGGACTCGCACTACCTGCATAAAAGTACTCCAATTGAGGCTGCTTACCCCAGGAGACTGCGAAAGCAAAGCTGCTGTCATACACTTGGCATATTAAAAGTTCAGCTTTATTTCAACATCTATTGCAAACAGGTAAAAAAAATTGTGCTGTAAGCCCACAAGGCACTCTGAAAGTGTACCTGCCAGCATTTTTAGAGTCTTCAAATGAAAAGCCATACCAGTCATACCATAAAATGCATGACCGTACTTTTGCTAATCTGGAAATTCTCTTCTTTACCTACCTTGAAAGAGATGAGGTACGGGGTTTCCAGCTGCCATGGGTATGAGGCAAATCTTGTAGGCTCAAGATTTACGCTCTGGGAGAAGTTATGTGCAGATTTCCGTAGGAGTTTTTTTTATATATCTAAATCATAATGCATTGCATGGCTTTTAAACTATGTCTAACAGGTTGGAAGCGCCAAGTACTACACTGAGAGCGGTCCAGGGTGTGTTTAGATGGATGGCGGGTCGCAGCGATGGTAATGGCAGATGGACTGGATAGTGACTACTAGTGTTGAGCAGAATACGCCATATTCGATTTCGCGATATATCTCGAATATATAGTCGAATATTCGAGATATATTCGCTAAATTCGAATATTCGTGATATTTTATCGAAATGAAATGATTGCGAATTTTCGCTATTGCGAATGCGAAAATAATTGCGAATTTTCGATAACTGCGGTAGGAGCACTCTGATTGGCTCAGAATATTCGTGATATTTTACAATACAAAATAATTGCGAATATTCGGCAAATGCGGAAGGAGCACTCTGATTGGCTCAGAATATTCTTGATATTTTACAATACAAAATAATTGCAAATATTCGGCAAATGTGGAAGGAGCACTCTGATTGGCTCAGAATATTCTTGATATTTTACAATACAAAATAATTGTGAATATTCGGCAAATGCGGAAGGAGCACTCTGATTGGCTCAGAATATTCTTGATATTTTACAATACAAAATAATTGCAAATATTCGGCAAATGCGGAAGGAGCACTCTGATTGGCTCAGAATATTCTTGATATTTTACAATAGAAAATAAAAAGTGTTTTGCATTGGTGGTGATTCTTTACTCTATCCATCTGTCACAGCCGTTTGTCAATCAAACACCTTGAAGATTGAACACGTTCATGCTGCATGCTTTGGACTTTTTTTCACTTCACATATCAAAGACATTTTTATGAAAGATTATTTTTCTATTATTGGGACTATATTTCTTTATATATTTGTTTCACTGTGTATTTCACAAGTTATTTGCGCTTGCTTATTTTATAATTTGCCCACATGTCTTGTCACTAGACATATTTTTTATTCTTGTAGAGCGACTCCATTTTCTGTCTTGTATTAATTTATGTTGTATAACATTTTTGAGTTGCTGCTGTATTCTCCCCTTTTTTTAAGGTATGCGCAATTTTTTCCTTCTTACAAAAAAAAATAATATCAAACATACAAATATTCATAACAGAAACATACACAAAGCCCCCCCCCCCTTTTGCATCAGAGACAATCAGAGTTCTCCTACCACAGTTATTGAAAATTCGCAATCATTTTCGCATTCGCATTAGCGAAAATTCGCAATTTTTATTTTTTTATATTCGGCAACATTAAAGGATCGCCTCAGCTTAGCTACTCGGCCCAGGGTCTCTAATCATACCAGCAATGCTTTTAGACGTCGATAGGATGTGATCTGTTTTAAAAATAAAATTGAAAAAATGCGAATATTCGGAATTGCGAATATTCATTGCGAAATTCGAAATATATCGCGAATACTCGAATATGCCATATTCGAGCCGAATATTCGCAATACGAATATTCGTGAGCAACACTAGTGACTACCCAGCAATCGAAAGAAGCTGATCTACCGCTGTATGTGACCACAATAGACCAGGACTGAAGGGGGCTGTTGACAAGCTGTAGCTCAATGCGAGAAGCTGCTCACGTCCGGCCAGTAGCGATGACATCACTCGCTTTGTTGGAACTGCGAGAAACGGAAGCCACTGGTAGAACACCTCACAGTGCCTGGGATGCTGCACCTGCACCAGACCACGGAATTAATTTATTACTAACTTGACAAGGCGCAGGCACGCAATACATGTCATCATTGTGGCCCACTATCGCAGGTACATTATTTCCTGCAGGAAGGCCACCTGACGCAGTATATGTACATGGGGCGGTCCTTAAGGGGTTAATGGGATGTGTGGCCTAATTGAGATTCCCCAGTGTTCTGTCTTTTCTCTTTTTTTATAAATACGTTATTGGTTTTTCCAACAAGAAAAGAACAATGTAGCAGACAAAATGAACATGTTTAGGTATATCCTGAAGAATCAGGTAGGACCAAGAACTGGTAGACTAATGCATTCCAGTCCCTTCAGTATCACCCCTCCTCAGCTCCAACACGGAGAGAGAGAATGAGGAGAGCCAGGCGGGATGAGGGTTCCGATGTCATACCCTCTGGGAGAGAGGCGAAAGAGCCAAGACCGTGATCCAGTGAGGGCTGGATATAACACATTGCAATTCAAAGAGCACGTATCTAGGGGTTTGGGAGAAGAAAGGATCATGGTTCAGAGACTATGGATGGATCACAGGCTAAAAGAGGTACATATATGTTTTTGCAGCATTACACCAAGGTAATTATATGGGCTAGGGTTTAAGGGCAAGTAGTCGGTCAGCCTCTATTGCTGATGGTTGACATAGAAGTGGAGCGAAAAGAAGGTGAGAATGGGGTGGTATGAGAGCAAATGTTGTTGAAATGGGGGGGCAACACCCATTGAGGTTAGTAGCTGGAAGGGTGAAGATTCCAAGGGGTGTGGGTGATGCTTGACTCAAGCTTAGGTTTATGCATTTCTTATCCGGGTCTTAAGGAGAGTGTAAACCAGCAGGAAGAAGGGGGTTCCAGTAGATGTTGAAGAGGGGCATGGGGTCCAAGGAAGGTAGGACGTTGGTAGTGTGTTAGTGATCAAAGATGACCATTTGCGTTGGAAGCGGGGTGATGGAACACGCCTGGATAGGTATGCATCAAGGTTTTCTTTATCCAGCAGGGATGTGAGATCATTTTTTACATCCTGGATTGAAGGGGGGCTGGGGGAGGACCATTTCTTGAGTATTGCACTTCTGGCTAACATTAAACAGGACGATAACCAAGCTATATTTCATTGACCGATTTCTTGCCGAGTATTTGAGCCTTTTGTTGAGGGGGTTTTCAGGTGACCAAAAAGCAAGGGAAAGATGTCTTTCGTGGGGGGGGGGGGGGGGATGTCCCGTGACCTGTAGTGCAAGGTATTCCACCTTACACGACAGGAGGAGATATGAGGGCAGAGGAGATATGAGGGCAGAGGAGATATGAGGGCAGAGCCAAAGTCTATGAAGCAAAGAAGGTCTCTCCTGGCTGCACAGGGGGCATAGGTGTTTGTGAGATTGTTGAGTTGGTGGCAAGGAAGGGATGTAGGCACGGTGCATTATTTTTACCTATTGTTCTCTCCAGGATTTATTGGTTACATATGAGCAGGTAGAGTTATATCCACTTATGATGCAACTCATTGCTGAGTTAAGGTCAGAGTTCCATAATGCAACAGATGTTGCCAGTAAGGGTTTGCTGAGACGTGTGTTATGAGGTTTGTAGATGTCAGAGATTTTGAATTTTTGCTGTTCCAGTAAAGCATCCAGAATAGAATTATGAAAACGTTGGATTTTGTTCGGGCATAGACTAGAGACATGTTGAACAGCTTGATGGATGAGCAGAAAGTGGTGTTGCGGAAGCTTGTAGTAGGCCAATGTTTGGGAGACCGGTTTACCTTTTTCTGTATGGGAGTAGAATAATTGAGAGAAGTGTTTCAGCTTTGCTGGGCCCAGATTTTGAGTCCTGAGTGAGATGTGGTAGATGAGAAGGGTGGATTCTCGTGGATTGGAAGGTGTTTGGGGACCCATGGGGAGAGGTTTAATTTGCGTCAGATGTTGTCAAAGGCTTTCTCCGCGTCTAGGGAAATTATGGCTATATCGTCATTGATATTGGACCTGGCATGTTCGAGTACTGTGAGAACTTTGCGAATGTTAGAGGACGCGGATCGGCCTTGTGTGAAGCCAGCTTGAGCTGGGTGGATAAGGGTTTGCAGGATTTTGGCCAGTCTGTTGGCTATGATTTTGAAGAGGATTTTAGAGTCTAAATTGAGTAGTAATATTGGCTTATAGGAGTTGGGTTCTGAAGGATCTTTTCCTTTTTTGGCAATCAACTTAATGTGGGCTTGGTAGGCGAACTGTAGGTAGCTCCCGCTTTGGAGGATTGACTGGTATACCCTTGCCAAAGTGGGGACAAGCGTGCGGGACATACATTTGAAGAACTTATTTTTTTAATTTCCTGCTCAGTGATTGGGGAGTTGAGTTGGGCCAGGAGAGTTGGATCGATATGAGGAAGTGGAACTTTCTTTAGGAATTCCTGAGCAGCATTCAGGTCGGAGGGTTCTGGGCTATACAGTGCGTTCTAATATTGTTCAAGAATGGAGCTGATATCAGTGGGAGAGGTGCATGAGTTTCCTTGGGTATTATTTCAAGGAGGTTATGTGTGTGGGCACATGTGTGCCTTTGCACAGCTTCGCTTGTAATTTCCATGATTTGTTACCAAACTTATGGTATTGTAGTTAGGAATATGATTTATGTATGCATTCTTGAGCGACCGCCTATTGGTGGAAGATTGTTTTGGCTTTGTGCCAAAACTCATGGTGCGAGGGGGTATTGTTAGTGGATAGCTGAGCCTGGGAATGTTGCAGGTGGTCACTGGCTTCCCGAAAGCTTCTAAGGACCTTTGTTTGTATAGGGTGGCAAAGGCAATAATCCTCATTCGTAGGACGGTTTTGCCTGCATCCCAGAACAGGTTGGGGTCTGAGCAGTGTGGGGCATTGGTCGAAGTGTACTCTGTCCATGTCTCATGCAGGGTTTTCTGAAGATCTGTGTTTTTGACCAGGATTGTGGGGAGGCGCCAAATTATTGTGGTGGGTGGAGGGCTGAAGTCACATAGTAATATGGATACTGGGGCATGGTCGGATATGGCATGTCATGTATTAGAGTCTCTGACATTTTTGTGAGCAGTGAGGAGTTGCATAGTAGATAGTCTATTCTAGATCGAGTGTGGTGGAGGGTGTGTAAAAAGAGTATTCCCTGCCTTCCGGGTGTGATAGATGCTACGGATCAGTAAGTTGAAGGGCTGCTGCAAAAGAGTTTAGTAGGGTTGTGGTGGGTTGATACCTGTGTTGTGAGGTGGGATTACCCCTGCATGTGTCTTCTTGCGTGTCCATTACTGTGTTACATTTTAGGTGGCGGAGTATCGCCATGCATTTGTGAGCGAAGTCCTTTGACATTCCATGAAACAATTGTCATTGTGTCAAGCGGAAATAGAGCTGGGTTAGCGCAAGGTGTGTGACAATTGTTAGTGGTCCTAACGGGTGATTATATGGTCTGGGTCAGAGATAAAGGGAAGGAGAGGGGAGGAAGGGGGTGGGTATGAACACCAGGCTAGGTGAAGGGGTAATGTAAGTGCATTGAGAAAGTGGTGTAGGAACAGAGAGGGTACAACCAAAATAAATCTCACAATTTATGGGAAGCCAAGACTTAGCTTTTTTCCTCACGTACTGTAGCAATCACCATAGGACAGCGTTACCGGGGAGGGGGACTTGTGTATTCGGTGGGCTGATTAGGTATTAGTAGGTCATCTAACGATACAGATCAGTACAGATCGGTATCATGTTGCACGTCCGTCCGGAAGCCAGATGGCTAGGCACACAGTTAACCCTTTGATCACCCTAGATGTTTAACCTTAAACGTGCGGTTTGTTTAGTTCTGAATTAAAATTCTGACAAATTTGTATTTTTCGGAAATTCAGATGTATCCAAATTTTCTAATTAGAATAGTACCGAAGTTAAACGGATCCGAAATAACGGAAAAAAAATTGGGATGAAATTCAAATAGTTTTCAAATACTTTTTGAATAGTTTTCAAATTCTAATCGTTTTCAAATTCAAAAAGTTTTCGAATTCAAATCGTTTTCCAATTTCTAAAGAGAATAAAATAAATTAGAAAATAAAGTAATAGTATAAGTATACATATATATATATATATATATATACTGTGAGCTAGATTCAGGTACGATTTACGCTGGCGTATCTATTGATACGCCATGTAAGTTAAAAGTTGCGCCGTCGTATCTATGCGCGCTATTCAGGGAACTAGATACGCCTGAATTCCTGCTTCATCCGACCAACGTAAGTGTTAGTACTCCGTCGTATCTAGGGTGCATATTTACGCTGGCCGCTAGGGGCGCTTCCGTAGATGTACGCGGAGAATATGTAAATGAGCTATATACACCGATTCACGAACGTACTTGCGCCCGCTACACCGTTTACGTAAGGCTTACGGCCGGCGTAACGTTACCCCTGCTATATGAGGCAGAGCCAATGTTAAGGTATGGACATCGGAACAGCCGTCAAATTTTGCGCTGTTTACGTAAGTGTTACGTGAATGGGGCTGTGCGTAGTTTACGTTCACGTCAAAAGCATTGAGCCAACGTTTCTTAGGGAGTATATGCAACGTGATTCTGAGCATGCGCCGTACGAACGGCCATTCATTTACATGGGGACATGGCTAATTTAAATGAAGCATGCCCCCTACCTGCCTATTTTGAATTAGGGGGGCTTACGCCGGCCTATTTACACTACGTCGGCGCAACGTACGGCGCCAGATCTTTGAGAATACTGGTCTGGGCTCCCTATTTTACGTCGGCGTAGTGCATATGAGATGCGCTACGCCGGCCAAAAGATGCGCCGAGCTACCTGAATCTAGCTCAATATATATATATACACAGTACAGACCAAAAGTTTGGACACACCTTCTTAACCACTTGCCCACCAGGTTAATTCTGGCACTTCTCTCCTTCATGTGAAAATCACAATTTGTTTGCTAGAAAATTAATCAGAACCCCCAAACATTATATATATTTTTTTAGCAGACATCCTAGGGAATAAAATGGCAGTCATTGCAATACTTTTTGTCACACCGTATTTGCGCAGCGGTCTTACAAGCGCACTTTTTTTGGATAAAAATCACTTTTTTGAATTAAAAAATAAGACAACAATACATTTTGCCCAATTTTTTTATATATTGTGAAAGATAATGTTACGCCGAGTAAAATGATACCCAACATGTCACGCTTAAAAATTGCGCCCGCTCGTGGTATGGCGTCAAACTTTTACCCTTAAAAATCTCGATAGGCGACGTTTAAAAAAATTCTACAGGTTGCATTTTTTGAGTTGCAGAGTAGGTCTAGGGCTAGAATTATTGCTCTCACTCTAACGATCGCGGCGATACCTCACTTGTGTGGTTTGAATACCGTTTTCATATGCGGGCGCTACTCGCGTATGCGTTTGCTTCTGCGCGCGAGCTCGTCGGGACGGGGCGCTTTAAAAATAATTTTTTTGGTTTTCTTATTTATTTTTATTTAGTTTTATAATTTTTTACACTGAAAAAAAAAAAAAAAAATTGATCACTTTTATTCCTATTACAAGGAATGTAAACATCCCTTGTAATAGAAAAAGCATGACAGGTCCTCTTAAATATGAGATCTGGGGTCAAAAAGACCTCAGATCTCATAATTAGACTTAAATGCAAAAAAAAAATAAAAAAAAAAAAAATGTCATTTTTTCAAATGACAAAAAAAAAAATGTTTCTTTAAGAGGCTGGGGCGGGACTGACGTTTGACCGTCACTTCCGCCCAGCAGAGCTATGAGGACGGGTGAAGGAGATTTCTCCTTCAGTCCCGTCCCCCGCTCAGCTGCCGGACACATCCGATCCCCTCCGCCGCTACCCGACGGCTCCGGTAAGCGGCGGAGGGGCGCGGGAGAGCGGCGGGAGGGGGGGGCCCTCTCCCGCCACCCGATAACGGCGATCTCGCGCGAATCCGCCGCGGAGACCGCCGTTATCGTGTACACCACCGCCCCCTGAAAAGATGAATATCTCGGTTGTGGCAGCAGCTGCTGCCGTTATCGAGATATTCAACTTTAAAAAGAGGACGTCTTTTTGACATGGGGCGGTGGTCAAGAGGTTAATCAAAGACTTTTCTTTATTTTCATGACTATGAAAATTGTAGATTCACACTGAAGGCATCAAAACTATGAATGAACACATGTGGAATTATACATAACAAAAAAGTGTGAAACAACTGAAAATATATTTCATATTCTAGGTTCTTCCCACCTTTTGCAGCAGACACTTCCTAGAACTGGTAGGAGGAGACTGTGTGAATCAGGCCTTCATGGTAGAATATCTGCTAGGAAACCACTGCTACAGAAAGGCAACAGCAGAAGAGACTTGTTTTGGGATAAAGAACACAAGGAATGGACATTAGACCAGTGGAAATCTGTGCTTTGGTCTGATGAGTCCAAACTTGAGATCTTTGGTTCCAACCCCGTGTCTTGTGCGACGCAGAAAAGGTGAACGGATGGACTCTACATGCCTGGTTCCCTACCGTGAAGCATGGAGGAGGAGGTGTGATGGTGTGGGGGTGCTTTGGCTGGTGACACTGTTGGGGATTTATTAAAAATTGAAGGCATACTGAACCAGCATGGCTACCACAGCATCTTGCAGCGGCATGCTATTCCATCCGGTTTGCGTTTAGTTGGACCATTGTTTATTTTTCAACAGGACAATGACCCCAAACACACCTCCAGGCTGTGTAAGGGCTATTTGACCAAGAAGGAGAGTGATGGGGTGCTGCGCCAGGTGACTACCTCTTGAAGGCCATCAAGAGAATGCCAAGAGTGTGCCAAGCAGTAATCAAAGCAAAAGGTGGCTACTTTGAAGAACCTAGAATATGAAATATATTTTCAGTTGTGTCACACTTTTTTGTTATGTATAATTCCACATGTGTTCATTCATAGTTGTGATGCCTTCAGTGTGAATCAACAATTTTCATAGTCATGAAAATAAAGAAAACTCTTTGAATGATAAGGTGTGTCCAAACTTTTGTCTGTACTGTATATATATATATATATAATATATTTTTTTTCTATCCTATTCCTTTATTTTCTATTCTTTTTTTATGTCTTTGGAAATTGGAAAACGATTGGAATTCAAAAACTGTTCGAAATTGATTGAAAACTTTTTGAATTAGAAGAATTTAAATTGATTCGAAAACAAATAAACAAAACAAATTTCAAAAACAAATTAAGCGAATGAAACTAATTTAACTAAAATAATTTATGTAAAGAGTCGAAACTAAACAAAACAATTTTTTTTGTTCTTCACATGGCTATTAACCCCTTCCCAGCCAGTGTTATTAGTACAGTGACAGTGCATATCTTTTAGCACTGATCACTGTATAGTGGTCACTGATTCCCACAAAGTGTCAGTTAGTGTCAGACTTCTCACCGCAATAATCGCAATCCCGCTATAAGATGGTGATTCACCGCCATTACTAGTATAGAAAAAATAATACAATTATCAATATACGTCTTATTGGGATTTTTTTACCAAAAAATATGTAGCAGAATATATATTGGCCTTAATTTATGAAGAAATTTGATTTTTTAACATTTTTTTATTGGAAATGTTTTAAAGCAGAAAGTAAAAACTATTTATTTTTTTTTCAACATTTTCGGTCTTTATTTGTTTATATCGCAAAGAATAAAAAAGGCACAGTTGATCCAATACCACCAAAAGAAAGCTCTATTTATGGGACAAAATGACATACATTCTATTTATGTACATGTTGCATGACCGCGCAATTGTCAGTTAAAGTAACACATTGCCGTATCGCAAAAAGTGGCCTGGTCATTAACCGGTTCCTTCCCGACCAGCTCACACAGATATACTGCGGCAGAATGGCTCTCCTGGGCGAAATCCTGTACATATACGACGTCGCCCAGGAGAGCCAGCAGAGGGTGTGCACGGCATGGAACCCGATGGCCCGTGGCCGGGCATCGCACGATCACCGTGCACAAAGAGGAGCAAGGGGGTTTGTGCGTGTAAACACACAAATCCCCATGCTGTCTGAGGAGAGAGGGACAGATTGTGTTTTCTACAATGTAGAAAAAAATGATCTGTTATCTCCTTTAGTGAGGTTCCCCATCCCCCCACAGTTAGAACACACAATAGGGAACACAGTTAACTCCTTGATCGCCTCCTAGTTGGTAACCCCCTTGCCCTCCTTTGTTTATCGCACACAAAATAAAAACCACAGAGGCGATTACTGGTAAATACCACCAAAAGAAAGCTCTATTTGTGGGAAAAAAAGGACGTCAATTTTGTTTAGGTACAACGTCGCATGCCGGCGCAATTGTCAGTTAAAGCGATGCAGT
Source organism: Rana temporaria (assembly GCF_905171775.1). NCBI lineage: Eukaryota > Metazoa > Chordata > Amphibia > Anura > Ranidae > Rana > Rana temporaria. Next base: position 31,393,373 of record NC_053489.1, on the reverse strand, counting down.
GCCGTATCACAAAAAACGGCCTGGTCATTGAGCAGCCAAATTATCCGAGGTCTAGTGGATAATACATCTGGGAATATTTCCTACTAATATTTTGCTTAATTAACATTTGAAGCGTGCCTGTAACAAGTGAAAGTTAATCAAGAACATGTATGGCGGTTTGAAACCAGGTAGAAACTCCTTTTTATTCTCTTGGCCCAATTCTTGAATAAGTTGTAGTGGAAAATGATCAGTCTGGTTGCTTTTTTCACATCAATTTAGGAAACGACAGATACCTAGGAATTAAAAAAAAAAAAAAAATATATATATATATATATAATATATATATACACACACACACACACATATATATATATATAATTTATTAATATATATATATATATTCCTTTCCAGACTGTGGTTTGTTATTTCATTAGAGATTGCAATTTTTTTTTAAATAAAATAAATGAATATATAATAATATATAATAATATTATTCTTAATACATAAAAATAATATACCGTATTTATCGCGGTATAACGCGCTCCCGCGTATACCGCGCACCCCTAAAGTGGCCCCCAATCCTGTGGAAAAAACTTTTTTTTTGTACTTACAGTTTTGGTGTCTTGCGCGGCGTCCATCGGCGGCCTCGTCGGGTCCGGCGTCCTTCTGCGGCTTCGGGTGTCCTCTTCGGCGGGTCCGGCGTCCTTCTGCGGCTTCGGGTGTCCTTCTGCGGCTTCGGGTGTCCTTCTGCGGCGGGTCCGGTGTCCTCTTCGGCGGGTCCGGCGTCCTTCTGCGGCGTCCTCGCGTCCTCCCCGCTTGTTTCCCACGCCGAGTTTTGAATACTGCGCCGACATATACAGAGCGCAGTACACTCGTGTATTGTCGGCAATGCTCGGTCTACCCGCCGCTGGACGTCTGCACGTCCAGGACCGTGTGCGCGGAAGGAGCCGAGACTGGCTCGACTATACTGAGTGTACTGCGCTCGGTATATGTCGGTGCAGTATTCAAAAGTCGGCGTGGGAAAGCGGTATCGGCGTATACCGCGCACCCATGATTTTGCCCTGATTTTCAGGGCAAAAAAGTGCGCGGTAATAACGCCGATAATTCGGTAAATCCTGAAAATATCCTTATTTTTATTAGCACACGTGCATCTGAGCTCAGAGTGCGGTAAGTAATCCCCATTCTCCTGACACATACTCTACCTTATTTGATTACATCTGAATGATTAATTATACATAACATGCTAAATTACCACCCAGGATGGGAGACATGTTAAGATATGTTTGATTTCCACCTGGGTGGTAAGTTTTAATCCACTTTGTTCAGTGCTCATTAAATAAACGTTAACACGTGGGAAACGAGTATGTAAAGGAGATTGCTCATTAATCACCCTAAATGAAATGCAACAGCAGCTTTCCAAAACACGTGGTGAATGCTCTTCCCCAAAATCTCAGTATCATACCTTACTTTTTTTTTTTTTAAACATGTAACATATTACATTTTTTATTTACTTTATTTTATTTTTTATTACTTTATTTTATAGTATTACATGTATTTACCGTTCTTAAAAAAAGTATGTATTATTAAATATTGTTATTATTATATATTATTTTATTTTATATTATTATTATTTTAGTTTTAGTTTTTTATTTTATGAAATTTTCATCATAACATTTTGTAGAAATTTACAAAAAAAAAAAAAAAAAAAAGGCAAAAAAGAAAGTGAACCACCCCCCCCCAAAAAAAAAAAAAAACACAATTCACAACTTAATAATATACAGTAGGGCTCACGTATAGAGCCTTACGTATGCTTAAAGATATAATCTTAACATAAATTGCCATAAGAAGTATGTGAAATAGAATTGCAAATATATTTTAAGAAATAGCTAATGTGGAGAAGAAAGCAAAAAGTGAAAAAAAAGGAAGAAAAAAAAAAAAAAAGAGAAGATGACGAAAAGAGGGGGAAAAAAATGGCATGGGCCTGTCGATGTCCAATTCTGTATAAAAAAATATGATTTTGGGGTCAGGTGGAGGAATTCTAAGATAGGAAGGTTGTAAATCAGGGTTTTTCAAATTAAAATGATTATGTTATTATTTTCATTTATTTTTATTTTTCCTTATTGTAATTTGATTTGTTTTTACAACTTTATTTTATCTTTCCATTTAGAATTCTTAATTGTTTATGTTTTTTTTCTGGTCTTTTCTCTTTTATGTTACATTTTTTATTTTACTTTTTAGTTGTTATATTCATGCTTTTAATCTGATACTTTTAGTTACCTTATTTATAACCTTATCTACTTTCATTAAATTTTTATTATTTAAATTATTTTCGCTTCTTTTTTTATACTGAAATTAGCTTGCTGCTATTGTTTTTATATTTAATGTTTCAATTCATAATTCTTAATTGTTATAATGCTTTTCCTACTTTTTTTTATATTGCTATTTATTATAGTTTGCAGTTTTATTTTATTGTCATGAGTATTTTGCTTTTTTTTTTTTTTTTTAATAAACTTGTCAAGTCTTGTCAATGATCTAAGTGTGTTTAGTGCACTGTCTTTTTATTTATTTTTATTTTTTTCTGAAGCAAATGCACAGCAAATCTCAGATAAATTATGTCCCTTTCATATGTATTTTTCTTTCTTTTTTTTTTTTTTATAAATTTGTCAAGTCCTTGTCAATGATCTAAGTGTGTTCATTGTACTGTCTTTTTAATTTTTTTTTTTTTTTTTTAACTACTTGCCGTCGCCGCACCGTCATAATACGTCCACAAGGTGGCTCTCCTAGGCGAGATCACGTATTATGACGTCCTACCTTTTAGCCGCCACTAGGGGGCGCACGCTGCGCCGCCGGAGGCGCGCGCGCGCGCCCCCGCTCGCCCCCGACTCCCGTGCGTGTGCCCGGCGGGCGCGATCGCCGCCGGGCACACGCGATCGCTCGGTACAGAGCGGGGAACGGGAGCTGTGTGTGTAAACACACAGCTCTCGTTCCTGTCAGCAGGGGAAATGCTTTTCTTCGGTTCATACAATGTATGAACCGAGGATCAGTGTTTCCCCTAGTGAGGCCACCCCCCCCCCCACAGTAAGAACACACCCAGGCATACTTAACCCCTTCCTCGCCCCCTAGTGTTAACCCCTTCACTGCCAGTGGCATTTTTATAGTAATCTAATGCATTTTTATAGCACTGATCGCTATAAAAATGCCAATGGTCCCAAAAATGTGTCAAAAATGTCCGAAGTGTCCGCCATAATGTCGCAATACCGAAAAAAAAATCGCTGATCGCCGCCATTACTAGTAAAAAAAATATTAATAAAAATGCCATAAAAATACCCCCTATTTTGTAAACGCTATAACTTTCGCGCAAACCAATCAATAAACGCTTATTGCGATTTTTTTTTACGAAAAATATGTAGAAGAATACGTATCGGCCTAAACTGAGGAAAAAAAATGTTTTTTTATATATTTTTGGGGGATATTTATTACAGCAAAAGTAAAAAATATTCATTTTTTTCAAAATTGTCGTTCTATTTTGTTTATAGCGCAAAAAATAAAAACGCAGAGGTGATCAAATACCACCAAAAGAAAGCTCTATTTGTGGGAAAAAAAGGACGCCAATTTTGTTTGGGAGCCACGTCGCACGACCGCGCAATTGTCTGTTAAAGCGACGCAGTCCCGAATCGCAAAAGTACTCTGGTCTTTGGGCAGCAATATGGTCCGGGGGTAAGTGGTTAAGCAAATGCACAACAAATCTCAGATAAATTATGTCCCTTTCATATGTATTTTGCTTCTTTTTTTAATAAATTTGTCAAGTATTGTCAATGATCTAAGTGTGTTCTGTGTACTGTCTTTTTATTTTATTTTTCTGAGGCAAATGCACAGCAAAATCTCAGTTGTTATATTCATGCTATTATTCTGATACTTTTAGTTACCTTATTTTATTACCTTCATTAAATTTTTATTATTTTAATTTTTTTGCTTCTTTTTTATATTGCAATTTATATGTACTTGCTGCTACAGCTGTTTTTAGGGTTAATGTTTTTAAATCATAATTTTAATTGTTAATAATGCTTTTCCTGCTGTTTTTATGTTCTTATTTAAAGTAGTTTGCAGTTTTATTTTATTGTCATGATGTATTTTGCTTCTTTTTTTTTTTATTATTTATTTTTTCAATAAATTTGCCAAGTCTTGTCAATGATCTAAGTGTGTTCAGTGTACTGTCCTGTTTATTTTTTTTTTTTTATTTTTTTTATGAAGCACATGCACAGCAAATCTCAGATAAATTATGTCCCTTTCATATGTATTTTGCTTCTTTTTTTTCTTTTTTAATACATTTGTCAAGTCTTGTCAATGATCTAAGTGTGTTTCAGTGTACTGTCTTTTTATTTTATTTTTCTGAGGCAAATGCACAGCAAATCTCAGTTTGTTATATTCATGCTATTATTCTGATACTTTTAGTTACCTTATTTTTAGGGCTGTGCAAATTAACTTTTAATTAATCGATTATTCTTAAATTTTTTTGATCGATCAAAATCTTTTTGATCGATTAAAATTCTTTTGATTGGTACTCACCTCTCCGCCGGCTTTTGGGCCTTCAGGGAGTTCCGTCGGAGATCCAGTAACGTCACGGACACCGGCGGGGCTTGCCGTGTCCATCTGAAGGGTTCCTTTGCTGTGCCTTCATATGTGCATGCCGGCGGGACCTTCCTATCTGCCACACGCAAGGGCTGTTACACTTCCCTCTATCACTTCCCTCTATCAACCTGGGATTCTACAACCATCCACTGGGAGTTGTGATAGTTTCCCTTCACGGGACATCTACATGCCGACGGACTGATGTTAACCCCTCCTCATCTGGATTCAGCAGTGGTATCGTTGTACACATTTTTATACCAGTATCATACTTGGCTACATGTTTTATGACTGCTTTTGGTACCATTTGGTATTACTCGCACCATTTTTACAGTTTATGTAGCTACATCGATTTTATCTCCAGTGCAATATTTATTTTGTTACCTACTTGAAGACTATAACATTTTTAATGCTATTCCCATCGAGCGCTGCCTTTGTGTGTTTTTTGTATCCTGCTATCCATTTTTCCAGTGGTTGGTAGCTGCACTGGGAATCAGCCTGCAAGGAGATCAGCTAAAAGTAGTTGGATCTGGTATGTGTGTTGTAATTAATCGAAATTAGTCGATTAATCGATTTTAAAAAAACAAAAACGATTAATCGAACAGAAAATTGTTGATCAGTAACAGCCCTACTTATTTTATTACCTAATTTTTTTTTTGCTTCTTTTTTTATATTGCAATTTATATGTGCTTGCTGCTACTGTTTTATATTTAATGTTTCAATTCATATTTTTTTAATTGTTAATAATGCTTTTCCTCCTTTTTTTTTATATTGTTATTTTATTGTAGTTTGCAGTTTTATTTTATTGTCATGATGTATTTTGCTTCTTTTTTTTTTATTATTTCTTTTTTAATAAATTTGTCAAGTCTTGTCAATGATCTAAGTGTGTTCAGTGTACTGTCTGTTTATTTTTTATTTTTTTTATGAAGCAAACGCACAGCAAATCTCAGATAAATTATGTCCCTTTCATATGTATTTTGCTTCTTTTTTTTTTCTTTTTAATAAATTTGTCAAGTCTTGTCAATGATCCAAGTGTGTTCATTGTACTGTCTTTTTATTTATTTTTTTCTGAAGCAAATGCACAGCAAATCCAGTTGTTATATTCCTGCTATTATTTCTGATACTTTTAGTTACCTTATTTTATTACCTTCATTAAACTTTTATTTAATTTTTTTTCGCTTCTTTTTTATATTGCAATTTATATGTACTTGCTTCTACTGTTTTTAAGGTTAATGTTTCAATTCATAATTTTTAATTGTTAATAATGCTTTTCCTGCTTTTTTGTATATTGTTATTTAAAGTAGTTTGCAGTTTTTTTTTATTGTCATGATGTATTTTGCTTCTTTTTTTTTTATTATTTTTTTTTTTTTAAATTGGCCAAGTCTTGTCAATGATCTAAGTGTGTTTAGTGCACTGTCTTTTTTTTTTTTTTTTTTTTTCTGAAGCAAATGCACAGCAAATCTTCAATAAATGATGTCACTTTCGTATGTATTTTTCTTTCTTTTTTTTTTTTTTAAATACATTTGTCAAGTCTTGTCAATGATCTAAGTGTGTTCTGTGTACTGTCTTTTTATTTATTTTTTTTCTGAGGCAAATGCACAGCAAATCTCAGTTGTTATATTCATGCTATTATTCTGATACTTTTAGTTACCTTTGTTTACCTAATTTGTTTTTGCTTCTTTTTTTATATTGCAATTTATATGTGCTTGCTGCTACTGTTTTTATTATTTAATGTTTCAATTCATAATTTTTAATTGCTAATAAGGCTTTTCCTACTTTTTTCTATATTGTTATTTATTGTACTTTGTGGTTTTATTTTATTGTCATGATGTATTTTGCTTCTTTTTTTTTATTATTTATTTTTTAATAAATTTGTCAAGTCTTGTCAATGATCTAAGTGTGTTCAGTGTACTGTCTGTTTATTTTTTTAATTCTTTTTTATGAAGCAAACGCACAGCAAATCTCAGATAAATTATGTCCCTTTCATATGTATTTTGCTTCTTTTTTTAATAAATTTGTCAAGTCTTGTCAATGATCTAAGTGTGTTCAGTGTACTGTCTTTTTATTTTTTTTTCTGAGGCAAATGCACAACAAATCTCAGTTGTTATATTCATGCTATTATTCTGATACTTTTAGTTACCTTATTTTATCATCTGTTTTTTTTTTTTTGCTTCTGTTTTATATTGCAATTTATATGTGCTTGCTGCTACTGTTTTTATATTTAATGTTTCAATTCATATTTTGTAATTGTTAATAATGCTTTTCCTACTTTTTTTTATATATTGTTATTTATTGTAGTTTGCAGTTTTATTTTATTGTCATGATGTATTTTGCTTCTTTTTTTATTATTATTAATTTTTTAATAAATTTGCCAAGTCTTGTCAATGATCTAAGTGTGTTCAGTGTACTGTCTACTTTTAGTTACCTTATTTTATTACCTTATCTACTTTCATTTAACTTTTATTATTTAATGTTTCAATTCATAATTTTTAATTGCTAATAAGGCTTTTGCTACTTTTTTCTATATTGTTATTTATTGTACTTTGCGGTTTTATTTTATTGTCATGATGTATTTTGCTTCTTTTTTTTTTTTTATAAATTTGTCAAGTCTTGTCAATGATCTAAGTGTGTTCAGTGTACTGTCTTTTTATTAATTTATTAATTTATTTTTTATGAAGCAAACGCACAGCAAATTTCAGATAAATTATGTCCCTTTCATATGTATTTTGCTTCTTTTTTTTTTCTTTTTTTAATACATTTGTCAAGTCTTGTCAATGATCTAAGTGTGTTCTGTGTACTGTCTTTTTTTATTTATTTATTTTCTGAGGCAAATGCACAGAAAATCTCAGTTGTTATATTCATGCTATTATTCTGATACTTTTAGTTACCTTATTTGTTTACCTAATATTTTTTTGCTTCTTTTTTATATGTGTTTGCTGCTACTGTTTTTATATTTAATGTTTCAATTCATATTTTTTAATTGTTAATAATGCTTTTCCTTCTTTTTTTTTTATATTGTTATTTATTGTAGTTTGCAGTTTTATTTTATTGTCATGATGTATTTTGCTTCTTTTTTTTTATTATTTTTTTTTTTTAATAAATTTGTCAAGTCTTGTCAATGATCTAAGTGTGTTCAGTGTACTGTCTTTTTTATTTTTATTTTTTTATTCTTTTTTTTTTCTGAAGCAAATGCACAGCAAATCTCAGATAAATTACGTCCCTTTCATAGCAGCTCCCCTGAGGATTTTCACTCCCATTTCCTCTGTAGAGATATGTCAGAGAAGAGACAGAATGAAAGTGTGAGAGACAACGCAGTGGCAGCAACCATCTATTCTAAAAATACCAATTATGCAAATAGTGTCTAAGAACACATTGAATGTTTGCAGCTCTCGAGGCATAATAGGTTATATTAGAAAACGCTACAAACAATTATCAATTACCAGGACACGGACATTTTGCTTAAACATTTGAGCAATCTTTTTTTTTTTTCTTTTTTTTTTTTTTTAAGACTTTATAGCAAACACTGTTTGCTTGATAAATGTAGAAATTTATTAGCTCTAATCTTCCCCAGCAAATAGACTGGCACTACATGTTGGAATAAAATGAAATATAATAAACGTTTTCTCCCATTATGTAAATGAGCATCTTCTGTCGACGTGCAGAATCGGGGGAAAAAAAAAAAAATACATAAAATGTATCATAAAAATATGTAAATAAATGCCAGTTTAAATTTGAGTTTTATACTCGGGCAAAAACTTATTATTCATATTTGTGGAAGTTGACTTGGCACATTTAAAACTAAATATGATTAATAAGTGATGCTTAACATACATTCAGTTGTAATTGTGAGATTCTGGTATCCTTCCTTTTTAAAGACTCCCGTGAATATTTTTTTTTATTTATTTTTTTTGCTTTTGAGCAAAATGCTGTAATTAAACTTTGGGGTGTAATTTTCTTCAAGAAGAGACACTCGGTTGTCAGAGACTTGGCCCAAGGGAGGAAGGGAGTTGTTAGTAATTTTATTGCCGTGACTATTAAAGAATAAGTAAAGCTAGAGGAAAATGATATATTAGCGCTGTCTCGGGTATCGTCAATTTTGACAAGTTTTTGACACTTTTGCATTATGTTTATGAATGTTGCTCCGAGCGGTTTTAGATAACTCAACCTGCATTCTAAGTTCATCATGAGCTCTTATTATTAGGAGAGCAAAATAAGTAATCTTTTTTCTGGCGGTGGTCAAAAATATGTTTGTTTTGAAGAAGGCAAGATAATGCATATATGGAGCCTCACAGGGGATATCTATATGTACCTTATTTATCGGCATTATACCATGCAACTTAATCGTAAAGCCCTAATTTACAAGTTCTGCTTCTTAAATACTTCTGCCATAGTACACTATGTATTAGTTTTTTTTTTTTTTTAATCGGCCTCCTTACCTTGAAACGAGGCCCTTTTGTGAGCTGTCACTCACTATTCGCCGCGGGAGTGGGCGGGGTTTTCCAAAATCCCCCATCAGCGGTTTGTCCCCTGGGAGCGTCTCCTGAGAATCCCAGGAGACGCGCTGTGTCGAATTCCCGCGATATCTCGCGGGTCACGTGATGTCAGGCGGGTCATGTGACTTCGCCAGCGTGTCAGCATTCGCCGCATCCCGGAAGAAGAATGAGCTGGGCTTCACAGTGCCCACAGTAAAGATGGTAACGTCCATCTTAGGATTTTTTTAAATATCGTTTTCTCGCGATTACCACTGCAGCGGGCTGAAAGACTGGGACAGATGAGCGATTACCTACACAAGGTAAGAGCGCCAGAAACCTTTAAAAAAAAAAAACTTAAACCCGCGGAACCCCCGCTTTAAGAGGGAAGTTTCAGGAGAAAAAAAAAATACATTTTAAATAAAGAACTTTGAAGCAAAATAAGGGTCAGTGCCCATCACTGCAGCCGTATCTGTGCCCATCTGCAGCTTCGCTGGTGCCCATCAATGCAGCCTCACCGGTGCCCATCAATGCAGCCTCATCATTGCCCTCATCATTGCCCATCAGTGAAGCCTGATCAGTGCCCATCAATGCAGCCTGATCAGTGCTCATCTGCAGCCTCACTATTGCGCATTAATGCAGCCTGATCAGTGCCCATCTGCAGCCTCACCTTTGCCCATAAATGCAGCTATCAGTGCCCATCTGCAGCCTCACCATTGTCAATTAATGCAGCCTGATCAGTGCCCATCTGCAGCCTCACCATTGACCATTAATGCAGGCTCATCATTGCCCATCAACGCAGCCTCATCATTGCCCATCAGTGAAGCCCGATCAGTGCCCATCACGGCAGCCCGATCAGTGCCCATCTACAGCCTCACTATTGCAAATTAATGCAGCCTGCTCAGTGCCCATCTGCAGCCTCACCTTTACACATTAATGTAGCTTCATAATTTCCCATTAAAGCGGTTGTATACCCGCTGTCATTTTTTTTCTAAACCTGAAAAGCAAAAGCCATAATCAGCTAGTATGCACCGCATACTAGCTGTTTATGAAATACTTACCTCGGAACAAGGTGAGAGGAACTTACCTGGTCCACGCCGAGAGAGATGTCATCTTTCCTCGGCGTGTCTTCCGGGTATCGCCGCTCCAGCACTGTGATTGGCTGGAGCGGCGATGTCGTCACTCCCGCGCATGCGCGGGAGACTTCTCTCCGGCATGGTCCGGTGGCTGCCGGCCCTTTAGCCGAAGATCCCCGCTGCGCATGCGCATGCTGCAGCGGCGCATTGCGGGGGGAATATCTTCTAAACCGTACAGGTTTAGGAGATATTCTTTATACCTACAGGTAAGCCTTATTATAGGCTTACCTGTAGGTTAAAGTGGTAGTACAGAGTTTACTACCACTTTAACGCAGCCTGCTCAGTGCCCATCTGCAGCCTCACCATTGCCCATAAATGCAGCCTCACTATTGGCCATCTATGAAGCCTGACCAGTGCCCATCTGCAGCCTCGCCTTTGCCCAATAATGCAGCCTGATCAGTGCCCATCTGAAGTAAAAAATTTAGAATGGCGCTAGGATTTTCAGAGCTATAATCTAAAACCAAGCTAAACGGACAATAAATAAATAACAAATGAATAAATCAATAGTCCAATTAATAGTCCAAGAATAATGAAATGGAAGAAGTTCAAGCACTAGCGGCAGCTACCAATAGAGCAGAAGCAGGTTCTGAAATGGGTAATAAGAAAGAGGAAAAAGGTGTGCCAAACTAAGTGCAGTAACACTGAAAACATATTACCCTGTTTCTCCGAAAATAAGCCCTACCCCGAAAATAAGACCTAGCGTGAGTTTCTGTGATGGCTGCAATATAAGCAATAAGCAATATAAGCCCTACTCCAAAAATAAGCCCTAGTTAAAATCCTTGTAAAAACATGTAATCCGTTCTGTAAAAAGATTATATAATGTGCAGTGTGTCTCCCTTTTGTAACTTTTTTTTGTGGAAAATACCTTATTTACAGCACTGCTGGGCGCTCACGTGACCTGCCGGAGCTCTTCTCCTCTCCTCCTGGCTGATGTCAGCTGTTTTTTTTTTCCAATAAAACTTTATTAAGCCCCTACCCACTGCAGTACTCAGAGTGGGGCTGATGTCATTGGGGACTTTGGCCCCTCCCTCTGCAGTATTTGGAGTAGGGAAGAAGAGCTCCAGCGGCTCAAGTGAGCGGCAAGCGGCACTGTAAGTATGGTATTTTCCACAATAATGTTACACAAGGAGACACACTGCACATGATATTATCTTTTTACAAAACGGATTACATCATTTTATAAGATCTTTAAACAAAGGCTTTTTTGGGGGATTACAGAATTTCACAATGCTGACTCCAGAGCTGACAGGGGGAGAAACTTTTTTGTACATACCATAAATAAATAAGACATCCCCTGAAAATAAGCCCTAGTGTGTTTTTTGTAGCCAGAATTAATATAAGACCCGGTTTTATTTTCAGGGAAACACAGGTAAGTATAATTGACACTCAGCCAAATGGCTACTCACAAAAGATGAGCGGTAAAGGAGCATGTAAATAACAATGTGGTCCGGTGTCACTCGATAGTCCAAACGAGTATGGCAGCAATCGCTAGTTCACTTGAAGGTCCTTGGCATACACAGGAGCTGATGATGGTATAAATGTAATCCCAGGAAGAGAGACCACTTGTGAGGACGAGGATGGGAAGTGGTGCTCAGAATGGCGTGCGCCTCAGCATGGAGCGCAACGCCGCATCGTCAAACCGGAAGTGACGTCTCGGACAGAACGGGCCAATGGGATGACGCGTTTCTCAGCATCCGCTCTTTCATCAGATCCATCATTTGGATTTCCGGCCTTGCTGCTTGTTGGTTCCTGTCAGCCTAAACAATTTACGAATTTTCGAATTTACAAATTTTAGTAAAAAAATCAATACGAATGAAACGAAAATGAAGACAAACACATTTTTTGACAGTGCACATGTCTACTCTCAACCAACATTGACTATTTTTAATCCTAATTCTGCTAGCATTAGTAAATAGATAGGGAGGTATATTATATTTCCTTTTTTTTTTACATTTCTTCAGTTACTTTCTGGTTTCCATGCCTAGACAAATGATGTCATACATCCCAGGAGTCTTCAAGAGCGGAAGAGGAGGGGTATACATACCCTCTTGCCTGCATGCCTGTGCTAAGGGCAGATGGATTCCAGGTAGAAAACGCTACATGAGTCCTTACTCAAGATGGCCACAGCTAGAATGACATAAAGCCAAGATATGGTATTTTTAACCACTTAATGCCCGCCGCACGCCTATTTACGTCCACAGAATGGCACGTACAGGCAGATGGGCGTATATATACGTCCCTGCCTTCTAGCGGGTCGGGGGTCCGATCGGGACCCCCTCCACTGCGTGCGGCGGGCGGATTCCCGCGGGGAGCGATCCGGGACGACGGCGCGGCTATTCGTTTCTAGCTGCCCCCTCGCGATCGCTCCCCGGAGCTGAAGAACGCGGAGAGCCGTATGTAAACACGACTTCCCCGTGCTTCACTGTGGCGGCTGCATCGATCGAGTGATCCCTTTTATAGGGAGACTCGATCGATGACGTCAGTCCTACAGCCACACCCCCCTACAGTTGTAAACACACACTAGGTGAAGCCTAACTCCTTCAGCGCCCCCTGTGGTTAACTCCCAAACTGCAACTGTCATTTTCACAATAAACAATGCAATTTAAATGCATTTTTTGCTGTGAAAATGACAATGGTCCCAAAAATGTGTCAAAATTGTCCGAAGTGTCCGCCATAATGTCGCAGTCACGAAAAAATCGCTGATCGCCGCCAATAGTAGTAAAAAAAAAAAAATTAATAAAAATGCAATAAAACGATCCCCTATTTTGTAAACGCTATAAATTTTGCACAAACCAATCGATAAACACTTATTGCGATTTTTTTACCAAAAATATGTAGAAGAATACGTATCGGCCTAAACTGAGGTAATTTCTTTTTATATATATGTTTTTTGGGGATATTTATTATAGCAAAAAGTAAAAAATATTGATTTTTTTTCAAAATTGTCGCTCTATTTTTGTTTATAGCGCAAAAAATAAAAACCGTAGAGGTGATCAAATACCACCAAAAGAAAGCTCTATTAGTAGGGAAAAAAGGACGCCAATTTTGTTTGGGAGCCACGTCGCACGACCGCGCAATTGTCTGTTAAAGCGACGCAGTGCCGAATCGCAAAACCTGGCCTGGGCATTTAGCAACAAAATGGTCCGGGGCTTAAGTGGTTAAGATACCAAAACACAAAAACATGATATGATATGACATTTGGTGAAATCACTGGGAGAGGTCTAGTGGCGCATTTGTAAAAACAGTGGACAGCAATAAATCCTAGTTGGAAGGTAACAAACCAATAAATTCCGAATTGTTTTCCTGTTCTACAATAGGAGAGGGAGCAAGGGATAGTTTTGAAAATCCATGAAAACTATGGGCTAGATTCAGAAAGATAAGCGTATCTTTCTACGGGCGTAACGTATCTCGCATACGTTACGCTGCCGTAAATTAGGGCGCAAGTTCCGTATTCAGAAAGAACTTGCGCCCTAAGTTACGGCGGCGTAACGTATGTGGGCCGGCGTAAGCCCGCCTAATTCAAATGGGGATGATGTGGGCGTGTATTATTTAAATGAATGGTGACCCCACGTATTTCACGTTTTTTACGCATGCGCCGGGCGGACGTACGTTTCTGAATCGGCGTAACTACCTAATTTGCATATTCCTCGCGTAAATATACGGAAGCGCCACCTAGCGGCCAGCGTAAATATGCAGCCTAAGATACGACGGTGTAAGACACTTACGCCGTCGGATCTTAGGCAAATCTATGCGTAACTCATTCTATGAATCAGTCGCATAGATACGACGCCGCAACTCAGAGATACGCCGTCGTATCTCGTACCTGAATCTAGTCCTATGCCTTTAGCCGTGGCTCTGTACAGAAGTGGTAGAGGAATCTTTTGCATGGTATCCTGCAAGGTCCACAATGGTTCTTTTGAACCTTGAGTATTGTTGAAAACGATCCCTTGCTCCCTCTACTAGTGATTTCACCAAATATCCATTTTGGTCTATCCGTGTGGTTTGGAGCCAAACATCTATTGGATTTTAAGGCTAAATACTTATCAACATCCAGTGATCTTACATGCAGTGCCAGATAAATGTTCTCCTGAGGAAGCCATTGTTATGGTGAAACATGTAGAGATTCAATCTGTTGCATCTGTTCCATGCATTGTATGGTTATTTGTGACAAAAAATGTTGATTTTTAAATGTTTCCAATAATATTTTGATATATTTTATAATATATTATGTTTTTGTGGGCCAATAGATTGTTGTCTCTCTCTCTGTGATTTCACCAAATATAATTTTTAGTCTATCCCTGTGGTTTTGGAGCCAAACATCTATTGGATTTTAATGCTAAATACTTATCAACATCCAGTGATCATACATGCAGTGCCTGATAAATGTTCTCCTGAGGAAGCCATCGTTATGGCAAAACATGTAGAGATCCAATCAGTTGCATCTGTTCCATATATTGTATGTTTTTTTCGGACAACAAATGTTGATTTTTAAATGTTTCCAATAATATTTTGATATATTTTATAATATATTATGTTTTCGTGTTTTGTGTTATAATGCTTTTATGTACTGTACTAAGAATAATAAAATAGAATACATATGCAGGGTTATATAGATATGTTGTATAGAATAACATCAATGAATATACAATTGAGAATAGTTAACAACACTAAAAAAATGTAATGAAAGAATAAAAAGGAGGAAAAATGAACAATTAAAGAAGCGTAGAGGAAGCCATCGTTATGGCGATACATGTAGAGATCCAATCAGTCGCATCTGTTCCATGTATTGTATGGTTATTTCTGACAACAAATTATGCTTTTTAAATGTTTCTAAAAAAAAGTTGATATATTTTTTAATAGATTATGGCCCGGATTCACATACATCGGTGCATATTTATGCCGCCGTAGCGTATCTTTTTTATGCTACGCCAACGCAGCGCAGAAAGGCAAGCACTGGATTCACAAAGCCAGTGCGGCCAAATCTGCGCTGGGTTTCTTAGGCGTAAGTCGTCGTAAGTGGAAGTAGGCGTGAGCCATGCTAATGAGGCGTGACCCCATGTAAATGATGGGCCGAGCACCAGATAGATACGAATAACGAACGGCGCATGCGCCGTCCCGTGGATGCATCACATTACGCATGCTCAGAATCACGTCGGAACGAATGCCTAAGATACGACGGATCACTGCCTACGGCGTGAACGTAATTCACGCCCAGCCATATTCACGTACAACGTAAACAACATAAAATACGACGGCTTGAGTTCCCTTGTCCATACCTTTGCATGGGTTGCGCCTCATATATGGGGAATAACTTTACGCTGGACTTACGCAAACCGCGTATATTACGTTCGTGAATCGACGTATCTCCCTCATTTCCATATTTGAATAGGAAATCAATGGGAGCGCCAGATGCGTCCAGCGTAAATATGCGCCCACGATACGCCGGCAAGTTACGTCGGTCGGATGAAGCCTATTTTTAGGCGTATCTCAGTTTGTGGGCACGGCGCATGGATACGACGGCGCATATTTACACTTACGCGCGTATCTCGAGATACGTCGGCGTAAGTGCTTTGTGAATCCGGGCCTATATGTTTTCGTGTTTTGGCACTGTAACAGGAGTGACTTTTGGGCACAGATTGAGCCAGGAGATGGGGGACACATGTTGGATTGTTTTGGCATGGACAGTGATCTACAGTATATTCCTTAATGCCTGCAAAGAATATTCTATGACTCATCTCTCTGTGAAGACTGTTAACATGTTAAATAAGGCTGGCTCTTGAAAGGCCTTTAATTGTGTGATAACACTGGCTAAAGCCTATTGATGCTCAGAGGTGTGAATAGGTGTCAAGCTGTATGCGGGGACAGAACGTCTGCCTAGGGATGTGGATTGAAGAGATCATTGTGTGATGGTGTTTTGTTTGAGTTCTGTTAATGAAGGAATGTGCAGTGATTAGGTCCTGATAATTATAGCCCGGCGCCGAGATGTCTAGAATGTTTAGTAATTAGCTCAAATAATGTGATTGAAGCCCCCCACGGTGTGATGTGTGGGTGGGGAGTTGATTGTTCCTTTCATGCCTTGTACTGCATAAAAAGCTGAGAAGAAACCATTAAAAGTTCAGTTCATATTTTGACGCAGTAACAGAGCTTGTCAGTCTCGTTATTGAGGGAATTCTTATGGAATGGATGGGGTCTGCCTGTTGGTTGGAGTGTCGATGAGCTGTCCTGGATGGGATGGAAGGTCGTAAACGGTGGTGACCGTTACAGGCACCTTAAAAATCCCATATCTTGGTTCTTTTTTATGTAATTAGCAAAAAAAAAATTACCACAATAAATCAATACGTAAAATAACAACATATTCATAAACATGTCTAGTTTTATTATTATTTTTTATAATTGTTATTTTTTACTATTATTATTATTATTGTTATTATTTTAATTATATTATTATTATAATTATTTATAAAGTGTATAATTTATTTTAAGGATAAAAAATAAAGAGAACATTTTAAATAAGAAATTGGGTACAGAATAAATGCCCTTGATAAATAAAAATGATCTATAAGAAGATATAACCCTTGGCTACATCTCGTGTTTGTATGCAGTGCATGGTGGAAGCGCTAATGATCCACAACAAATTTAGGCCTACGATATCCCCTAAAGCCTACTTGTGACATGAAGGATTCCGTGTGCCCTGTGGACAACATTATGCATTGCAGATAGTATAATCTGATCCAAGAGCGAACATAACCAAATGCGACTATTGGGAAAAGAAATTTGAATGTCTCTACAGGTACTGTACTTCTGGATCTCATGTTTGAGTAGAAACTATAATTATTTTTACAGATTCAAAGATGATATAAAAGGCACAAATATTTGCAGCTGTGTTTAACATTAATACATCATTAGAGCAGAACTCCAGCCAAAAACAACAAGGTAAAACAAGAGAAAAACAGCTTTTTGCTGCAATATTCACCTTCAATTTAGAGATTTCCTATTCAGTATTTTTTTCTGCCACTAGATGTCCTCAGTCTGATAGCCAGCATATGTCACCTGAGCCCAGGACATCCTGGACACGCCCCCCCCCCCCCCAGTCTGTGATTCGACATTGAAAGGAGAAGAAGTACAGTAATGAGCGCATCTCGTTGCTATTCTGCTCTCTCCTATCAGCATGCTTCTTGTCAGCGCATTAACCAATTAGGTTTCTTGTGCTTTTTCTTCTTCTCCCACTCCTTACAGTATAGGGACTGTAAGAGCATGGGCGTCCGCTGAAATTTTTTCAGGGAGGGGCGCTTTGGCAGCGGCGATACACAGTCGCATTTAACCCTTTCTTCAAACGCTAGTGGGGATTAAACGTGCCCCACTAGCGGCCGAATAGCGCAGCTAAAACGATGGTAAAGTGTCACTTTTTAGCGGCGCTTTACCGATAACGCGGCCAGCTGGCAGTTTGAAATAGCTCTTGAGATAATTCATCTTCACTCCATGCCCATATAAATATAGCCTAGAGAATGTACAGACCCCCCTTCAGCACAGATGGACCTCCCCTTCAGCACAGACCCCCCCCTTCAGTACAGACCCCCCCCTTCAGCACAGATGGATCCCCCATTCAGCACAAACTCACCTTCAGCACAGATGGACCCCCCTCCTCCCATCCCATTCAGTACCTCAGATCAGCCATCACCGCGGCACAGCAGGTTCCCTTCCCCTGTGTACACATAAACACTGGAGGGGGGGTGGCTTCACTATGCTCTCTGTGCCTGTGTGACATCCAGTCCGGGACCGCAGCCGCAAAACTCTTTAACACCTTCTCGATTTTCCAGGGGGGTCAATTGCCCCCCCTTGCCCTATGGAGCGGACGCTCATGTGTAAGAGGCTGATACCAGGTCACACTGAAGTACTTACACTTTTTGTAAAATGCATTAACAATTGCAAAACTGCATTAATATGTCAGTGCTCAAAGAGTCACCATTGGGCCGGACTTTAAAGGCATAGAAAACAATGTGGAAGTTAGAAAAATAACAATTTTATTGAAAAAAGTATATGGTATATATAGTCAATAATGTTAAAAATTTATAAAAATCATATAAAATGATACAGTTTGTACAGTGAGCCCTTGTGCATGTAATTTGAATATATTTTGTTTCAAACAGTGAGACACGTTCTCTTTCTTTGTGTTACTTCTTTGAACCTTGACTGGATCCTGAAGACGCCTAACGGTGAAACGCGTCGATGCACAAGGGCTCACTGTACAAACTGTATCATTTTATATGATTTTTATACATTTTGAACATTATTGACTATACTATGTACTTTTTAAATAAAATTGTTATTTTTCTAACTTTCACATTGTTTTCTATGCCTTTAAAGTCCGGCCCAATGGTAAATTTTTGAGCACCGTTTTTGTTGTTTCCCTTCTAAATTCACTAATGTGGCATTTTGAGTCCTTTCCTTTTGTATTTTTGCATTAATATGTCATTTTATACCTGTCTAGAGTAGTGAAAGCACCTGAATTTGGCTTGGTATCAGCCTTCTGCGCTCCATGTATGGCAGAGATCAGAGAAGGGAAGGGATAAGGAGCACAAGGGAGTCAATCAGGTGAGCTGCAGTAGAAGAAGCATGTTGATAGAATTTGCCATAATGGCCAAGTATGCACGGCGTATATATGTACATCATGACCTACTCCCTGATATTCATAAACAGCGCAGTAGACACTCATTGGAAATTCCATTGCACAAGAATTGTCCATGCTTGAGACAGATTCATGTACCCATGGGCACCAAATCATCCCCTTGTTGGCCAGTCCACCTTTCGTACAGACGGGTTCATTGGCCAAAGTGTTTTGTTGTGGGATTGGCGGAGCCAAATTGGGGCCTCTGAGAATCTAGTTCCCCATTAGGTTTTCCTCCCTTGTGATTGACAGCAGATGGTAGTGGTGAATTCCATGGCCTTTGAACAACCCAATAGAGATTTGCTTTGCAATCCGCCAACTGCCATTTGCTGTCAATCACAAGTGAAGTGGACTTGATATTGAATTCTGAGAGGCTAGAAGGTAGGGAGTAATAGCAGTCTCTGAGAGACTAGGGAGTAGTTAGCAATGGAGACCAACCTGATGGGGAACCACGCTGTTAGAGTTTGCCATCAGGTCCACTTCACTTGTGATTGACAGCAGATGGCAGTTGGTGGATTCGACGCATGCGTGGAAGCATTGAACTCGCGCGATAGAGAACATCGGTGTCGTCTACGTCACCGCGTTCTCTGTCCGCGCGGATTTCGGTTTGATGGTGTGTACAGCCATCAGACCGAAATCTCCCAGCGGACATGTCCGATGAAAACGGTCCGGCGGACCATTTTCATCGGACTGTCCCCTCGTGTGTACGAGGCCTAATAGAGTAGTTCTTCATCAGGTCTTCCTTCGCTGTAATTGACAGCCCAAAACAATGGACAGATTCCATAGCCATTATACAGCCTAATAGCAGCTATAAAATCTGCCCACTGCCATATGCTGTCAATCACAAGTAAAAGTAACTCTGGTGTTGAACTCTGAGAGAGTAGTCCTCAATCAGGTCTGTCACCCTTGTGATTTACAGCAGACAACACTGGGTGGATTCCATTAGGAATCCTGGCTCATTGTTCCCCACATTGCTTTTTTCCATTATTGTGATCACATTTTATATATATGTTGATTTTAATAAAACCTACGTTTTTTGACCTACACCATTGGAAGCCCCTTTTTTCCTTTCATGCCCTTTGGATGTAAGTTTTTGGCTATCCTGTCCGGTCATTGGTCCTTCGATCGTACTGTCTTCTACAAGACTGTTTGGAGGTGTCTCTTGGATCGTGGACTCCGGGGATCGTTTGGCTGACTCGCTGATCCGGTTATCCAGGCCTCATTGAACTGTGGTCACTGACACTCAGGTCCACAGATTCCGAGAAGAGTATTAATTCTTATAGATTATTGGATGACATATCCCTCTGGATGCTCTTTCTATTGGCTGATACCATCGCTGTCTGCTTGAGAACCACCGCTTGTCTTCAATGAACTCTGGTTGTCCTTTATAAGAATTTGATTTCAATACAGGACTTGTGTTCACTCAGTCATTGTTTACACAACAGAACTGTTTGTTATTACATATCATTCACTTTGTATACTTTTACTATATGTCACTTTAGCGCTACATTCGCACACTCCTTGATCTTAAATATTTGTCACATTCCTATGTAAGAGATTTGTTCACTTGTTTTCAGGTTAGCGAAATCATTTTTTACACACTACTCAAAAAAAATGAAAGGAACACTTTGAAAACATATCAGATCTCAACGGGCAAAAATCTCATGCTGGATATCTATACTGATATGGACTGGGTAATGTGTTAGGAATGAAAGGATGGCACATCATTTGATGGAAATGAAAATTATCCACCTACAGAGGGCTGAATTCAAAGACACCCCAAAAATCAAAGTGAAAAAATTATGCAGCAAGCTAGTCCATTTTGCTGAAATTTTATTGCAACAACAGTAAATGGTCCTCAGTATTTTGTATGGCCCCCAAGTGCTTGTATGCATGCCTGACAAAATAAGGGCATGCTCCTATATGAGACGACAGATGATGTCCTGGGGTATTTCCTCCCAGATCTGGACCAGAGCATCATTGAGCTCCTGAGCACACTAAGGTGCAACCTGGCGGCACCGGATGTACCGAAACATAATGTCCCAGAGGTCTTTGTTTGGATTTAGGTCAGGTGAGCGTGGGGGCCATTAAATGGTATACATTTCTTTATCCTCCAGGAACTGGCTGCATGCTCTTGCCACATGAGGCCAGGCATTGTCGTGCACCTGGAGGAACCGAGGACCCACTGCACCAGCGAAGGGTCTGACAATGGGTCCAAGTATTTCCTCCCGATACCTAATGGCAGTCAGGGTGCCATTGTGTAGCCTGTAGAGGTCTGTGCGTCTCTCCATGGATATGCCTCCCCAGACCATCACTGACCCACCACCAAACCGGTCATGCTGAACGATGTTACAGGCAGCATAAAGTTCTCCGCAGCTTCTCCAGACCCTTTCACATCTGTCACATATGCTCAGAGTGAACCTGCTCTCATCTGTGAAAAGCATGGGGGACCAGTGGCGGACCTGCCAATTCTGGGGTTCAATGGAAAATGCCAATCGAGCTCCACAGTGTCTGGCAGTGAGCACAGAGCCTACTAGAGGATGCCGAGCCCTCAGGCCACCCCCATGAAGTCTGTTTCTTTTTGGTCAGAGACATTCACACCAGTGGCCTGCTGGAGGTCATTTTGTAGGGCTCTGGCAGTGCTCATCCTGTTCCTCCTTGCACAAAAGGAACAAATACTGATTCTTCTGATGGGTTAAGGACCTTCTACGGCTCTGTCCTGCTCTCCTAGAGTAACTGCCTGTCTCCTGGAATCTCCTCCATGCTCTTGAGACTGTGCTGGGAGACACGGCAAACCTTCTGGCAATGACACGTATTGATGTGCCATCCTGGAGAAGTTGGACTGCCTGTGCAACCTTTATAGGGTCCAAGTATCACCTCCTGCTACCAGTAGTGACACTGACTCTAGCCAAAGGCAAAACAGTCAGAAAAGATGAGTAGGGAAAAAAAATGTCAGACACCTCCACCTGAAAAACCATTCCTGTTTTGGAGGTTGTCTCATTGTTGCCCATCTAGTGCACCTGTTGTTAATTTCAATTAACAGCAAAGCAGCTGAAACTGATTCACAACCCCCTCTGTATACACCCCTCCCCCTCTGCTACTTAACTGACCAGATCAATATCCCAGGAGTTCTGATTCAAAAGTCTATTTATATTCCCATAGACACACTCCTAAACCTTGTGGACAGCCTTCCCAGAAGAGTTGAAACTGTTGTAACTGGAAAGGGTGGGCCAACTCAACATTGAACCCTACGGATTAAAGGGGTTGTAAAGGTACCATTTTTTTCCCCTAAATAGCTTCCTTTACCTTAGTGCAGTCCTCCTTTACTTACCTCATCCTTCCATTTTGCTTTTAAATGTCCTTATTTCTTCAGAGAATTCCTCACTTCCTGTTCTTCTGTCTGTAACTCAGTAATGCGAGGCTTTCTCCCTGGTGTGGAGTGTCGTGCTCGCCCCCTCCCCTGGAATACAGGAGAGTCAGGACGCTCTCTACGTTGCAGATAGAGAAATGAGCTGTGTGTTAGTGGGCGTCCTGACCCACCTGTAGTCCAAGGGAGAGGGCGAGCACCACACTCCACACCAGGGAGAAAGCCTTGCATTACTGTGTGGAGTTACAGACAGAAGAACAGGAAGTGAGGATTTCTCAGAAGAAATAAGGACATTTAAAAGCAAAATGGAAGGATGAGGTAAGTGAAGGAGGACTGCACTAAGGTAATGGAAGCTATTTAGGAAAAAAAAATTGTACCTTTACATTCCCTTTAAAATTAGGATGCCATTAAAGGTCGTGGCCCGGATTCAGATACATTGGTGTATCTATCCGCGGGGTGTAACGTATCTCAGATACGTCACGCCGCCGTAAATTAGGGCGCAAGTTCCGTATTCAGAAAGAACTTGCTTCCTAAGTTACGGCGGCGTAACGTATGTGGTCCGGCGTAAGCCCGCCTAATTCAAATGTGGATGATGTGGGCGTGGTTTATTTAAATTTAGTGTGACCCCGCGTATTTGACGTTTTTTATGAACGGCGCATGCGCCGATCATGAAAGAATCCCAGTGTGCATGCTCGAAATTACGCCGCAAATCGTCATTGCTTTCGACGTGAACGTAAATTACGTCCAGCCCTATTCGCGAACGACTTACGCAAACGACGTAAAATGTTCAAAATTTGACGCGGGAACATCGTCCATACTTAACATAGGATACACCTCATATAGCAGGGGTAACTTTACGCCGGAAAAAGCCTAACGTAAACAATGTAAAAAAATGCGCCGGGCGGACGTACGTTTCTGAATCGGCGTAACTACCTAATTTGCATATTCCTTGCGGAAATATACGGAAGCGCCACCTAGCGGCCAGCGTAAATATGCAGCCTAAGATACGACGGTGTAAGACACTTACGCCGGTCGGATCTTAGGGAAATCTATGCGTAACTGATTCTATGAATCAGTCGCATAGATACGACCCCGCAACTTAGAGTTACGACGGCGTATCCGGGCCCATGTATATAACCCACGGCACATTGATCTCCCGTCCGGCGCGGTGAAAGAGCGTATGGCATAGCCAGCATAAGGGAGATCTTTCCCATCTTCCAGCTGCACAAAGAGCGATAATACTAATGTGCATGGGGTGATTAGGGTGTGCCCAGACACACTCGGCACACCCTGTGAGCACGCCTATGGCTGTGTTTGTCACAGACCCAGCATAGAACAGAAATCAGATGGCTTCTAATTATCAAAGAGACTTACACCCCTTTTGGTATTTAGGAGCAGAATCTGTTCTGTTTTCGAAGTTTAGAAGATCGGCACAAGCATTACGCCTACGCCACTCTTTGTGAATTCACACCATTTTATTTTTCGGCGCCAATAATCTATTTATCTGGTTTAAGCTAAACATTCACTTTGGCTAGAACAATATATTTTTTTAATGTGCTGTAAATATATCATAACACTCAATAACGTTGAAAAATAGGTGGAATTCACATAAATTTCACATCACGTTTATTGCTTAGTGCCCTCCAGCACAGATCACAACATAATCATTCACACTGTGTGTGGTATTAATCAATGCAGATTTCTCATGTAAACAAATGATTCCCAGACATTATGAAGTGGAGATTGTACAATGATATTTTGAATGTACTTATTCATGAAACTACCACAGGCAATTATTTTGTAAATTCACTATTTATCTGTTCTCTATTAAAAATCAACAAATCAAATATGTCATCTTGCATTATGCCTGAAGCAAAACAAGTGGAAAGATTAGGCAGCCTTGAATCAAAAGCAGAGCTTTCTAAACTTGCATTAATTCTTTTTTTTTTTTTTAAATGTATTAAAGAATACATTTCACTGTATATCTTATAATATTTAAATGAGCGATTTTATCAAGTGAGGATAAAACAAAACTTAGAGAAACTTGCAAGAAATTCTATTTGAAAGCCGGTGTCGGGTAATGCATATCTGAATATATTATTTGAAAAATGTGGTTTTGGCATTTAATTTTTTTGTTTGTTCTTAATTTGACTGACATTCAAGTCTTTCTATAAAGGTGTGAAGAAACGACTGAAATATGTTTTTTAAGTGCATCACAAATACACTATATTGTCAAAAGTATTGGGACACCTGCCTTAACCACTTAAGGACCGGACCAATATGCTGCTAAATGACCCAAGGGGTTTTTACAATTCGGCACTGCGTCGCTTTAACAGACAATTGCGCGGTCGTGGCTCCCAAACAAAATTGGCGTCCTTTTTTCCCCACAAATAGAGCTTTCTTTTGGTGGTATTTGATCACCTCTGCGGTTTTTATTTTTTGCTATAATAAATATCCCCCAAAAACATATATAATTTTTTTTTCCCTCAGTTTAGGCTGATACGTATTCTTCTACCTATTTTTAATAAAACAAATCGCAATAAGCGTTTATCGATTGGTTTGCGCAAAATTTATAGCGTTTACAAAATAGGGGATAGTTTTATTATTATTTTTATTTTTTTACTACTAATGGCGGCGATCAGCGATTTTTTTCGTGACTGCGACATTATGGCGGACACTTCGGACAATTTTGACACATTTTTGGGACCATTGTCATTTTCACAGCAAAAAATGCATTTAAATTGCATTGTTTATTGTGAAAATGACAGTTTGGAGTTAACCACAAGGGGGCGCTGTAGGAGTTAGGGTTCACCTAGTGTGTGTTTACAACTGTAGGGGGGTGTGGCTGTAGGACTGACGTCATCGATCGAGTCTCCCTATAAAAGGGATCACTCGATCGAAGCAGCCGCCACAGTGAAGCACGGGGAAGCCGTGTTTACATACGGCTCTCCCCGTTCTTCAGCTCCAGGGAGCGATCGCGAGGGGGCGGCTAGAAACTAATAGCCGCGCCCTCGTCCCGGATTGCTCCTGAAGCCACGGGAACCGCCGCATGTACGGGGGGGTCCCGATCGGACCCCCGACCCACGTCTAGGCAGGGACGTACAAGTACGCCAATGTGCCTGTTCGTGCCATTCTGCCGACGTAAATGTACATGCGGCGATCCGGAAGTGGTTAATACACACATGAACTTTAATGGCATCCCAATCTAATGCCCCGTAGACATATGCGTTCCCATTCGTAACGAATGGATTTTCGTACAAATTTGTTAGTATTCGTACATTCGTATCAATTCGAACATCCGAAAAGCTGAAAGAACCAAAGTACAAAAATTACGGGATTACGATTAAGCAAAATAACGAACAAGCGAAAATACGAACGTATGATTGGACAATCTTACTAAAATACGAAACATCGCAAAAGAGCGAAAATTACATCTATAACAAACGATTTGCATTCCATATTTTAAATCCTTTGTTTGTTCGTATTTTCATTTGTGTGTTTTGTAAATCCGTTTCTTTGTCTGTTCGTAAAGTTGTGTACTCGTATCGTTCTTTCGAAAGGGCACTGGGCAGTGTAGTTAGTGAGTGATTACTTAATATCTTAGCCAATCAGCTTATCTATTTTGTGCCGAGTCACATTGTACATTGTAAAGCCTCGTACACACGATCGGACTTCAAACAAACTTTTCTGTGGATTTTTGTCTGAAGGGAGTTGGCCGGACTTTTGAAACCGAAAAAGTTTGTCCGATGGAGCGTACACACGGTCAGATTTTTTGGAAAACGCTCATTTTGACGTTTGTTGGCAAAAAGTCAGACCGTGTGTACGGGGCTTAGGAGAAAGTCTATCTTAATATGGATTAGCCGCGTGTTGCAATGTATTTACGAAAGTACAAAATTGCGAATCCATTAAACGAAAATTATTATCTAACAAAATTACGAATTTCGAATCAACGAAAATAAATTAGACAGAATTACGAATCATTCAGTACAAACGAAAATAAAACTGTTACGAAAATACGAACGGGTCCGAATAGCAAAACTTGCACCTTAGGAAATTACGAATCTTTACGAATCTACGGAACGAGACGAAACAGAACAAAAAAATACAAAAAATGTTGTTGTGCACACGTACACACGAGCGGTTTTCCGGTCGGGGGAAAAAAAACGATTCCCGACGGAATTCCTCTCAAGCATGCCTTGCATACACACGGTCACACAAAAGTTTGGTGAAATTTTGACTGCCAAAAACGTGGTGACGTAAAAGACTACGACGAGCCAAGAAAATTAAGTTCAATGCTTCTGAGCATGCATCAAATTGTTTCCGAGCATGCGTAGGAATTTTGCGCGTTGGGATTTGTACACACGATCAGAAATTCCGATCAGTTTTTTTCCAGACAGGAAAAAAGAAATGCTGCTCTCTATCTATTTCCAGCAGTTTTCCTGTTGGAAAAAGTCTGATGGACCATACACACGGTCGGGATTCCCGACCAAAAGCTCTCATCAGACTTTTTCCAACAGGAAAACCGATTGTGTGGAGGGTTCAATATTGAGTTGGCCCACCCTTTGCAGCTATAACAGCTTCAACTCTTCTGGGAATACTGTCCACAAGGTTTAGGAGTGTGTCTATGGGAATGTTTGACCATTCTTCCAGAAGAGCATTTGTGAGGTCAGGCACTGATGTTGAACGAGAAGGCCTGGGGCTCGCAGTCTCCACTCATCCCAAAGGTGTTTTATCGGGTTGAGGTGCAGACCAGTCAAGTTCCTCCACCACAAACTCACTCATCCATGTCTTTATGGACCTTGCTTCTGGAAGAATGGTCAAACATTCCCATAGACACACTCCAAAACCTTGTGGACGGCCTTCCCAGAAGAGTTGAAGCTGTTATAGCTGCAAAGGGTAGGCCAACTCAATATTGAACCCTACAGACTAAGACTGGGATGCCATTAAAGTTCATGTGTGTAAAGGCAGGTGTCCTAATACTGTTTGTAATATAGTGTGTGTGTATATATATATATAGTATCTCAAAAATATGAGTACACCCCTCACATTTTTGTAAATATTTCATTATATGTTTTCATGTGAGAACACAGTTCATGTGAAATGACAGCTTGTATAACAGTGTAAATTTGCTGACCCTTCAAAATAACTCAACAGACAGCCAAATAATAATAATAATTAGCCATTTTCCCTCCCCGATGTCATGTGACTCGTTAGTGTTACAAGGTATCAGATGTGAATGGGGAGCAGGTGTGGTAAATTGGGTGTTATCGTTCTTACTCTCTCATACTGGTCACTGGAAGTTATGTAGCGGCAACCAGGTGAGGAGTACAAAGACCATTGTGTCTTGCATCCACATGGTGGTTTGTGTGTCATCTCTGGGGCTGCATGAGTGCTTCCGGCACTGGGGAGCTACAGTTCATTGAGGGAATCATGAATCCCAACATGTACTGTGACATACTGAGTCAGAGCATGATCCCCTCCCTTCAGAGACTGGGCTGCAGGGCAGTATTCCAACATAACGACCCCAAACACACCTCCAAGATGACCCCTGCCTTGCTAAAGAAGCTGAGGGTAAAGGTGATGGACTGGCCAAGCATGTCTCCAGACCTAAACCCTATTGATCATCTGTGGGGGATCCTCAAATGGAAGGTGGAGGAGAGCAAGGTCTCCAACATCCACCAGCTCTGTGATGTCATCATGGAGGAGGGGAAGAGGACTCCAGTGGCAACCTGTGAAGCTCTGGTGAACTCCATGCCCAAGAGGGTTAAGTGTGTAGTGTAAAAAATATTTGCATAAAAACATTTTGAAATAGATTTTTAAGCATTAGTTGAACTATGTCAGTTGAGCAATGTTTTTCTCCATGTCACCAAGCAGTTCTTTCCTATAGGGTTGATTTAATAAAGGTAAATAAACTGTGCATTTTGCAAGGGACTTTTCCCCCGAGCTTAGCGAATGAGGTTAAGCTTTGCCGATTTCCAACAGCCAATTATACACAAGCAAAACTGTTGTTTTTTTTTTTTCCTTTCACATGGTTAAGTATTCTTTGCAATGTGAATTCTCACATTATTCACTAAGCTCTGGGGCACAATCCCTTGCAAATTGAACAGCCTGTGTGTCTTTAGTGAATCAAGCCCTTTGTGGATCCACAAGCTATACTTATATAGACCAATGGCAACACAGTTATTACACTTTGTGTGCTGTTTATCACAGCCCATTCGATCATTAGATGATTATTAGATAAAGACACAGCGCTGTGTCTCACAATTTTATAAAGCTCTCCTCTTCCTTACCCAACATAGCTTGCCCATTGGAAAACGAATTTACAGTCCTGTCTTAAAGGGGTTGTAAAGGTTCGTCTTTTATTTTCTAAATAGGTTCCTTTAAGCTTGTGCATTGTTGGTTCACTTACCTTTTCCTTCCATTTCCCTTCTAAATGTTTTTTTTTCTTTGTTTGAATTTCTCACTTCCTGTTTCTCCTCAGTAAGCTTTCCACCATCATCCAAGCGATGGAAAATCATTTACAACAGCTTACTGAGCACCTTACTGAGAAGGAACAGGAAGTGAGAAATTCAGACAAAGAAAACAAAGAAAAAAAAACATTTACAAGGGAAATCGAAGGAAAAGGTAAGTGAACCAACAATGCACTAGCTTAAAGGAACCTATTTAGAAAATAAAAAATGAACTTTTAAAACCCCTATAACGATGTACAAAGGGATTAGATCCTGCAATTGTCTCATGTATCTTCCCTCTCTTCCAGATCAGAGGAAGTTAATTATAAACTGCTTGCTAGGTGGTATTGCACGCCTTTAAAGTTACACGCAATGGGCCAGATTCACAGAAGAAATACGCCGGAGTATCTACTGATACTTCGGCGTATTTTCAAATTTGCCGCGTCGTATCTTAATTTGTGATTCACAAACAAGATACGACGGCATTTGGCTAAGATCCGACAGGCTTACGGCTTCGTACGCCTTCGGATCTTAGGATGCAATACTTCGGCCGCCGCTGGGTGGAGTTTGCGTCGTTTTTCAGCGTCGGGTATGCAAATTAGCTTTTACGGCGATCCACGAAGGTACGCGCGTTCGTTACGTCGTCGCTCGTCGTTTTTTCCCGTCGCAAAGTTAAGCCTGCTTTTTTTCATTGCTTAACTTTAAAGTAAAAGTATGGCCGTCGTTCCCACGTCAAATTATTATTATTTTTTTGCGCAAGTACGTTACGCACGTCGCCATTCACAAACACGTCGGGGCGCCGTAATTTTACGCAAAGCACGGCGGGAAATTTCCAAACGGAGCATGCGTTCGGCGCGGGAACGCGCCTAATTTAAATGGTACACGCCCCATTTGAATTAGGCGGGCCTGCCCCGGACGGCTTTACGCTACGCCGCCAAAAGTTTACACGCAAGTGCTTGGTGAATCAGGCACTTGCGCTGAAAACTTGCGGCGGTGTAACGTAAAGATGATACGTTACGCCGCCGCATTTGTACCTGAATCTGGCCCAATGTTCCCTACAAACATGGCTGTCTTAATGCATGGGCACACATGGGCACTGCCCAGGGGCCCCAGGTGCATATGGGGTCTCATGAGAATCTTGCATTACATCATACTTGCCAACTGTCCCAGAATGGCATTGTCCCAGGCAGTGTCCCGGAAACTGCACTGTCCCCTCCTGACCTGTACTGTGTCTTTCAGTTTGCCCCCGTACTGTGCCCTTTGTGATTATGGCATGTGTTCTTATTGTTTAAAATAGATTTTATTGAACATACTAATAAATATATTCTATCAACTATTTATACTTTAATTCTTGAGAATATCTGCATAAATTGGGGCAAACTGGTGGGGGCACCATTGTATTACTTTGCCCAGGGGCCCATGATGCTATTAAGATGGCCCTGCCTACAAACTCTCCTCTGTGCCAAAGAGAGTGCAGAAGTCGTGCCACCCATGGTCACATCTGGTGGTCGTGTCCCTTTACTCACAAGTTTTGGCAGACAGTTACCAACATGATTTCTATAATGCAAAATAATGTTGTTTAACTTGACCCATGGATTATTTTGCTTCACTGCACTTCAGAACCAATAGGCCGATATAGGAGGTCAATTACCCTGCATTTATTAAATGCTGCTAAATCCTTGATCCCTGTGAACTGGAGGCAACATTCTGCACCGACCTTAACTCAGTGGCTTCGAAAAGTAAACGGCATTTAGTCAGTGAGGATGAAAAAAAGACACAAATCTGGTTCAACCAATTAAAGAGAAAAAAATAAAAATAATACAATCCCATGTACACAATCCTTCACCCACAGTTGATCCAGAAGGAGGCAAACAACCCCAGCAGAGCATGATCCAATTTGCTACAGCAGGGGAAAAAATTCCTTCCTGATCCCCCGAGAAGTAATCAGATATTCTCTGGATCGACTTTACCTATAAATGTTAGTACTCAGTTATATTCTGTACATTTAGGAAAGTATCCAGGTCTTTTTTAAATCTACTGAGCTGGCCAGAACCAACATTTTTGATTGCACACAATGGGATGATGGAAGTCAACATGTGATCAACATGTACAAATATATAAGGGGTTGTTGCCTTATGGGTTTGTGTGAAATCTCCATTAATAGCTGTAACATATTGTAATTATGAATATATTTCATTTAGCTTGCATCTATGGAAGGTGTGCAAAAGGGCTTCACAGAAGCGCTTGTTAAAGAGCAGACTATGCAGGGCTGAAACCTCGTACACACGACCGAGGAATTTGACGGCGAAACACATTGTTTTCCTCGTCGAGTTCCTTGTTAGGCTGTCGAGGAACTCGACAAGCCAATTTTCTCCATTCCCGTCAAGGAAATAGAGAACTTGCTCTCTTTTTGGCTCGTCGAGTTTCTCGACAGTTTTCTCGACGAAAATGTACACACGTTCGGTTTCCTCGGCAAAAAATATCTCCCAGCAAGTTTCTTGCTGGTTTTTGCCGAGAAACTCGGTTGTGTGTACGAGGCCTGAGACTTGTATATACAAACCATGGAGAGACAATTCCATTATTACACCTACTCCCTTCAAAGGATCCCATGTTGGGATATGCAATGAAGGGAGGCCGACCCATAATCAACACCTAACTTACCACCACTGTGCAGTTCGTTTTGCAGTTCGAGTGGCCCCGGTCCACGTCTTCTGGGATCCCTCGGCGGCTGTCTTTGTCTTCCCCGCAATTACTCACCACAGTCATGCGAGAGCTCACATGGTGGTCAGTAATTGCGGGCGCGCTCCCGTGATTCAGAGAGCGGCCATAGCCGCTCACTGTATCACTCGGCCCCGCCCCTCGGTGCGCCGCGTCACTGGATGTGATTGACAGCAGTGCCAGCCAATGGCTGTACTGCTCTCAATCCATCCGCTCTAGCCAATCAGCGGCAAGGCTGAGCGGCGAAGAGGATATCGGGATCGCGCGGGACTTTCGACGGGCCAGGTAAGTAAAACGGGGGCTCGGGGGGGGGGGGCGGCAACACCAGATGTTTTTTCACCTTAATGCATAGATTGCATTAAGGTGAAAAAAAAAATCATTTACAACTCCTTTAAGCTGCATATGCCATCATCCCGTTTGTTTGATAAAGTGAATGTAACCACGTGAATCGGTCTAATAGGTGGAGCCAGCCAGTGACCTCAAAGGTCAGAGGTCGCTGGCTGGCTCCACCTATTAGACCAATATGGTTTTGTTTTTTTACATTACTTGATCTGATTTGTGGGGCCTGTCCCTAATGTTTTTATATGTATATCGTTTTATGTGAATAAATTATTTTATATTATCTTTATGGTTGTTCATCAGTGCCTTGAAAGTCCCAACCAATATTTTTTGACCTGTGATTTTCTATGCCAATTGGCCCCAAGCAGCCTTTTGTCTTTATTCACGTGGTTACATTTCCTATTTTAATAAACCAAAAATACATGATTTGGAGATATATTCCGTAGTCGGAGAGCACATTCGGGAACATTTCCCTAACTTGCTAAATTTGTTTGCATCACCATTTGCATTAACTCAAACAAAGCAACGCAGATAAACCGCTCTGAATAATTCATTATGTATCACCGATAGCGCGCATCCCGTCCGAAAAACAGGATTAAACTTAACAGTTCTCTCTCTAATAAATCCCTCAGCAATATGCATTTGAGTCATTTTCCATATTGGCCATCATTTCAAAAAAAGAAATATTCCTTTTTTTTTTCCTTGATGGATAATTGTATTACTATGACAGCCTATGGATAAGTAAGTGATGAGAAGAATTATGCAATAAAAAAAAAAAAAAAAGAAGAAGAAATTTGATGAGTTGTATCAGCCCGGGTATCAGTTCCTTGAAAGCGGTAGTTGATACATTATGCATTGCATTATCTAGAACAAAATAGCGCGGTGCAAGCAACTAGTGCGGAGTGCATGAATACTTTAGAATAAAATATATTACTTCGTACTCTCATTTTTACAAAGCAACTTCTAATAAAAGAAAGACTTTCAAGCTCTGTCTGAATGATTTTTTTATTTTTTTTTCCTCAAATAGCCCGACTCAACAGTGGAAGATCAGAAATGGATATTATCAAAGTGCATCAAAAATATATCAAGTCTATCTTTCATACGCTACATGAAACGTGCTGGTGCACTTAGCACTGACAGATCAACTTTATATCTCCAGTATTCATTAGTTCTATAAACAAAGACAGCTGAGTGTTGCCAAGAGGAACTTTCATTTGCTACAATTCCAGGAGGATTCGACAATTTATCTTTGATGGAATAACAGAGCTTACCTGCTGAAAATGATTGAAAACTGCAGATGGAATTTGGATGCCGGTGGAAGAGAGGGAGATATCGAGCCAATAAACAGACTTTATTCTGCACAACAAAAGAAAAGTCCTGGGAGACGAAGAGGAACCCACAGAAACGGGGGTATAAAAAAAGATAAATTAAACAAAAGGTAATGCTATTAACATTAGATATAAAGAAATGTGTGTAAAAGTGTGCCTGCTAATATTTTCTTTTTTATCATAGTCCTTCCATTGAATACCGTATATACTCGAGTATAAGCCAAGTTTTTCAGCACATTTTTTGTGTGCTGAAAATGCACCCCCTAGGCTGAAGCCTCTGCAAATACCAGCAAGAAACTTGCTGGGATTTTTTTTTTTTTGCCGAGGAAACCGGTCGTGTGTACATTTTTCGACGAGGAAACTGTCGAGGATCCCGTCGAGCCAAAAAGAGAGCATGTCTTCTTTTTCCTCAACGGGAATGGAGAAACTTGCCTTGTCGAGTTCCTCGATAGCCTAACAAGCAACTCGACGAGCAAAACGATGTGTTTCGCCCGTCGAGTTCCTCGGTCGTGTGTTCGAGGCTTTATACTCCAGTCACCTTTTTGCGCCTGATCTCCCAGACTTTGGGGACCTGGTACTGGGCAGCCTTATAGCCTGGTACTTGGCACACATATAGCCCCCCTCTTCCTCTACACGTTTGCAAAGTTTGTTGTCCGGGAGATCTACGGCTGGGGAGCACTAATTTTTCAAAGCCGGGCACCCTTTCCATAGACTCCCATGTTAAACGGTCATTTCTCTGGTAACTTTAGGGACCCCGTACCAGCGGGTCATAGGTCCCCTGGACCCGGAACTTGGCACACCTGTAGCACAATTTTTCCTCTATAAGTGTGCAAAGTTTGTTGCCTGGAGGACCTTTGGCTGGGGAGCAGCGATTTTTGGTGGAATAGTGCCCCAAGAGCCATATAAAGGCAAGCCAAGGGCCACATCTGGCCCCACAGTTTGGAAATCACTGCTCTACAGAATAGTTATTATACACTCACTAACCACATTATTAGGTACACCTGTTTAATTGCTTGGTAACACAAATTGCTAATCAGCCAATCACATGGCAGCAACTCAATGGATTTAGGCATCTAGATATGGTGAAGGCAACTTGCTGACTTTCAAACTGAGCATCATAAT
Organism: Rana temporaria; assembly: GCF_905171775.1. NCBI lineage: Eukaryota > Metazoa > Chordata > Amphibia > Anura > Ranidae > Rana > Rana temporaria. The sequence goes on along the minus strand of NC_053489.1, from coordinate 31,359,175 downwards.
GGAGGAGGAAAGGTGTATGGTTGTTGGTGCCAGATGGGCTTTTCTGAGTATTTGGCTGAAGAAGGAACCAATGAGCTGTTCCAAAACGCGTCCCGCCTCTATGACACACTTCCTGTCCTCTTCCTGTTTGTGTTCCATGCTGGTTCTTGTCTCGCTTCCTCTGACATCATCCCCAGGCTCCAGCACCATTGTGTTCCCTAAGCACTCAGAGCACTATTTGGCTGTTATTTTGTGGACTTCCCTGGAAGCTTTATCATCAGACTGGGACTGCCCTGCCACTGGAACATCTTCTGGACACACTTACCTGCTACATGCCTGCTTCATCCACCATCTCATAAGTGTTTTTAACCCCTTTAGGAGATATTAAAAGTTTTATATTTCTGTAATTAGAGGCGCCTGGTTTGTTTTTCTGAGTATTTCAATAACTGCTGATCTCCTGGAATTTTCGCACACAACCATCTCTCGGGTTTACAGAGCATGGTCCGAAATAGAGAAGATATCCAGTGAGCGGCAGTTGTGTGGACAAAAACGCCTTGTTGATGTCAGAGGTCAGAGGAATTTTGGCCTGATGTTGGCTTAAAATTGGTCTTTGTAATGATGCTACCAGTATCCCTTTGGGTCAAGTAGACATGAAGATGATATATTGGTTTTATTTCCTCATTAAATTAGTGCATTGAAAATGTTCTAACCATGCTCTTGGTTTGCTCTCCACGCTCCCAGTGATGTTTTATGGGCAGAGTTTCTGGAAAAGTTAATTTTTTCTTTTGGCTAAGCTCTTATAATTTGCGATTGATGAAGTGTCGTACTATTAGTACACTACCCAGTCCACCAGTCCATGTTGTTGTGTTGGCTGTGTTGTTGTCCAGGCATGTTCATTCATTCCATTGGTTGGGCGCCCTATTCATATGCTCATGGTTGGTGGGTCATTTATGGAGGCTGGTCATATTGGGCCATTTGATCTGATTATGTAGCTGTATGAGTGGGAGGACCAATTTCAAATTTGGTTCTGAAGACACTGCTGTCACGCTGAGGAGAAGACAGAGCCTGGAAACATGTTCAATATGGCGCCCTTGCTTTTACAACTGGTCTGGCTATTCTATCTTTTTAGTGTTGGTGATTCCAGCGCATCATCATGCAGGGTGCCAGCAATTACACCGATCCTGACCTCAGCTTCCACAGAGGGAATGAGTAAAATAAATAACACTATTTTTGAAGTTACTACTCTGTTCAGACTTTATCCTGCAAATGCTTTATGACTGTTATTGGATTATTTGTATTTGGAGGGGTTGATGGGATCTAGGGTCATCTACAGTGCTTAACAAAAATATTCACCCCCCTTGGCTTTTTTACCTATGTTGTTACATTACAGCCTTTAGTTCAATGTTTTTTTTTTTTATCTGAATTATATGTGATGCATCAGAACACAATAGTCTAAGTTGGTGAAGTAAAATTAGAAAAATATATATATAAAACTATTTTCCATAAATAAAAAAAATAATTGGCATGTGTGTATGTATTCACCCCCTTTGTTTTGAAGCCCATAAAAAGCTCTGGTGCAACCAATTACTTTCAGAAGTCACATAATTTGTGAAATGATGTCCACCTGTGTGCAATCTAAGTGTCACATAATCTGTCATTACATATAAACACCCTTTTGAAAGGCCCCAGAGGCTGCAACATCTAAGCAAGAGGCACCACTAACCAAACACTGCCATGAAGACCAAGGAACTCTCCAAACAAGTAAGGGACAATGTTGTTGAGAAGTACAAGTCAGGGTTAGGTTATAAAAAAATATCCCTGAGATCCCTAGGAGCGCCATCAAATTTATCATAACCAAATGGAAAGAACATGGCACAACAGCAAACCTGCCAAGGGATGGCTGCACACCAAAACTCACGGACCGGGCAAGGAGGGCATTAATCAGAGAGGCGGCACAGAGACCTAACGTGACCCTGGAGGAGCTGCAGAGTTCCACAGCAGAGACTGGAGTATCTGTACATAGGACGACAATAAGCCGTACTCTCCATAGAGTTGGGCTTTATGGCAGAGTGGCCAGAAGAAATCCATTACGTTCAGCAAAAATCTAAATAGCACGTTTTGAGTTTGAGAAAAAGGCATGTGGGAGACTCCCAAAATGTATGGAGGAAGGTGCTCTGGTCTGATGAGACTAAAATTGAACTTTTTGTCCATCATAGAAAACGCTATGTCTGGCGCAAACCCAACACATCACGTCACTCAAAGAACACCATCCTCACAGTGAAACATGGTGGTGGCAGCATCATGCTGTGGGGATTTTTTTCAGCAGTCAGGACTGGGAAACTGGTCAGAGTTGAGGGAAAGATGGATGGTGCTAAATACAGGGAAATTCTTGGGCAAAACCTGTACCACTCTGTGTGTGATTTGAGGCTAGGATGGAGGTTCACCTTCCACCAGGACAATGACCCCAAACACACTGCTAAAGCAACACTTGAGTGGTTTAAGGGGAAACAAGTAAATGTGTTGGAATGGCCTAGTCAAAACCCAGACCTCAATCCAATAGAAAATCTGTGGTCAGACTTAAAGATTTCTGTTCACAAGTGCAAATCATCCAACTTGAAGGAGCTGGAGCAGTTTTGCAAGGAGGAATGGGAAAAAATCCCAGTGGTAAGATGTGGCAAGCTCATAGAGACTTATCCAAAGTGACTTGGAGCTGTGATAGCCGCAAATGGTGGCTCTACAAAGTATTGACTTTAGGGGTGTGAATAGTTATGCACATTGACTGTTTCTGTTATTTTGTCCTATTTGTTGTTTGCTTCACAATAAATAAAAAACAATCTTCAAAGTTGTGGGTGTGTTCTGTAAATTAAATGATGCAAATCCTCAAACAATCCATGTTAATTCCAGGTTGTGAGGCAACAAAACATGAAAAATGCCAAGGGGGGTGAATACTTTTGCAAGGCACTGTACTTGGTGAGCACACCCTATCTTTTTTTTTTTTTGTGCATTAAGGCGGAGGTTCACCCTAAAAACTATTTTCTGCCGAAAGAAGCCGAACGGCGAGTCGGCGCTATACGGCGCCTGCGCACTGCTGTTCAGCTTTTTTCTGCAACTCGTGACGCTCCTTATGCAACGGGGGGAGGTAGTTTTTGTCATCACGTCAATCACCTGCTGGATAGGAACGCCCACTCCCGCGTGATTCACTACCCAGAAGCCGTGGGGAAAAATAGCTGTACGAAGGTATATACAGCGGAAAAAAAACAAAAACGCATACTGTCATTGTTGCAAGCGAGCACAATGTAAAGGTAGAAAAATGTTTTAGGGTGAACCTCCGCTTTAAAAGCTACAGCAAGCCAGATAGAGCCTGTCTCAGTTCCTGGCTGGAGAAATTACAGTATTATCTTCCTTCCAAAGCCTAGCTTTCCATGGCCTGTCGCCCAGGGCCAGCCCTACCATGGGACCCGATGGTACTATTGTACCAGGCGCTCTAAATTTTGCACAAACCAATCAACAAACGCTTATTGCAATTTTTTTTTACCAAAAATATATAGAAGAATACGTATCGGCTTAAACTGAGGGAAAGAAAAAAATGTTTTTATATCTTTTTTTGGGGATATTTATTATAGCAAAAAGTAAAAAATATTGAATTTTTTTCAATATTGTCGCTCTATTTTTGTTTATAGCGCAAAAAAAAAAAAAACGCAGAGGTGATCAAATACCACCAAAAGAAAGCTCCATTTGTGGGGAAAATAAGGACGCCGATTTTGTTTGGGTGCCACGTGCAATTGTCAATTAAAGCGATGCAGTGCCGAATCGCAAAAAGGGGCCAGGTCTGTTAGCTGCATAATGGTCTGTGTCTTAAGTGGTTAAAGACATGTTGTAAGTGAATTTTTTTTTTTTTTTTTTTATGGGAAACACACTTAAAATAAGTGCCGTATTTACATGGCATATTTTTATATGGATTTTATCTGCAATTTTTGAGTTGGTGACCAGGTCTCTTTAATTTTTATTTTATTATTTAGGCTTAGTCATCCTTTACGTGGTTATTTAATACTTTTGGGTGTTCTAAAATCAAAGAAGGCACCAAAAGTTTTTTTTCTCATTTGTGAGTCACATCAGAACAATAACCTATTTTACATGTACTGCATATGGGGGAAACTGCCTTGAAAGCAACCTCTGTAAATTTTAATTAGACATTGTGTTTCATGCTTATTCATCCAACAGATTGCTTTTTATATTTCTCATAGTTTCTTTTTTGTAGTCTGTAGATTTCTATCAGCCAATGCGCTGCCATTTCTCATTAAATAGTTTTGTGAAGGAAGAAACTTTTAATTAGGAGACATTAAAAAGAGAGAGAAAAAAAAAGATGAATATTTAAATGCTGAGATTGACATTTATTTATTATTTTGACAGGAGCTATTTCTAAATCATCTGCATTTATGTTCGTTTTATTGTTTTAAATTTAAATATTTTTTTTCCGACAAATTAAAAGTTAGGAATAGATATATAATAAATAAACATATTCATTAAATGTTTTCATCAAAGTCAAAGATGGAGACTATTCAGCTAACAAACTTTCAAAGGAGGTATGAGTCCTGAGTCCTGTAAAGTATAATAAACACAATCATTTGAACCATTGTGAGGTTCCTTTTTGATTGCATTTTATCTTTGTTTTTTAAGTTCAAATAGAACATTTTTAGAAGAGTTTTAAAGAACGTAACATAAAAAAATGATTTAATTATTGGTCACTGTGTTTCCAATGGTTTTAAAAAGATGATTAAAGCAGTGTTAAATCCAAAAGCAAATATTTATTATATTGCAGCTTACCAATCCTTTTATGTGATGGCTGCATTCGTTTTAATTTTTTAGACTTTCTTACATTTTTTTTTTTATCTGGTGATCCTGCCAAACATACTGGGCCAGATTCAGGTAGAAATACGTTACGCTGGGCGTGGCCAGGACAGGCATGTGAGAGGACGCATCTCTCACAGCTCCCAGCGCTGATCCGGTATTGATCCTCCCCCGGCCGTTATTCCGGTTCGAGACCGCCATATGCTGGAAGCCAGCACTCCCGGGACCACAGCGGTACCACCACCGGCGTTGTGCACCAGGGGAAAGACCCGCAAAGGACAGGTGGAGATCGCGGGGATGGAGGCCCAAGATGGCGCCGCCGCGCCAACTGCCAGAGGGACGCCTCGTGGAGCGGACAGAACGGGCCCCAAACAGGGTAAGCCTGCCAAGACCCAGGGAAAAGAGGCCCCCAGGGACATGCTTTACTATGCCCAAAAGATGTCTGGAACGGGGGGGCCAGAACAACCGTCCCGCTCCGGTGCCATGCACCAGGCTAGGCCCGCAGCACAGGGCGACAATGTCCCACTATACTGGGGGGAGGAGGAGGACAGAGAAGGAGCAGGCCAGGGACCGGAGGACGAACAGGCCCCAGACGCACAAGCTGAGAATGCTGTGCAACCCACGCTGGCAGACATACTTAAAGCAGTTAATAAATGCACTGCATCTGTGGACACTTTGAAGGAGCAGTTTGGTTTACTAAGGCAGGACATGCAAAAGATTCGTGAACGTACTACTGCAGTGGAAAGCAGAGTCAGTGAGGTGGAGGATCAGCTGCAGCCCATGGCCCAAGACACCAGAGCTGCCCTGCAGATGGCTAGAGACGCTTATGACCGCGTGGAAGACATGGAGAACCGTCTCAGACGCAATAATGTCCGTATAGTAGGGCTGCCGGAAAGGGTGGAGGGTAAAGACCCCACCATGTTTGTAGAGAACTGGCTGATTGAACTTTTTGGCAAAAATACGTTGTCACCATTTTTTGCGGTGGAAAGAGCCCACCGAGTACCTTCGCGCCCACCGCAGCAGGGGGGCCCCCCTAGATCCATCCTGGCAAAACTACTCCACTACCGGGACAGGGAGGCGGTGCTGCGTCAGGCTCGGGAGCGAGCTAACATCCAACACAATGGCGTCCGGGTGTCATTTTACCCAGATTTTTCGCAGGAAGTACAAAGGCGCCGGGCCAAATTCCTTGATGTAAAAAGGCGACTACGACGGATACAACTCCCATATGCTATGCTCTACCCAGCGAAGCTCCGGGTGGTGGTGCGGGGTCAAGCCCAATTCTTTGAGTCTGCAAAGGAGGCCATGTCATGGCTGGATAGAAACGAGCAATCTTTACAACGCCAAGCACAGGAGGAGGGGGAGTGAGGCATGGGCAAGTTATTTTTACTTTTTATTTCTTTGGTTTTGCCTCCAGTCACTGACTATGCAAGATTGAAATGTTTCTATGCTTCACTGCTGTCCCCTTTTTTTTAGGGGGGATCCCCTACAATTTGCCTGTTTGAATATTCCTTTTTCACTTACCCTTTGGCCGGGGGAAATTATGATTGGCAGCACATCGTGAGGAAAGCTGTTCTAAGTAAAATGATTTCTGTGACTGAAGTAAGCCGACGTTTAGTCGCACAAAGTGCTGGAGCCGCCCTGTTGGTGGACACTGATGTTTCGGGACCCGTTTGGTCCGCAAGTTATGCTAACTTTTGTTTTTCTAGCTACTATATGAAGACAGAGGTACATCTTAACAGACCTGGGCCGGTGGCCCTTACGCAAGATACTGTGCAGGAGAGGACAGAACTGGGGGGTGGCCCGTTTTCTCGACAGTGGGGTCAGACTGTGCATTTTTGCCCACAAGTATATTGCTTTCTGATGTTACAGGAAGACACCCATGGCTAAGGTACCTATTGTGTCATGGAACGTGAGGGGTATGCTTTCTCCATTGAAACGCACGATGATATTTATGTGTTTAAAGAAATTTCTGCCTGGGGTGATATGTTTTCAGGAAACACACCTGACTGCGGATACTGTGGGCTTTTTGAAATATGTGTGGGCGGGCAAGGCATATCACTCTACACACACCTCCTTCTCTAGGGGGGTGAGTGTACTAGTGCACAATGCCCTGGATTTCCAGGAATTTGACAGTGCGGTAGACTCTGAAGGTCGCTATGTATTCATCCATTGCAAAATTGGTACATTGATTTGTGTATTGGCGTGTGTTTACATCCCCCCGCCGTTCACGGCAGCGGTGCTCAGGCTCCTCCTTTCCTTTTTAGGGGGCAGGCCGGAGGTTCCGTTGCTCGTGATCGGCGACTTTAATTGCTGTCTGGACCAGGTGGCGGATAGACATCCGTGCCCTAGACCCTCTGCCCTCGCTAGGAGTACTCCCCTAGCGCGGTTGTTGCAAGAGGTGGGCTGGACTGATATCTGGAGGCACCGTAATCCAGGGGGCAGGCAGTTCACGTGCTTCTCGAAGACACATGGCTGCCTGTCCAGGATAGACCTGGGGGTGGGTAACGCAAGCATGCTTCCACTGATAGCAGACCTGTCGCATAGGCCCCGTAGTGTGTCGGATCACTCGGCCCTGGTGGTGCAACTCTGCGTGGCACCGCAGGGGAACCTGGTTAAGGCACCATGGAAGCTGAATGCATTTTGGTTGAAATTGATTAGATCCCACACCGAAATAGAGGACAGTATACGGAGGTATTTTGTTGCGGAGGAGGGGGTGGAACGAAATGTGCTACAGTGGGATGCCTTTAAGGCTTATCTTAGAGGCCTCCTCATACGGGAAGTGACTGGGGTGAAGAGGGCCTCTGCTGCATTACTGATAGAAGTGGAGAACAGGGTCCAGGAAATGGAGCGGGCCTACATTACAGATCCTTCTGATTCGGCCAGGGAGTCCTGGCAGGCGGCTCAGTCCGCCTACCAGCAGTTGCTCTCCTCGTCAGCAGAAAAGAAGAGATTCTTTGCCAAACAGGCGTTTTTTGAAGGGTGAGAAAACCGGCCGTATACTGGCACGGATTGCGAACTCTCATCAACGGTCACCTGAGATAGGGGCTATTAGAGCTAGGTCAGGAGGGGTAGTCTCTCAGCCAGACCAGATTATGCAGGAACTGGCGGGTTTCTATGAAGCCCTGTACAGATCCGGCGCGGCATACACCCAGGAGGATCTGGAGCTATATCTGAACCAATTGACCTTCCCGGGACTGTCAGCTAATCAGCGTATTTCGCTGGAGAAACCAGTTACTGTTGAGGAACTGCAAGAGGCAGTCAGTGCCTTCCCTAATTGTAAAGCCCCGGGGGAGGATGGGCTGCCCATGGAGGTATACAAACAGTATTCGGGGGTGTTGCTACCACAGCTTTTGCAGGTTTTTAACAGCGCCAGGGAGGGAGGGACTTTGCCCCCTTCCATGTCCAAAGCAAATATAGTACTTTTACTTAAGCCAGGCAAGGATCCCGTGGACCCGGGGGCCTACCGTCCCATTTCCTTATTACAGAGTGACGTTAAGATCCTGGCCAAGGTGCTCGCCATCCGGCTAAATGGGGTGGTGACTTCCATAGTACATGGAGACCAAGCTGGGTTCATGCCTAACAAATCAACGGCGGTTAATTTGAGAAGGTTGTTCCTTAATATACAAGCGCGGGCAGACAACATGGGCAGTAGGGCTCTACTATCCTTAGACGCAACAAAAGCCTTCGATAGTATCAATTGGAATTATCTTTGGACCGTTTTGCGGAAATTCGGATTTGGCCCTATCTACATTTCCTGGGTGCGGCTGCTGTACAGCCAGCCGCAGGCAGCGATACGGACATTTGGCTCGTTGTCGGCGGGCTTTGCACTGAGGAGGGGGACTCGGCAGGGTTGCCCCCTGTCCCCCCTCCTCTTTGCCCTGGCGATTGAGCCGCTGGCCATGAGTATCAGGGCTAACCCCCGCATCACCGGTTTTTGCTATGGCGACATGCAGGAAAAGGTGATGTTGTATGCTGATGATACGCTTCTTCTACTGGGAGACACGGATTCCTCCCTTAGAGAGGCTATGATGGCAATCACAGAGTTTGGAAAATTCTCTGGCTTGCTCATAAACTGGACAAAGTCAGCACTGCTTCTGTTGGATGGTGATGACACACAAGTAATTAACGCGGTTTGCCCCTTATCCATTACTTCATCCTTTAAATATCTAGGGGTACAGGTAACGGCCCGGCCACGAGATTTCATACATCTAAATATTTCCCCCCTGTTGCTGAAGTTTAGGGATAAGGTTAAAACTTGGAAGGCCCTGCTTCTGTCGGTTGCTGGGAGGGTGAATCTAATCAAGATGATACTCATGCCGCAACTGCTGTACTTTCTACACAACACCCCCATGGTCATCCCCCTGAAAGTCTTTCACACCGTGAACAGTATTTTTCGGGGACTTATCTGGAAGGATAAGAACCCTAGGATTAAGTTGGAACACCTACAGAGACCTAAAGATAGCGGGGGATTGGCGCTGCCAAACCCCTGGCTATACTATTTGGCGGCTCAGATGCAGCAGCTGGTTGGCATGTTTCGGCCGACGGTGAGGTCCTCGGCTCAGAGGCTGATGGAGCACACCGTGGGCGGAGGTCCGATCCCTGAGGCGTTGGAGGCGCAGGCATTTGCTAGACCGCACAGGAAGCTCCCCACATTTAGTCTGATTCAGAAGGTATGGAATAAGGTTAAATATGTCCAAGGCGCAGAGGGTTACACGAAGTACAGTCCCATATGGCTAAATGACACTTACACTGAACTGGCTAAACTACAGTCCGGTGCCAGGTGGAAACACTATGGGATTACACACCTTACCCAAATATTCCGAAACGGGGTACTTCGCACGTTTCCGGACTTGCGGGAGGCGTTTGGCCTGCCACAGTCCATGTACTTCTCATATATACAGTTGAGACATGCAGTGGCGGCACAGGGTCGCTCCTCTGAGTGGTGCCTGTCGCCGACCCCTGCTTTTGATCTTCTGGGGGAGGCTGGGACGTCTAAGGGCTTTATCTCCCAATGCTATGCCATCCTGTTGCAGTATGTGATGAAGCAGCATCCCCTGAAGATACGGGAAAGGTGGGAAGCTGATGCAGGGGACTTGGACGGGGAACAATGGGAGGAAATTTTTCAGGCAGTAGGCAAGTGCTCACTGAATGTCTCACAGAGGCTCACGCAACTGTACATTTTGTTACGAATATATTATACCCCTCACAGACTCCATAGAATGAACCCACAGCTCGACCCTACCTGCACCAGGTGCAAGAGAGACCATGGAGACTTGATACATATGCTGTGGAGATGCCCAAAACTCCACACATATTGGGCGGGAGTCGTGAGTACCATCAACTCAGCATTTGGAGTGTCTCTTCCGCAGGACCCGAGGGCTTGTCTCTTGGGGGCTCTGGAGGAGTATGAATGGGAGGAGATGGACAGGGAGGCGGTGCAAAGGGTCTTATTCCAAGCTAGGAAGCTCATTATGGTTCACTGGAAGGCCGAGGCTCCTCCGACGCTGGCTGAATGGATCAATAACATTGGGACAGTGCTGAGGATGGAGAAGGTGATATATCAACACAGGGGTAATGCCCAAAAATTTGAGAAGTTATGGGCAAAGTGGCTGGATGTGCCGGGTCTGGCCCCTGTGGACCTGGTGATGGACAGGCTTCTGGGCATTAATATTGGGTGAGGTGGGCATTGAGCCAATTGTCGGGTGGGAAACGTTTGACTGCTTGGGGGGGGGGGGGTTACCTCCTGTTCATAGATGTATTCTGAATATGTGGCTGTCTCACTGCAGATCTTTATTTTCCCCGCACTGTTAAGGGGACTTTGTATACCTTGTACCTCTGTAAACTAAACTAAATAAAATTTTGTTGGATTTAAAAAAAGAAATACGTTACGCTGCGGCGGCGTAACGTATCCCATTTACGTTACACCGCCGCAAGTTTACAGCGTAAGTGCTTTGTGAATCAGGCACTTACGCTGTAAACTTGCGGCGGTGTAACGTAAATCCGCCCGGCGCAAGCCCGCCTAATTCAAATGGGGCGGGGACCATTTAAATTAGGCGCGTTCCCGCGCCGAACGTACTGCGCATGCTCCATTCCTAAAATTTCCCGACATGCATTGCGCTAAATGACGTCGCAAGGATGTCATTGGTTTCGACGTTAACGTAAATGGCGTCCAGCGCCATTCACGGACGACTTACGCAAACGACGTGAAATTTAAAAATTTGACGCAGAAACGACTGCCATACTTAACATTGGTTAGACCACCTAGAGGGCATGCTTAGTTTTACGCGACGCATCTCTACGGAAACAACGTAAATTTAGATTGACGGGCAAAGCGGACGTTCGTGAATCGGCGTAACTAGTCATTTGCATATTCTACGCCGACCGCAATGGAATCGCCACCTAGCGGCCGGCCTAGAATTGCAGCCTAAGATCCACAGTTACACCTGTCGGATCTTAGGGCTATCTATGCGTAACCTGATTCTATGAATTAGCCGCATAGATACGACAATCGTATCTCAGAGATATGACGACGTATCAGGAGATACGCCGTCGTATCTCTTTTGTGAATCTGGCCCTATATATTTATATACAGTACAGACCAAAAGTTTGGACACACCTTCTCATTCAAAGAGTTTTCTTTATTTTCATGACTATGAAAATTGTAGATTCACGCTGAAGGCATCAAAACTATGAAGTAACACATGTACATGTATACATAACAAAAAAGTGTGACACAACTGAAAATATATTTCATATTCTAGGTTCTTCCACCTTTTGCAGCAGACACATCTCTAGAACTGGTAAGAGGAGACTGTGTGAATCAGGCCTTCATGGTAGAATATCTGCTAGGAAACCACTGCTAAAGAAAGGCAACAAGCAGAAGAGACGTGTTTGGGATAAAGAACACAAGGGATGGACATTAGACCAGTGGAAATCTGTGCTTTGGTCTGATGAGTCCAAACTTGAGATCTTTGGTTCCAACCCCTGTGTCCTTGTGCGATGCAGAAAAGGTGAACGGATGGACTCTACATGCCTGGTTCCCACCGTGAAGCATGGAGGAGGAGGTGTGATGGTTTGGGGGTGCTTTGCTGGTGACACTGTTGGGGATTTAATCAAAATTGAAGGCATACTGAACCAGCATGGCTACCACAGCATCTTGCAGCGGCATGCTATTCCATCCGGTTTGCGTTTAGTTGGACCATCATTTATTTTTCAACAGGACAATGACCCCAAACACACCTCCAGGCTGTGTAAGGGCTATTTGACCAAGAAGAAGAGTGATGGGGTGCTGCGCCAGGTGACTACCTCTTGAAGCTCATCAAGAGAATGCCAAGAGTGTGCCAAGCAGTAATCAAAGCAAAAGGTGGCTACTTTGATGAACCTAGAATATGAAATATATTTTCAGTTGTTTCACACTTTTTTGTTATGTATAATTCCACATGTGTTCATCCATAGTTACATAGTTACATAGTTACATAGTTACATAGTTAGTCAGGTTGAAAAAAGACACAAGTCCATCCAGTTCAACCACAAAAAATAAAAAAACAAAATAAAAAACACAGTAAAATCCTATACACCCAACTCCATACCCACAGTTGATCCAGAGGAAGGCAAAAAACCCCAGCAGAGCATGATCCAATTTGCTACAGCAGGGGAAAAAATTCCTTCCTGATCCCCCGAGAGGCAATCGGATTTACCCTGGATCAACTGTACCTACAAATCTTAGTACTCAGTTATATTCTGTACATTTAGGAAAGAATCCAGGCCTTTCTTAAAGCAATCTACTGAGCTGGCCAGAACCACCTCTGGAGGGAGTCTGTTCCACATTTTCACAGCTCTTACTGTGAAAAAACCTTTCCGTATTTGGAGGTGAAATCTCTTTTCCTCTAGACGTAAAGAGTGCCCCCTTGTCCTCAGTGTTGACCGTAAAGTGAATAACTCAACAACAAGTTCACTGTATGGACCTCTTATATATGTGTACATGTTGATCATATCCCCCCTAATTCTCCTCTTCTCAAGAGTGAATAAATTCAGTTCCTCTAATCTTTCCTCATAGCTGAGCTCCTCCATGCCTCTTATCAGTTTGGTTGCCCTTCTCTGCACTTTCTCCAGTTCTCCGATGTCCTTTTTGAGAACTGGTGCCCAAAACTGAACTGCATATTCCAGATGAGGTCTTACTAATGATTTGTACAGGGGCAAAATTATATCTCTGTCTCTGGAGTCCATACCTCTCTTAATACAAGAAAGGACTTTGCTCGCTTTGGAAACCGCAGCTTGGCATTGCATGCCATTATTGAGCTTATGATCAACTAAAACCCCCAGATCCTTCTCCACTACAGATCCCCCGAGTTGTACTCCCCCTAGTATGTATGATGCATGCATATTCTTAGCCCCCAAGTGCATAACTTTACATTTATCTACAATAAACCTCATCTGCCACTTAGTCGCCCAATTAGACAGAGCATTGAGGTCGGCTTGTAAATTGGAGACATCCTGCAAGGACGTTATTCCACTGCATAGCTTGGTGTCATCTGCAAAGACAGAAATGTTACTTTTGATCTCAGACCCAATATCATTTATAAATATATTGAAAAGTAAGGGTCCCAGCACTGAACCTTGGGGTACACCACTGATAACCTTGGACCATTCAGAGTAAGAATCATTAACCACGACTCTCTGAATTCTGTCTTTCAGCCAGTTTTCTATCCATTTACAAACTGATATATCCAATCCTGTAGACCTTACCTTACACATGAGCCGTGTGTGCGGAACTGTATCGAACGCTTTTGCAAAATCCAAATATATCACGTCCACAGCCACGCCTCTGTCCAGGGTTTTACTTACCTCTTCATAAAAGGAAATCAGGTTTGTCTGACAACTTCTGTCTTTCATGAATCCATGTTGTCTGCTGCTTAAATAGTTTTTTTCCAGCAAGAACTCATCCATGTGGTCTTTTATTAAACGTTCCAGTATCTTCCCAACTATAGAAGTTAAACTAACAGGTCTATAGTTACTTGGTAAAGACTTTGTTCCCTTTTTAAATATGGGCACCACATTGGCCCTGCGCCAATCCAGTGGTACTATTCCTGTCTTTAATGAGTCCCTAAATATTAGATACAGTGGCTTTGAAATGACAGAGCTCAACTCACCTAGGATCCGTGGATGGATGCCATCAGGTCCAGGTGCTTTATCCACCTTTATTCTGTCTAAATATTTCTGGACCATATCACTTTTGAGCCATTGTGGATTTGAGGCTGTGTCACTCCCACCCCCATTTTGGACATGAGCTCCCCCATGCTCCATTGTATACACAGAGCTGAAGAAAACATTTAATAAATTTGCCTTCTCTTTGTCCCCAGTCACCCACTCTAGATTATTTTGTAAGGGGCCTACATGCTCAGACTTCACCTTTTTACTATTAATATATTTAAAGATTTTTTTGGGGTTTGTCCTACTATCTTTTGCAATCTGTCGTTCGTTTTGAATTTTTGCATCCTTGATTTCCTTTTTGCATATCCTGTTATATTCTTTGTAACATTTAAACAACACTAGTGTTCCTTCATTTTTATATTTTTTAAAAGCTACTTTCTTATTGTTTATAGCTTTTTTAACTTTGACCGTGAGCCACATAGGTTTTATTTTTAGCCTTTTAAACTTATTGCCCATGGGAACATACTTTGCAGTGAGGTTCCACACAGTCTTTTTGAAGAATTCCCATTTCTGTTCTGTGTTCAGCTGTGCCAATAGTCCCTCCCAGTCCAAGTCCTGGAGAGCAGCCCTCATCCTTGGAAAATTTGCTCTCTTAAAATTTAGTGTTTTAATATTTCCTGTATGTATTTCTTGCTTATAGTTAACATTAAATGAAATCATGTTATGATCACTGCTACCCAGGTGTTCCTTTATCTGAACATTAGTAATAAGCTCTGCTTATTACTAATGCCTTATTAAGTTTTGATGCCTTCAGTGTGAATCTACAATTTTCATAGTCATGAAAATAAAGAAAACTCTTTGAATGAGAAGGTGTGTCCAAACTTTTGGTCTGTACTGTATATATATATATATATATATATATATATATATATATATATATATATATCAGAGAATTTTTCTATTGTAGAGAATAAAATGGCAGTCGTTGCAATACTTATTGTATTTGCGCAGCGGTCTTACAAACGCACTTCTTTTAGAAAAAAGACAACACTTTTTTTAATTAAAAAATAAGACAACAGTAAAGTTAGCCCATTTTTTTTATATTGTGAAAGATGATATTACGCCGAGTAAATTGATACTCAACATGTCACGCTTCAAAGTTGCGCCAGCTCGTGGAATGGCGACAGACTTTTACCCTAAAAATCTCCAAAATTCTACAGGTTGCATGTTTTAAGTTACAGAGGAGGTCTAGGGCTAGAATTATTGCTCTCGCTCTAACGATCCCAGCAATATCTCACATGTGTGGTTTGAACATCGTTTTCATATGTGGGCGCTGATCACATATGTGTTGGCTTCTGCGCATGAGCTCGTCTGGACGGGGCGCTTTAAAAATTGTCACACAATTCCCGCTGGGAAATACGATCGTGTGTATGAGGCTTAAATCGATAACTTGAAAGGGCTTTTAAGGAGGAACAGGAAGTGAGAAATTCAGATAAAGAAAAAAACATTTTTAAGAGAAATCGAAGGAAAAGTTTAGTGAACCAACAATGCACTAGCTTAAAGGAACCTATTTGAAAATATAAATAAAAAAACCTTTACAACTCCTTTAACAAAAAAAACAGGGGATAAATACATCTTGGTGTGGGGTGAGGAAGAGTAGACAGAGGGAAAAGTAGGGAGAAAGAGAAAGAGGAGGAAGGGAAAGGAGGGGAAGAGGATGAAGGTAAGGAAGGGGAGGAGGGTGCATGCTAGCTGCAAGGGAAAAATAGGGTTATGGGGGTGCTGGGCAGACCTCGTGTGACCCACCTATAAGGTGGAACAGGAGGTGTGTCCAGGTGGATCATGAGGTGCCAGCCTCGTTTTTAGGGAATCCGAGGTGGAGTAATTGATCCAGAGGAGCCAAAGGATCTTAAATTTGTCGAAGGTGTCATTGTCTAGGGCTATCATCTCCTCCATACACATGATGTCGTTGACAATGGAGACCCATAAGGCCAATGGTGGTGTTCTGCCCTCACTATACGTGGCTGAGGTATAATTAGACAGGCGGCTAACTCTCCTCCCTTAACAACTTATTGAGGCAGGTGCAAGGTCCATTTTTCAACCTTTATTGAAGGGAAGTTAGAGTAAAACGAAATAAAAGAAATAACATACAATCAGTATACACAATATAAAATAAACAGTCCTAACACACTAGTCTAACTAGGGGAAGGGATATGAACATACCAGCGATGTTTCCATAGGCATTAGAATTGCAGCTGGATAGATGTGAATTCCTCTGGAGCAGATGCATGGTGGTGAAAAGGGAAGATGGATACTCACAACTCATGGTATAGACCAGTGGAATTATTGTAAGCTACGGTGGCTTTTAAGCAACAATCGCTATCTACCTTCAGTAAATTATTCACAAATACTGAGTATGTAAAGAGCCACTAGATGGCAATATTACAATGTATTATACATACCATTAGCATATACAAGAATTAACAATGAACATAAGAAGACCTTGCTGAAGGCACGACAGGTGGAGTGGTAGTGGTTTTCCAAAATAGGGGTATAAGTTATCTAGCGGCCGATAGAAATAAGTGCGGCAGTGAGCGTTTCTGGGAGGCTATAGACCCTGGAAGCATGAACAATAATGCTATTTCTGGGGTGGGTGTCAGTGTCCGATCATATAAGCTGTTATATAAGGCAAAAACCTGTGACCAAAAGGACTGTATGGCCTTACAGTCCCACCAAATGTGTAGGTAGCTTTCGTCCGCCTCGCCGCATCTCCAACATAAGGGAGGTATGGATGGAAAGATTTTATGTAGAGATTGAGGGTCCCTGTACCATCGGGAGAAACTTTTACATTTGTTTTCCTGGGTATAGCAGGATGTAGAGGATTTGTGTGTAAAGTGAAATGATTTTTGAACAAGCTGAAGTTAGAAGTTAGCTAACCAGAGTTTGCACTCTCCAGTTTTAGTAAATCAACCCCATTGTGTTCCTTTTGGCCTATCTCGCCAAAGCCTAAAAGGAAAATATGACAGGTTCCCTTTAAAATGCACACAATGCTGTACTCCGTGGACCAATATCTTCCCCCAGTCCTTCTAATTAGTCTTGCTTCTTTTTCAAGGTTGCATGTTCATCTAGGACAACGTGATCAATAGACTGTTCTGATGGGGGTGCTATAATCTTCTCATGGATTCCTCTGGTGCTTATTCGACTTCAGACCTCGTTGATTTAGAAATCTCAGTCTGTGCCGGGCGAACTTACCATTTACACGTCTACAAAATGGCAAATATTTATATTTGTAATCACCGTGTATCTCCCCTTGCTCGACTTCTCCCAAGGAAGCAGAATGCAACATTTTCCGATGATCACACAATGCATCAAAACAGAGCTTGTAATTTGTGTCAAAATTTCACCCTGATAAATTTATCAGGGAATTGTCAGGGAAGAGAAGAAGTTTACAAGCTGTCAGTTGGGACAGTTTAGTTTTTAGCACTTAAGCGATGTGTACGACAACTGAATAAATTTGTAGCGTTGACTGATAAATACATACTAGGCGCATAATAGACTCGTTAGAAGTAGCAGGAAAAAGTATGTTCTGATACTACGGAATCAAGTTGTGTCACATAGAATGGACACCATGGCCCAGATTCACAGAGACTTACGCCGACGTATCAGTAGATACGCCGTCGTAAGTCTGAAAATGCGCCGTCGCATCTATGCGCTCATTCTTAACATAAGCTACGCCTGAATGTTGCCAAGATAATACCGACGTAAGTCTCCTACGCCGTCGTATCTTGGGTGCATATTTACGCTGGCCGCTAGGGGCGCTTCCATTGATTTACGCGTTGAATATGTAAATGAGCTAGATACGCCGATTCACGAACGTACGTACATACGCCCATCGCAGTAAGTTACGCCGCTTACGTAAGACATACGCAGGCGTAAAGATAAAACACCTCTATAGGTGGTGCAGCCCATTCAAGGTATGGACGTCGGAACTGCCGTTGGCTTTTACGTTGTTTATGTAAGTCGTACGTGAATGGGGCTGGGCGTAAGTTAGGTTCACATTGTACGCATTGAGCCGTCGTATCGTAGGGAGTATTTGCGACGTGATTCTGAGCATGCGCGTGCATGCGCCGTACCAACGGCCCTTCATTTACATGGGGTCACGGTTAATTTACATGTAGTACGCCCACTACCTGCCTAATTTGAATTAGGCAGGCTTACGCCGGCCCATTTTCGCTACGCCGAAGTAAACTTTGGCAGCAAGTGCTTTGTGAATACAGCTCTTCCTCTCAGAGTTACATATGCGCTACGCCGGAACAAAGAAGCGCCGCTCTACCTGAATCCGGCTACATGACTTTATTTTTATCTTTTCACCTTCCCTGTCTGCGAATCTCTACTGTTGAAATAAGATAATACACAGTTTTTTAGTCTAGGCCACAGAAGAAGCAGGGAGAAGCTTAGTCAAGATTTTCCTTCCATAGACTCCAGCTCTCTGGGAAATTCTAAGGTATTACTGGACAGTTTGGAGATATAATCCTTGTAGAGCAAGGGTCTTCAAACTTTCTAAACAATGGGCCAGTTTACTGTCCTTCAGACTTTTTGGGGGGCCGAACTGTGGGCTGTGGGGGTAGATAATGCCTCAGCCTTGGTGGTCAGTGGGAGTAAAATAATTACACAGCACCCCTATGGTTAGGAGAAGGAAAAAGAATAGAGCCCTATTAGTAGGTGGAATAGTGCCCCCATCGTTTGTGTCATTAGGCAGAATAGTGCCCAATTGTTGATGTCATTAGGCAGAATAGTGCCCTATCATTGGTGTCAGTGGGAGAAATAGTGCCCTATCTTTGGTGTTAGTGTAAAGCCTCGTACACATGACCGAGGAATTCGACGGGCGAAACACATCGTTTTCCTTGTCAAGTTCCTTGTTAGGCTGTCGAGGAACTCGACAAGGCAAGTTTCTCCATTCCCGTTGAGGAAAAAGAAGACATGCACTCTTTTTGGCTCAACAGGATCCTCGACAGTTTCCTCGTCGAAAAATGTACACACGACCGGTTTCCTCTGCAAAAAAAAAAATCCCAGCAAGTTTCTTGCCAAGAAACTTGGTCGTGTGTACGAGGCCTGAGGAATAGTGTCCCATGAATGGTGCCAGAGGAAGAATTTTTCCTCCATCATTGGTATCAGTTGGAGGAATAGTGTCTCATATCATTGGAAGGAATGGTGTCCCAAGGGACGGATAAAAGCAAGCAAAGGGCAGCATGCGGCCCGAGGGCCACAGTCTGTAGACCACTGTTCTAGAGTGTTCGGAGTCTGGCCAATCCCCCCCCATCCCCAAATCTTGACATGCCTAGTACAACTCTTTGGGGAACATCTTAAACTATATTCAGATTCAGCAGATGTCCAAACCTCCTTGACTCACATTGAACTAAAGAAGCACTGAAGAATGCACACATGCAGCCAATATCATTGCGTTCCACAGCCAACCTCTTTTCAGAGGGTGGTTGACAGACAGTGATGGGGTGATATGTTTGCCTCCTGACTACTTGTTTTAACTCTCAAAATGCAGACTGATCACACCATTGCAGGAAGGTTGTGGCGCGACCCTATTCACTTGAATGGACAACGTTCAGTGGCGATACCACCAGCCAAATGTAATATGTTATTTCATTTTAATTGTGTAAAACCCTGAGCGGCTGCATATTTCTGTTTAGGTGGGCAATCTTATAAATGAAGAACATTCAAACTGGAGAGAAAAAGCCCAATAGCATTATTTATTGCCACCATTCGCACAAAATAAATGTACGTGTAGTTTCATAGGATGAAGAGCTGCGCCACTTTTTGATAAATACACCCCTTCGTTTTCATTTCAGAGGTCTCTTTCATATTATTTTCTCTTCTGGTCAAAGCCTGTAGCGTTGGGTGATTTTCTCTATTGGTCAAATGTTTTTTAAGGCAATTTTCTTAAAGAAAAAGCAACAAATTAGTAGTGAAAAAAAATATGTTCCATCAGGTCAGAATATGATCAGAAAGTGGAAATAATACTTTGACTGACCAGGACTAACCCGCATGTCCCTTCCACATACAAGTGTGTTCACAAGCTGAGCCAATCCACTTGACAATCTCATACTTCCTATTGGATGAGGTCAGGCGTATGATATCATCAGCAAGAAGCCCTTTATTTAGAGAAGCAATGTAGATACAAATTACTATGCTATGTTACAATACATCGCTATAAACGTCTATAAACCTGGTTATGAAAAAAATATATGACAAGTGCTGGAGAAACTTACTAAAGCTAAGTTTACACTTGAAGTTGGGGGTGGTAAAAACTGGCACTTTGAGCCACTTATCCACAAGTGGTTTAATATACACTATGGGCCAGATTCAGAGAGATCGGCGCATCTTTAGATAGGCGTAGCGCATCTCATATGCGCTACGCCGTCGTAACATTGAGAGGCAAGTACAGTATTCACAAAGCACTTGCTCCCATATGTACGCCGGCGTAACGTAAATGGGCCGGCATAAGCCCGCCTAATTCAAAGTAGGCAGGTAGTGGGCGTGTTGTATTAAAATGAATCGTGACCCCATGTAAATGAAGCGCCGACCGAACGACGCATGCTCATAACCATGTCGAATTTACTCCCTAACATACGCTGGCTCAATGACTGTGACATGAACGTAACCTACGCCCAGCCCCATTCACGTACGACTTACGTAAACAACGTAAAATTAGACGGCTGTTCCGACGTCCATACCTTTGCATTACCTGCGCCGCATATAGCAGGGGTAACTTTACGCCGGACGTACGCCTTACGTAAACGGCGTAGCTTACTGTGACGGGCGCAAGTACGTTCGTGAATCATCGTATCTAGCTCATTTACATATTCGACACGTAAATCTACGGAAGCGCCCCTAGCGGCCAGCGTAAATATGCACCCAAGATACGACGGCGTAGGAGACTTACGTCGGTCGTATCCTGGCAAAATTCAGGCGTATCTTGTTTCCTGAATACAGCGCATAGATACAACGGTGCATCCTTGAACTTACGCCGCGTATCAACAGATACGTCAGCGTAAGTTGTCTGTGAATCTGGCCCTATATTGTCAAAAGTACAGGTATAGGGACACCTGCCTTTACACGCACATGAACTTTAATGGCCTCCCAGTCTTAGTCTGTAGGGTTCAATATTAAGTTGGCCCACCCTTTGCAGCTTTAACAGATTCAACTCTTCTGGGAAGGCCGTCCACAAGGTTTAGGAGTGTGTTTATGAGAATGTTTGACCATTCTTCCAGAATGTGTTAGAGAGGGGGGGAAATTCAAATTGGGACTTTATATGAGGCAATGAGGGGTAACTTCATGTGTCTCCATCCCTGACATATTGGATTGAGGGGGAAATTTGTGGGACTTTATATGAAGCACACTGCTGGATGACTATAAAATTGCATTGATGTTTATTGATTCCTGGTACATAATAAGGTAATACGGTATTGCCTGCGATAACAAAAAGATTGGATAACAGGCAAGCAATTTACATAAGTACACATATGTTCCAACGCAGTTGGAAATGATAAACAAATATACATGACTATGAATGGCAATAAATACTGTAAACGGTTGAATCTTAAACATGTTTCTGCAAGGGAGTGGCATGTAGCAGTCATTGAATAGCTCTACGCGTTTCATGGGTATTCCCAATCATCAGGAGCGATTAAAAACAAGTTGTCTATACAAAGATAAAAAATGATAATGGTAAGTGCAAAAAGTAATTCCATGGATGGAACAAGGGGGAATAGGTTGGAAGAGGGGGAATAAGAAACTATCCCAACCACTCTTACCTGAGGGTAATATAGTAATACATAAAGTTGTGTTGATGGCCGGAGAGGCCACGAATGTGACATCCCCCCGGAATTGAGGCAAACATAATCCAGGGCTGTGCTGGCCGACCAATGATACATTGTGCCCATATAGTGGTGGGTAGGAGGCCCACGGAGCAAGATACATAGTATGGGTAATTACTGTATTGGGTTCCCAGAAGAATTTCTGTGGACAAGACAGGGTAAATATAAATGATACAGCTTGCTGCATGGGCGGGAAAAAGAGAAATGAGCCAGATGGCATGAGACTCATTTCATTCTTTTTGCACTTACCATTATCATTTTTTATCTTTGTATAGACAACTTGTTTTTAATCGCTCCTGATGATTGGGAATACCCATGAAACGCGTAGAGCTATTCAATGACTGCTACATGCCACTCCCTTGCAGAAACATGTTTAAGATTCAACCGTTTACAGTATTTATTGCCATTCATAGTCATGTATATTTGTTTATCATTTCCAACTGCGTTGGAACATATGTGTACTTATGTAAATTGCTTGCCTGTTATCCAATCTTTTTGTTATCGCAGGCAATACCGTATTACCTTATTATGTACCAGGAATCAATAAACATCAATGCAATTTTATAGTCATCCAGCAGTGTGCTTCATATAAAGTCCCACAAATTTCCCCCTCAATCCATTCTTCCAGAATCGCATTTGTAAGGTCAGTCACTGATGTGAGATGAGAAGGCCTGCTTCACAGTCTGCGCTCTAATTCATCCCAAAGGTGTTCTATCTGGTTGAGGTCAGGACTCTGTGCAGGCCAGTCAAGTTCCTCCCCCATAAACTCTCTTATCCATGTCTTTATGGACCTTGCTTTGTGCACTGATGCACAGTCACTCATCCACAAACAGTTCCCACATGGGAGCATGAAATTATCCAAAATGTCTTGGTATGCTGATGCCTTAAAGTGTAAGGCCGCGTACACACGATCGGTCAAAACTGATGAAAATGGACGTGTGTAGGCCTCATCGGTCAGTTATCCTTCGGTCAAAAAAAGAGAACTTGCTTTAAAACTGAACCGATGGACGCCTAACCGATAGGTCAAAACCGATAGTAGAATCAAGTCGATGCATGCTTGGAAGCATTGAACTTTTTTTTTTCAGCACATCGTTGTGTTTTACGTCACCACGTTCTGACACGATCGGTTCATTAACCGATGGTGTGTAGGCACATCAGACCATCAGTCATCTTCATCAGTTAACCGTTGAGAATGGTCCTTCGAACCGTTCTCATCGGATGGACTGATCGTGTGTACGCAGTCTAAGTAAACCCTCCTATGCTTTTCAGCCAAGGAAGCTGACATCTTTGCCTCTGTTTAATCTACAACTGCCATGATGCTCCACATGTGATCAGTTATGACATCAGCCATTGGATGGTTTGACAGTTTGGTTGAGAGCACAACCACTGGGAGTGTTACATTTCCGGCATGTGCCGGAAATAAATTTGTTTTATGGATGGGTTTACTTCCGCTTTAAGAGTTCCCTTCACTGGAAGTCACCAAGCCCAACCCTTGAAAAACAACCCCACGCCATAATCCTCCCTTCACTAAATAATTTGGACCAGTGCACAAAGCAAGGTCCATAAAGACATGGATGAGCGAGTTTGGGGAGGAGGAACTGACCTCAACCCAATAGAACACCTTTAGGATGAAGTACAGTGGAGACTGTGAAGCCTCGTACACACGACCGAGGAACTCGACGGGCGAAACACATCGTTTTCCTCGTCAAGTTCCTTGTCAGGCTAGTCGAGGAACTCGACAAGCTTGCTTTGCGTACACACTGTCAAGACAAAATCTCCTCGTTCTCAAACGCGGTGACATACAACACATACAACGGCAGGGGAAGTTCGATTCCACTGGCACAACTCTTGGGGCTTCTTTTGCTAATCTCATGTGTTTGCGTGTTAAGTAAAAGTTTGTTAAGAGACAATTTGCACTTTTCAGTCTGTTACAGCTTGAAAAATGTGTTATCTCCATTACAAATGCTACTTTTACTCCCGTCTCATACTTTATTCTGAGCAAGCGCGGGTTTCTTAGCATACACACGCTCGAGTTTCTCGTTGGAAACCAGCCCGACGAGGAACTCGACGAGCCAATTTGAGACTCCCGTTGAGGAAATAGAGAACTTGCTCTGTTTTTGGCTCGTCGAGTTTCTCAACAGTTTCCTCGACGAAAATGTACACACGACCGGTTTCCTCGGCAAAAAAATATCGTGTGTACGAGGCCTGAGCCAGGCCTTCTCTCCAACATCAGTGTCGGACCTCACAAATGCTCTTCTGGAAGAATGGGAAAACATTCCCATAGACACACTCCTAAACCTTGTGGACAGCCTTCCCAGAAGAGTTGAAGCTGTTATAGCTGCAAAGAGTGGGCCAACTCAATATTGAATTCTATGGACTAAGACTGGGATGCCATTAAAGTTCATGTGCGTGTAAAAACAGGCGTCCCAATACTTTTGTATGTAAATCCCCAAACTGCTGGTGCTTTGCATATACAACTGCAAAACATATTAAAGGCATTTTCAAAAATAAAGACAAGCTGGACAACGGCCATAAGATAAAGCTCCCTGACAAGTCAAGATGGATGAATAACACGATAGTTCCTAAAAGTTAACCACTAAATTACAGAAAAGGGTGAACTTAAGCCTTGTGCACACGATCAGTCCATCCGATGAGAACGGTCTGAAGGACCGTTGTCATCGGTTAACCGCTGAAGCTGCCTGATGGTCCGTCGCGCCTACACACCATCGGTTAACCTCCCTGGCGGTATGATTCTGTCTGGAATTACGTACCAAAAGCGGTACAATTATTTTGCAAGGAAATTTGGCGTTTTATACTGTAGGCCTGTGATTTTTAGAAATAACTCACTTAAATCTGACCAAGCAAGGGTCTTGTAGGCATCCCGGGTATGATTTTTTTTTAAAAAACAAAATTATAAATTATAATATAATAAATAATTATAAATAATTATAACAAATAATAATATAATTATAATAAAAATTATTCAATAATGTAATCAACTCAAAATCACTGAAATTTGCTCAGTTGCAGAATTGTCGCTGTCATTATTTATTTATTTTTATGACGAATTTCCCCACAAATCGCTGTCGCACAATTCTGCAAGTGATTATAATTTATTATCGCTGTTTTCTAGCTGATCTAAAACCATTTTTGACATAAAGGGACACTTTTGGACAATCTACAGTTTTTAGGCAGAAAGAAAATTTTTTATTATATAAAAGTACATGTAGGACACTGGGCAGACCACTAGGGACAAGGGGGGTGTGTATTTTTTACATACAGTACTGTAATCTATAAGATTACAGTATACTGTATGTAAAGTGTTTGTTAACTTTTTTGAATTTGGCGCCGTTCTCCGCCCCGTGCGTCGTAACGTCGCAGGGAACGGAGATCGGCGGCACACGGGGACACTGTGAATCGAGCGAGGAGGTCCCGCTCGCTCACACAGCGGGGTGGCATCGCTGGATCCAGGGACAAGGTGAGTAACTTGCCTGTGGATCCAGCGAGAAGGTAAGCCGCGCCGCTGCACACTCTGCACGTCCACCCCGAGCGTGACTCGGGGATACCGATCCTAACATTGGAAACCTACCCCGAGTCACGCTCGGGTTTACCGCCAAGGGGGTTAAAAAAACGATCGCGTCAGAACGTGGTGATGTAAAACACAACAACGTGCTAAAAAAAACAAAGTTCAATGCTTCCAAGCATGCGTCGACTTGATTCTGAGCATGCATGGATTTTTAACCGATGGTTGTGCCTACTAATGATCGGTTTTGACCTGTCGGTTAGGAATCTATCGGTTACATTTAAAGCAAGTTGGCTTTTTTTTAACCGATGGTTAAATAACCTATGGGGCCCACACACGATCGGTTTTGACCGATGAAAACGGTCCATCAGACGGTTGTCCTCTGGTTAACCTATCGTGTGTACAAGGCCTGAGTACCAATGTGACTCAGCCTCAGCACAAAGCTGTAAAGTATGTAAGATCACCTGTACATCTATTATATGCTTTGCTTGAAACACGACGCCCAGCCTTGTGTACAGAGCACAAAACCTGGACCTTGTGCAGTTGGAAAATAGTACTTGGTCTCTAAACTTTCCCCCGGTTTCCTACATTTACATTTGGAGAGCCAAGTTATGCTTTCAACTTACTAACCCTCAATTCACTAAGCTATAACACATGGGTTCTTTGCCAAAATTGTCATTATCGTCACCCTTGTGACTTGTTATTTTCAGTTGTTTTTGACTCTCTGCTCTGAAAATGAAGGCTGTTATAGCAATGCCAATTATGATAGATTAGTAAATTGAACATAATATCTGTTGCCAGCTGTCTTTGTGAAAACTCCATAATAATACAGGCAGCCAACTCATGGAACATTTCAATGATGAATGCTATATAAAATAATGCTGATGATTTAAGCACTGTAAAACAAATTCATGAATGGCTGAAAGTATATCTCTGGCAAAACTTTTTTTTTCTTCAGTAAGGGGGGGGGGGGGGTTACATCCCCAATTATTTTAGTTTTTAGTGTACATCAGGACTACAAAAAATAAACAAAAATTACGCCAATTCTCAGCATATATTGAGCTCCCCTTACTGAAAAAACTGGCTTCAGCTTGGTCTCCAACCCATGGGAGAACCCCCTCTAACATGCTTTGCCCAAAAGGGGCCTAACCATAGAGGCTTCTACGATTTACCACTTGCCAACCGACGCACAAACAATTTACATTGGCAGAATGGCACGGGTCAGGCAAAAGGGGCGCACATGTACGTCCCTTTAAGTTTGCCGCTGTGTGGCCATTGCCACGAGCTCCGTGACCGTGCGACCCGCGGACTTGATGTCCGCCGCTGTCCCGCGATCATGTCACGGAGCTGCAGAACGTAAACAAGGCATTTCCCTGTTCTGCCTAGTGACAGTGATCTACTTCTCCCTGTCATCGGGAACAGTGATCAGTGTCATGTCACAGGTAGCCCAGCCCCCACACAGTTAGAATCACTCCCTAGGACACACTTAACTCCTTTCTCGCCCCCTAGTGGTTAAAAATATTTGAATAAACCTCATAGAGTGGGATTATATAGGCAACACACAAAAAAGCTTCACAATATATAAAAAAAATATCAATTTATTACAAAAATATAGAAATATTATACAAATACAAAAATATAAAAAAGAAAAAAACATAAATATATACAATATACAAATCATAAGAGATGTAAATACTGTCCGGCATACGGTACCATCACCAAGATTTGGGAGGTAAGTTGTAGCAGAAAGCCCCCTAGTGGTTAACTCCTTCCCTGCCAGTGTCATTTACACAGTAATCAATGCATTTTTATAGCATTGTTCGCTGTATAAATGACAATGGTCCCAAAATAGTGTCAAAAGTGTCCGATGTTTCCGCCACAATGTCGCAGTCATGATAAAAATCGCTGATCGCCGTCATTACTAGTAAAAATGCAATAAAACTATCCCCTATTTTGTACACGCTATAACTTTTGCGCAAACCAATCAATAAACGCTTATTGCGATTTTGTTTACCAAAAATATATAGAAGAATACGTATCGGCTTAAACTGAGGAAAACATTAGTTTTTTTATATTTTCTGGGGGATATTTATTATAGCAAAAAGTAAAAAATATTGCTTTTTTTTAAAAAATTGTTGCTGTATTTTTGTTTGTAGCTCAAAAAATAAAAACCGCAGAGGTGATCAAATACCACCAAAAGAAAGCTCTAATTGTGGGAAAAAGAAGACGTCCATTTTGTTTGGGAGCCACGTCGCACGACCGAGCAATTGTCAGTTAAAGCGAAGCAGTGCCGAATCGCTGAAGTGGTTAAGCCCCTATTTGAGGAGTATCAATTTTTTTATTTTTTTATTTTCCAATCAGGATGTTTCTGTTAAAGTAGAACTATTGGCAGAGCTTTTTTTTTTTTCACCATCTGTGCCTAATTTCAGAGATTTCCCTTCACTTCTTGTCCCATAGCAAAACAGGAAGTGAGTGGAAATTCCTGCAAATTAAGGTCCCCAAACTAGTGTCCCCATTGGAAGATATCCCCTCTCTTTCATTTCTGGGGACCCAAGAAGTGTGATTTTTTTTTTTACTTTCACTATCAATGACATTGGTAAACTGGAGGGGGGAGGTCTCCTTAACAGGGGAACAGGCAGAAATAACCTATTTTCTAATTCATCTCCACTCTATCCAAAACTGAAAAACAAGTTTTGCCTTTAGTTAGGTTTTTAAACTGTATAAACTTGGTTTCAGCACCATGGAGAGTTCCTACCATCTGTGTCCCATTTCAGGGATTTTTCTTCCCATAACCAAACCGGAAGTGAGTGGAAATCCCTGCAAATTAAGGGAATTCCTTGGTGAATGGATGAGCGAGTTTGGGGTGGAGGAACTTGACTGGCCTGTGCAGAGTCCTGACCTCAACCCCGATAGAACACCTTTGGGATGAATTGGAGCAGAGACTGCAAGCCTGGCCTTCTCTCCAACATCAGTGCCTGACCTCACAAATACGCTTCTGGAAGAATAGTCAAACATTTCCATAGACACTCCTAAACCTTGTGGATGGCCTTCCCAGAAGAGGTGAAGCTGTTATAGGTGTAAAGGGTGGGCCAACTTAATACCTTCTTTCATCCTCAGACAAGAGGACGTCCGTGATAGGTGGTAGCGGAACACAGTGTCAAACACCTATCACGGAACGGGACCAGGAGGAACCCGCGACTTTTGAAAAATGGAATCCATGTCTTTATGGACCTTGCTTTGTGGAACGGTCCACATCATTTGCTGGAGGGGGGATTATGGTGTTGGGCTGTTTTTCAGGGGTTGGGCTTGGCCCCTTAGTTCCAGTGAATGGAACTCTTAAAGGGTAACTCCACTTTGTGGGGAAAAAAATAGCAAATACAGAAAAAATAATATAGGACATAATTGCGACACTAATCATATTTAATTGAATGTTATTAAAAATTACCTTTCCTTTTCAATCTGCAGCCACTGTATTTTCCTGAGAATGCATTGCAATATGGCTTCCGGGAGTTTTTCTGTACACAGAGGGGTAGATTCACAAAGGAGATACAACGGCGTATCTCCAGATACGCCGTCGTATCTCTGAGTCTGGGCGGTCGTATAGATTTGTATTAGATCAGACCGGCGTAAGTCTCTTACGCTGTCAGATCTTAACTGCATATTTACGCTGCCCGCTAGGGGCGTGTACGCTGATTTACGCCTAGAAGATGTAAATCAGGTAGATACGCGAATTAACGAACGTACACCCAGCCGACGCAGTACAGTTACGCCGTTTATGTTAGGCTTTTCCCGGCGTAAAGTTACCCCTGCTATATGAGGCGTATATGCGGCGTACCAATGTTAAGTATGGCCGTCGTTCCCGCAACGAAATTTGAAAATTTACGTTGTTTGAGTAAATCGTCCGTGAATGGGGCTGGACGTCATTTACGTTCACGTCAAAACCAATGACGTCCTTGCGGCGTACTTTGGAGCAATGCACACTGGGAAATTCCACGGACGGCGCATGCGCCGTTCGTGAAAACGTCAATCACGTCGGATCAGGGTTAATTTGCAAAACACACGCCCACCTCTTCACAATTTGAATTAGGCGGGCTTACGCCGGCCTATTTACGCTACACCGCGGCAATTTTCTTTTGAGAAAACGGCGCTTGCCTGTAAAAGTTTCAGAGGCGTAACATAAATAGGATACGTTACGCCCGCACAAACATACGCCATTCTACGTGAATCTACCCCAGAGTGTGTGCTGACCACTCCCTAGAAACATCATTTCCTGCTTGTGTGATTGGCTCACTAATTTTTCCAGAAGTCTGCCTAAGGGCCCTTTCACACAGGCGGATCCCGTGAGGATCCGTTTTTTATGCATCTGCTTGCTCAGAGGGGATCGCTCCGTTGATCTCCACTGAGCCGGCAGATGACAGGGCAGTCTCTGCACACTGTGCAGGGACCTCCCTGTCAGATCTCCGCTCTCCTCTATGGGGGGATCGGATGAACACGGACCGTCTGTCCGTGTTCACCCGATCCGATCTTCAGACGGATAAAAAAATAGGATTTTCCTCCGTCTGCAGAATCGGACCATAGCGGGGACCGATGAGATCGGGTGTCAGCAATGTTCATCCACTGACATCCACTATCCCATAGGAATACATGTATGTCCGTATTTCTAACCCAAAAACGGATGGATGAAATACGGACATACGGTCCGCAGGTGTCAAAAGGGACCTTAGATACAAGTCAGATTTCAGGCATCCCCTGCAGCAAAAATTTCATTTTTGGAGAGATACTTCCAATAGGAACACATCTAAAGGGATGCAGGCCCAGCAAATTTCCTTATTAGTGCCCTGCAGCTGCACATCTGATAGTTAATTATGAAACCACTCCCATTAGACCCACTGACTACAGAGGCACAAACACACAGGGATTTCTTCAGAATAACAAAAGATAGGAATCTGCAACAAAGGTTGTTATAATCCTTGCAGTGTACATCGATCACCCAGAAGGGAATGTTTTTTTTTCTCAACAAAAGTGCAGGTAGGCTTTAGACCCCTTTCACACTTGTACGACTTGTTCTGCTACTTGGGACTGCAAAGTCGCATGAAAAGTCGTTTCCCATGATTTCCAATGACAACCACTCATATTAGTACAACTTCAAGTCATGGTGACTTCAAAGTAGTTCCTGCACTTTGATCCTACTTCAGCTCATTGAATATCACTGAAGTCGGATCAAAGCCGGATCACAGTCTTAACTGATCCGAATTTGGCATGCAACTTGTGCTCTGATGATCTTGAAGGGGAACGCCACACCAATTTTTTTTTTTAAAACTGCATTTTTTCATGCTCCCAACAGAGCGAGTACGCGGTGTATCTACTGATACGCCAGCGTACTTTCAAATTTCCCGCGTCGTATCGTTGTTTTGAATCCTCAAAACAAGATACGACGGCTTCTGGGTTAGATCCGACAGGTGTACGTCTTCGTACGCCTTCGGATATAAGATGCAATACTTCGGCGTCCGCTGGGTGGCGTTCACGTCGTTTTCCGCATCGGGTATGCAAATTAGCTATTTTCGACGATCCACGAACGTACGAGTGGCCGGCGCATTTTTTTACGGCGTCTGTAGTCGGCTTTTTCCGGCGTATAGTTAAAGC
Source organism: Rana temporaria (assembly GCF_905171775.1). Classification (NCBI taxonomy): domain Eukaryota; kingdom Metazoa; phylum Chordata; class Amphibia; order Anura; family Ranidae; genus Rana; species Rana temporaria. The sequence continues at coordinate 31,328,143 of NC_053489.1, read as the reverse complement.
TGCTATTTTGTCGCGTATACTTAGACTTGCCATGTTAAGTATGGCCGTCGTTCCCGTGTCGAAATTAGATTTTTTTTTTTTCGTAAGTCGTCCGTGAATCGGGATGGACGTAATTCACGTCTAAGTTAAAAAAAATGACGTCGTTGCGACTTCATTTAGCGCAATGCACGGTGGGAAATTTAGAAACGGAGCATGCGCAGTTCATTCGGCGCAGGGACGCGCTTCATTTAAATGAAACACGCCCCCTAATCGCCGATTTGAATTCCGCGCCGTTACGCCGCTTGAGATACACTACGCCGCCGTAACTTACTGGGCAAATTCTTTGGGGATTCGAACCAGCAAAAAGTAAGTTACAGCGGCACCGATGTATTTGTATGTGGATCTACCCCTAATGCCGGGTACAGACGAGAGGATTGATCCGCGGATACGGTCTGCCGGACCGTATCCGCGGATAAATCCTCTCGAGGATTTCCCCGGATTTGGATCCGATGGAGTGTACTCACCATCAGATCGAAATCCGCGCCGAAATCCCTTCGCGATGACGTGTCGCGCCGTCGCCGCGATGATGACGCGGCGACGTGCGCGACGCTGTCATATAAGGATACCCACGCATGCGTCAAATCATTACGACGCATGCGAGGGAATCGGACGGATCGATCCGGTGAGTCTGTACAGACCACCGGATCGATCCGCTGAAGTCGATTCCAGCGGATAGATTTCTTAGCATGCTAAGAAATTTTTATCTGCTGGAAATCGGTCGGGCAGAAAAAAAGCCGCGGAAAAAGATCCGCTGGGATGTACACACCAGCGGATCTATCCGCTGGAACTGATCCGCAGATCAATTCCAGCAGATAGATCCTCTCGTGTGTACGGGGCCTAAGACTGGGATGCCATTAAAGTTCATGTATGTGCGTGTAAAGGCAGGTGTCCCAATACTTTTGGTAATATATACCAGCATTCCAAGATGGACTGAAGCTATTCTGAGGGCAAAGGTTGTCCCAACTCCCTATGAGTTTCTTGATATTAATTTATTGTTAGTTGATGTTGTATTGTGCACCTTGTATGTAACAGATCATTTATATTGTAAACAATTTTTATAAACCAGAAATGTTAAAGTACATTATACTAAACTTTATAACAAAACCCAACACATTCCTGCTTAAGTAGATCACCTTTTTTGGTCTTTGCTTTCCCATATTTTATTTTTTATTTTACACAAAATACATTTTCTGCTGTTATTGGTATGATATACGTGGTGACATTTTGAAGGATTATTGAAAAGCTTTTTGTAGTTGAGATAATGACTTTCAAAGCACTTACCATGCCATGCCAGTCAGATGAGGCATTTTTATTCTTCACCATAGAGATATTAATAATAATGTTATCATGTGGACTGTGAATGACACCACACTTAATGGGAATGCGGCTGTCAGTTAAGCACCGTCCGTTGCCTTGTTGCTAAGGAAAGTTCATAAATCACTTAAATATTTGCCGTATTTTACTTGCGAATCATTATTAATGTTGGAGAAGGGTTTAATCCTGAATTTTTGACATTGAAACAAGAAACATGCCTGGTTTGTGCCGTTTCCATGTGCCAGTCTTCTCTTTTAATTAGTTCTCTTTTTGTTTATAATCTTTTAATTAAAAAAAACAATGGTAGGCAACAACATTGATTAAGTGAACTGCTAATATCATCCATATTGTCACTGTTCTAAGTTTACCAGGTCCTTGCAGCTTTATGATAACTCAAGTTTTATTGAGTATTCTCCCTTTCTAGGCTGAGCTTGGCTTTAGAAGAGCCCCTGGGGAGATGGCGGTCTCTTGCCAGAAATTCCGTTGTGAAAGATGGTCCTGTAAAAGTGTAGAAACACGTAGTAGGTTCATGACAAATCGTCCTAGAAGATATTCACAATTCCTCGCTGTTATGCCTTGAGAGCTCCAATGCGAGCATTACCAGGTAAGAATTTTAATATTTGATTAAAAATATAAATCTCTGCTGACTTAGGGGAGCAGGATTAAGTGTAAGGCCGCGTACAGACGAGCAAACATGTACGATGAAACCGGTCCGCCGGACCGTTTTCACCGTACATGTCTGCCCAGGGATTTCTGTATGATGGCTGTACTAACCATCATACAGAAATCCGTGCGTAAACAATACGCGGGGCGTGGCCGCGCCGTCGCCGCGACGATGACGCGGTGACGTGGGCGGCCCTGCCAGTTCAATGCTTCCACGCATGCGTCGAAGTCATTCGACGTATGCGAGGGATGGCGGGCGCTCGGACATATACGGTAGGTCTGTACAGACGACCGAACATGTCCGAGCGGACAGGATTCCAGCGGGCTGTTTCTAAACAAGTTTGGAAATATTTGCCAGCTGGAAAAAGGCCCGGCGGGCAAATGTACGCTGGAATCCTGTCCGCTCGGGCCTACACACGACCGAACATGTCTGCTGAAACTGGTCCGCGGACCAGTTTCAGCAGACATGTTCGGTCGTGTGTACGGGGCCTTAAAGGGAAACTAGAGGACTAGGAAAACACAAATTGCTAAGAGGTCATTTCTTTTGGGTAGAAGAGATTTTGTATGACTCTTCTGTAAAAAAAGATATCGACCAAATCGTATTCCTCGCTCCTCCCAAGACCTCCTGCTCTCTTGTTACCTCCTCCCATGCTCTCATCCAGGACTTCTCCAGAGCCTCTCCCATCCTCTGGAACTCCCTGCCCCAGTATGTCTGGTCAGCTCCTACCCTGTCCGGCTCTTCGGCGATCCCTGAAAAATGACTTATTCAGGGAAGCCTACCCCTCCTCCTCCGAAGAACTGTACCCGAGCCACCCCCATCAGATCATCACCTGCAGCTATCACCTTTTGTATCGCCTTCCCCCAGGGCTGGCCCTATGATGGGACCGGGTGGTACCATGGGTACCAGGCGGCACATTTAGGGAGGCGGCATTCTGGCATTCTGCTTCTACTCGAATCACCTCCATCAGATCATCCCCTGCAGCTATTACCTTTTGTATCGCCTTCCCCTCCCTTTAGATTGTAAGCAGGACACCATGTTCCTTCTGTATTGATCTGTATTGTAATTGTACTGCCCCCCTCTACATAAATCCTGTATAATAATAATCATTTTTTTTTTTATTACAATAAGAATAATAATAATATTTTATTATATTTTATAATAATAATAAAAATAATAATAATAATATTCCAAGTTTACCAGGTCCATTCCGTTTTATGATAACTCAAGTTTTATTGAATATTCTCCCTTTCTAGGCTGAGCTTGGCTTTAGAAGAGCCCCTGGGGAGATGGCGGTCTCTTGCCAGAAATTCCATTGTGAAAGATGGTCCTGTGATAGTGTAGAAACACGTAGTAGGTTCAAGACAAATCGTCCTAGAAGACATTCACAATTCCTCGCTGTTATGCCTTGAGAGCTCCAATGCGAGCATTACCAGGTAAGAATTTTAATATTTGATTAAAAATATAAATCTCTGCTGACTTAGGGGAGCAGGATTAAGTGTTAAAGGGAAACTAGAGGACTAGGAAAACACAAATTGCTAAGAGGTCATTTCTTTTGGGTAGAAGAGATTTTGTATGACTCTTCTGTAAAAAAAGATATCGACCAAATCGTATTCCTCGCTCCTCCCAAGACCTCCTGCTCTCTTGTTACCTCCTCCCATGCTCTCATCCAGGACTTCTCCAGAGCCTCTCTCATCCTCTGGAACTCCCTGCCCCAGTATGTCTGGTCAGCTCCTAACCTGTCCAGGCTCTTCGGCAATCCCTGAAAACTCACTTATTCAGGGAAGCCTACCCCTCCTCCTCCTAAGAACTGTACCCGAGCCACCCCCATCAGATCATCACCTGCAGCTATTACCTTTTGTATCGCCTTCCCCCAGGGCCGGCCCTATGATGGGACCGGGTGGTACCATGGGTACCAGGCGGCACATTTAGGGAGGCGGCATTCTGGCATTCTGCTTCTACTCGAATCACCTCCATCAGATCATCCCCTGCAGCTATTACCTTTTGTATCGCCTTCCCCTCCCTTTAGATTGTAAGCTCCACAAGCAGGACACCCTGTTCCTTCTGTATTGTAATTGTACTGCCCCCCTCTACATAAATCCTGTATAATAATAATATTTTTTATTTTATTTATTTATTTATTTTTTTATTACAATAATAATAATAATAATAATATTTTATTATATTTTATAATAATAATAAAAATAATAATAATAATATTCCAAGTTTACCAGGTCCATTCCGTTTTATGATAACTCAAGTTTTATTGAATATTCTCCCTATTTTAGGCTGAGCTTGGCTTTAGAAGAGCCCCTGGGGAGATGGCGGTCTCGTGCCAGAAATTCAGTTGTGAAAGATGGTCCTGTAATAGTGTAGAAACACGTAGTAGGTTCAAGACAAATCGTCCTAGAAGATATTCACAATTCCTCGCTGTTATGCCTTGAGAGCTCCAATGCGAGCATTACCAGGTAAGAATTTTAATATTTGATTAAAAATATAAATCTCTGCTGACTTAGGGGAGCAGGATTAAGTGTTAAAGGGAAACTAGAGGACTAGGAAAACACAAATTGCTAAGAGGTCATTTCTTTTGGGTAGAAGAGATTTTTTATTACTCTTCTGTAAAAAAAGATATCGACCAAATTGTATTCCTCGCTCCTCCCAAGACCTCCTGCTCTCTTGTTACCTCCTCCCAAGCTCTCATCCAGGACTTCTCCAGAGCCTCTCCCATCCTCTGGAACTCCCTGCCCCAGTATGTCTGGTCAGCTCCTAACCTGTCCAGGCTCTTCGGCAATCCCTGAAAACTCACTTATTCAGGGAAGCCTACCCCTCCTCCTCTTAAGAACTGTACTCGAATCACCTCCATCAGATCATCCCCTGCAGCTATTACCTTTTGTATCGCCTTCCCCTCCCTTTAGATTGTAAGCTCCACAAGCAGGACACCCTGGGCCAGATTCACATACCTTTGCGGCGGCGTAACGTATGTCTTTTATGTTACTCCGCTGCAAGTTTTCATCGTAAGTGCTTGATTCACAAAGCACTTGCGTGTAAACTTGCGGCGGCGTAGCGTAAAGCTGTCCGGCGCAAGTCCGCCTAATTCAAATTGGGGCGGGACCATTTAAATTAGGCTCGTTCCCGCGCCGGACGTACTGCACATGCTCCGTTTTGAAATTTCCTGCCATGCTTTGCGCGAAATGACGTCACCCCGGCGTAATGTTTTGAACGGCGACGTGCGTAACGTACTTTCGTATTCCCGGACGACTTACGCAAAAAAAAAAAAAAATGTGAAATTCGACGCTGGAACGACGGCCATACTTTAACATGGGCTGTCTATTGTTACACCACCTAAATAGCAGCCGTAACTTTGCGACGCGAAAAGCCGACTAGCGACGACGTAAGAGAATGCGACGAACGCGCGTACCTTTGTGGATCGCCGTAAACAGCTAATTAGCATACCCGACGCGGAAAACGACGCGATCTCCACCCAGCGGCCGCCAAAGTATTGCATCCTAAGATCCGAAGGCGTACGAAGCCGTACGCCTGTCGGATCTTAGCCAAATGCCGTCGTATCTTTGTTTGTGAATTACAAATAAAGATACGACGCGGCAAATTTGAAAGTACACCGGAGTATCAGCAGATACTCCGGCGTACTTATTCTGTGAATCTGGCCCCATGTTCCTTCTGTTTTGATCTGTATTGTAATTGTAGTGCCCCCTTCTACATAAATCCTGTATAATAATAATAATAATAATTTTTATTTTATTTATTTATTTTTTATTTTATTACAATATGAATAATAATAATATTTTATTATATTTTATAATAATAATAATAATAATAATAATAATAATAATAATAATAATAATAATAATAATATTCCACGTTTACCAGGTCCATTCCGTTTTATGATAACTCAAGTTGTATTAAATATTCTCCCTTTCTAGGCTGAGCTTGGCTTTAGAAGAGCCCCTGGGGAGATGGCGGTCTCTTGCCAGAAATTCCGTTGTGAAAGATGGTCCTGTAATAGTGTAGAAACACGTAGTAGGTTCAAGACAAATCGTCCTAGAAGATATTCACAATTCCTCGCTGTTATGCCTTGAGAGCTCCAATGCGAGCATTACCAGGTAAGAATTTTAATATTTGATTTAATCTAAATCTCTTCTGACTTAGGGCAGCAGGATTAAGTGCTAAAGGGAAACCAGAGGACTAGGAAACGCAAATTGCTAAGAGGTAATTTTTTGGGGGTAAAAGAGATTTTGTATGACTCTTCTGTAAAAAATAATGTCTTTTCCCTAAATAAATTGCCCAAATCGTCCTCTCAGCTCCTCCCGAGACCTCCTGCTCTCTAGTTCCCTTGTTACCTCCTCCCATGCTCTCCTCCAGGACTTCTCCAGAGCCTCTCCCATCTTCTGGAACTCCCTGCCCTGGTATGTCTGGTCAGCTCCTACCCTGACTGCCTTTTGGCGATCCCTGAAAGCTCACCTATTCAGGGAAGCCTACCCCCGCCTCCACTTAAGAACTGTCCTCGAGCCACCCCCGTCATATCATCACCTGCAACTATTACCTTTTGTATCGCCTTCCCCTCCCTTTATATTGTAAGCTCCACAAGCAGGACCCCCTGTCCCTTCTGTATTTAAAGCGGAGGTCCGCCTAAAAAAAAATGGCGTAGGTTACCTTGATCGCCAAGGCGACCTATGTCCGGAAGTGGGAGCAAATACCTGTATTATACAGGTATCTCCTCCCTCCTCCCCCCTGAAAGTGTGACACCGGAGGGGGGGAGGATTCCAGAAAGTGAAAGTTAATTTTTTTTGGTGGAACTCCACTTTAACTGTACTGTAATTGTACTCTCCCCTCTCTACATTGTAAAGTGCAGCCAAAACTGTTACCACTATATAAATCCTGTATTATAATAATAAAAAATAATATTCCAAGTTTACCAGGTCCATGCCGTTTTATGATAGCTCAAATTTTATTGAGTATTCTCCCTTTCTAGGCTGAACTTAGGTTTAGAAGAGCCCCTGGGGAGATGGCGGTCTCTTGCCAGAAATTCCGTTGTGAAAGATAGTCCTGTAAAAGTGTAGAAACACGTAGTAGCTTCAAGACAACCCTACCCTTTTCACCTTTTGGCGATCCCTGAAAGCTCACTTATTCAGGGAAGCCTATCCCACCTCCACTTAAGAATTGTACCCGAGCCACCCCCATCAGATCATCCCCTGCAGCTATTACCTTTTGTATCGCCTTCCCCTCCCTTTAGATTGTAAGCTCCACAAGCAGGGCCCCCATCCCTTCTGTATTGTACTGTATTGAGTAAGTGAGTGAGTGAATAACTTGTATAGCGCTACAAATGCAAACTAAATCGCCTCAAGGCGCTTTGCATCCGGTGTCGGCCTAATCCTTCAGAAGAGACGAGTCTTACGTTTTTTCCTGAAGGCCCGATGGTCTTCCTCCATGCGGATACGTTCTCCCTTCGATTTGTAATTGTGGTGTCCCCCCTCTACATTGTAAAGCGCTGCGAAAACTGTTGGCTCTATATAAATCCTGTATAATAATAATAATTTAAATTGTATTTATTTATTTTTACTTATTAATAATAGTATTAATAATAATATTTGATTATATTTCATAATAATAATAATAATAATAATAATAATAATAATAATAATAATAATACAAGTTTACGAGGTCCATGCAGTTTTATGATAACTTAAGTTTTATTGAATTTTCTCCCTTTTTAGGCTGAGCTTGGCTTTAGAAGAGCCCCTGGGGAAATGGCAGCTTCTTGCCAGTAATTCCATTGTGAATGATGGTCCTTTTAAAAGTGTAAAAACACGTACTAGGCTCATGACACATCGTCCAAGAAGATATTCAGAATTCCTCGCTGTTATGCCTTGAAAGCTCCACTTTGGGAAATGTGTATCACAAAACCCTGTGAATAACAGCGAAAACATACGGGAAATCAGGGCTTTTTTTCTCAGAAAATAAGTGCAGGTACAGGCGGTCCCTGGGTTACAAACAAGATACTGTAGGTTTTGTAGGTTTGTTTTTAAATTGAATCTGTTTGTACGTCGGGACAGGTAAATGATTTAAGTGCAGCTTCAGTCAAAAAATTATTTTTAAGCTTTTTGGACAGCATAGGGAAGGGTTATCATCACCCCTGTAACCTTTGTTTTGCTGTCTGTGCCCCTGTTTAGAAGATTTCACCTCACTTTCCCAATAACAACTAGATTTTTAAAAATGTATCTGTACATAGGACGACAATAAGCCGTGCGCTCCATAGAGTTGGGCTTTATGGCAGAGTGGCCAGAAGAAAGCCATTTCTTTCAGCAAAAAACGAAATGTAACGTTTATGGAGGTAGGTGCTCTGGTCTGATGAGACTAAAATTGAACTTTTTGGCCATCAAAGAAAATGCTATGTCTGGCGTAAACTCAACACAACACATCACCCAAAGAACATCATCCCCACATGGTGGTGGCAGCATCATGCTGCGGGGATGTTTTTCAGCAGTCGGGACTGAGAAACTGGTCGGAGTTGAGGGAAAGATTGATGTGCTAAATACAAGGACATTTTTGAGCAAAACCTGTACCACTCTGTGACCCCAAACACACTGCTCAAGCAACACTTGAGTGGTTTAAGGGGAAACATGTAAATGTGTTGGAATGGCCTAGTCAAAGCCCAGACCTCAATCCAATAGAAAAGCTGTGGTCAGACTTAAAGATTGCTGTTCACAAGTGCAAACCATCCAACTTGAAGGAGCTGGAGTAGTTTTGCAAGGAGGAATGGGCAAAAATCCCAGTGGTAAGATGTGGCAAGCTCATAGAGACTTATTCAAAGCAACTTGAAGCTGTGATAGCCACAAAAGGTGGCTCTACTACAGGGGTGCCCAACCTTTTGAAGAGCGAGGGCCACTTAAGTGACTTGGTAACTGGTTGCGGGCCACAATAAGTGGGGCAGACGGAAGACAGATCAGCGGACATGGACACAGCCCACTCTACCCTGTGGGTCCTTCCATCCGATCCAACCAGATGGAAAGGCCGGATCCCCCTTATGTTTTTTATCAAAGTCCTTACTTTGATAAAGCGTTGTAACGCGAAACATGTCAGTCACAGCTCTCTGTTTAATTCCATCTGATTGCCACTGATGTCTGAGCCCTGTCCGTGTTTCCCCATCTAGTTTCATCTCCATGGTTACATTTGTGTTGCTGCCGACGCCATGCCTGTGCCTCTCCATTGGCTGTATCGTTGCTCCTTGTTGACGTCATCAGAGCGCGCCTTGCTTCCCATTGGCCGGTCCTCTAGCTTTGCCGCACGTTTGTCATGGATATCCCCGCCGTAGTGCGGCTACGTCCATCGGCTCTCGGTACAGGTTCTGCCTGTCAGTTGCTGCTGTGGTTTCCATCATTACCATCTCTGGGACCCCTATACCACGCTCTCATCACATCCCTTTGAGCATGAAGGTTGCTTATCACAGCAGGTACTTTTGAGGCATCACACTGCACTCTCCTTCTCCACCTGGTTTTCGGTGGTTACCTTGTTGAAGGTGCGGCAGGGCTATTTTGGTGACTCAGGACCTGATGTTAACCTTTTCCATCACAGACTCCTTAGTGGCATCATTGCTGGTTCTTGTGTTTTTATGCTTATTATAATCATTGTGTGCACTATATGGTTTTTATTATATGTAATACCAATGTTATTTTATAAGACTATAAAGTTTTATGCATTTTCCATTAAGCGCTGCTTTTTTGTTATTGCAAATGGACACAAGTCCGTTTAGATCTGCTGCTCCATAGAGGTGAATGGAGGGTCCGCGTGGGTTGAACCGATCATGTGAAAGGGGCCAAAGGCTGCTTTCACACTGATGAGCGGCAGTTTACCTGCACTGCGGGTGCAGCACAGTGCACCTGTTAGCTTTACTTTGCCATCGATGTCTATTATATCCTGCAGGTGTGGTGCACTTTCTGAAAGCGCACCAAACCCACAGGTAAAACCAGAAGTCTATGCCTCAGTGCAGGTAACCCAAAGGTGAACTGTGCTGCACCTGCAGATTGGTTTGTAGGTAGCCCAGTAACCACTGCAGAACAGATATGCACATATATGCACTGCTTGTAGTAATAAACATACCTTTAATAACAGTCATCCATTCAGGTATTGATGGCTGTTGCTGTCCCAGGCAAAATGCATTTGGTATCACTCTGCTTGTGACAGGAGCCGGCACTATACAGAAAGCATCGTCATATGCAGCCCTGCTCCCTCCACAGTCGCTTGCTTCCTCTACCGCTGGCTTCATTCAAGACACTGAAGCTCTGGAAAGGCGGGTGGGCAAAACCCGCGATCTGGGCTTGAGAACCTGCTATCCCAAAGCAGGAGGTCGCGGGCCACATCAGAAGACTCTACAAAGTATTGACTTTAGGGGGGTGAATAATTATGCACATTGACTTTTTCTGTTATTTTGTCCTACTTGTTGTTTGATTTACAATAAAAAAAAAAACATCTTCAAAGTTGTGGGCAGGTTCTGTAAATAAAATGATGCAAATCCTCAAACAATCCATGTTAATTCCAGGTTGTGAGGCAACAAAACACGAAAAATTCCAAGGGGGGGAATACTTTTGCAAGGCACTGTAAATATGTGTGGGAGCCTCAAACGACCCGTTCTTCTTTGGTCTTCCAAGCTTTAGTAATGTTTGCTGAACCTGCCTAGAACCAAAACCCAGGTACGTCAGGTGAGGTCACAAACTTTTACCTCGTACACACGACCGGTTTTCCTGACGGGAAAACTGCGAGGAGAGCTTTTGGCCGGGAATCCTGGCCGTGTGTATGCTCCTCAGGCCCCGTACACACGACCAAGTTTCTCTGCAAAAACCATCAAGAAACTTGCTGGGAGATATTTTTTTGCCGAGGAAACCGGTCGTGTGTACATTTTCGTCGAGGAAACTGTCGAGAAACTCGACGAGCCAAAAAGAGAGCAAGTTCTCTATTTCCTCAACAGGAGTCTCAAATTGGCTCGTCGAGTTCCTGGTCGGGCTGGTTTCCGACGAGAAACTCGAGCGTGTGTATGCTAAGAAACCCGCGCTTGCTCAGAATAAAGTATGAGACGGGAGTAAAAGTAGCATTTGTAATGGAGATAACACATTTTTCAAGCTGTAACAGACTGAAAAGTGCAAATCGTCTCCTAACAAACTTTTACTTAACACACAAACACATGAGATTAGCAAAACCAGCCCCAAGAGTTTAGCCAGTGGAATCGAACTTCCCCTGCCGTTCTATGTGTTGTACGTCACCGCGTTTGAGAACAAGGAGATTTAGTCTTGACAGTGTGTACGCAAAGTAAGCTTGTCGAGTTCCTTGACAAGCCTAACAAGGAACTCGACGAGGAAAACAATGTGTTTCGCCCGTCGAGTTCCTCGGTCGGGTGTACGAGGCTTCACAGTTTTTCAGATGGGAAAACTGCACAAAAACCGCCAGACAAAAAAAGAGAACCAGCTCTCTTTTTTCCCGCCGGGAAAACCAGCGGGAAAACTGCGAGGAGAGCTTTTGGCCGGGAATCCCGGCCGTGTGTATGCTCCTCACAGTTATTCAGACGGGAAAACTGCACAAAAACCGCCAGACAAAAAAAGAGAACCAGCTCTCTTTTTTCCCGCCGGGAAAACCGACTGACTTTTGCCCAACGGTTTTTGGCAGTTTTCCTATGGAAAAAACTGAGATGAAGCATACACAAGACCAGGATTCCCGACCAAAGCTCCATCGCAGTTTTCCTATTGGGAAAACCTCTCGTGTGTAGGGGAAAGACTGACCGAGCAGGTTCTCGGCTTTCCCCTCTGGATTTCCGACGGAAACTTTTCCCGTCGGAAATCCTGCTCGTGTGTACGGGGCATTTGATTTATTGTCACGCAGGGATGTTTGGGTCTCAAGACAGAAGCAGAATAAAAAGTTATTTGGCAGGTAATATAGTCGATGTTTGTATGTTTTGTATATAGCTGTTTAGGTGGCATTCCGGTGGATTAGTCGGGTTTTATAACTGTTTTATTAAGCTCAGTTGCAATGTTCATGGATAAAATTAGCCCCTAACTAATTGGCGCTGCTTCTTTTCCTTCCTACTGGCAAGTTTCTCAATATTTTTTCCTTTTCAATGCGTTTTTGTGAAAAATAACAAAAGAAAAGTTCTACGGAAAGAGCAATATGATGGCTTTGAAATGCTTGCCGATGAATTGTCTTGGCTGTCTTCTTTGTGTTCACTCACACATGTTGTGCCTTGTGTTTCCACGCTGCAAGGATTGCTTTGTACACCTTCTGAATGCCGTTCATGGTTCACTGAGCCGAGCAATGAATGCTAGAGGACCAGGAGTTGAAAAAAAAAAAAAAATACAAACGCCAAAGTTACTCTTATCTGAGTCTTTTTCAGAAGTTCTTGAAGGAGTAATTTCCTAAGATAAGCTTAAGACAATATTGTGTTCTTGACATTTTGTTGTATCCTACTGTAGATTTAACCACTTTATGAGGAATAAATTGGAACTTGTGCTGAAAATGCCCTGGGGAGGTGAATTCATTTCTATGACTGAACATCGAATCTCTACAAACACCAAGGAAATCTTCTCATGGCTACCAGCGCACATACTCGTAACTCGGAAATTGAAAACACCTTTACTACTGGCTTGGTTAAAAAAATATATATATATATGTCCATTTTGTTAAAGGGAAACTGCAGAGTAATTCACAACAGCTGGTAGGCATGCTGAGTAATTATGGTAAAAAAACATTTTTTTAATAAAATGTATTTACTATTTTTATTTTATTGTTTCATATCCTCCATTATCCTTAAACAAACAACTAACTAAATAAAAATTCTTTAGAGCTTAGCTTGCGTTGCACCAAGGTGTGGCCTTAACCACTTCAATACCGGGCTTTAAAACCCACCTCCATACCGGGCCTATTCTGGCACTTCTTTCCTACATGTACAAACCATCATTCTTTTGCTAGAAAATTACTCATAACCCCCAAACATTATATATGTTTTTTTAGCAGACACCCTAGGGAATAAAATGGCGGTCATTGCAACTTTTTATCTTGCACCGTATTTGCGCAATCATTTTTCAAACGGCTTTTTTTTGTAAAAAAATGGTTTCATAAATTAAAAAATAACAAAACAGTAATGTTAGCCCAATTTTTTGGTAAAATATGAAAGATGAGGTTACACCGAGTAAATAAATACCTAACATGTCATGCTTTAAAATTGCGTACACTCATGGAATGGCGCCAAACTTCCTTACTTAAAAATCTCCATAGGCGACACTTTAACATTTTTACAGGTTACCAGTTTAGAGTTACAGAGAAGGTCTAGTGCTAGAATTGTTGCACACGCTTTAACGCACGCGGCGACACCTCACATGTGTGGTTTGAACGCCGTTTACATACGTGGGCGGGACTTACATGTGCGTACGCTTCTGAGCGCGAGCTACCGGGGACAGGGGCATTTTAATTTTTTTATTATTATTATTTATTTTTTATTTTACTTATTTATTTATTTTTTACACTTTTTTTTTACATTTTTTTTTTCAATCGCTTTTATTCCTATTACAAGGAATGTAAACATCCCTTGTAATAGGAAATGTGTGTGACAGGTCCTCTTAAAGGAGAGATGCGGGGTCAATAAGACCCCACATCTCTCCTCCAGGCTGGAAAGAATGAGATTGTGAAAAAAAATTCACAGATCTCATTCAAACTAGCCGCAATTGCGGCTTGTTTACTTACGGGGACCCGGGCGTGACGTCATCACATCGCTCCCGGGCCTCCGACGGTCATAGAGATGACTGGTGACTATCTGGTCACCAGTCATCTCTATGGCAAACATCTGGTGGACGGCGATCATCTCTCCGGGCCCCCGATGGGACGGGAGAGCCCGGAGAAGCACCGGCTGGCGGCGGGAGGGGAGGATGTCCCCTCCCGCTGCCTGTAAGAACGATCTAGCGGCAAAACCGCCGCTATGATCGTTCTTACGGTGCGCAGGATTGCCGCCGCTAAAAAAAATTATATCTCAATGATGCCTCTGGGTGCAGGCATCATTGAGATATCCCCCCGCAAAGCCCAGGACATCATATGACGTCAACCCGGGATAACAGGTCCCCGTTTTGGACGTCATATGACGGCGTAGGGGTGTTAAGTGGTTAAAGTGGCCCTGAACTCAAACAGCAAAGCTTTGCTATGCTATAAGGAACATCTAGAAATGTTAATTCTAAAGCCATGTACACACGATAGGTTAACCAGAGGACAACGGTCTGAAGGACCGTTGTCATAGGTTAACCGATGAAGCTGACTGATGGTCCGTCACGCCTACACACCATAGGTTAAATAACCGATCGTGTCACAACGCGGTGACGTAAAACACAACAACGTGCTGAAAAAAACAAAGTTCAATGCTTCCAAGCATGCGTCGACTTGATTCTGAGCATGCTTGGGTTTTTAACCGATGGTCGTGCCTACTAACGATCGGTTTTGACCTATCGGTTAGGAATCCATAGGTTAATTTTAAAGCAAATTGGCTTTTTTTAACCTATGATTAAAAAACCTATGGGGCCCCCACACGATCGGTTTTGACTGATGAAAACGGTCCTTCAGACTGTTGTGCTCTGGTTAACCGATCGTGTGTACGAGGCTTAAGCAGTACCCTAAAATGTGCTGTTTGTCTTGAATTCCTGCTACAAATATAGCAGTTCGCTTTATGTGCCTAGTTACTCCTGTGGCTTTATCCTCATAGCTGTATATCTACAGCAGTGGCCTCCAAACTGCAGCTCATGGGCCAGATGTGGAACTTTACTAACCTTTATTAAGCCTTGGGGCACTATTCCTCCTGCTGACACCAACATTGGCTCATAATTCCTGCTACAGACACCAAACATGGGGCAGTATTCCTCCTAATGATACCAATGATGGGGCACTATTTCTCCTAATGATACCAATAATGGGCCAGTATTCCCCCTAATAATACCAATGCTGGGGAACTATTCTTTCTCAGGCCTCGTACACACGACCGAACATGTCCGCTGAAACTGGTCCATCGGACCAGTTTCAGCAGACATGTTCGGTCGTGTGTAGGGCCGACCGGACAATTTTCCGGCCGACCGGACAGGTTTCCAGCGGACAAATGTTTCTAAGCATGCTAAGAAACATGTCCGCTGGAAGCCTGTCCACCGGACATGTCCGATGGTCAGTACGACTCAGGCCTCGTACAGATGACCCAACATGTCCGATGAAAACATGTCCGCTGGGATCATTTGGTCTTATGGCTGTACACACCATCAGACCAAATTTCGCACGGACAGAATACGCGGTGACGACGCAGTGACGACGCGGCGACGATGACGACGCGGCGACGTGCGAGAAACCGGAAGTTCAATGCTTCCACTCATGCGTCGAATCACTTTGACGCGATGCACGGGTTCTCGGGCCAGCGGACATGTCCGATGAGTCATACTGACCATCAGACATGTCCGGCGGACAGGCTTCCAGCAGACATGTTTTTTAGCATACTAAGAAACATTTGTCCGCTGGAAACCTGTCCGACGGACCAGTTTCAGCGGACATGTTCGGTCGTGTGTACGAGGCCTCATCGGACATGTCCGCTGGCCCGAGAACCCGCGCATCGCGTCGAAGTGATTCAACGCATGCGTGGAAGCATTGAACTTCCGGGTTCGCGCACGTCGCCGCGTCATCATCGCTGTCACGTCGCCGCGTCGTCACCGCGTATTCTGTCCGCGCGGAATTTGGTCTGATGGTGTGTACAGCCATCAGCCCAAATGATCCCAGCGGACATGTCCGATGAAAACGGTCCGCGGATACCAATGATGGGGCACTATTCATCCTAATAATACCAATGCTGAGGCAGTATTCCTTCTAATGATACCAATGATGAGGCAGTATTCCTCCTAATGATACCAATGACGGGGCACTATTCCTTCTCCTACTGGCACTCATTTGTTTTATTTCCACTTACCACCAAACCTAAGGTAGCCACGGATGCCGGGACAATTTCCACCACAATAGCCACAATCTGACCCCCCCTCCAAAGTTTAACCACTTCCTTACTGGGCACTTATTTTGCGATTCGGCACTGCGTCGCTTTAACTGACAATTGCGCGGTCGTGCGACGTGGCTCCCAAACAAAATTGACATCCTTTTTTTCCCACAAATAGAGCTTTCTTTTGGTGGTTTTTGATCACCTCTGCGGTTTTTGTTTTTTGCGCTATAAACAAAAATAGAGCGACAATTTTGAAAAAAAAAATATATTTTTTACTTTTTTTTTACTTTTTCAATTTTTTACTTTTTTTTTACTTTTTCAATTTTTTTTTATTTATTTTTTTTATCCTCAGTCTAGGCCGATACGTATTCTACATATTTTTAGTAAAAAAAAAAAAAAAAAAAAATCGCAATAAGCGACTGGTTTGCGCAAAAGTTATAGCACCTACAAAATAAGGGACAGAATTATTATTTTATTTTTTTTTTTTTTACTAGTGATGGCGGCGATCTGCAATTTTTATTGGGACTGCGACATTATGGCGGACACATCGGACACTTTTGACACATTTTTGGCACCATTCACATTTATACTGCGATCAGTGCTATAAATATGCACTAATTACTGTATAAATGTGACTAGCAGGGAAGGGGTTAACACTAGGGGGTGAGGAAGGGGTTAAATGTATTCCCTATATAGTGTTCTAACTGTGGGGGGGAAGGGGGGTGACTGAGGGAGGTGACCGATCTGTGTTCCTATGTACAAGAGACACAGATCGGTCTCCTCTCTCCCTGACAGGACGCTGTCATTGTGAGAGCCGGCAATGAGAAATGATCTCATATGTAAACATATGAGATCATCTCTCATTGGCCGCACAGATCGCCTAGCAAACAGCCACTCCGATTGGCCGTTCACGGCGATCTGTGATTGGCTGTGTCCAAGGGACACGGCCAGCACAGAAGTAACGCGGAAAGGGGCGGACGTGAAAACACGGCGCCCCAGAGAAGTAGAACCACCCTGCGGTCATACGGCCTTCGGGAAGTGGCTAAAGAACACTGAAATACCCCTTTGTTTAGAATCATCGGAGACCCCAATCCACACGATCTGATTTTTCGATGGGAATTGTGTGATGACAGGCCGTTGTCATAAAATCCGACCGTTTGTATGCTCCATCGGACAATTGTTGTCGGATTTTCCACCAACAAATGTTGGATAGCATGCTTTTTAAAATTTTCTGCCAACCAATGTGTGTTGTCAGATTATCCGTTTGTGTGTACACAAGTCCTTCAGACAAAACTCAAATATACAAACACGCATTCTCACAACATTAGCAGAAGTTGCTCAAAGGGTGGCGCTAAAGAGCTGAAAAACCACATAGTTTCTTGTTTGTTGGCCGACAGTTATTTGCAGTTTGTATGCAAGACAAGTTCATGGCCAACGCCCTTCGGACAAAAGTCTTATGCCGCGTACACACAATCATTTTTCGGCATGAAAAAAACAAAGTTTTTCAGCATCTTGATATAAAAATGCTCTAGCAAAACGCAGTGACGTACAACACGTACGACTGCACTATAAAGGGGAAGTTCCATGCGGATGAAGCCACCCTTGGGGCTGCTTTAGCTGATTCCGTGTTAGTAAAAGACGATTCGCGCTTTTCAGTCTGTTACAGCGTGATGAATGTGCTTACTCCATTACGAACGCTAGTTTTACCAGAACGAGCGCTCCCGTCTCATAACTTGCTTCTGAGCATGCGTGGGCTTTTAACGTCGTTTTAGCCCACACACGACCATTTTTTTACAACCCGAAAAACGACATTGTTTAACCACTTAAGCACCGGACAAAAATGCAGGTAAAAGACAAGGCCCCTTTTTGCGATTCGGCACTGCGTCGCTTTAACAGACAATTGCGCGGTCGTGCGACGTGGCTCCCAAACAAAATTGGCGTCCTTTTTTTCCCACAAAGAGAGCTTTCTTTTGGTGGTATTTGATCACCTTTGCGGTTTTTATTTTTTGCGCTATAAACAAAAATAGAGCGACAATTTCGAAAAAAATGCAATATTTTTGACTTTTTGCTGTAATAAATATCCCCCAAAAACATATATAATTTTTTTTTTCCTCAGTTTAGGCCGATATGTATTCTTCTACCTATTTTTGGTAAAAAAAAATCGCAATAAGCGTTTATCGATTGGTTTACGCAAAATTTATAGCGTTTACAAAATAGGGGATAGTTTTATTGCATTTTTATTATTTTTTTTTTACTACTAATAGCGACGATCAGCGATTTTTTTTCGTGACTGCGATCATTCGGACAATTTTGACACATTTTTGGGACCATTGTCATTTTCACAGCAAAAAATGCATTTAAAATTGCATTCTTTATTGTGAAAATGACAGTTGCTGTTTGGGAGTTAACCACAGGGGGCGCTGTAGGGGTTATGTGTTCCCTGAAGTGTGTTTACAACTGTAGGGGGGTGTGGCTGTAGGTGTGACGTCATCGATTGTGTCTCCCTATAAAAGTGATGACTCGATCAAAGCTGCCGCCACAGTGAAGAACAGGGAAGCCGTGTTTACATACGGCTCTCCCCGTTCTTCAACTCCGGGGAACCGATCGCGGGACCCCCGCGACGATCGGGTCCGCGGGTCCCGTGGTCCCAGAGCTTTGGACCGGGTCGCAGGAGCGCGCCCGCGACCCACGGCTGGGTACATGTACAGGACGTACCTGTACGTACATCTGCCCAGCCGTGCCATTCTGCTGACGTACATATGCAGGAGGCGGTCCTTAAGTGGTTAAAACGTCATTAAAAAATGCAGCATGTTCGAAAAAAAAAAATTGTTTTTCAGAACCCGAAAAATTATGTGAAGCCCACACACGGTCATTTTAAATGACATTTTTTTAAAACTTCGTTTTTTTCATGCCGAAAAATGATCGTGTGTACGCGGCATTACGCAGAAAATACAATTGTGTGTACCAGGCTTAAGGCCTCTGACTTCTAGCCTCACCAGATTTGGAGTGAGATTTGTTGATGTCGCTGCTGTTTAGCTCATTGTTCTCCTTGCTGGAGAGGAAACTGTACTTGAGAATTTGCAATATCTCCCTGTTTCTGTATGTGTCCAGACCTGCACTCCATTATATAACACCTATACCCCAGAAGCTGAATGAATACACCACCCCCCTGGTGTAAGACATCAAAAAATAATATGACAACCCAGAGCTTTGGTAATATGAACAATCTACATGTGAACATACTGTATATGTTAACATACATGCAGTCTTTGACCCCCACATATGTGCATAATAAAGTACAGAAAATAAAGTCCAACAAATATAATCCAAATGACTGAATCTTCCACCTCTGTGGCCTGTGCCCTGAAAATATATAAAACGAGCATCAAATTTACATGTCCCCTTACTTTAAGCAGGTCATGAAACACTCAAAATCAGCAGAGCTTCTCCTCATTTTAGAACCTCCCCTCAGATCTACAGCGACTGCACTCCCAAGTGCACTTTCACTTTCAGTACAGTTTTAAAGCGGGGGTTCACCCTTAGAGGGCACTTTTCCCCCTTCGCTTCCTGCTCGTTATTACTAGGGGAATCGGCAATTTATTTTAAAATATGTGCAGTACTTACCCGTTTACGAGACGCATCCTCTCCGTCGCTTCCGGGTATGGGCTTCGGGTCGCATCCATCGCGTCACGATTTTCCGAAAGAAGCCGAACGTCGGTGCGCAGGCGCAGTATAGAGCCGCACCGACGTTCGGCTTCTTTCGGCTACGAGTGACGCGATGGATGCGACCGTCGGAAGCCTCTCGGAAGAATGTCAATCAAGAAGGAACGCCCGCTCCCGAAGACCCATACCCGGAAGCGACGGAAGAAGATGCAGCTCGAAAACGGGTAAGTACTGCACATATTTTAATATAAATAGCCGATTCCCCTAGACCGAACGAGCAGGAAGCTAAGGGGAGATTTTTTTTTTTTTTCTAAATGGGTGAACTCCCGCTTTAAGTGCACTTTGCACTTGTAGCTTGCACTTGTAGTGGATTTGCCTTTCGTAAATAACCCCCATTGTGTTTTTTTTTTCAAAATTGTCGCACTTTTTTGTTTATAGCGCAAAAAATAAAAACCGCAGAGGTGATCAAATACCACCAAAAGAAAGCTCTATTTGTGGGAAAAAAAGGACCTCAATTTTGTTTGGGTACAACATTGCACGACCGCGCAATTGTCAGTTAAAGAGACAAAGTGCCGTATCGCACAAAAATGGCTCGGTTATTGGGCATAGCCTACCGATTCCCCTTTAACCACTTCCGGACCGCCGCATGTACATATACGTCGGCAGAGTGGCACGGACAGGCACATTGGCCTGATCGGGACCCCCCCCGGTACATGCGGCGGTTCCCGTGGCTTCAGGAGCGATCCTAGACGAGGGCGCGGCTATTCGTTTCTAGCCGCCCCCTCGCGATCGCTCCCCGGAGCTGAAGAACGGGGAGAGCCGTATGTAAACACAGCTTCCCCGCGCTTCACTGTGGCGGCGTATCGATCGAGTGATCCCTTTTATAGGGAGACTTGATCAATGACGTCAGACCCCCCTACAGCCACTCCCCCCTACAGTTCTAAACACACACTAGGTGAGCCCTTACTCCTACAGCGCCCCCTGTGGTTAACTCCCAAACTGCAACTGTCATTTTCACAATAAACAATGCAATTTAAATGCATTTTTTGCTGTGAAAATGACAATGGTCCCAAAAATGTGTCAAAATTGTCCGAAGCGTCTGCCATAATGTCGCAGTCACGAAAAAAATCGCTGATCGCCACCATTAGTAGTAAAAAAAAAAAAAATAATAAAACTATCCCCTATTTTGTAAACACAATAAATATTGCGCAAACCAATCAATAAACGCTTATTGCGATTTTTTTACCAAAAATAAGTAGAAGAATACATATCGGCCTAAACTGAGGAAAAAAATGTTTTTTATATATGTTTTTGGGGGATATTTATTATAGCAAAAAGTAAAAAATATTGAATTTTTTTCAAAATTGTCGCTCTATTTTTGTTTATAGCGCAAAAAATAAAAACCGCAGAGGTGATCAAATACCACCAAAAGAAAGCTCTATTTGTGGGGAAAAAAGGACGTACATTTTGTTTGGGAGCCACTTTGCACGACCGCGCAATTGTCTGTTAAAGCGACGCAGTGCCGAATTGTAAAAACCCCCTTTGGGTGATTTAGCAGCATATTGGTCTGGTCCTTAAGTGGTTAAATATGCAAACACATCTGTCAAGTTTTCCAAGTACCACAGCGAAAGAAAAAAAAAGGGAAAGCATGAAATATTTTTGCCAATCAAATCTACGCGGATATATGCCAGCCCGTTGGCAGGCCTGACTGCGGGCTGCTGTAATATTAAGTTGCCATTTAATTTAGCTTTTAACTTCTCTCGCTCTTTCTCTTTTCCTAATCAGCAAATCCGGGTGGGAATTTGTCACTCGCATCTCAACTTGTCTTGTTGCCGTTTAATTTAAAAATGTTGGATTGGAGCAGCCTGAATAAGTTCCCTTGCCTGTAATAGATTGCAATTACACGCTTTTGGATCGTATGCATGCAAATACTTAGCAAAAAGCCGGTTCTCCTCATCTACTGTTATGGGCCAGCGTGGTAACTGCATCTTATAGGCCTGGCTAAAATTAATTGTTTCGCTGTGAACTTGGCGTTATCTTTGTACAGGTGGGCTGTTTGCAATGCACCCTCTCGGAGAAATAGTAGCAGTGTACAGTTTGAGGAAAAGCAACACGTGGTTTTGTTTTATGGGAAAACCCAGTTAGTAGTCCAAATACATTTATTAATTAATTAATACTTAATTAATTAGTCCAAATGAGCTTTCTGTTTAACCACTTCCATACAGGGCACTTTTACACCTTCCTGCCCAGACCAATTTTTAGCTTTCAGTGCTGTTGCACTTTGAATGACAATTGCGCGGTGATGCTACACTGTACCCAAACTAAATTTTTATCATTTTGTTCCCACAAATAGAGCTTTCTTTTGGTGGTATTTGATCACCTCTGGGATATTTATTTTCTGCAAAAAAAATAAAAAAATTACCGAAAATTTAGAAAAAAACGTTTGTTTTGTTTCTGTTATAAAACATTGTAAATAACTACGTTTTCTCCTTCACTGATAGGCACTGATGGGCACCGATGAGGTGGCACTGATGTGGTGGCATTAATGGGCACTAATATGCGGCACTGATGGGCGGCACGGATGGGCACTGATAGGCGGCACGGATAGGCGGCATGGATGGGCTAGGATAGGCGGCATGCATGGGCACGGATAGGTGGCACAGATGGGCACAGATAGGCGGCACGGCTGGGCACGGATAGGCAGCACGGACGAGCACGGATAGGCGGCACGGACGGGCACGGATAGGCGGCATGGATGGGCACTGATAGGCGGCATGGATGGCCACTGATAGGCAGCATGGATGGGCACTGATAGGTAGCACGGATGGGCATAGATGGGCACTATTGTATGTGTTGTACTAATGGATGCCAATCAGTGCCAAACAATGCCTGCCAATCAGTGATGCCCATTGTGGGCACTGATTGGCATTCATTGCAGCACTGATTGGCATCCATTTTTTGTGTCCTCCTCATCCCTGGTGGTCTAGGGTGGCATCCTTTTTTATTTTTATTTTATTTCTGGTGGTCTATATGGCCATCCCTGGTGGTCCAGTGGGCATCCTCGCGAGTGAGGAAAAGCCGATTACTGGCTTTTCCTATTTACATCGTGATCAGCCGTGATTGGACACGGCTGATCACGTGGTAAAGAGTCTCCGTGAGAGACTCTTTACCGAGATCGGTGTTGCGGGGTGTCAGACTGACACCCTGCAACAACGATCGCCGCGATGCACGCCCCCGGGGGCGGGCAGCGGCTGAGAATCCTGAGGACGTTATATGACGTCCAGTCAGGATTCTACAACCACTTTGCCTACGTCAATTTGTCATTGGCGGGCGGCAAGTGGTTAAATCAGCTAAATACAGTCCATGTGTATCAAAACAAAAGGTGTGCAAAGTCTTTTACAGTGGAACCTCGGTTTAAGAGTAACTTGGTTTGAGAGCGTTTTGATTTGCGAGCAACTTTTTTTTTTATTTCTGACCCCCCCACCCCTCCAAGGCACTGTGACCAGGGAATCCGCATCCATGGGTGGCTCGCGGACCACATGATCCACTTCAGCCAGGGCAACTTTCCAGCCCCTGCCAGGCTCCTCCACGTTCTTCAGGGACTATATAAAGCGCCCAAAATGCCGCCGGGCGGGGGGGACAAGATGGCGCCGGACGCCGCAGCATCGCAATCCCGGGCCTCCTCGCTCCCATCTCCTACTTGTCTATGTGTCATGAATCAACACAATTAGACACAGCAACAAGAGGGGGGGGGGGAAGGGCTGTAACATTACATTACATCAATGGCAGCTTTTCCCAGGTCTCCAGTATCTTCTGGCCCATAGTCTGTCGGTGGGAGGCACGTGCACAGTCCCTTCCAAAACACACAGTGACAGTGAGTTCTGTCACACTATGCATAACTGATTCGAAGAATCAGTCGCATAGATACGACGGCCCAGATTAGGACTTACGTCGTAAGTCCTTTGAGAATCTGGGCCACTGTTATTACTATTAGTCTATGTCAGGGGTGGGTAACCTTTTTTCTGCCAAGGGCCATTTGGATTTTTGTAACATCATTCGGGGGCCGTACAAAATGATCAACTTAAAAATTAGCCTGTTATAGCGGGGATTAAACGCCCCCCCCCCTGCATCACTGGACCCCTTTACATTACACAGCCCCCTGCATCACTGGACCCCTTTACATTACACAGCCCCCTGCATCACTGGACCCCTTTACATTACACAGCACCCTGCATCACTGGACCCCTTTACATTACACAGCACCCTGCATCACTGGACCCCTTTACATTACACAGCACCCTGCATCACTGGACCCCTTTACATTACACAGCACCCTGCATCACTGGACCCCTTTACATTACACAGCACCCTGCATCCCTGGACCCTTTACACTACACAGCACCCTGCATCACTGGACCCTTTACACTACACAGCACCCTGCATCACTGGACCCCTTTACATTACACAGCACCTTGCACCTCTGGACCCCTTTACATTGCACAGCACCCTGCATCACTGGACCCCTTTACATTACACAGCACCCTGCATCACTGGACCCCTTTACATTACACAGCACCCTGCACTGTGCAGGACATTAATACATGAGTTACCATGACCATTGACCAGTGCAGGACATTTACCTAGGGTTGCCAGCTGTACGGGATTGACCCGGACAATACGGGGTTTGAATCATGTGTCCGGGTCTCCTTCCGCCTTCTACCCGGACACATGATTCAAATTGTACTGTGGCTTAGCTGGTGGAGGAACACTAGTAGTTAAAGTTGGTAGGGGACTGTTCTTATCCTTATACAGCAGTTCGGACAATTTATTCTGAGCCCCAATGTCCTCTTCTATACAGATACACTGAGTAATGTAATTGCTGGGATCAGCAGTACAAGGATTACTCTGCATCATTGATGCAATTTGAAAATTATTAAATGTAAATATAATGAATATGATCTTTTTAATATGCAGCATGTGGGGGGGGGGGGGGTAAATGTCCTGCACTGGTCATGGTAACTTATGTATTAATGTCCTGTGCACTGTGCAGGACATTTACCCCCCTCCCCCTGCCGCTATGCTGCATATTAAAAAAATACGCCGTATTTCATGATGCTGTCAGCATAATATTTATGGCTGCCTTACTTGCTGCTGGAAATGGTTCCTCATCGGTGGCACTGGCTCGTCCTCTCTATGCTCCTCCCATCAGTTCCATCCCAGCCAGCCATGAATGGTAATCCCCGCCCGCCGTGAGTGACGTCACGCCGCCGCCGCCGGGCGGGGCTGTAAACCTAGGGGAGCAGCTCATCAGCTGCAGTGCAATGGCTAGAGGCTGGTGCCGGCTAACAGGGGCGGGCCGCAGGAGCGGAGTAAATGTATTGCTAAACACACGGACAATGAATGAATGATCGCCATGATCATTCATTCATTGTCAGTTTGTTTAGCAATACATTTACTCCGCTCCATAGTGACAAACGGCGGCGCTGTTTTACGATCGCATGGGGGGCCGGATGGAATGATTTTGCGGGCCGCAGGTTCCCCACCCCTGGTCTATGTGATGCCACAGTTCGCAGGAGAACCCTCCCTTCAGGGTTCTAACATTTGCTTGCTAG
The DNA here is from genome assembly GCF_905171775.1 of Rana temporaria. NCBI lineage: Eukaryota > Metazoa > Chordata > Amphibia > Anura > Ranidae > Rana > Rana temporaria. The sequence goes on along the minus strand of NC_053489.1, from coordinate 31,302,852 downwards.
ACGGTGCTATTATTTTAATTCTGCCAATGTCTGATTGCCATATTTGTACCAAAGTTCTGCTGTTTTATTTTTCTAAAGAACAATAAAAACGTTATTTAAAAAAAAAAAGAAAAAAAAAATCTACTCTCCAAACTTTATGTTTAACATCCATCAAAGATTTCACGGACACTCCGTTACACTAATAAAAAGATTACTTTCTTCTTGGCCTTTATTCTCTGTTACTTTCTATTTTGTTTACAATGATTGCCATTTTCTCCTTACTAAAGAACCCTGACATAATCCATTTTTTAAATTAAAACAGGGAAATAGACTTGAAACTGATCCTTCCCCACCATGGCAAGCGCCTTTGTATGTCGCGTAGCCCTTTCTTTAATAGTCAGATGTTATCATGGCAATCCTGACTGCCAGCAATTTATTTCACGTTCATTTGAGATTTACTAAGGGCTTAAAAAGGCATCTGATTTTGTCCGCGGTGTTAGAGTTTTTAAGACTCTTAAAAAGGGCTTAAAGGAAATTGGATGTTTGTAGAGGTGGGGTATTTTGGAAGGAAAACGGATACCAGGTTTTCAAGATTATTTTTTTTTTTGCGGTGATTTATTTGCAACTGTGTTGCCTTTGCTAAGTGTTTGTCCTCACCATGACCAACAATACAACAAATGTTATTGGGAAGATTTGCCCAGTCATACAAAACAAGGGCAGTGATCAGGACTGTTTTTAATATTGATTGGATGGACCCTGGGCAAACATTTTTTTTGGAACCCCCTGAATCCACTCATCAAATATTTGTAGGCAGCACACACTCAAGGGGCAGCTGCTTTGGGTCCCACAACAACAACTGGGCCCGTGCCAGCTTCCCCTTTTGCCCTATGTTAACCAATTCACCCCCGGAGGATTTGGCTGCCAAATGACCGGGCCACTTTTTGCAATTTGGCACTGCGTCGCTTTAACTGACAATTGCGCGGACGTGCAACGTGGCTTCCAAATAAAAGTGGCGTCCTTTTTTTTGTGGTATTTGATCACTTCTGTGGTTTTTATTTTTTGCACTATAAACAAAAAAAGAGCGACAATTTTGAAGAAAAAGCAATATTTTTTACTATAATAAATATCCCCCAAAAATATATAAAAAAACAAATTTCTTTCTCAGTTTAGGCCAATATGTATTCTTCTACATATTTTTGGTAAAAAAAATCGCAATAAGCTATATATTTGGCCGCAGGGTGGTTCTACTTCTCTGGGGCGCCGTGTTTTTACGGCCGCCCCTTTCCGCGTTCCCCGCGCACGCTCCCGAGCGCGCAGCGGGGAACTTCTGTGCTGCCCATGTCCCTTGGACACAGCCAATCACAGATCGCCGTGAACGGCCAATCGGAGTGGCCGTTTGCTAGGCGATCTGTGTGTCCAATGAGAGATGATCTCATATGTTTACATATGAGATCATTTCTCATTGCCGGCTCTCACAGACAGCGTTGCTGTCAGGGAGAGAGGAGACCGATCTGTGTCTCTTGTACATAGGGACACAGATCGGTCACCTCCCCCAGTCACCCCCCTTCCCCCACAGTTAGAACACTATATAGGGAATACATTTAACCCCTTCCTCACCCCCTAGTGTTAACTCCTTCCCTGCCAGTCACATTTATACAGTAATTAGTGCATATTTATAGCACTGATCGCTGTATAAATGTGAATGGTGCCAAAAATGTGTCAAAAGTGTCCGATGTGTCCGCCATAATGTCGCAGTCGCAATAAAAATCACAGATCGCCGCCATTACTAGTAAAAAAAAAAAAATAATTCTGTCCCTTATTTTGTAGGCGCTATAACTTTTGCGCAAACCAGTCGCTTATTGCGATTTTTTTTTTTTTACTAAAAATATGTAGAATACGTATCGGCCTAGACTGAGGATAAAAAAAAAAAAAAAAAATTGAACTATTTATTATAGCAACAAGTAAAATTTTTTTTTTTTTTTAAATTGTCGCTCTATTTTTGTTTATAGCGCAAAAAATAAAAACCGCAGAGGTGATCAAATACCACCAAAAGAAAGCTATATTTGTGGAAAAAAAAGGACGTCAATTTTGTTTGGGAGCCACGTCACACGACCGCGCAATTGTCAGTTAAAGCGATGCAGTGCCGAATCGCAAAAAGTCCTCTGGGCAGGAAGGGGGTGTAAGTGCCCAGTAAGGAAGTGGTTAAAGTCAAGTAGGGGATAGATTTATGTCATTTTTATTATTATTTTTTTTTATTAATAATAATGGCGGCGACCTGAGATTTTTATCGTGACTTCGACATTATGGCGGACTCATCGGACACTTTTGACACTATTTTGGGACCATTGTCATTTGTACAACGATCAGTGCTATAAAAATGCACTGATTACTGTGTAAATGACACTGGCAGGGACGGGGTCAAAACTAGGGGCGATGAAGGGGTTAAGTGTGTCCTAGGGAGTGATTCTAACTGTGTGGGGGCTGGGCTACAAGTGACACGACAGTGATCACTGCTCCCGATGACAGGGATCAGTAGATCACTGTCCTGTCATTAGGCAGAACAGGGAAATGCCTTGTTTACATCGACATCTCCCCGGTCTGCCTCTCCGTGACACGATCGCAGTACACCGGCGGACATGGAGTCCACCGGACACGCGGGCACGCTCACAGAGCTCGCAGCGGGCACGCGCGCGCCAAGATTTTCAAAGCAGCGTACAGGTACTTTGCTTTGCCCAGCCGAGCCATTCTGCAGACGTATATGTTTGTTAGGCGGTCGGCAAGTGGTTAAAAGCATTTTCTACATAGGCTAAATCTGCTCTACAAAACTGTATTAAAGCGGAGGTTCACCCTAATAACATGTATATCTGACCAAATTCCTTACATTCGTAACAAGTATAGTCCGCAATTTTTTATTTTTTTTATGCTTTACGTACCTTGTAATCCATATTTTCAATCTACTTCTAGGGAGTAGGCGTTTCTATGCCTAGGGGGATTGTCATCTGGGAGGTCGCCCAGATGACTGACGTCTATTCCCCCCCGGCGGTTAAGGCCCCGCCCCCTGTATTGCGTAGGCGCACACGAGTTGCAGAGTTTCCGAAAGAAGCCGAACATGCAGAGAAGAGTCAGCTCTATACGGCGCCTGTGATCTCCATGTTCGGCTTCTTTCGGAAACCCCGTAACTCGTGCGCGCCTACGCAATACGGGGGCGGGGCCTTAACTGCCGGGGGGAACAGACATCAGTCATCTGGGCGACCTCCCAGATGACAATCCCCCTAGGCATAGAAACGCCTACTCCCGCGGGGAGAAGTAGATTGAAAGATGGATTACAAGGTACGTAAAGCATAAAAAAAATAAAAAATTGCGGACTATACTTGTTACGAAAGTTGGTCAGATATACATGTTATTAGGGTGAACCAGGGATGGACTGGCCATTGGGACTACAGGGAGTTTCCCGGTGGGCCGATGGCTCAGTGGGCCGGCTTCAGTGACAGCGGACTGCAGCCCCCCTCCGCTCCTCTGTCTCTCCCTTCCCTCAGAGGTCACCTCCTCTCCCTCCCCGCAGCACTCACCTGGGGGGAACAAAGAAGCAGGGGGAGGACCAGAAGAGCAGGGGGGACTACAGAGGAGCATGGAGGGAGGGGACAGACAGCTGACTCAACAGCTATGGCCTGGGAGTTTCTCACTTCTGCCTAATCTTGTCCCATAAGGGGGGCACCGAACTGATTCTTTGCCCCGGGTGAAATAATGTCTAGCTTCCCCACTGGTACTGCCTATAAAAGTACCAGTACCAGCCGTTCTACTCTAATAAAGTAGAACGGCTAGTGGCTAGTAGACATGTGCATTAGTTTTCGTCCGTAAATCGGGTTTTTTCGTTATCGGTTTAACAAACGATAACGAAAGTGCAAGAAACGAAAACCGAAAGATCCGACATAAAAAATGCTTTATTTTCGTTTTCGTTGCGGTAAAAATTTGATATAGAGAGATTCGACATTATAGGGAAAAGATTCGACATCATAGAGAAAAGATTCGACATTATAGGGAAAAGATTCGACACTATAGAAATAATAGATTCGACATTACAAAGAATAGATTTCGATTTATGAGAAAATAGATTCGACATTATAGAGAATAGATTCGACCTTATTACTAGTCATACAACATTAGAATTCTTGTAGGCGGAATATTCGAACGGAAATGTACCATTCGGCGTAAAGATTCGACGTTCCGGCGAATATTTTTTAACCATTAGACAGAAACAAACAAAGATTCGACGTTCCGGCGAATATTCTTTTGACCATTCGACCATTCCAAGTATTATTGGATTTTCGGACGAAAGCTATTCCCCAACGAAAAACAAAATAAATCAAAACGATTTTCGGGAGTAACTAATTAAATGTATTTTCCAAACGAAAACGAGAAAACAAAACAAAATATTCCAGTCTGCACATGTGTAGTGGCTAGTGAAGGGGCAGAGGGGGCTTGGGTGGTCGGGGGGGTGGAGGGTGCGGGAGTTGTCCGGCCGCCATGGGAGAGACCTGTCAAAGTGGGCCAGTCTGGATGAAGTCCAGGGCCAAATTTCTGTCCCAGTCCAGCCCTGGGGTGAACCTCCGCTTTAAAGATTAACTTTCACAGTTTAATTTATAAGACAAGTTTAGTCAAAATTCACTCCCTCGGAGAACTCTTTTTTTTAATTTGAAACAGCGAATACATTTAAAAAGTGTCTTGAACAATTGAACAAAAACCACCTGCTGATAGTTCAAGGTTAATGGATGCATAAAGCAAAAGTAATTCTATATCCAATCCTAGATGACAAAAATGTTGATGCATGTGTAGGGCTTACAGTGTTTCTATTACAGCTGCCCTATGTTGAGGGCTAGCCAAAGATGTGGTGCATTGACATTTGCTTGTCAAAGAGCTAGGGGGGGGGGGGGGGCGAGAGAAGCGAAACAAAAATTGCTCCTGTCTCCCGTTGACCCTGCTGGTAACCTTCCAGCTTTAGCCAATAATTGGGGTTTTGCCGAGCCTTAACACGTCTGTTGATTTAATAAGCCAAAGAACAGACCCAATCACGGGAAGAAATTATAAAACCGTAATTTGATTCACATATCAAAATGTTAGACAACGTTCTTTACGGTCGTGAATTATTTTGTCTATCCCAGGCTAAACTCCATTCTCACCTCATCTTTCCTAATAGCCAAAAAAACTCCTGGGATCGAGGTATGACACTTTTATAAGTGTCTAATGGAAAGAAAGATTCCTATTACCATCAAAAGACGTATTAATAAAATTGTGAACAGAGAGGGAATGAGATTCATTTCAGATTCATCTGTTGTTAGGAAAGTGTCCTTCTAAAGTTTTAAACAACTTATTAGATGGCGTTATCTTTTTAAAGGTCGGCGGAACATTTGCAAAGATCTCTAAATATAATAGGCCAGATTCAGAAAGAGATACGACGGCGTATCTCCTGATACGCCGTCGTATCTCTGAGTGCGCTCGGTCGTATCTATGCGCCTGATTCAGAGAATCAGTTACGCATAGATATCCCTAAGGCTGCATTCACACCTAGGTGACAAAACGCCTGAAGCGCGACGCTACAATACGCTGGAGGGGAGAAATAACATGATTCTCTATGGAGATGGTTCACATCTCCACGCCGAACACCCAAACGCCGAACGCCTGAAGCTCAAACAAGTCCCGGACCCTTTTTTGTCGCGGCATATCGGGCGGCTTCGGCGTTCTCCATACCCGACAATGACCTATACAAAACTGCGGTTAAAAACGCCACAATTTGTCGCCGCAAATCGTCTACGCCTAGTTGTGAATGCAGCCTAAGATCCGACAGATGTAAGTGCCTTACACCGTCGTATCTTAGGCTGCAATTTCAGGCTGGCGCTTCCGTTTTATTATGCGAGGAATATGCAAATTATTAAGTGTATTTTGTGCGTGTACTCGAGAGAGGAGCCGGACTGCAGGAGTTGGGAGTAGGCAGGCCTCCCCCAGAGGCAATCTGCCACCTTTCTCCATGACCCAGGTGGCAATGGCGGGCGGGTGTGTGAGGGGGTCCTCCCACACAGCCCACCCTACCTGCTCCGCTTTGAAGCCCAACGGGGCAGAGGGACTCCTTATAAGGGAGTGAGAGGATCTAGCCCGCTCAACCAGCCCTGTTAGTCCTTTGCCTCTCTCTTTAGAGACCGCGTGGTCAAAGTGCGTGCATGTTAACCCTATTTCGAGTGCGTGTGTAAGTGTGGTGGTTTTTGTGGGAGGGGGGTGGGCGTACTAAGCACAGGCTTACCTCGCATATCACACCCACCGGGAGCCGGGCTGAGACCACCAAACTCAATTCACATGTAGCCGAGACCGGGATCCGAACCCCTAGCTGCAAAGGTCAGCGCAGCGCAGTGCCAATCGCGTTGAGCCACCGCAGCTCCTATGCCACTTACTATTTACGTCGATTCAGAAACGAACGTCCGCCCGGCGCTTTTTGTTTACGTCGTTTGCGTTCTGCTTTTTCCGGCGTAAAGTTACCCCTGCTATATGAGGGGTATGTGCGGCATATCCTATGTTAAGTATGGCCGTCGTTGCCGCGCTGAGTTTTCAAATTTTTACGTCATTTGCGTAAGTCGTTTGCAAATACGGCTGGACGTTTTTTACGTTCACGTCGAAAGCAATGACGTTTTGCAGGGGATTTTCGAGCATGCGCACTGGGATGTTTTCACGAAAGGCGCACATACGTTACGCCGCCGTAACTTAGGGCGCAAGTTCTTTCTGAATACGGAACTTGCGCCCAAAGTTACAGCGGCGTAACGTATCTAGGATACGTTACGCCGGCCGGACAGATACGCTCAGGTATCTGAATCCGGCCCAATGGCAGGTCAACGGCAAGATCAAGGAACTTAAACTTAGGAGAACTTTGGTCAGGACAAAAATGACCATAAACCAACTTACTGTAATATTGAGGCGTTTTGGTATTTAACCACTTGCCGACCTCCTCCTGTACATTTACGTCCGCAGAATGGCACGGCTTTTTTTGTTGTTGTTAATTAAAGCGGGAGTTCACCCGTATTTTATTTTTTAACATTAGATTGATGCTCATTTTGTCTAGGGGAATCGGGTAGTTTTTTTAAAAACTAAGCAGTACTTACCGTTTTAGAGAGCGATCTTCTCCGCCGCTTCCGGGTATGGTCTTCGGGACTGGGCGTTCCTATTTGATTGACAGTCTTCCGACAGGCTTCCGACGGTCGCATCTATCGCGTCACGAGCAGCCGAAAGAAGCCGAACGTTGGTGCGGCTCTATACGGCGCCTGCGCACCGACGTTCGGCTACTTTCGGAAAATCGTGACGCGATGTATGCGACCATCGGAAGCCTGTCGGAAGACTGTCAATCAAGTAAGAACGCCCAGTCCCGCAGCCCATACCCGGAAGCGGCGGAGAAGATCGCTCTCTAAAACAGTAAGTACTGCTTCGTTTTTAAAAAAACTAGCCGATTCCCATTGACAAAATGAGCATGAATCTAATGTTAAAAATTTACATTTCCGGGTGAACCTCCACTTTAATATATTTATATTGGTATATTATAGACACAAGTCGCTATGCATTTGCACTTTAGAGGGTATCAATTCTACAGGGTGCGCCATTTATATGGATACACCTTAATAAAATGGGAATGGTTGGTGATATTAACTTCCTGTTTGTAGCACATTAGTATATGTGAGGGGGGAAACTTTTCAAGATGGGTGGTGACCATGGCAGCCATTTTGAAGTCGGCCATTTTGAATCCAACTTTTGTTTTTTCAATAGGAAGAGGCACATCAAACTTATTCAGAATTTCACAAGAAAAACAATGGTGTGCTTGGTTTTAACATAACTTTATTCTTTCATTAGTTATTTACAAGTTTCTGACCACTTATAAAATGTGTTCAATGTGCTCTCCAGCGAGTGCTACGCTGAGGGCTCTTGCTGAATGAAGCTAGGACAGCCACATTTTTTTGCGATTCACTGCGTCGATTTAACTGACCATTGCGTGGTCGTGCGACGTGGCACCCAAACAAAATTGACGACCTTTTTTTCTCACAAATAGAGTTTTCTTTTGGTGGTATTTGATCACCTCTGCCATTTTTTTGTGCTATAAACAAAAAAAGAGCGACAATTTTGAAAAAACACAATAATTTGTACTTTTTGATATAATAAATATCCCCATTTAAAAAAAAAAAATTAGGCCGATATGTATTCTTCTATATATTATTGGTAATAAAAATTGCAATAAGATTGGTTTGCGCAAAAGTTATAGCATCTACCGCTGGTCACGAGCATTAGCACCACCACGATGCAGCGGGCGTGCCCGCGCCTGCAAGCCCGCTTAAAGCGACCGACGTACAGCTATAATGGTTCGTGCAGCGGAGCCAACCTGCCGCAGTATAACTGCAGCGGCTGGTCCGTAAGCGATTAAAGGATCACTAAAGACATTTTTTTTAAATAACAAACATGTTATACTTACCTCCACTGTGCAGCTCGTTTTGCACACAGTGTCCCCGAACCTGGTCTTCTCAACTCCCCCCGTAAGAACTCAACAACTTCATGCTCGCATGGTGTTGAGTTCTTGCGGGCACGCTCCTGTGATACAGCCGGCGGCCATAGCCGCTCACTGTTTCACTTGGTCCCGCCCCCCGCCACGCCGCATCATTGGATGTGATTGACAGCAGCGCAAGCCAATGGCTGCGCTGCTTTCAATCAACCAATGAATGAGCCGGGAAGATGGCCGAGAAGCCTGTGCGATCACGGCGCGGGACTTTCGACAGGGTCAGGTAAGTAAACAGGGCCTCAGGGGGGCCGCTATTCCTCGGATGTTTTTTCACCTTTACAACCCCTTTAATTGGGCGCTCCAGAGATAGCTATAGTTGAAGATGAAGAACTTGTCCACACTAGACAGAATTTTTGGCTCAGTCTGTGGTAGATAACCAATTGAGATGATTCTGTGGTGCTCCAGATAAGCAGAGACAAGGAGAAAAGGAGAGATAAAGAGCCATGAGAGGGAACCTTCTAAAGGTAGTATTCAGTTGTATGTATGTGAAAAGTATGGCAAAAAGTGTAGTAAGCGTACATGATAAGTCTATTGAATACCCGTTCTAGAATCAAGCAATCTATAAAAGCACATGTGGAGAATATGTGAATTCAGAGACTGGGCGGTCGCACTCAATGCTCATGAGGCCCCGTACACACGACCGAGTTTCTCGGCAGAATTCAGCCAGAAACTCGATTGGAGCTGAATTCTGCCGAGAAAGCCAGCGTGTGTACACTTTCCGCCGAGGAAGCCGACGAGTTCCTCGTCGAGCCAAATAGAGGAAAGTTGGCTCGCCGAGATCCTCGGCGGCTTCACACAGAACTCGACGAGCAAAACGATGAGTTTTGCCCGTCAAGTTCCTCGGACGTGTGTACGGGGCCTCAGGTTTCGCCAGAAATTCTTATGCCTCGTACACACGGTCGGACTTTTGACCATGCAAAAGTCTGCTGTGAGTCCGTCGGAAGTCCGACGGAAAGAAAGAGAACAGGTTCTCTATCTAAGGTTTGTCGGACTCCTGAGAAAAAAAGTCAGATGGAGGCTACATACGGCCGGACTTTCCGAGAAAAAAAGCCAATCGGACTTTTTTCTCGGAAAGTCCGGCCGTGTGATGCGAGGCATAACACTGTGATTAGATTTAGTAAATAATAGTAAAAAGGATGAGGCCCCAAAATGGAACCGATGTGTGATCAGCAGAGGTGCCCATCTCAATAAAAAGGAGTGTCCAAGTGGAGTCTTATGGAATAACCAATTGTTTAGGTATGACCATATTTGGAATACAGTATGGCAGTATATGCCGACCCGAATATAAGCCGAGGCACCTTATTTTTCCACAAAAAAATGGAAAAACTTATTGACTTGAGTATAAGCCTAGGGTGTCCATCTGCATGCCTCACTGTGTCCATGCCCCACTGTGCCCATGCCCCACTGTGCCCATGCCCCACTGTGCCCATGACTAAGCGCTGATACCCCAGTGCGAAACGCGTCAGCTATCCACCCCACTGTCTGCTCTGATTTGTAGTGCTGTTTCCATTTTTTACCATTAAAAGCAACTTTTTAAGAATTTCGTGGAAGTGCGGCTGTCCGGTCTTTTCTCCGGTCTTCGCTTTGTGCATTGCCAGCACCCACGCTTCTGAGAGGACACTGATTGCTGAGTGCACTCACCTAGAGCGTCAGTTTCCCTTTTCTCTACATGCCCATGACTAGACTGACGTTTAACATGGGAGTCTATGGACAGGGGGCTACATGTGTGCCAGGTTCCGGGTCCAGGGGACCTACTACCAGCCGGTACCGTGTCCCCAAAGTCCGGGAGATCAGGCGCAAAAAGGTTACTCGAGTATAAGCCGAGGGGGGCATTTTCAGCACACAAAAAATGTGCTGAAAAAACTCAGCTTATCCTCGAGTATATACCGTACACTATATTGTCAAAAGTATTGAGACACCTATCTAAGAAAGACACGTTGAAGCCTACTATGAGGATACAATGCTAATGGTAGGGAATTTCCTTTAATTAAAATATTTTGTCTAATTTAAAAGCTACTTAATGTACAGTACTTTTCAGTATCTGCTCTTCAGCCATTTTTTTTTTACGTACATAAATACACATTTGCCAGGACTAATTTAAAGAGCAAGTAAATCCTGATGGGTTTTGCTTCCTCTTTATTTCCCTGCAAAGGTAAAGCACAATGGGCTAGTGTACATCGCATAGTAGCCCATTATGTGTCACTTACCTGAAACCGAAGCCTGCGATGTCACCGCTGTCCCCACTAGCAGTGAGCGTCCACCTTCACTGTGATTGGCCGAAGTCGCGTGACGTCACTCCAACGCATGTGTGCGGGAGCCGCCAGTCACGGCATTACCCCTTTAGAAACGGCACGATCGCCGTTTCTAAAGTGCGCATGCGCTGTAGACATCGGCGCACAGCTATATTGTAAATATCTCCTGAACCGTGTAGGTTTAGGAGATATTTCCAGCTCCTACATGTATGCCTTAATCTAGACTTACCTGTAAGTAAAAGTGGTTGTACAGGGTGTACAACCACTTTAACGTTCTATGTGTTCAGGGATATTGCCATGATGTTTTTAGATGCATTGCAGTCCATTTCTGAAGAACTTCAACTAAGCTGCAAAACACACCTCAACTTAATCAGCTGCCCTGAGTTTCCTTTACGTAAAATACATCTGTGCCCAAACTTTAAACATTAAACTGTTTGCATATTACTTAACAAGCAGCAACATTGCTTTAAAATAAGCCATCATTTTCCTCTATAGCTGTTTGTATTGGGAATGATCAATGATCCTCAAAGATCGTATTGAGGGCTGTAGGGGTTTGTGTACATAGCTGCAAAAAATGCATATTTTTCATTTTAATTTTTTCCATAGATTTGAATGCAGGTTTATGGATTGCTACAGCCCTATGCACACAGCTACAGAAAGATCAATAAACGTGCGCTGTGTTCAGATCTGTAAATGCAAAATAGAAAAATCTGTGTCCAGAGTCCTGCATATGGACCGTATTTTACAATGTACATCTGTGTTATGGTCTTTATGCATAATGTACGCTATTGGAGAACAATAGTGCTCTAAGATCGCGTACACACGGTCGATCCATCCGATTAGAATGGTCCGACGGACCGTTTTCATCGGTTCATCGCTGAAGCTGACTGATGGTCTGATGTGCGTACACACCATCAGTTCAAAAAACGATCGAGTTTAACGCTGAGACGTAAAACACAACGACGTGCTGAAAAAAATGAAGTTCAATGCTTCCAAGCATGCGTCGACTTGATTCTGAGCATGCGTGGGTTTGGAACCGATGCTTTTGTGTACTAACCATTGGCTTTGACCTATCGGTCAGGCGTCCATCGGTTCGATTTTAAAGCAAGTTCTTTGTTTTGGAACCGAAGGACAACAGACCGATGGGGCGTACACACGGTCGGTTTGGACCGATGAAACTGAACTTCAGTCCGTTTTCATCGGTTTGGACCGACCGTGTGTACGCGGCCTTAGTTTTAGCAACAGAAGACATTAGGCAACAATAGCAGGAGCCGCCTGTGACCTAGAAATTAAGGAGGCTAGGTGGCAATAGCCGTCTGCGCCCTAGCAACAAAGGATGCTAGGCAGCAGAAGCTGCCTGCATCCTAGCAACAAGGGATGCTAGACAGCATGGCCAGCTATCCTAGCAATCAACAGGCTATATTAAAGCTGTGTTCCACCCTGAATTATTTTTTTTCAGAATCAGACTCCTTTAAACCTATAAAAAAACATTTGGGGGAAAACCTTATTTTTACTTACCAGAATCATTCTGTTTCTAGGTGGTGGCTCCTAATCTGCCACTTCCTGGTCTGCAGAGCTCTTCGTCACTTCCTCCTTCGCCTGTGCTCCTGGGAATGATGTGTCATGTGGTATGTATTTTTGGGGAGGACCCAACACTGTTTTTTTTCCCTGCATTTTTCAATGCTGGCGTTCTTTTGCTTACATTCATTTGTCAGCGGGGAAGCCCGCTGACAGCTGATAAGTCATTGGTTGTGACACCGACGCAAAGTGCATTATGTATATAAGTTATAAACAGTGCTCTGGCTGCAGCTAAATGATTCCACCAATGGTGGATGTACGAATTATTACAAAAAATATATAAAAGTGTAGCCGCGCCCCCCCCTTAAATACTGTCAATACGATCCAATGGATCCAAATACGATACGATCCAATGGATCCAAATATATAAAGTGTTAACAGTCCACAATTGCAATTATTAATCAGTGCAATCCAATGTGTACTCCTTAAAGGGGTTGTAGAGGTACAATTTATTTTCCTAAATAGCTTCCTTTACCTTAGTGCAGTCCTCCTTCACTTACCTCATCCTTCTATTTTGCTTTTAAATGTCCTTATTTCTTCTGAGGAATCCTCACTTCCTGTTCTTCTGTCTGTAACTCCACACAGTAATCTGAGGCTTTCTCCCTGGTGTGGAGTGTCGTGCTCGCCCCCTCCCTTGGACTACAGGAGCGTCAGGACGCTCTCTACGTTGCAGATAGAAAAAGGAGCTGTGTGTTAGTGGGCGTCCTGACTCTCCAGTAGTCCAAGGGAGGGGGCGAGCACGACACTCCACACCAGGGAGAAAGCCTTGCATTACTGTGTGTAGTTACAGACAGAAGAACAGGAAGTGAGGATTTCTCAGAAGAAATAAGGACATTTAAAAGCAAAATGGAAGGATGAGGTAAGTGAAGGAGGACTGCACTAAGGTAAAGGAAGCTATTTAGGAAAAAAAAATGTTACCTTTACAATCCCTTTAATGTCCATATATCATTGCCTTCTTATCTTCAATCCATGCTTAACTACTTCAGCCCCAGAAGAATTGACCCCCTTCTTGACCAGAGCATGTTTTGCTATTCGGCACTGCCTCACTTTAGCTGCGATGTTGCACCCAAACAAAATGTATGTCCTTTTCCCCCCCACAAATAGAGCTTTCTTTTTTGCTCTATAAACAAAAAAAGAGTGACAATTTAAAAAAAAATTCAATATTTTTGAAAGACCACTGCACAAATACGGTGTGACATAAAATATTGCAACGATCGTCATTTTATTCTCTAGGGTATTTGCTAAAAAATATATATAATGTTTAAGGGGTTCTAAATAATTTTCTAGCAAAAAAAAAAAATACTGATTTAAACTTTTAAACAAAAAGTTCCAGAAAAAGCCTGGTCTTCAAGTGGTTAAGGGGGTAGAATAATATATCTGAAATGACTCGGAATCCACTGATGTAAAAACTTGCCGACACGTTCTTCAAAAACACAGATGTCTGAGTTAGAATGTAAACCGAATGCCAAAATATCAATAAGCAGAGCTGGGAAAGAAATCAAATTTTAATATATTTGCACATTTCTCATAAGCAGGCAACCGGTCTCTCAGAAATGGGAATCAACATTCACATGACAAATTCTTGTATAAAATAAAGGTACATAATGTGCCTATGTAGGAAGTTTGGCAAACTGAGATATGACACAAAAAACATTGAGGGAAACTTAGTCTATGTAACCTCTAACAACAAACTTTTCCAATTTGGTGCCTTTTGGAATGTGGAGTAGGGATGAGCTCCGTATTCGAGTCAAACTCATGTTCGACTCGATCGTTCGTCGAAATACGAACAAAACGGGTCGTTCGCGCCAAATTCGAGTTACGTTTCACAGACCAAAATTCACTGCGGCATCGCTGGCTGATGATTGGCTAAGCATGCACTATGACCCGCATGCTTGGCCAATCACAGCTTGCAAATAACGGAGAGCCATAATTGGCCAAAGACAGGGTGGCTTTGGCCAATTATGGCTCAGGGGGTTTAGTACACGCCCCACACTATAAAAGGCCGCCTGCAGGTCGGCCTTGTGTAGTGTGTTGCGGTGGTTGAGAGGACAGAGAGAGTGTCATTTTTTGCAGGTAGATAGAGCAGGCAGGCAGGCTAGTCAGTTAATGTTAGGCCGGGTACACACGGGCAAACATGTACGATGAAACCGGTCCGTCGGACCGTTTTCACCATACATGTCTGCCCGGGGACTTCTGTACGATGGCTGTACTAACCATCGTACAGAAGTCCGCGCGTAAACAATACGCGGGGCGTGTCCGCGCCGTCTCCGTGACGATGACGCGGCGACGTGGGCGGGCCTGCCTTTTAAATGCTTCCACGTATGCGTCAAAGTCATTCGACGCATGCAAGGGACGGCGGGCGCTCGGACATGTACGGTAGGTCTGTACAGAGGACCATACATGTCGGAGCAGGCAGGATTCCAGCGGACGGTTTTAAAACAAGTCCAGGAATATTTGCCCGTAGGGAAAAGGCCCGGCGGGCAAATGTTTGCTGGAATTCTGCCCGCTCGCGCCTACACACGACCGAACATGTATGCTGAAACTGGTCCGCGGACCAGTTTCAGCATACATGTTTGGTCGTGTGTATGGGGCCTTACAGTGTGTAGAGGATATATATACATCCCAGGTGTTGTACATATATTTATACACTGTATAGTTTAACTAGATCAGTTCTTCCTAATTTACTGGCAGGCAGGTGATTGTGCTAGCTGCAGTATTCTTACGTGTTTTATTGCCTGTGTCCTCTGTAGTTTGCAACAAAAGCTACTTGGTGTGTACTGGCCGTGTGCTCTGTAGTTTGCACCTAAAGCTACTTGGTGTGTACGGCCGTGTGCTCTGTAGTTGGCACCTAAAGATTCAGGAGCAGTGATTTTAATTATGCTTAAATAAAAAAATAAAAAAAATGAAAAATTCCTTTAAATATTGTACCTGCTGGGTGTCTATAGTATGCCTGTGAAAACGTCTTTGAGAACCCGGGTCTTGCCCGAGGGAACATGTATCAATGGAAAAAAAGTTTTAAAAACGGTCGTTTTTTCAGGAGTCCTGAAAAAAACGACCATTTTCCATTGATACATGTTCCCTGGGGCAAGACCCGGGTTCTCAAAGACGTTTTACAACAATAACTTGCATACTAGGCCTTAAAATTAGCACTTTTGAATTCGAACGTTCGAGTCCCATAGACGTCAATGGGGTTCTAAATGTTTGTGCGAACGTTTGGTCCGTTCGAAGGTTCTGGTTCGGCTCATCCCTAATGCACACATACGCATATGAGCTTTGAGGTACACACCCTAATGCAATAGGCTGCGCAGACCTACGGCTGGGCTCTTAGGCCTCGTACACACGAGGGGACAGTCCGATGAAAACGGTCCGCCGGACCGTTTTCATCAGACATGTCCGCTGGGAGATTTCGGTCTGATGGCTGTACACACCATCAAACCGAAATCCGCGCGGAGAGGATACGCAGTGACGTGGCCGCCCCGTCGCGGCGACGATGACGCGGCGACGTGCGAGACCCTGGAAGGTCAATGCTTCCACGCATGCGTTGAATCACTTCGACGCATGCAAGGGTTTTCGGCCGAGCGGACATGTCCGGTAAGTCGTACAAACGACCGAACATGTCCGACGGACAGGCCTCCAGCAGACATGTTTCTTAGCATGCTAAGAAACATTTGTCCGCTGGAAACCTGTCCGATCCGCCGGAAAATTGTCTGGTCGGCTGTACACACGACCGAACATGTCTGCTGAAATTGGTCCGCGGACCAGTTTCAGCAGACATGTTTGGTTGTGTGTACGAGGCCTGAAAGGCGATGTACCTGTATGTGCCTGTGCCCAGCCGTGCCATTCTGCCGACATATATAGTCGGTAGGGGGTCCTTAAGTGGTTAAAGGGGTTGTAAAGGTTTGTTTTTTATTTTCTAAATAGGTTCCTTTAAGCTAGTGCATTGTTGGTTCACCTCCTTTTTCCTTCGATTTCCCTTCTAAATGTTTTCTTCTTTGTTTGGGGGGTACCTAGTTTTTACAGGCACCCAGCTCCCACTTCCTCCCCTGGCACCACGGCGCCGGAAGGAAGTTCACCTCTCCCCCTCCCTCCCTGCAATCTTCTGGGTCCCAAAAGATTGCCTGGTCATTCAGCCAGACGCCCACAGTTTTAATGCCATTGCCGCGGAGAGAAGGGGGAGAGGAGCGAGGCTTTGTGCGGCCGCATCGCTCGACCGTGGGACAGGTGAGTGTGTGTTTATTAAAAATCAGCAGATACATTGTTTGCTTCCACACCAGGATATTTTCTACTCCCACTGGCCATAGTCCAGGCCCCCTAAAGCCTGAAGGACAGTAAACTGGCCTTCTCTTTAGAAAGTTTAGAGATTTTAGAGACCCCTGCCTTAGAGTTAATAAGCATAAAATTATTGCAATGTGGGTGGGGGGGGGGGCATTGCAAGGGTAGAAAACTACAGATGTGTCAATGCATCCTAAGACTTGCATATGCTCAGAGCAGGTCCCTTGCGTTACTCATGTACAATGCAGGGCTACTTTCCCTACATTGTACTTGATGATGCCATCAGCGCCCAGAGCGCCCTCTAGAGGATGCAGCAGTGAACCAATCATACAGAGAGAGGGGTCCTGCCAGAGTGAAGAATAAAATGAGTATTACGCATTATTTCTCATCCCCTAGAGTTAACAAGTCTGGAGATTGGCTTTAGGCATGAGGATCAAGAGAAAGAAAAAATATATATCAATGGCACACTACAGCAAATGAAGGTGTAGGTCGGGGTGTATTATGGCTTTTACATTCAGGATATACACATTGTAAGTGTTTCTTTTTCTACAGCAGGCATGTCCAAAGTCCGGCTCGTGGGCCAATTGCGGCCCTCGTTCCAGTTTAATGCGGCCCCACTGGTAATTTGGATATATATATATATCCTTTGTGTAGCCCCCAATGAATCCCTGAGCGCTGCCGTGGATATACTGTATTTATCGTTCTGGCAGCCTCGGCGGAGACATGGAGGGGGCCGGACGGGTCCTGTCAGATTACATACAGGAGAATCTCCTATTTACTTGGCGGCATTTGTAATAGGAAGTCCCGTCTCCTGGGCTGGCATTGGATGACTGTTCTGTCTATCATAGGAGGCAAGACTTTGTATTAAAGAGGCTGCCGAGCAAACAGGAGATTCTCCTGTATGTAATCTGTTTGCGCTCGTCCCGCCGCCTTCCCTGTTTCCTCCGAGGCTGCAGATGGGCATGGATCAGGCTGCACTGATGGCAATGGTGAGGCTGCACTTGTGAGGCTGTATTCAGAGGCTGCACTCGTGGCACTGGTGAGGCTGCACTCGTGGCACTGGGAAGGCTGCACTCGTGGCACTGGGGAGGCTGCACTTATGGGCGGTAACCCTTATTTTGCTTCACAGTTTTTTTTATTTCGCCACACACAGCCACAAAAGCAAGAGAATTCTTCTTGGGCAGCGTATTTGTTAATTTGCATTTCATTTTAATGGTTCAAAGAATGTCAGGCAAAATGGTCGGCCCTCACACATGTTCACTTCATCAAATCTGGCCCTCTTTGAAAAAAGTTCTACAGCATAAAAAGCCCCAAGTGACAGTGAAATAAAATTTTCTTGAAATATACCAATACCCTTACCTTGCTCTCCTATAATAACTATTTATTTTGTTTTCCATCTTACACTTTCATACTTTCCTATACTACTGTCTGTAGACATTTGCATTATCCTATTTTGATTGTCTTGGACCCGAGCCAAGTGCACGGAGTGTCTGATATCTGCTTCCTGAGCCAAATTAGATAAGAAGCGTTTGTACAAACTAACGAACTAAAGTAAATAATCTACACTCAGACTTGTGTCTCAGGGTGAAGACCGTTACTTTTTTATTGCAAGCCGTGTGTTTTTATATGGATTACAAGTGCATTCAAGAGCGCATGACCGAACACACGATCATGCTCATTAATATTCATTAATATTCAACATTCTCATTAATATGTAATATTATTCTTGTGACGTCCTGGCGTCTGGCATCTGTCTGGTTCTGTGGTTCTTAGGGACTTTTCGCTGTCCTAAAATAGTTGTTTTTTGCAGACTGAGTTCCTGTTCTGATAAACCATGTGATGCATCTCTGAAATACAACATTATATTAGCAAAGGGGTAAATTATGCATTACGATTATATGTGATTATTCCTATAGCAATCAATAACCTATTTGCATACGTTATATATATATATGATCATATGTGATATAAAGCATGTGTTTGTGCATTGAAATAGGCATTTCATTATCTTAGTTTGACTATTTTTATCACATCCACTACAGCACCCCCCTTGAAATGTCTATTTTAATCTATTTTAATCTGTCCCTGTTTTAA
Organism: Rana temporaria; assembly: GCF_905171775.1. Taxonomy (NCBI): domain Eukaryota; kingdom Metazoa; phylum Chordata; class Amphibia; order Anura; family Ranidae; genus Rana; species Rana temporaria. The sequence goes on along the minus strand of NC_053489.1, from coordinate 31,284,099 downwards.
TCTAAGTTTCCCCACCCCAAGGCGCGCGGAGTCTAAGGTCCAGCAGGTTTTCCCCAGAGCCTCTAGTGGTGAGGATGGCTTTCGCTGCAGCTGGACCCAGGTCGCGGCCTCAAGGCTCCTACCCTATCTGTCCCTGTCATCCTGCCTATTCATGATGTGAGACTGGGAATGTCTGTAGTGGAATGTGCGGTTCTTCGTACTCATCTTCCTCGAGCCCTATGTCTTGGTTCACAAACGTAGGGATTCCTTGTTCTACTGCTTTCTCTATACATTTCTTTAAACAAGGGAGTATGCAACAAATTATCAGAGCGAGGAGAAATAGAAAGATTAGTATGGTTACTCCTATTTGGGTTAAAATTCTCTGCCACCCGTTCATCCAACTGAAGTATTGGTCCCATGGATCTGTGATGCCTGAATTTTTCTTTAGTTCAACTGACAGATTCTTCAACTTTTTAAGGGCTACAGTGACTTGGCCATTCGGGCCGGTGTTGTCTGGAATATAGGTACAGCAAGTGGTGCTGGTCATCTTGTCTATCACAGTACAAACCCCTCCTTTCTCTGCAAATATCATATCCAGAGCCATCCGGTTCTGGAAAGTCATTTGAGAGTCGGCCTCCAACTGTTCGGCTATTCCCTGGAATGCGTCTCTCGTGTAATTGACAAACCTTTGCTGATTGTAATATATATAATTTATCCAGTCTACATTTTTGCTAACAGTTATTATGGGGATTAGGGCCTCTAAACCTGCTTTTACCTGGTCTCGGGCCTTGAATTCATCAGGGACCCCCCTCGGAACTCCAATGGCATCTAAATACACATGAGGGTCAAAACTTCCCGGAAGGGCTTCCCTTTTTGTCCTCTTACCCTGTGTGTTGTGAATACCTTCCGTTAGGGTTAGGATGTGCAGAGGCATGATGGCCTTTGCAAGGGCACATTCTCCCCTCCATTGTCCTTCCAATCTGGACCTCACTTGCATGTCTCCACATATCCAATACACATCCCCCAAGGATTGACTTTGATTCTGTATTAAGTTGGCCGGGACATGACTGTAAGAAGCACAGTAACCTTTGGAGAAGTTACCTAGGTTTTTACCCCTCCCTTCATGGTGAGCATAACAAGTGTAGTTTCCAGGGTATAAGGTGATAGCTATCTTAGGTATTGAAGCACTGGTGTCTATGGGATATTCCTTTTTCCATTTTTCACATGTTAATTGGTTGGTGGAAATGTTAGCGTAGAGGCTTAGGAAGCACTCTTCCTCTTTTTTAGATATAACTAATGGGACTGTACCCAAATGTGGCCTAGCACTACCACAGACATAGCAGTTGGTTTTATTATGTCTGCTGGCGCTATATCTCATCCATTCTAGCCAGAGATTGATTTCTGAAAGGCCGGTCTCAACCTCCATTGTATCCTTGAAGGTAGGATCTGCTATTGCAACCATGTCCTCCAGGGTCTGTACATGGGGCTTTAAGGGGTTTGGTGGGGGCGGCAGGTTCTTGATTGGCTGCCATTCATTGTTGTTGTACATATCTTCTAGACGGAAAGACCCTCTATGACCCCAGTGACCACCTCCGAACCACCACCCCAACACATACTCTCCCTTATCGGATGGGCTCGGATTCCGTATGTTTAGGACAAGTGTCATACTGGGCCCTGGCTTGGTGAGGGTAAGACGGGTTAGCAAGGGCTCCCCCTGGCTGTCTTTACTGTCATAGGCTGGCAGAGGGTTATATCCCCAGGATGTCCCTGTGTTCCAAGCTGCTGCTCCCCAACTGTCACAATTTTTTCCCCATGACCCTTTAGTGACACATATATATCCCTCTCCGTCACCTTTTTCATACCGTTCTGACCTGCTGTCATGCTCAGGACATGGGAGTATCTTACACGGGTGGAAGTCAAACGTGGCTATATGGGTATCAGATGAATTATACCAAAAAATGACCTTCCCATCTTTCTTAGTAATGGCTGCATGCTGTGCCCTAGTCAACCCACACAGACAAAGGATATATATGATCATGATTTATCTTTATCCGTTTCCTTGGGTATGGTGACCTTCTTGCAGTGGGAGGCGTGTATCCAGGTATTCTTCCCTGCAACTTTCACAGATGTAGCTGTTATTAGGAGGACCTGGAAGGGACCGTCATATCTTGGTTCAAGAGGGTGTTTTCGCACAAATTTCTTCACCAGAACCCAATCACCGGGGACCAGCTTGTGTGTTCCTGTATCTAACTCAGGATCTGGAATGGAAGAGAAAACCTTTGCATGGATTCGGGTTAATTCACGAGACAAAGCAGTCACATAATCAGTTAATACATCGGATTGTAACTGTAACTGTTGTGGATAATAACACCCTAATCTCGGGGCTGAACCAAACAGTATTTCATAAGGTGATAAACCATGGCTCTCTTTAGGAGTGTATCTCACACTGAACAGGGCGATGGGTAGACTGTCTGGCCAGCTCATCCCTGTCTCCTGAGACATTTTCAACATTCGGGATTTTATTGTGCCATTCAATCTTTCTACCTTCCCACTGCTCTGAGGGTGATACGGGGTGTGGAAAGCAAGTGTGACCCCTAGGGCTGTCCATATTTCTTTGGTTAACGAGGCCGTGAAAGCCGGCCCCTGATCACTCTCTATGACCTCTGGGACACCATATCTGCACACTATTTCCGTTAGAAGCTTCTTGGCTGTGGTCTTCGCTGTCATGTTGGTCACAGGGAACGCTTCGGGCCAGGAACTGAACATATCAACGATTACTAGAGCGTATTCATACCGGCCACTCTTCGGCATCTGAATATGATCAATCTGTATTCGTTGAAAGGGATATTGAGCTTTAGCTAGATGTTTCATGGGTGTCTTTTCCGTTCTGCCTGGGTTGCACTTGGCACAAATGACGCATGACTTACAGAAGTTGTTGGTAAGTGGGGTAATTCCTGGGGCCAGGTAGTATTTATTGATCAAAGCATTCATCAAGGTCTTCGACAGGTGAGAAGCACCATGAGCCCACTGCACCACAGCTGGGAACATGGACCGTGGTAAACATGGTCTCTTATTCACTTCCATGAGTCCATCCTTCAATATGGCTCCCTTCTTCGTCCATGTTCCTTTTTCCTCTTCACTTGCTGCCTCTTGCATTTCCTTCAAGCGTGCCCAATCCACAGGAGGGTTCTGCAAGATCATGGTGGCTTGTACTGTCTCTTGTGCTGGAATGTTTTGGACGTCCACTCTGCGTACAACTTCTCGCACACCTTTCGCGGCATGTTTTGCTGCAGTGTCCGCCAAGTGATTACCTTGTGCTTCTTGAGTGTTCAGTCTGCCATGTGCCTTTACCTTGAGAACTGCCACTTGGGTAGGAAGTAGCAGAGCATCAATCAGGTCCCTGACTGCTGCGCTGTGTTTTATAGGTGTACCCACTGCTGTCAGAAAACCCCTATTCTTCCACAGGACACCATAGTCACAGGCCACTCCAAGAGCGTATCTTGAGTCCGTATAAATGTTAGCCTTCTTCCCTTCCGCCAGCTTGCATGCCATGATTAGGGCCTGAAGTTCTGCTTCTTGTGCGGACTTAGAGGGGGGCAATGCAGAGGCATGGAGGATTGTGTCTCTGGTAGTGACAGCATATCCTGTGTGGTACCTCCCTTCATGATCTGCATATCTTGATCCATCAACATAGATAGTCAGGTCAGGGTCGTCCAGAGGCACTCTGCTAACTGTTGGCAGGTGTGTAGTTTCCATCTTCATGATTTCAAGACAGTCGTGAGAGATATCGTAAGGGTCGTTTCCCCCCTCGAAAAGCGGGAGCAGAGTGGACGGGTTGAGGGTGTTACATCTGAGGAGGGATATATTGTCCGGGAGGAGCAAAGTGCATTGTAGTCTGAGATGTCTTGCTGCTGACATATGTTTTGGTTGTACTTGGTTTAGCACGGCTGATATGTCATGCGGAGCTAGAAGGATGAGGAAGTGGCCCAGCACAAGATCTGCAGTTTTGTCCAGAAGGGCTTGGGCTGCGAAAACAGCTCTGAGGCAGGAGGGTGCCCCCCTAGCTACTGGATCCAATCGACAGGAATAGTACCCGATAGGTCTAAGTCTGTTGTCACAAGATTGGGCCAGTACTCCTGTGGCGTGTCCTTCTCTCTCTGAGACAAATAGCTTGAAGCTCTTTTCATAGTCTGGTATGCCAAGGGCAGGGGCCGACGACAGGATCTGTTTCAGAATTTCAAAGTTTGTAAGGGCCTCTGGTGGCAGAGTGAAAGGATCAGTCTTTAGAGCATCATAGAGTGGTTGCATTAGCAGAGATGCTTCTGGAATCCATGAACGACAATAAGATATTAGGCCCAGAAAAGCATGGAGAGACTTGTGGCCAACTGGCACCGGAATTGCTTTGATCACAGCTATTCGTTCTTGAGTAAGATGTCTTACGCCTTGTGAGATACAATGTCCAAGGAAGACCACTGTTTGCTTGCACCACTGGATCTTCTGTTTTGATGCTTTACAGCCTTGTTCAGCCAGGTAACAAAGAAGGTCTTCAGAGTGGGTGGCAGCCTCATTTTGGGTATCTGCGCAAAGCAAGAGGTCATCCACATATTCGAGAAGCACAACGTCTGGGTGGAGTTTGATCCACGTGTCCAGAATGAATTTCATTGCCTTAGAGAATTGGGACGGGGAGTTCTGGGCACCTTGCGGCATTACAGTCCAGGTGTAGCTTTTCCTTTCGTGGATGAAACTGAATAAGAATTGACAACGCGGGTCTAGGGGGACACTGAAGTAGGCGTTCGCTAGGTCCACCACAGTAAAGTACTTGGCCGTGGGTGGTATTCCTGCCAGCAAGGTGTGTGGGTTGGGTACGATGGGTGTCTCCAGTATGGTGGCTTCATTCACTGCTCGCAGGTCCTGCACCATGCGATATTTCACAGGTTCTCCTTTTGGGGTTTTCTTCTTGACTGGGAAGAGTGGGGTGTTGCAGGGGCTTGTGCAGGGTATAAGAGCCCCATTCTGGAGGAGGGCCTCTATCTGGCGAGTGATTGCTGCTGACACGGAGGGCTTGAGGGGGTATTGGGGTTTTCTGGGGAAAGGGGCACCAGGCTTCATTCTGACCATGACAGGCGGGACTTTTAGATGACCGATGTTTTCTGGGCCTGTAGACCACAGGCAGGAAGGTATTCGGGTTAAAACCTCTTCCGGAATTCCAGTCTTGTCTTCTACGTTTAGGGACAGCAAGAGCGGAATGGAGCATAATGCTGACGTGTCTTCATCAGTCAGTGGTGAGGTTACTCGGATACCACCATCAGGTTGGAAGGAGATTGAGGCCTGGAGTCTGGATAAGACGTCAGCCCCTAGTAAGTTCAAGGGACAGGTGTCGGAAACCACAAATCTTGTTAGCAGGTCAGGGATGTTGCCAACTTGTAGGGGGCGGGTTAGAGGACTTTTTCGGGGTGTTCCATCCACTCCAACGCACGTGATGTCATTGTCAGATAGGAAGGAGATATCGGGTAATTCTTTCGTTCGAATAACAGACCGGGCAGCACCTGTGTCGCAAATGAAGTGAGTGGGCCGGCCCTCGATGCTGAGTGTTATCTTGGCTAGAGGTCCCCCTGAATCTTTGTGTGTTGCGATCATGGTTGGAGTGTATGACACAGGCTTGCCGAATTCCTATGGATCCATATGGCCAAACAGAGGAGGAGGAGGCCAATCATTGGGTGCTGAGTTGGGATTCCCCTGGACGTTTTGTCCTTGGTGTTGAGCATCTCCTCTTCTTTGGTCCCCATGATCGGGCTGTCTTCGATCGGATCTCCACGGGCTTCGGCATTGTCTCCGAAAATGTCCGGGCTTCCCACAGTTGTAACAGCAGGCTCGCGGGTTTCGTGTTTGTGGTGGCGGGTATGGTGTGTCAGAAGTCAACATGAGAGGGACTGCCTTCCTATTACCCTGTGAGGACTCTATGCCCTTTGCTACCAGTAGTAGAGTGTCAAGAGGTAACACTCTGTACTCTGGCCGAGATAGTAGCAGGCCTTTCCAGATTGTGTCCCTGAGGCCTGTTACAAATGCAGAGGATAGCATCTGCGTATGTGCCTTGTTTTGTGTGCTGAATCCCAAATCGGTGAACACCTGTAACATCCTAGTATGGAATTTCTCAACTGATTCAGCCTTATCTTGTGTAATGTCTTGGATGTTTGTTGCTTGGTCTGCCAGGCGGTCACGTGCCCACTGTTGTAACTGCGTCACAAACTCACATCCCGAACCATATGTATTGTCAGGGATGCCACTGTCCACTTTGAAACACCTTAGCATTACTGGCCAGTAAGCATCCCCTGCTTTGATTTCACAGAGACTTACCAGGTCCCGCCAGGCACAGGAGTATGCCTTCTGGATCTGGGCAACTCTTCTGTAAAATGGCATGGGCTGTTTTTCAGGATCTGGTAGACTGGTTACAAGGGATGATGCTTGTTGAGGGCTAAAGGTCACATACATCAGGGGTGCGCCTAGTGGTGCAGGTGGCATTTCCCCCCTTGGTATGTGAGGTTGTGACCCACTGGGTGGAAGTCTCCAGTAATTTCCCTGTTGTGGTGGTTGGAGAGGTAGTCCCCTGTTTTGTGGGGGGGGGGCCATACTGTATGGTGTCATGTGAATCACCTGTGGGTCCTCCTGAGACATTCGCCGTGTCCTCAGAGAACGGTTGTGAATGAGGAGGGGAATACAATGGGAGTGAGAACCTAGCACCAACCCTGGTTGTTTGCGCTGCTCCCCACAGGCCTGCGGATGTAGGCCGTGCTGCTGTGGAAGTGGGATGGAGATGTGAGGATGTCACTCGGTCAGATTCCATACAGAATTCATGCAGCGCCCTGTGAGGTGACTGAAGGGGGGGATGTACTGGTTCATGGCCCTGGTATGGAAGTGTAGTTGTCCTGGTGTTCACATCCGACAGGCCTCCAGACACTATAATCTGAGCTGGGCCCTGGTCTTCATGACTGGCTGAACTGGGAGTGGTACCAGTTGGAGCGACGCCCCCCTTGGTCACTGACACTTCTTGGTGCTCAGGTGAGTGGCAGTGACTATCAATGCTTTCCTCTGCCTCATCCTCATCATCTTCTAACATCATTAATGGGTTAACACCTTCCTTGTAATATGCTCCGGTCTGATCTAACACTGGGCATATAGGTATGGGTGTACCAATATGGCCGTCACAGGAAGCAGTCATGGGGAGTCTTCCTGTGTCACCAGTGTTGGGTGTTGCAAGATGGCCACTGCCCTTGGGAGGTGCCATGGGTGCTGAAGGAGGTGGTACCTTGGGACGGTGCCTGGTGGGAGGATCAAGTGAGGGGGCGGTTGCTGAGGGGCAGGGTTTCCTGTCCTGTGCTCGGACGCCATTATAGGGTGGTGGCCGTCCAGACTCAAATGTACATTCTGGTTTATGATACACATATACAATATATCCATGTTGGTTTGTCTCTTGCTCTGACCACCCCTCTACTTGGACAGCTTGCGATACTCTGTACCAGGCTTCAGCTGTAGCTAATAAGCCATGATCAGACAATAGACCTTTTTTCCGTTTTAACAACACCCGCCATTCTTCTGCCTGCAACCTCCCACCCATGTGCATGTTGATGTCACATACTTTTGCAAGTTCATTTATCCTCTTAACTGCTGTTTTTCCCTCCCTCTCTAAAACCAAGCTGTAAGCTAAGCTGCCTTCCCTCGGCTTTTCTAACTTCTGTCCCATTGCTATTTAATGGAGGGATACACGTTCAGATCTCTGGATTTTGTATTACAAGGCTGTCTAGGACACAAGTTTGAAGTTTTGGCTGCGTGCTCTTTTGAGATCTTTCTGCGCTGTCACTTCCTCTTTTTTAAAAGTACACTTTCTCCTTTTTTTTTTTTTTTGAAATCGAAAGTGTCAGCCTGCTGCAGACAGACGAGCTTAAACAATACAGCAGTTAAATACAGTGCATTCCTTTAAATGTCATTTACGTGTCCCAGAGGCAAACCCAAACTTCTGATTCTGTCCTTTTCACCCTCCTCACACTTTTCTGGCTGTTCTGGCTGGAGTGGGCACCTAATAGGTAAGTATCCCCTCTCTCTAGCTTCACCTTCTATTGCTGGTAATGATGCCCCGACTACAATTCTGACTGGGTAGTGCACGTTTAATCTGAACACCAACACATCTGGAAAATCTACCAACAAAGGTTTCAGGCCAAGAATTTCTTCCCTGTATCCTGGGGTTATCACTTTCACCAACCCCCAACCCTCTGAATGAATTCCTAACAGTAGCCCACAGACACATTCAGGACATGACATCCCTGGCTCATGTGATTAAAAGATGAGACCTCAGAACAACGTCACAGGATTTTCCCTGCACACCTTTGTGCACACCTGTGCAGTAGTACCTGATACCCTGAGCTGTGCGCACCTTCTCAGGTATACCTTACAACAACCCTGAGAGAAGTTTGACCACGTTATCACAGCCAGTTATCGCATCTGTGACTCTATTCCTTTCTGCCTGTCTCATCCAAACATCAGAGGCCAGCACATATAACAAAACACCAAGATATGTGACAACCGCAGTGAAATATAGGATTATTAGTCCTCACGGGATCCCCACGCAACTATGCATTCTCCTGACGCCCCCTCCTGGTCATCCGTGCTTCACAGCACAATTATTTATTCCCCCAGGAGGAGTTTGACCACGTCAATTCTCATCCGTGATTATATAATTAATCCCCTTATTCCCAACAGCCGTCCCAAGCTTGACAGAACAAAACAAAAACAACAGGAAACAAAATACAGGCTGCAGATACCAATGCAGGTTCTTATAAATGACCCTCGGGCAAGCTATATTATCTGCCTGCTTTGCTGATCGAGGGCAAGCCGACACGGGAACAGGAACTAACCAACCACGGGCGGGATGAACAGTAGACAAAATTAAAAGTGTCTTACCGTTCTCAGAGGTGATCAGTCTCTGCACCCGTCCGCATTGGTCTCCGTCCCAGTCCCCTCTCGATCGGCTTGGCCCGAATCAGGAAGCCCGAAGCCCCACGTTGGGCGCCAATTGTCTTGGACCCGAGCCAAGTGCACGGAGTGTCTGATATCTGCTTCCTGAGCCAAATTAGATAAGAAGCGTTTGTACAAACTAACGAACTAAAGTAAATAATCTACACTCAGACTTGTGTCTCAGGGTGAAGACCGTTACTTCTGCTTTTTTATTGCAAGCCGTGTGTTTTTATATGGATTACAAGTGCATTCAAGAGCGCATGACCGAACACACGATCATGCTCATTAATATTCATTAATATTCAACATTCTCATTAATATGTAATATTATTCTTGTGACGTCCTGGCGTCTGGCATCTGTCTGGTTCTGTGGTTCTTAGGGACTTTTCGCTGTCCTAAAATAGTTGTTTTTTGCAGACTGAGTTCCTGTTCTGATAAACCATGTGATGCATCTCTGAAATACAACATTATATTAGCAAAGGGGTAAATTATGCATTACGATTATATGTGATTATTCCTATAGCAATCAATAACCTATTTGCATACGTTATATATATATATGATCATATGTGATATAAAGCATGTGTTTGTGCATTGAAATAGGCATTTCATTATCTTAGTTTGACTATTTTTATCACATCCACTACACCTTGCTCTCCTATAATAACTATTTATTTTGTTTTCCATCTTACACTTTCATACTTTCCTATACTACTGTCTGTAGACATTTGCATTATCCTATTTTTCTTTTTTTATAGCATACAGACTCTATGACATGGACGTACAAAAAAGTGGCAACTACCCCAAACCTATAACTGACCTTTGTAGGAATGGTGTTATTTGGATAGTGAGCTGTATTGGATTTCCGCCAGACATATCGTTTGGTGTTGAGGCCAAATAATTCAATTGTAGTCACATCTGACCATAACGCCTTTTTCCATGTGGCCTCAGAAACTTCAAGGTGCGTTTAAGGTGGTCAGGTGAGACTAAAATTTTATTATTTGGCCTCAACATAAAACAGTGGGGTGGATTCAAGAAGCAATTGCGCCTGTGTAACCATAGGTTACACAGCGCAATTGCTTACTTGCCCCGGCGTAACGAGTGCTCCTGATTCAGGAACCTCGTTACGCCGACTGCAGCCTAAGATATGCGTGGCATAAGGCTCTTATGCCCGCATATCTTAGGCTGCATTCTTGCGATGGCCGCTAGGTGGCGTTCCCGTTGTGCTCAGCGTATAGTATGCAAATTGCATACTAACACCGATTCACAACGTTGTGCGAGCCCTGCGTACGCAATTTACATAGTTTCCGTGCGGCGGTTTTTGCGTAAGGCTGCCCCTGCTATTATGGAAAAAATTGTTTGAACAAGAGGGTCAAACCGAAAAGAAGGACTATAAGGAAAACCACCTGACTAAATAATTATTCAAAAAGTAGAATTTTTTTTTTTTAAATATTAATAGTACATATATTGGAAGAACTTGGTTGGATAAGGGACAATATTATTAAAAATAATGCTATTAGCAGGGACAGCCAATGTTACGTATACCCGTCGTTCCCGCGTCGCGAAATTTAAAATTTACGTAGTTTGCGTAAGTGAATCGTGAATGCGCTCGGCGCAGGAACGCGCCTAATTTAAATGATTCCCGCCCCCTGCGCCGGGCATTTTGCCAGCGCGCCCACGCAATTTACGGAGCTTCTGCTCCGTGAATCGAGGGCAGCGCAAAAAAATTGCCGGGGCGCAGGGCAAAATCGTTGCCCTGCGCCTCCGTAATAAATGCGCAAATCTACTTGAATCCGGCCCAATATGTCTGGCGGAAATCCAATACAGCTCACCATCCTAATAACACCATTCCTACAGTAAAGCATGGGGGTGGTAATATCCTGTTATGGGGGAGGGGGGGTGGTAATATCCTGGTATGGGGGTGTTTCTCTACAGCCAGGACTGGAGCACTTGTCAGGGTAGAAGGAAAAATGGATGGGGCAAAATACAGTCACATTCTTGATCTGATGCCCTCTGCTAGAAAGTTTTCAATGAGAAGAAGGTTTACCTTCCAACATGGCCCAAAGCACACAGCAACAATGACCACACAGTGGTTGAAGGGGAAAAGGTGAGTGTCCTTGCATGGCCTAGTCAGAGCCCAGACTTAAAGTGGTTGAAACCTTACAAAACCATTCACTGCCAGCCCCTCTCTTTTATACAGCCATAACACACTATGTAGGTGTTTGTTGAAAATACCTTTTTTCAGATATCCTCAGATATCTTCAGGCCAGTCACCTGACTCCCGGCCGCTCTATTCCTCCGATCTACAGGGCAAAAGCGGGAGGGGCTGAAATCTCCCTCTGACGTCAGCCTGGGAGGCCACGTGACCACCATGCTGGATGCTCAGCCCCTCCCACTGTAGCCCTTAGATGGGGGAGGAAAGTGTCCGGGAGTCACGTGACCGGCCTGAAGATATCTGAAAAAATTTATTTGGAGGCTTTTTTCAACAAACACTTACACAGTGTTATGGCTGCACAAAAGAGAGTGACGTTTTTAAAAATGAATCTACTATTAATAGAGGCAGCGGGGGGGGGGGGGGGCAGAGACAGCTCACACACACACACAGGAGCTCACAGGCAGGGAGGGAGGGGAGAGAGGAGATCAGCAGAAAATGGAGGCATGTAACCTGACAAGGGTAATCAGGGCTGAGAAGCCATGTTTACCATGGTCAGCACACCTGGGGGGACACAGGAACAGGCAGGATCAACCGGGTTTTTGCAGCTTACAGTGGGACAGGTTAGACAGCACAAGCGCTGTTCTGTTTGCTATTAGGGGAACATGATCTCTCTCTTTTTAGGGTTACAACTACTTTAAACCCCACTGAAAATCTGTGATAGGACTTGAAGACTGCAGTCCACAAACTGTCACCATCAAATGTACCTGAAGGGCACAGTGGCATCAATGGGCACAGTGGCGAAAAAAGGGCACAGTGGGACAAACGGCACAGTGGCATCAATGGGCACAGCGGTGACCAAGGGCACAGAGGCTACCAAGGGCACAGTGGCAACAAAAGGGCACAGTGGGACAAAGGGCACAGTGGCATCAATGGGCACAGTGGCAACAATTAAAGGGCACAGTGACATGCACAGTGGCAACAATGGGCACAGTGGCGACAATTAAAGGGCACAGTGGTGACAATTGGCACAGTGGCGACAATTGAGGGGCACAGTGGCTGCATTTGATGGCATGCCACAGTGGTGACAATTGATGGCACAGTGGCTGTGTTTGATGGCATGGCACAGTGACTGCGTTTGATGGCATGGCACAGTGACTGCGTTTGATGTCATGGCACAGTGGTGCGAATTGATGGCATAGTGACTGCATTTGATGGCATGGCACAGTGGTGATAATTGATGGCACAGTGGCTGCGTTTGATGGCATGGCACAGTAGTGACAATTGATGGCACAGTGACTGCGTTTGATGGCATGGCACAGTGGTGCGAATTGATGGCATAGTGACTGCATTTGATGGCATGGCACAGTGGTGACAATTGATAGCACAGTGGCTGCATTTTTTTTTTTCGTTTGCGCCCCCCCCAAAAAATTTTAAGCACCAGCCGCCACTGCTTGGATGTTATAAGTTGCACTAGTAAATACAGCTGGATAAAGCAAAAATTGTGTCTGTCTTCAACTCAGGCTGCAAAGGGGGGTGATTCTTTTCTATACCCACTGTATTTAACTGGAATTAACGGTTACACAAATATAAACATTCATGAAATGCTTTCTGTGTTTTATTAAACATTTTTGTAGAATTTCATTGCAACCTTTACTCCCAACTGAATAGGACTGAAAATGATGCAAGGATTTTATGAATTCAAGTCAGCAGAAAATAAACAGTTCCTTTAATAGCATGGCATACTATTAAACACCCTTCAACACAAAGCCCATAAAAGATTTTTCTCCTCCTCTCTTGATTCATAACTGTTGTTACAGATACAAGGTTAATGGCTCTCTCTCAAATTCATTTTTGGACCTATGAAAGTTCATTTGCATGTCTGCAATTAAGGATGAATTGATCAGTCACTAATTAATGCCGTGCTATTACACATTTTAATTTGTAGATTATGCAGATGTGAGTCTTTGCACATTTTTAATTCATATATTATACAAGCCCAAATGTTTACTATGCCCTTTTTAATCTCCTTGCACTAGTGTAGCAGTTACTCACCACTGATGGATTGGTCGCTTGGCTCAGAGGTCTATGTCATCATGTACTTGTTTGGTGAGTGCTTCCCCATTATCATAATGAGTTACATATACTTGTCTGTCAGACTCTTTTCAAACAATGCAAAGAGTTTCATTTAACTCTGTAAATAATTGTGTGATTTCTTCCTATGATATGTTGGATACATTTTCAAGTGTGTGTTTCCTTCCAAGAAGAAGTCTGCAATTACATCCATTATTAGTAGAATTGTTTTTCATATGGTTTAATTTGCAAAAATAGCCCATTAGTGGTTCTATTGGCAGAGGCGCCTGTTGTCATATGTTGGGTAGGGATGAGCCGAACATTGCCCCCCCCCCCCCCCCCCGTTCGGTTCGCACCAGAACCTTCGAACGGACCGAATGTTCGCACAAACATTTAGAACCCCATTGAAGTCTATGGGACTCGAACGTTCGAATTCAAAAGTGCTAATTTTAAAGCCTAATATGCAAGTTATTGTCGTAAAACGTCTAAGAGATCCCGGTTGTTTTTTTCAGAACTCCTGAAAAAACTACAGTTTTTAAAACTTTTTTTTCATTGATACATGTTCCCTGGGGCAAGACCCGGGTTCTCAAAGACGTTTTCACAGGCATACTATAGACACCCAGCAGGTACAATATTTAAAGGAATTTTTCATTGTTTTTTTTATTATTATTTAAGCATCATTAAAATCACTGCTACAGGAGCAGTGATTTTAATGATGCTTAAATAAAAAATAAAAAAAATTCCTTTAAATATTGTACCTGCTGGGTGTCTATAGTATGCCTGTGAAGTGGCACGTGTTTGGAAGTGTCCCTGCACAAAATGAGATTACTATAAGAAAAAAGTAATTTAAAACTGCTTGCGGCTTTAATGTAATGTCTGGTCCCTGCAATATGGATGAAAATCATTGCGAAAAATAGCACAGACACAGACAGTACACACACCACATAGCTTTAGGTGCAAACTACAGAGCACATGGCCAGTACACACCAAGTAGCTTTAGTTGCAAACTACAGAGGACATATGCAATAAACCACGTCAGAATACTGCAGCTAGCAAAATCACCTGCCTGCCATTAAATTAGGAAGAACTGATCTAGCTAAACTATACAGTGTATAAATATATGTACAACACCTTGGATGTATATATATCCTCTACACACTGTAACATTAACTGACTAGCCTGCCTGCCTGATCTATCTACCTGCAAAAAATGGCTCTCTCTGTCTCTCTCTGTTCTCTCCTAACCACCGCAACACACTACACAAGGCCGGCCTGCGTGTACTAAACCCCCTGAGCCATAATTGGCCAAAGCCATAATTGGCCAAAGCCACCCTGGCTTTGGCCAATTATGGCTCTCCGTTTTTTGCAAGCTGTGATTGGCCAAGCATGCGGGTCATAGTGCATGCTTGGCCAATCATCAGCCAGCGATGCCGCAGTGAATTATGGTCTGTGAAACGTAACTCGAATTTGGCGCGAACGGCCCAAAACGTTCGTTATTCGACGAACGATCGAACATACGATGTTCGAGTCGAACATGAGTTCGATTCGAATACGAAGCTCATCCCTAATGTTGGGTACAGTGAGATAATGTCATACGGACCACCTGGGTCTTGAGAAGCCTTCTATAGACCTAGCCAGCATGTATGACATCATTGCACTATATCCAACGCATGACAAAAGGTGCCTCTGCCAATCAAACCACCAATGGGCTTTTTTGCAGACTTATTGTCACAACCTGAATGACCTGCTTGGAAAAAGAAGAAATGGCTGCACATCCAAAGGTTCCAAAATAGTGTCCTTTTGTGTGACCAAACACGTAGGTTGAGTGACGTTCTGACGTCACCACGCTTTCCACTTTCCGCCTTGCACAGGCGTGTTGTTTTGCTTTTTACTATTTGCCGGTCGGCTTCTGTTTGTTCTTATTACACTTTGATTCTGATGCCAATACGGACCTCTATTTTTTATTGAATAAATCATCATCTGGATTTACCGATGGCGGTCCATTTTTTATTTTATTTCCTTGGGTGCATGCATCTATTGAGACCACCACCTCTGCTATGTTCCCCTGTTGGATCAAACATCAAGTTGCCAACATCTAGTGTGCTAGCTGGCTTTTGGGATTACCACAATATCCAGGCTGGAGTTCCAGGAGCGTCAGGCTTGTGAGCCAATGGCAGCGTTGGAGGATTGTAACAACCCAGGCTGGGTGACAAGCTATTCTAGCTTGATTAGCTGGTAAGTCTTCATTCTGTGTGGTGGTGGATTCACAGTGTCCCGTGTCTATTGAAGACTTGTCACAGGGTGATGCAGCGTACGCTTCTTGAACATCCATGAAAGAGACTTTTTATGTTATTTGTTTATTACATCAGTATATGGTTTAATCTAACTTGATAATACCTTGGTACATTGAGGACCTGTCATATGGGGTTTCGGTATACAATTTGTTTGGCAACTTTTTACTTAATTACCTTTGGTGTGTCTATCACCTTGCATTTAGTAATTATATTATTATTTAGTTGTTTATGTCATTTGTTAACACATTTCATTTGATATTAGCGCAGCTCCTTTATTGAAAATCACCAGGACACACCAGGAACACCAGATTCTTAGTCATGTAGACGCGTTTCACACATCCAACCTGTGTTAATCATTACCGATGATTACCAATGATTAAGCACAGGTTGGATGTGTGGAACACATCTACGTGAATAAATATCTGGTGTCCCTGGTGTATCCTGGTGATTTTCAATAAAGGCACGCTATTTTGAAACCTTTGGATGTGCAGCCATTTCTTCTTTTCCAAGCATTCCATGGAGGTGGGCCGGGGCTAGCACTCCTACTTGGTTCCAATTGGGACATTGTACACACTTGTAGCAGCTGATTTTTTCTTTCCTGAATGACCTGCTGGTGGTACTATGGTTCCCAGAGTGGAAGATTGTAGTTGCAGTGTCCACCAGTGGGTGTCTCCCAGCAGCCAGCAAATCCCAGCATTCAGTCTCCATCTGGCTACTGGGAGGGTGTTTAGTCCCTCCTCTACATTTCAATGTTTTGTCCTGTTAGTCAGATACTGCTTGCTGTTTAATCCTGAACCTGGTTCCTGCCTCTGTCTTGTACCTTGTACCCTTCTGCCTTATACCAGCTCCCCATGTTCCTGATCTCAGTCCTGGTTCCCCCTTCCTTGCATCTCGGTATTACTCCATTTTTTTTTGTGTTCCCCAGTTTGTGTATATTGTGCATAGTTAGTTTGCTAGTTAGACTTTCTTTTACTTAGGTATTTTGTCATTTGATTACGGTTCAATTGTATCTTCACGTTTGCTGTGTATCCTGTTTGCTGGTGTTTGGATGTGTTTTGTTTTACTGTTAATACATTTACTTAAATCATATATAGTCTGGTTTCAGTTTGCTAAGTGTAGCTACCCATCCCTGCAGTCAGTATCCCTGACACATACTCTGAGCTCACCCATTTCGCACATCCGCCTGAGAAATCTGCATAGGTCCCAGGATTGGGACCCATGTGGATTTCAAGAGTGACTACCCTCACCTTGTAGGGAGACACGTTTTTCTCCACCCACATACTTGGGAAGTTGCGTGTTCCCACCCCCTAGGGTGACCGCAGCCTCAGCAGTTGTAATGTAGGTCATTCTCCAATTTACTTTTTTGCCTCTGATTTAAGCATTTTTAGAGCCATTTTTACTTTTTGAACCAATTAAAGTGATTGTTAATACTTGTTTTTCCCCCTCTAATCCCCCTGGTCCCCTCTGCACACTTACCTCCATGGGTGATTAGCTGTCACTGCCCATGCAGCTGCTGCAATGATCCAAAGTCGTCAAAGAGTTAAAGTGGTCACTTGCCAGTGCTGACCAATCAGAATCACTCTGATCTAAAGAAGGGGAAGAAGGTCACCGCTTTTAAATTCTGTGACTGCTGCACGGTCACTGAAAGCTAATCCTCCCTAATTATCCACAAAGGTAAATGCAGCAAACCTCAACATTGGCTACCATAGGCCCTAGCCCACCTGCACCCCCGCCACCAGGCTTTCTCTGCTTTCCCCTGTCCTCACCTCTCCCCCGAAGTGGCCCCACTTCCCTAGCTTGCCTCTTGTCCAGGGCTGGGCCAAGGGAAGAATGGGCAAAAGCAGGGCTGGACTGGGACAAAAATTTGGCCCTGGACTTCATCCAGACTGGCCCACTTTGACAGGTCTCTCCCATGGCGGTCGGACAAATCCCGCACCCCCCCCCCCCGGCCACCACAGCCCCCTCTCCCCCTTCACTAGCCACTAGCCGTTTTACTTTATTAGAGTAGAACAGCTGGTACTGGTATTCTTATAGGCAGTACCAGTGGGGAAGCTAGACTTTATTTCACCCGCGGCAAGGAATCAGTTCGGTGCCCCCCCTTATGGGACAAGATTAGGCAGAAGTGAGAAACTCCCAGGCCATAGCTGTTGAGTCAGCTGTCTGTCCCCTCCCCCATGCTCCTCTGTTCCTCCCCCTGCTTCTCTGTTCCCCCCTGGTGAGCGCTGATGGGAGGGAGAGGAGGTGAGCCCTGCGGGAAGGGAGAGACAGAGGAGCGGAGGGGGGCAGCGGTCCGCTGTCACTGAAGCCGGCCCACTGAGCCATCGGCCCACCGCGAAACTCCCTGTAGTCCCAATGGCCAGTCCATCCCTGGGCAAAAGAGGCAGCTGCCCTGGGCACTGTGTTTTCATGTAGAGGTGGGACATATTTATAAGCAATTTGCATATGAATGAACAGCTATGGCGTTTGTAAAGCATACAAATGAGTTTCTATAGATATTCAAATAAATGAGCTGCTATGACATGCTGTGTTTCTCCGTCCCACACATCATAGTTGCATTTTTGGTGTGAACGAAAAAAAAATTGTCTTCAATATAAACTTGTGGTCACCTGCATTGATCAGATGCAGAAAAATTTGGTGTGAACGAGTAGTTAAATATTGCTTGTCTTGAACAGACATTGGCTCATACGCAATAAAGTTTAGGGGTGGGGAGTTGCAGTTTGACATTCTGACCCTCGGCACTGGATGACCTTGTCCCAGTCCTGCTCTCGACTCCATATCCCATAGTCCATAATTCTTACCTTTCCACACTAATTTAACAATTAATAATAACTTCCCTAATTTTAATGCAAAAGAGTAAACGGGTTCAGAACAGTTTCACCCAAGTCTGAGGCTTTTAGGACGCATTAATGGATGAAAGGCCGATAAATGAATGGAGACCATATTCAAAGCATCACATAAACTTGTTTGTTGTGGCCCCATACCATATGGATTGTAGTGTCTTCTGTATGATTCTTTAGAGACGGCTGATCCAATTTCCACTGTACCTTTTTAATCTGTCTTTTCTGACTCACATGCTTAAATAAAAGAAGAATATACAAAAAAACACGTAAATCTTTCTAAAGTTTTTAGGTTTGCACATGCATGGGGTATTAGTTATTGAAGGATAACTATATTTTTTATAACACACTAACAAGTATATACACAGAAAAAATAGGAAAAGAGACACACAATGAGAATAGATCCTTCCAAAAAAAAAAATTGTGATATATATATATATATATATATATATATATATATATATATTAGGGCTGTGCAAACTTTTAATCAATCGATTAATCTTTAATTTTTTTGATCGCTCAAAATCTTTTTGATCGATTACAATTCTTTTGATTGGTACTCACCTCTCTTCCTGCTTCCGGGCCTTCAGGGAGTTCCGTCGGAGATCCAGTAACGTCACGGACACCGGTGGGGCTTGCCGTGACCATCTGAAGGGCTCCTTTGTTGTGCCTTCATATCTGCATGCCGGCGGGACCTTACTATCTGCCACATGCAAGGGCTGTTACACTTCCCTCTATCACTTCCCTCTATCAACCTGGGATTCTACAGCCATCCACTGGGAGTTGTGATAGTTCCCTTCACGGGACATCTACATGCCGACGGACTGATGTTAACCTCTCCTCATCTGGATTCAGCAGTGGTATCGTTGTACACATTTTTATACCAGTATCATACTTAGCTACATGTTTTTATGACTGCTTTTGCTACCATTTGGTATTACTCGCACCATTTTTACAGTTTATGTAGCTACAGCGATTTTATCTCCAGTGAAATATTTATTTGGTTACCTACTTGAAGACCATAAAAGTTTTAATGCTATTCCCATCGAGCGCTGCCTTTGTGTGTTTTTTGTATCCTGCTATCCATTTTTCCAGTGGTTGGTAGATGCACTGGGAATCAGCCTGCAAGGAGATCAGCTAAAATTAGTAGATTAATCGATTTAAAAAAAGCTATTAATCGAACAGAAAAAATTTGATCAGTAACAGCCCTAATATATATATATATATATATATATATATATATATATATATATATATATATATATATGTGTGTGTGTATGACCTGGACATTTTATAGATAGGCAACTCCTATCCACATATTGATTAGTGGTTCCAAATGAATAACTACTGCAGTAGGGAACAGACACAAAAGATACACTCAGCATCTTTCCAAATAACTGTTCTGCTTTTTTATGACGCAATTGAAGGTTTTTATACACATGATTACCTAGGTATCACATTACTATTACAATTGTACGTTTATGGTTACAAGGGGCGTAACATAGGCAGGCTAATTCTAATCGGGACTCGAAAGAATGCAAACATCTACACTGTAATGAAAACATTATTAGTGCTCTGTGCACAGTGAAGGCAGTGTGCAATACATTACAAAATAGAATACAATTATATACAGAACTTACACATTTCCTTAACAGTATGTATTTTATATATTGTGTTGTATGTATGGCATGGTAAATATGTGTTACATACAGGCATTCCAGGACAAATCCATTTTACACATCAAAAGGGTGTTTATTTACCAAAGGAGATAGTGGTCAAACAAGAATTACTCCACATATCATAGGGGACAGATAGTGACTTTGCAGCTGTTTACGGCTTGGGGTCATTATCGGTCACCCTGAAAGACAGAAGCAGATCAAAGGCCTAATGGAAATGGCCAATCAAATTGCTTAGCCCTTCCATGTATAGGAGATATAACCTGGTGTTCATGCTCCATGGATATGAAGGCACAGGTCTAGAAATGGTCTAGGAAAGATGAGACTCTGAAGGCTAATGTTCGTTGTCATATTTACTCTGTTGGATTGCATCATCTGTTGCAAGCTGTGTTGGAAGTCAATAAAGTGCATCTCTCTGGAAGAATCGGGTTGCTGCTGTAAAATTACTTACATCATTATATTAACAACTAATTAATTATCTACCCACTATACTTCTTCACTACATTGGTGCCGTGACTCGGAACAGCTGCAGTCATAAGCTGCCCTAATTTGCATTCTTGCATATTAACATTAACATAGCACAGAGTCACTATCTGTCCCCTTTGATATGTGAAGTAAATCTTGTTTGACCACTATCCCCTTTGGTCAACAAACGCCCTTTTGATGTGTAAAATCGATTTGGCCTGGATTGCCTGTATGTGACACATACAGTATATACCATGCCATACATATATATAACACAATATATAAAATACATACACAAATATATTAATATTACCACACCACGGTGTCATTTTTATAGTCATGTTGTGCAAATTCTGAGCAATATAATAACATGCACCAAGATAGAAGTCAGAATCACATCAAAGTGTCTCCTGCAGGCACACTTCCATTAAGAGCATCTTGATGATATCTATAGATGCAGTGGACTATAATCAAATAGTTATCAGCATCCACTTCTCAATGCAAGATGTCCATTTTAAAGATTTGTAATCCATTCTTGTGACATCCCGATCAAGAGAAGTCACTTTAGAATACAGCATCATACTCATGCAGAGGTCAATGGGCGGTGAACTTTAGGAGAACTTTAGCGTCCATTTATGAATATGGTCCTGTGAGTTATCTCTCTTTTCCACCCGTGTATATTATAGGCAAATCATTGCCATCATTGACAGTATTCACCCAAAGAAAATAACAGACCCTGCTTACTGTTTGTAGTTACTGCACTTAAATGCCCTGTATGGGTCGCCACGTGTTTCCAACCATAGGTGTGCGCAGCCTATTGCATTAGGGTGTGCACCCCAAAGCTCAAACATATTTGCATGTGTCTGCATGTGCATATACAGTATACTGATGGTGTCAGCAGAGCAGTGGACAGTGTCAGAAGTTTTTTTTTTTTATTATATTTTTTTATTTTAGGAGCCACATTAGGGACTTAGGGGTCTATTTCTGTGTGTTACTGCACATTTAACACAGTATATTTCTGTGCATTACTGCATGTTTAACACAGTATAATCCAGTGCGTTACTGCACGTTTAATGCAGTCAATTTCTGTGCGCTACTGCATGTTCAACGCAGTATATTTCTGTGCATTACTGCACGTTTAATGCAGTATATTTCTGTGCGTTACTGCATGTTTAACGCAGTATATTTTTGTGCATTACTGCATGTTTAATGCAGTATATTTCTGTGCATTACTGCATGTTTAACGTTGTATATTTCAGTGTGTTATGTGCCATTTAATGCTGTATTTTTCTGTGCATTAGTGCTCGTATATTTTGGTGCAATCTGTGCCACACAGGATGATTAGGGTGTGCCCAGGCACACCTGGCACACCCTGTGTGCACGCCTATGTTTCCAACCATTTGTGCACTTCAAGTACAGTACTGTGCAAATGTTTTAGGTAGATGTGAAGGAATGCTGTAAAGTAAGGCCTCTTGCACATAGGACCTTTTATTAACTCTCCTAGAAGCCAGGCTTTTTTCTGGCCATTGAAATTAATTAATGCTTAAGCGCTAAACGCGCCTAGAGTTATCACGAATTTAGACGTGTTTAGACGCGTTTAAGCGCTATGCAATTTTTCTGCCCAAACTCTGCTGCTCTTGGACACACTGGCAAAGGTTTTTTTTCCTGCCTCTAAACTCTCCTGGCACTAAACGCTGCTGAACACATAGGCTAACATGCAGGGGAGTTTAGAGGCAGAAAAAAAAAAAACAGACGCCACTAGGAGCAGCTTCAAAATCGTCCTGTGTGCATGAGACCTTAGAAAGCTTTCAAAAATATAAACTGTATTTTAATTATTTATTTTTATTATTTACACAATGCAAAGTGAGTGAACAGAAGAAGAATCTAAATCAAATCAACACTACCCTTTGGGATCAAACCAGCATAAGTTCTTAGGCCTCGTACACACGATAGGTTTACCAGAGGACAGCGGTCTGAAGGACCGTTTTCATCGGTCAAAACCGATCGTGTGTGGGCCCCATAGGTTATTTAACCATAGGTTAAAAAAAGCCAAAATTAACCTATGGACTCCTAACCGATAGGTCAAAACCGATCGTTAGTAGGCACGACCATCGGTTAAAAATCCACGCATGCTCAGAATCAAGTCGACGCATGCTTGGAAGCACTGAACTTTGTTTTTTTCAGCACATCGTTGTGTTTTACGTCACCGTGTTCTGACACGATCGGTTATTTAACCTATGGTGTGTAGGCGTGACGGACCATCAGTCAGCTTCATCGGTTAACCTATGACAACGGTCCTTCAGACCGTTGTCCTCTGGTTAACCTATCGTGTGTACGAGGCTTTACACTACACTTGCACAAAGTCTGGGATTTTGTAAGATCAGAGTTAGAATTTTGATTAATCAATTAAACTAAGCAGGTGCTATCCGATCGTGTGTACCAGGCTTAATGCTTTTACATTCTCTGTGTTGTTTGATCCGTGATTGTTGCTTATAAACAAAGTTTGTTTTTCACAAGGTCATTGTGCTGGAAGCTTATCAAACACACTGTCAAACCATAGCAAACACATGCTTTGCTCTTTCTCTTGTGCTTTACAATGCAATGCACTCCCTTTGACAGAAAAAAAAGGCAGATGGAATCTGATTAACTGCTTGCCGACCAGCGCACGACTATATACGTCAACAGCATGGCATGGACAGGCAGAAGGACATATATATACGTCCCCTTTAGGAAGCCGGCATTGTGGGCGCACATGCACACGACCGCCCGGAGCTCCTTGACTCGATGTCCGCGTGCATACCCGCGATCATGTCACGGTGAGGAAGAAGGGGGAAATGCTGATGTAAACAAGCATTTCCCCAGTCTTCCTAGCGACAGGACACTGATCACAGCTTCCTGTAATCGGAAGCTGTGATCACTGTCTTGTCACACACAGCCCAACCCCCCTACAGTTAGAACACATCCCTAGGCACATTTAACCCCTTCAGTGCCACCTAGTGGTTAACCCCTTACTACCAGTGCTATTTTCAACGGTCCCAAAAATGTGTCAAAAGTGTCCGATGTCTTTGCCATAATGTTGCAGTCACGATAAAAATCGCAGATCGCCGCCATTACTAGTAAAAAAAATAATAATATTAATAGGAGGAAAAAAAAAAAATTATATATTTTTTGGGAATATTTATTATAGCAAAAAGTAAAAAATATAGGGCCAGATCCACAGTGAGAGTACGCCGGCGTATCTACTGATACGCCGGCGTACTTTCAAATTTCCCACGTCGTATCTTTAGTTTGAATCCTCAAACCAAGATACGACGGCATCTGGGTAGATTCGGCGTCCGCTGGGTGGAGTTCGCGTTGTTTTCAGCGTTGGGTATGCAAATTAGCTTTTTCCGACGATCCACGAACGTACGTGCGGCCGTCGCATTCTCTTACGTCGTCTCTAGTCGGCTTTTTCCGGCGTATAGTTAAAGCTGCTTTTTTGCAGCGTATAGTTAGATTTGCCATGTTAAGTATGGCCGTCGTTCCCGCGTCGAAATTAGAATTTTTAATTTTTTTTGCTTAAGTCGTCCGTGAATCGGGATGGACGTAAGTCACGTCTAAGTTTAAAAAATTACGTCCTTGCAACGTCATTTCGCGCAATGCATGGCGGGAAATTCCGAAACGGAGCATGCGCAGCTCATTCGGCGCGGGGACGCGCTTCATTTAAATGAAACACGCCCCCTAATCGCCGATTTGAATTCCGCCGCCAGAAATACACTACGCCACCATAACTTACGCCGCAAAATCTTTGAGGATTTGAAAGAACGCCAGGTAAGGTACGGCGGCGTAGCGTATCTCTGATACGCTGCGCGGGTGCAGATCTATGTGGATCTGCCCCATAGTATTTTTTTCAAAATTGTTGCTCTATTTTTGTTTTTAGCACAAAAAATAAAAACCGCAGAGGTGATCAAATACCACCAAAAGAAAGCTCTATTTGTGGGAAAAAAAGGACGTCAATTTTGTTTGGGAGCCACATCGCACGACCGCGCAATTGTCAGTTAAAGCGGCGCAGTGCCGAATCGCAAAAAGTGGCCCGGTCATTGACCAGCAAAATGGTGCGGGGCTTAAGTGGTTAAACAGAAAAAGGAGCTATAGCTATAGCAGATTCAATCCGCTTTTTTTTTTCTGTCAAAGGGAGTGCATTGCATTGTAAGCACAGGAGCAAGAGCAAAGCATGTGTTTACTATGGTTTGACATACTATGGATTTTCCTATTCATGCACGAAAGGCCATCCTTTTTGAAGCATCAAGTACAACAGCAAGTTAAATGTGTACATGTATCATAGATTCAAGGTCGTAGATTAGAGCCTAGAAAATCATGCCTTTGAAATTCAGATCCCACAAGCCCCTGCACTCCATAGGACCTTTACCGGGCTGACCTTTAACCCATAACAACTGAGCAACCTGAACTGAGTCCTGCATACAGTAATGGTATTTCATTCTGGTTGGCGATCACAATACTTTTTCATCCACCTAGGGGATTTAGTCATATAAAGGAGGAAAGAGTTTTTTTTAAGGAGTCCCCTCTGAGGCTGAGAGCTACACAAATAACCAAGCTAATGCTGCTGAATCCAGATTCCAGAGACATCAATGGCAGTGGCGGCTGGTGCTCAAAATTTTTGGGGGGGCGCAAAGGAAAAAAAAAATTGCAGTCTCACTGTGCCCAAACGCAGCCACTGTTACATGCCATCAAATGCAGCCACTGTGCCATCAATTCGCACCACTGTGCCATGCCATTAAACGCAGTCACTGTGCCATGCCATCAAATGCAGTCACTGTGCCATCAATTCGCACCACTGTGCCATCAATTCGCACCACTGTGCCATGCCATTAAACGCAGTCACTGTGCCATGCCATCAAATGCAGTCACTGTGCCATCAATTCGCACCACTGTGCCATCAATTCGCACCACTGTGCCATGCCATTAAACGCAGTCACTGTGCCATCCATTGTCACCACTGTGCCATGCCATTAAACGCAGCCACTGTGCCATACATTGTCACCACTGTGCCATGCCATTAAACGCAGCCCCTGTGCCATACATTGTCACCACTGTGCCATGCCATTAAACGCAGCCCCTGTGCCATACATTGTCACCACTGTGCCATGCCATTAAACGCAGCCACTGTGCCATCCATTGTCACCACTGTGCCATGCCATTAAACGCAGCCACTGTGCCCTTTAATGGTCGCCGCTGTGCCAATTGTCGCCACTGTGCCCTGTAAATTGCGTTCTTCCCCCCCCCGCCTGGCACTTACCTTTACTGGAGTCAGGCATCCACGTCCCACGATGTCTTCTCCCGCCCTCGATGACTGACAGGCGTCTCAGCCAATCAGGTTACAGGTAGCCAGAACCGGCCAACGTGATTGGCTGAGACGCCTGTCATCTTATTCAAGGGGCGTACAGTCTGTACGCTCCGAGAATAAGCTTCCGGGACCCGAGGGCTGTATTGGGAAAGCCTATCAGAGCCGTTGGCTTTGATAGACATTTCCCTACAGCCAACCAGACATGAGCGCCGACCATCTGAATAACAGCGGCAGCGGCGAAAATAACATAGATTCGTGCAATGCATGAATCTATGTTATTTCACTCAGTGGATTGACTTGTATTGTCCTTTACTCCTTTGGGCAGGTAGTTCGCACACTTTTTCCATAGATATATTATAGTATAGTTGCAAGCAAAGTGTGAAAGGGCTTTAAACCTTGTCAGGTTTGTATTGTTTTAGAACAATGAACTGACACGAGCGGTACTGGGACAGGACCAGGGGCGGCCCGTCCACTAAGGGTGCACGGGCGACGCCCCCCCTGTCCATCTCTGCCTCCCCTATCCATGCGTCGGACCCCTTTCAGGACATCGGCGCATGGATTCCAATGCTGTTTTTTTTAAGCACAGATTAGAGCAAGAGCTCTACTAGGCTTCAATATAGGGTGGGCTCGGGTTGCAGAGAGTGCACTCTGAGCCCACCCAGGTGTATTACAATGGCGAATCAATATTTGCTGTTGTAACACTGATCCTCCTACCGGCCAATCTGGAAGCGTGTTTCACCCAATTGGCTGAGAGGAAAGGTGATCCTATTGGATGCATAGGAGGAGGAGGGGAGGAGTTGGGGCGCCATGGAGGAAAGGCCATAAAGGAGAGGACTCAGAGCCTAACTGTTGCACCACGATGCCTGCCACCCGCCACAATAGGGTAAGTGCCAGACCGACCGGCAAACAGCAGGGGGTGACGCTCAGGGGTATGGGTTTTTGTTTGCCGCCCCCCCCCCTCCAATAAAAAGACACCAGTTGCCACTGGACAAGGCCATCCAGTGTCCAGGGTAAAGATTACAAACTACCCAGCCTTGTAACAGAAGGAAAGCGCCCCATCCCTACAGTAAACCATTGCGCCCAAAGCTGCCTCCTCTCCAGCCCACCCCTTGTCCTGGCCCTGGACACCAGCACACACAGCATATACTTTTATTGGTGCAAAGTCACATACGTCATGTGTGTGCAATGTTTTGAAGGCCACACAGGGTCCCTTCCTCAAGGGAATATGGTGACCTTTTGCAGGATTTTTATTGCTGTTTGTGTCCCTATTGAGGAGATTTTCCCTCACTTGTCAGGGCAGAATGTAAAGATAAATCTCTGCAATGGTGGTATAAACTAAAACACATTTTAGCAGAGTCAGAAAGGATTAGAATTTGTGACAATGTCTATGTACCTCACTCTTCCCTCTTTGCTCGTATGGGCATTACAAAGACAGGATGTGAGCAAAGTTCTCCCCACTGGATTCCTAAAGATAGTCTGATTATTGCCAATGTGCCACATACCTACTAATACAAACTCAATGTTTTGAAAAACTGAGCTTGGGAAATATTTCCTCCTCCCCGATCCCTTCCTCATGACTTTACCATTGATATCAACGGCACAACCATTGGTCCCTCTACACATACCAGGGTGCTAGGCTCTGACCTCTCCTTCAGCCTCAACATCCAATCACTGGCTTAACCTCCACAACATTTTCAGAATTTGCCCCTTCCTGACTGACGACACCGCAAAACAACTTATTCGCTCCTGGGTTATTTCTTGCCTTGACAACTACAACCCCCTCCTAACTGGACTACCTTTACACAGGCTTTGCCCCCATCTTCAGTCTATTATGAATGTTGCTACTGAACTAATACACCGTACTAACCGATCTGTGACTGCTACCCCTGTCTGACAATCTCTTCAATGACTTCCACTTGGAAGACCTGAAGGGCCTGGTATGGATTTTAGGGGGGACCCCCCCACACCATTTTTTTTATTTTGTCACCGTGTTCCCCTTAATATCAATACCAGACCTGAAGGGCCTGGTTTGGATTTTAGGGGGGACCCCCACACCATTTTTTTTAAAAACATTTTGGCACAGGGTTCCCATTCATATCAATACCAGACCTGATTGGCCAAAGCATGCAGGTCAGGTGCATGCTTTGGCCAATCAGCAGCCATCAATGTACTGCGATCTCGTAGTGCATTATGGGGCATTTCATGGGCACTCAAATTTCCCACAAATGCCCTATAATGTTCTAAATTCGGCAAATCATTATGTTCGAATTGAACAGTGCTCATCCCTAATCATCAACCTCATCTGCAGATATCGTCCAAATCGTCCACTATGCTCCTCTCAAGACCTCCTGCTCTCTAGCTCCCTTGTTATGTCCTCCCATGCTCACCTCCATGACTTTTTCAGAGCCTCTCCCATCCTCTGGAACTCCCTGCACCAGTATGTCCTGTCAGCTCCTACCACGTCCACATTTAGGCGATGCTTGAAAACTCATTTATTCCATCGTGGGGGCCCTTTATTACGGTCCCACAGTGGGACCCTTTCATATGTTCTGCAGTGAGCCACCTTCCTGCCATCTTGGGTACCCCCCCCCCCCACAGTGACAGAATGCCAGGGCCTGGTCACAAATGAAACCTTTGGAACCCCGGTAGTTCCACCACTGGTGTTTTTTTATTTTTGTTTTAATATTTCTTAACATTTTATAAATGTATTTACAATTTTATTTTGTATTATTTTATTTTAGAAGCCCTGTTGGGGGGCTTTGGTGAGATATCAGGGGTCTAAACAGACCCCTGGTGTTTAACTTTTGAGACAGAGAATGAAGATTAAGGACACAGCCCTCAAACTCTATCTCTGCAGCCTCAGCTGCACAGAATGAATGGACAGGAATAGCTCTGTACAGAGATTCCTGTTTATTCACAAACTGATGCATAGTAAACACAGTTTACTATGTTTTAGTTATGAATAAACATAGTCAGTGATTGGTACGGATCACTGACTCTTTTCATTAAGACAAAGAAGGCGCTGGTAAATGGTATATTTACTGGCCCTTCCCTGCTTTGCATCCTGACACACCCTTCGCAGCAGCTGGCAAGAGAGGAAGGCCAGGGGTTCACACAGGAGCCCAGGGCAGCAGGACATGGATGGGGGGGGGGGGGGGGCGGCAGGCAGCAAGGTGGCATGTAAAGGAAGAAAATTGAGGCCATCAGTTCCTCGTATCCAGGTGTACAGGTGAGCCCCCCGCCCCCTGGAATATGAGGCCAGGTCAAATTTGCAACCCCTGTGACCCCTGTATTTACGCCTCTGCTGGAAGAGCTTATATGGATGGAGGAGGTAGGAAAGGGCAGACACTCTTGATGAGTGCCTTTGACAGGTCCAGCACTCATATTAACCTCGGTAGCACCAAAATATTGCAACTGAAGAGGGTATAGAGGGGGGATGGGGTGATGGGACAGAGGACTACAGATTTCAACTGGGACAGCCAGCACCAGCACCATCTGGCACTTCTCATTAAATGTAAGTACTGTCCCTTGTGCTGTTTTTTTTTTTTAACCTAAACTCAGGCTTTAACAATCAGAGAAAAGAAACACTGATATTGTTTTCATAAAGGCAAATAGACTGTGCACTTTGCAAGTGCCGTTGCTCCAGAGTTTAGTGAATGAGGTATAGCCCTGCTGATTCCATCATCCAATCACGTGCAAGCTAAAACTGTGACTGGGTATTCTTTGTAAAGTGAAGCTTTGCCTTATTTTCTAGGTTCTGGAGCAACTGCACTTGCAAACAGCACAGGGGTAGATTCAGATAGAATTTACGCCGGCGTATCCATAGATACGCCGCGTAAATTCAAATCTGTGCCGGCGTATCTTCTTTCTGTATTCAGAAAGCTAGATATGCCGACATTAGCCTAAGATACGACTGGCATAAGTCTCTTACGCCGTCGTATTTTAGGGTGCATTCTCACGCTGGCCGCTAGGTGGCGCTCCCATAGTTTTCAACCTAGAGTATGCAAATTACCTACTTACGCCGATTCACATACGTACGTGCGCCCGGCGGTAGTTTTTTACGTCGTTTGCGTAAGTCGTTTTCGTCGTAACGTTGCTCCTGCTATTAGGAGGCGCAGCCAATGTTAAGTTTGGACGTCGTTCCCGCGTCGAAATTTGAAAATTTTACGTCGTTTGCGGAACTCGTCCTTGAATGGGGCTGGACGCCATTTACGTTCACGTCGAAACCAATGGCGTCCTTGCAACGTCATTTAGCGCAATGCACGTCGGGAAATTTTAGGGACAGCGCATGCGCAGTACGTTCGGCGCGGGAACGCGCCTAATTTAAATGATCCACTCCCCCTACCCGGATCATTTGAATTAGGCGGGCTTGTGCCGGGGGATTTACGCACTTGCCCGTAAAACTTGCGGCGGCATAACGTAAATGTCATACGTTACGCCGCCGCAGATTTGCCCGATTCTACGTGAATCTGGGCCACAGTCTATTTGCCGGCTGGTGGTATTTTGTTTGCCCCTCCCACCTGTGGCACCTCAAACCCCCCCGCTGTCTGCTTTTTCACTGGCACTTACCCCATCCAGGGCATCGTAAGGATCGGAAATCGGTGGGCACATCGAGAAGCGGAGGGATGGGGGGAGGGGGGAATGGGCTCCTGTGTCTTCTCCTCCTCGCTTCTGACATGCGTCTCCCCTCCCCTCCTCCTAGGCATCCAATAGGATCACTTGTCCTTTCAGCCAATCGGGTGATGGGTATCAGACCCGCTTCCCGATTGGCTGGAAGAAGGAAGGATCAGTGTTGCAACAGCAAATGTTAATTCGCTGTTGTCATACCTGGTGGACTCATGGACTCATGGTCTGCGCCACGAGCCCACCCTATTTTGAAGCCTATTAGAGTCTCTGTAATTCATTTGGCCGCATCCTGAAAGGGGCCAGACGCATGAATAGGGGGTGTCAGCTGTGGACTGGATAGAGCATGGGGGTGGCAGCCGTGGATAGAGGGGTTGGTGCTCGGGCATCCCTAATGGACGGGCCACCACCAGCGCTGGGTGGCGTGTTCCAGACCACTACTGCAACAAGGCTGACTTTGAACAGTCATAAAAAAGCCCAATTTTACTCCATAATAAACTCCATACAAGATATGCATAATGCAATTTGTTCATTTATCAAACAATGTCGCTGGCCATGTTTTTGCTGCGCCGTCATTCATTTCAGAGTGCTTTTTCTCTTTCCTCTCTGTTGGCTTTTGTATCGAGCATTGTAGATTGTGAGTGGGAGGAGGTGATGTGAAAGGGTAAAAAAAATACAAGCACTGAAACAAAATTGTTGAAGTTCTCTGAAATTTTAATGTCATAGGAAAAAAAACACAAAAGAAAAAACAATCTTACTTTTTTTCCCTTGAAGTAGATGACATTATAAACAGGAATAAAAAAAACGCCAAAGAACAAAAGGGGCAGACAGAAATAATCTACTTTTTGCAAGTAAAAAGTCTGGAAACATCAATTATGTGAATAAAACAGACACTCAAAGTGTAAAATAAAGATGTTTTTGACATTTATAAAACACGCAGTGGAAAGACACTTAAATGGGCTTTGTCCTATACTGTTAAAGCATATCTTAGTCTCCATATTTTGCAATTTACAAGATTAAAGGGTGATTTTTTTATGTCTAATAGAATAAAGACGAGGCTTTATTCAGACATAAGAACTTGGCTGTTGATTAAACAAGAATGGACAAAACAACCCAACATAGTAACAATAGTTGAAAAGATACTATTGCTTTGATTTTAGGAGATATATGCAAATGTAATAAGCTTAAAGTAATACTATGGCCTCCCAAAAAGAGGAAAACAAATGCAGGATTCATTTTTTTTTCTCCTGACCTGCAAAGTAAATAGTTTATGTGCTAGTATGCATCACATACTAGCACATTATGTAAAACTTACCTGCAAACAAAGCCCTCCATCGATGTGTTAGAGCAGTGGTGGCCCATGTATTGTGGGCGCACGGGCTTTGCCCTCCCTAACACTGCCGCCGCCCTCCCTATCCATGTGCCTGGCCCCTTTTAGGACGCCAGCACCTTTTAGGACATGAATTCCTATGGCGGGGATGGGGTGGTGTTTATTGAAGCACCTGATTAGAGTCATGGGGCCAGATTCAGAAAAGAGATACGACGGTGTATCTCCTGATACGCCGTCGTATCTCTGACTTAGGCCGGTCGTATCTATGCGCCTGATTCATAGAATCAGTTACGCATAGATATGCCTAAGATCCGACAGGTGTAACTGTGTTACACCGTCGGATCTTAACTGCAATTTAAAAATGGCCGCTGGGGGCGTTCTCGCTGATTTACGCTGAGAAATATGTAAATCAGCGAGATACGCCAATTCACAAACGTACGCGGGCCCGACGCAGTTTGTTACGACGTTTACGTAGCGGTTTTCCCGGCGTATACTTACCCCTGCTTCTATGAGGCGCAGCCAATGTTAAGTATAGCCGTCGTTCCTGCGTCGAATTTTTTTTTTTACGTCGTTTGCGTACGCCGATTCTCAAACCCACTCGTTGCAAGTTACGCTCACGCCGAAACCACTGACGTCCTAGCGACATCAGTGGCAGCAATGCACGCCGGGAAAATTCGCGGACGGCGCATGCGCATTTAAATCGGCGCAGGGACGCGCCTGATTTAAATAGTACACTCCCCCTAGCCGCGGAATTTGAATTCCGCCGGGGGATTTACGATCCGCCGCCGCAAGTTTGGAGGTAAGTGTTTTATGAATTACCCACTTGCCTCTCAAACTTGCGCCCACCCAGTTGTGTTGCAACAGCGAATGAATATTCGCTGTTGCAACACTGATCCTCCTCACAGCCAAACGGGAAGCGGGTCCGATACCTGTCACCCGACTGGCTGAAAGGACAGGCGGTCCTATTGGATGGCGGAAGCCGCCATGACCTTAGAAGAGAAGAGGACACACGAGATGCTGCCAGATGCCCGCCACACCCTGATCCCCTGCCCAATATGTCCACCGATCCCCGCCACTGTGTGCCCGCCGATTCCCGCCACAGGGTGCCCACCGATCCCTGTCTCTGATGATCGGGTAAGTGCCGGTGGACCGGCAGACATCAGGGGGGGTTGGGGGGGTTTTAAGGTGCCGCCACCCCCCAAACAAAAAAACGTCAGCCGCCACTGCGTTGGAGGCTGCATCCATCTTCTACCATCTTCCTTCTGTGTCCGCGGACTCTGGCTGTGTGACTGGGAGCTGCCGGATGCATGCGGTAACTGCCGGTCACGGAACAGGGCTCTGATGGAACGGCACAGGTGGCGGTTCCTTCCGAGCTCATGCAGCGATGACGTCATCAGCTGCATATACAGTAAGTATCTCCTAAACAGCGCACGTTTAGGAGATATTTACAGTACCTATAGGTAAGTCAGATTATAGGCTTATCTATAGGTACAATTCCTCTATGGGAGTTTACAACCACTTTAAAATAAAATATATGGTGCAACACAATATAATTAGTCCATTTAAAGTTTTCTTAGTCCCACACATATAGAAATCAACTCAGAAAACTGAGTTCTGGGTTTATCTGTTATTTCTACTGCTGTACTTTTTTTAGATGTGACACCCTCCTAGGAAGGTTGCTAGGATGTTAGGTACATTTTGTTCTTTTCGGCTCCTATGTAATCAGTGGAGCAGTTGTTGATTGCTCTGGGCTGTTCTGTGTTTCACAGGCTGAAGGTTTGATTATTTCCCCCCATATTCTAGGATTCTACAATCATAGTGGGCTGGAAAGTCAAATAAACAGTCTATTATGGGACTTCAACCAATCCCTGGGAGGCAAGCCCAGTAGGTGGCTGAAGAGCACATAAATAGTCAGAGACATTGAACAGTCGAGTCCTATGTCTATGCCTTGGGTCTAGTCCTACAGAAGAAGCCCCCAGTCTGGGGGGGGGGGGCTCTGCCCCTTTGAGCAGATTGCTGGAGTTTGATGCATGCTTCATCAAGGTCACAGCTGTGGAATAGCTTGGGAATCTATTTTCTAAAATCCTCTTCTGGACCTAGTCAACAGAGTTAATCTAAGGACCTGGTTTGGAGAGCTCACTGAAAAGTGGCTGGTGGAAGTTGGAAAGGGTCTGGCTGTCCTGTGGCATTGTGAGCATTAACCCTTCTCTCACTGAAGATTGCCAGTGGATACTGGAAGGAGGCATCAGGTGGTCCTGTGACATTGTCAACACTGACCTGTTTTCAGGGTCCTTGTGACTGTGTGCTGTTTCCAGGGCTTTTTTTCAGCGGGAACGCGGGGGAACGCAGTTCCGGCACCTCCTGGACTGACTGCATGTAATGGCAAGGGGTGCTGGAGTGTGCTTCAGGGTATTGATGCTCACTGCCGGGGGAGGGTCTATTGTTGCTGAGGTCTATTGTTGATGGTGGGGGACCTATTGTTGCTGGGGGGGTCTTATGTTGCTGGGGGGTCAGTTGTTGCTGAAAGAGACCTACTGTTGGGGAAAGGGGTCTATGGTTGATGGCTGCCAGAGAGTCTATTAATGCTGGCTGTGCGGAGATCTGTTGATGCTGCCACGAGTCTATTGTTGCTGGGGGGGGGGGGGATTTTGTTGTGGGTGGCCATTGTTGTTAGGGGGACCTATTGTTGCTGGCTGCAGGGAATCTATTTTACTGCTTTTCTTAATATCATTACCAAATTCCATACAAATTACTTAGCACTACAAATATATACTTGGTTCTAGATTGCCTAAAAGGGGCAGTACTGGGAGGTGGGTAGAGGACGGAGAAAAGGGGTGACCCGGAAAGGAGGAGTTCCGGTACCTATTGTCTGAGAAAAAAAGCACTGGCTGTTTCCCTTTGGGTGAAAGTGCTAGCCCTTACAAGTTCTCAGTTCTGGACATTTTTCTTTGCTCCTGAATAGAGACTGTTCAGGGAGGCTTAGCAAAGTGAAGTGTCCTCTTCTTGCTATTATATTTAGTATTTCGAGTATCTCATATCAGCCTATACCCTCTTCCAAGCTCTTCAGCAATAAAATTATAAAAATACATCTTCTAGACCAGTGTTTCTCAACCTTTTTTTAGTCCAGGTACCCTTTAAAATTATGGACAGACCGGGGCACCCTATTATAAAATGTAAAAAACTATTCTAATAGTTATACATAATGCAGCAACATCAACACACGTAGGACACCCAACATTGGAGGTAGTTTATTCTTTCAATGCAAATACACAGCGGCGGCCAGGGCCAGACTTACCATTGGGCTTGACTGGGCTCAAGCCAATGTGCCCCGCCCAATAGGGGGCCCCAGGCTTAATCGCGGCAATCGCGGCAAACCCCTCCCGCAATTTCATGACAATCCCCCGATCGCGGCAGCCGCTTAATCGCGGCAATCCCCTCCTGCAATGTTGCGGCAATCCACTCCTGCAATTTTGCGGCAACCCCCTCCCGCAATTTTGCGGCAATCCCCCTGTTCGATGCTACAGGGGGCCCCTTCACTGCAGCTGTAAAATTCCCATCGGTGAAAAAAAATAGAACCTGTTTTAAAATTTTCTGATGGTTAAAAAAACGATCGAAAAAAAAAACGATCGTCTGTGGGGAAATCCATCGGTCAAAAATCCATGCATGCTCAGAATCAAGCCGACGCATGCTCGGAAGCATTGAACTTAATTTTTCTCTGCACATCGTTGTGTTTTACGTCACCGCTTTGGACACGATCGGATGGTGTGTAGGCAAGACTGATGAAAGTCAGCTTCATCAGATATCTGATGAAAAAATACATCGGTCCGTTTTCATCGAATGAACCGATCGTGTGTACGTGGCATTACATTTCATGTAATAATGCCAGAAGACCTGCGATCAGTGTAGCAGCAAAAGGAGGTCGATTTGGAAGAATGGTCACACAGCATGGTGGAAGTCTGCTGGAGCAAGGAATAAGTTAAAGGGTCACTAAAGGATTTTTAGCTAAATAGCTTCCTTCACCTTACTGCAGTCCTGGTTTCATGTCCTCATTGTTAGTTTTTGCTCTGATGTTGCTGTAATCCTTCTCTGCTCTGAACAGTCTGTTTCCTGATGAAAAAAGTCATGGGAGCTTTCTCTCTGTGGTCACTAATCAAGGAGGTGTGATTACTGTGTGTCTAAAACCCCTCAGCACCAATCAGTTTCGTTTTCCAAACCATCACTGCCCTGTATTGGCTCTGTGTCTCTGTTCATCGCAGAAGCATGAAACAGCATGTACATTATATGATTGATTTTTATCTATTTTTAATCATTTTTAAAAAGAATCAGTTAACTATTATGTCTCTATACCCTGTAAACAGTCATTTCAGCAAAAAAAATAAAAAACTCCTTTACAACTCCTTTAAGTATTACAATTAATTATTCTACCCCTAAACGTAACACATATGTAACCCTTGCAATGTGTGAAAGTCCCACTGCAATTTTTTCTTCTGCCAAGAGTGGATATGACGCTGAGCACATGCACAAATGTCTTTGGTCAACCATGGCGAGGCCTGTTCTGAGTGGAACTTGCCCTGTTAAACCGTTGTATGGTCTTGGCCACCGTGCTGCAGCTCAGTCTCAGGGTCCTGGAAATCTTCTTATAGCCTAGGCCATCTTTATGTAGAGCAACAATTCTTTTATTCAGAAACTCAGAGAGTTCTTTGCCATGAGGTTCCATGATGAACTTCCAGTGACCAGTATGAGAGAGTGAGAGCGATAACACCAAATTTAACACACCTGCTCCCCATTCACACCTGAGACTTTGTAACACTAACGAGACACATGACACTGGGGAAGGAAAATGGCTAATTGGGCTCAATTTGGAAATTTTCACAGCGGTTTAGACATTAATGGCTGTGTGTTGAGTTATTTTGTAGGGACAGTAAATGTACACTGTTATACAAGCTGTACACTCACTACTTTACATTGCAGCAAAGTGTAATTTCTTCAGTGTTGTCACAAAAAAAGATAGAATAAAATATTTACAAAAATGTGAGGGGTGTGCTTTTGTGAGATACTGCATATTCCATAGCTGTAGGATCCCTCTGAACCAGTAGTTGCCAACCTTTTGCACCTCACAGACTATTAAACTCACAATTTTGAATTCCGTTGACTACTAACATGCATTTTACATGCCTTATACACACAATGCTCTAGTTCTCTGACCCATCACACTGTTGCCTTATATACAAAATGCTCTGGCTCTCTGTCCCCCATCCCCCTGGATCACACTGCTGCCTTATATACAAAATGCTCTGGCTCTCTGTCCCCCATCCCCCTGGATCACACTGCTGCCTTATATACAAAATGCTCCGGCTCTCTATCCCCCTCCCCTGGATCACACTGCTGCCTTATACACACAATGCTTTGGCTCTTTGCTCCCTCCCCCTGGATCACACTGCTGCCTTATACACACAATGCTCCAGCTCTCTGCCCCCCCCCCCCCCTGCACTCTGTATCACACTGCAGCCTTTCACAGACTCCTCATTGGATCTCACCTCCTTATCCAGCCATGAGCTCTGTGCTTCTTCCCACAGTCTGTCATCGGTGCTGCCATTGGAAGTCCCCTCCTTATGCACCTCCACTCTATGGCACTACTCCTGGCACCTCCCTCTGAGTTCACAGGAGCCAGAACTACAGAGGAGGCATTAAGTATCGATGCAAGCTCACAGTATTGACTTTAAGTGCCCATTGACAACAACACTGGAAACAACATTGGGCGGTATACATTCGCCACAATGTTGATGTGTGCCAGAACCCCTGGAGACCACCAACAATTTCTTGTTGACCATTAGTGGTCCACGGACCACAGGTTGGTGACCACTGCTCTAGAAGCTGGAAATTTTTGTAGTAGGCACTGCCATTATGACAATCTCCATTAGCTTCTGGGTCCCCTGCCAGGAATGGTGCACAGGCGCCATTCACAGATCCCAGCATTTTCTCAATGCAAAGTGTTCTCTGATTGGACAAGGCAGATGAGTAGGGCAGTGACACCATACTCTCCAGCTCGCCAAGTCAGAGAATGCTTTGCATTCATTGATATACAATGCATTCTCTAAATGCCGCCATACTCAATGGGCAACTTCCTGTGTTCACAATACAGCAGGGCAACCAATCAGCATGGAACCCAAAAGCTTTTGGAGATCACTAACGTGATGGTGCTTGCTACAGTGATTTCCAGCATCCAGGTGCATCCCACATGTATGGTTAATGCAAGTTACATTGGTTCAAGCTATTCTTCTTTAAACCCTAAACCTGAACCTAACCCCTAATCTCATTTTAACAAGTTCATCAAATCCTAAAGAGTCAGTCCATCCACAATTGATATTTTAGTTATAGGGGAACCCTAGTGGGCTAAGTCATATCCCAGATGTTTATATTTCTTGGATACTCCAACACCAAGACCTATCTGCCATCATTTCTTACCCCGTTCATATCCATCTGGAAGATTTTAGCAATATTGCCAGCCTTTGGGTGCGCTCAGGGCTTTTTTGCAGAGGGAACTTGGTGGAACTCAGTTCCACCACCTCTGGCTCAGACCCTTTGGTGCCTTCTCACCACAATCACTTGTAAACACAGAAGTCTGGTTTCTGTGTTTACAAGTGACAGCTCTGCACTCTGTGTGTAACCACCCTGAACTCTGCACTCTGTATGTAATGCAATCCTGGTATTTAATGCCCCCTTTAAGACCCTCCTCCTATCTGACCACATCCACTATTTTGTTGTTATTTGGAGGGTGTGTGTGGGGAGGGGTTTTGAAGGGGTCGTAGTAGTGTTCCAGCACCTATTGTTTGAGGGGAAAAAAAAGCCTTGGGTGAGCTAGGTTCTACTGTTGTCTTAGCTTTAAAAAAATTAACTAAAAATGTGGGAAGAATGGTGGGAATCCCTCATAATGGTCACAGCATGTGTTAATGTAGGTGAGGCATGGCATGGTGCAGCAGCAATTACACACGCAGTCTAAGTGTGATGAAAGAACTTTGAAATATTGCAACGCCAGTTCACAATAAACCTGGTGGGAAGACAGCCCTTCAGGGAACTCTCGCTCTTCCAACAGTGTGTAGAGAGGGAGGTTTCAGCTGAACTGACAGCACCTGTTGAGAGGGGCAGAATGTTGCCCGGCCATCTCATGCCCATGCGGAAGATTTCCAGAGAAGTTGCGAGCCCTACACTTTCCCTTCTCATCAGGAACCTTTCCCTACTGCTAGTTCTGTCCCTACCAGGCAGGGTAGGGCTCTGCCTTTCTCAAGATGGCTACTAGAGTACTATGGGGCAGCAGCATCCAATTGGATAACCTTTCCAGTGATCCAACAAACCATGTAGATATATAGATATTTTATGGGATTTGTAAGGTGTGAGTAAGGTACAGTGATCTCAAGGAGTAATATAAAAAAAATAAAGTTTATTTAGACACAGTTTAAAAACAATTATGGCAAGTACATGGAACACAGTTTTATGTATACAGCACTTTTAGATGGAAATCCCAACATGTTTCACCCACATTCTGGGCTTTCTTTAGAGGATTCTGTTAATTTGAGGTACAAGCCTTCCTAGTCTCTTAAAATATTGTATGCTATCATCAAAAAATAGGTCAGGATGTCTGCAAATGTCACAGAGACCAAGAGCTACAAGTGACCAAAGAGGGCATTCAAGGACCAGAAAACAAGGTTTTGCAGTAAAACTCAATAACCAGGGACACAGACTCTCCACAGCAGGATACTTGTATCTAAAACCGATGTCCTGCAGTTTTAGACACATGACAGCCAATGTGTATTGTGTTTATGTTATGTCCAGTGCCCTGTCACTGTAGGTAAAGCATATGAGAGTCTCTGTAAGGCTGCCGGAACCACAGGGACATACACGCCACTACACGACACAAGTATCCTTCTGTGGAGCGTCTGTGTCCCTGGTTATTGAGTTTTACTGCAAAACCTTGTTTTCTGGTCCTTAAATTCTTTCTATGGTCACCTGTAGCTCTTGGTCTCGGTGATGTTTGCAGACATCCTGACCTAGTTTTTGATCATAGCATACAATATTACACGAGACTTGGAAGGCTTGTACCTCAAATGGACATCATTCCCTGAGGAAGCCCAGAATGTGGGAGAAACATGTTGGGATTTCGATCTAAAAATTCTGTATCCATAAAACTGTGTTCCATGTACTTGCCATAATTGTTTTTTTTAAACAATTTTTAATCTGTGTCTAAACTATATTTTTTTATATTACTTCTTGAGATCACTGTACCTTACTCGCACCTTAAAAAATCCCATAAAATCTCCCTTTATCTACTTAATCAAGGGATGTGGTGCTAATAATAGGCGTGCGTGCGAGTGGTTAGAAAATCTATTTCATAAAGAAACCATGTTCCTCTTGACTTCCTCACCAACTGCAGGGCCGATGTGGAGGAGCGCCACCTGCAGTGGAGAAAGTAGACTGCACCTGCCTACATGCAGACTGGGAAGCTTAAAGCAGAGGTCTCTCATCGAGAGATGGCAAAGATTGACAGATAGTTTACCTCTTATAAATATCCTTTCTGAGTGAGTGAGTGAGTGAGTGAATAACTTGTATAGCGCAACCATTGCGAACTGAATCGCCTCAAGGCGCTTGGTATCCCTTTTCCTTCTGTTTCTCCCTCAGAATAGGTGGGTCTTGAGTTTTTTTCTGAAGGCCAGGTGATCAATTTCCGTTCGGATGTTAGTTGGTAAGGCGTTCCACAGTCGAGGTCCTTGGAATGCAAATCGACGATCTCCTTTGGTCTTGTAGTGGGCTTTGGGGATTTGTAGTAATTTTTGGTTAGTTGATCGAAGCACTCGATTGGGGTTTTGTTGTTTTATTTTCTCACATAGGTATTGCGGAGCGTCTCCGTGTACACATTTGTGCGTCACGCATAGGGCCTTAAATGTGACTCTGTCTTTTACAGGTAACCAATGGAGGGATCTCAGGGACGGGGTGATTGATTCCCAGGGTTTTTTCCCTGTTACCAGTTGTGCTGCCGTGTTCTGGACGACTTGGAGATGGGCCAACTGGTATTTTGGGAGTCCGAGGTAGAGGGAATTTGCACAATCTAACCTAGAGTTAATGATTGTCCCTACCACTACTGCTGTGTCTTCTTTGGGGAAGAAGGGGACTATTCTTCGTAGGAGACGTAGAAGATGGTGGGTTCCACTAACTACTGATCCTATTTGGCATCCATTGTTATGTCAGAGTCAAAAATGACTCAGAGACTTTTGACTTTGGTGCTTGGGGGGATGGTTTGTCCCAGGATGGTTGGTGGTGTCCAGTGAGTTCTGGCTAGTTTCTTTTGGTTTGTATGGTGTTGAAGGAGTTCTGTTTTTTGCTCCATTTAGTTTGAGGTGACTCTCCGTCATCCAGTTGAGTGAGGCATTTTTCTAATACGGGGTATTGGTTCTTTTTGTCACTGATACGAAAATAAAGTTGCGTGTCGTCCACGTAGGAGTGATAGAGAAGGTCTTGATTACTTATTATTAGGGCTGTTACTGATTAAAATTTTCATGTTAGATTAATCGTTTTTTTTTTAATCGATTAATCGACTAATTTCGATTAATTATAACGCACATACAGATCCAACTACTTTTAGCTGATCTCCTTGCATTGCAACTCTGCATTAGTCAGTGGTAAATGTGGTATACACTATATACAATCACTCGACACTAGTTAGTTACCACAATCCATGACTTAACTTCACAGTTCACACAAATTTGTTTTAAATTCAAACTGTAGCAAGTAATTTTTTCTTATTAAACTTTAAGAAAAACGTAGAAAGTTAACCCCTTCCCGACCTCCGCATGTACATATACGTCGGCAGAATGGCACGTACAGGCACATTGGCGTACCTGTACGTCCCTGCCTAGACGTGGGTCGGGGGTCCGATCAGGACCCCCCCCGCGACTTGCGGCGGTCGGGTCCCCTCGGGGAGCGATCCGGGACGACGGCGCGGCTATTTGTTTATAGCCGCTCCGTCGCGATCGCTCCCCGGAGCTGAAGAACGGGGAGAGCCGTGTGTAAACACGGCTTCCCCGTGCTTCACTATGGCGCTGCATCGATCGAGTGATCCCTTATATAGGGAGACTCGATCGATGACGTCATTCCTACAGCCACACCCCCCTACAGTTGTAAACACACACACAGTGTACACCAAATCCTACAGCGCCACCTGTGGTTAACTCCCAAACTGCAACTGTCATTTTCACAATAAAGAATGCAATTTAAATGCATTTTTTGCTG
Source organism: Rana temporaria (assembly GCF_905171775.1). Taxonomy (NCBI): domain Eukaryota; kingdom Metazoa; phylum Chordata; class Amphibia; order Anura; family Ranidae; genus Rana; species Rana temporaria. The sequence goes on along the minus strand of NC_053489.1, from coordinate 31,242,040 downwards.
TGAAAATGACAAAAATCCCAAAAATGTGTCAAAATTGTCCGAAGTGTCCGCCATAATGTCGCAGTCACGAAAAAAATCGCTGATCGCCGCCATTAATAGTAAAAAAATAAAAAATTAATAAAAATGCAATAAAACTATCCCCTATTTTGTAAACGCTATAAATTTTGCGCAAACCAATCGATAAACGCTTTTTTTTTACCAAAAATAGGTACAAGAATACGTATCGCCCTAAACTGAGGAAAAAAATATTTTTTATATATGTTTTTGGGGGATATTTATTATAGCAAAAAGTAAAAAATATTGCAATTTTTTCAAAATTGTCGCTCTATTTTTGTTTATAGCGCAAAAAATAAAAACCGCCGAGGTGATCAAATACCACCAAAAGAAAGCTCTATTTGTGGGGAAAAAAGGACGCCAATTTTGTTTGGGAGCCACGTCGCACGACCGCGCAATTGTCTGTTAAAGCGACACAGTCCCAAACTGTAAAAACACCTTGGGTCTTTAGGCAGCAATATGGTCCGGGGCTTAAGTGGTTAATTTAACTTTACTTATAAAACGTATCTAGTATATTGACTGTCAGTCACTTTATAGTCGGCAAGTAGGCATCACTTTAGCCAGACATGATCACATTTTTTGACAATATACCCTGAAGAACTGAACAGTCTTTCGCACAGAACAGATGTTGCCGATACACAAAGAATTGTCTGCACAAAACTGCTTAGGAAAGGAAAACGATGGTTATTTTTGCCCCCTTCCCCTGATGGAGCCTGATGCATCCTCCTGCTCCACAGATGCAAAGGTACCTCAATCCAATGGGTGCAGTTTGCTCGCATCCAGCAGGGTAAGTCTCACTGTCCAGGCTGTCCGGTGACATCAAGAATTTTGATCGATCAAAAAAATTTAAGATTAATCGAGGAATTAATCTTTAATATCCCCAGCCCTACTTATTATTTTTAGGAGTGGGCGGAGGTAAATATTGAAGAGCATGGGAGATAGTGGTGATCCCTGGGGGACGCCTCAAGACATGCTGCGTGAATCAGACGTGAAAGGTCCTAGTTTCACTGTCCGAGAACGATTTTCCAGAAATTATGAAAACCATGGTAGATCCGAGTCTGCCACTCCAGCTCTTTCAAGGTGGATTTACCCTTTAACCTCCATCAAACCTCTAACATTTGTCCTTAACCTCAACCTGAGCTTGAAGTCAACCATAACCTTTAATAATTTCTGGACACATTGTAACATTGAAAACGATCATATTACTCTTACACTTGCTTTGTTAATACTATTGTACTAACCATACCTTGAAAACAAATATATGCCATCATTTATCAACAACAAACCTTCTGACAGATATTCTTCCTAAGGAGCCATATATTTATAAAACAAAAAACAATAAAACTATAGTTATCCTTTAAGTAACTTTCCCGAAGTTCCACTCAATAAAAGTTTGTACAGTAACTGTAATATAAGATGCATTGACGTCTAACACTAATTGAATAGCAGATGCTCCACGTTGCAGTCTTGGTTGATGGTTGTGACTGAGGCCTCGAGAGAGGAAGTGACAACAAATTGCCCACCAGTCATCATAATTCTCAGCATTTTATTATTCCACACCTTATGGCACAGTTTCTAGGAGGATTCGTTGTTTAACATGACTTTCTTGAGATATTTGTTTTTTAGCTTTTTTGACATTTTACAAGTGAGAATAATACCCTGAACATTGTTTCTACTAATGCTGAAATCAGGGACAAATCAATTATTTCGAAAACTACTGTGGTTTGCAGTAAACTACAAGTTGGGGAAACAAATCTTTAGATTCTTGATATGTTGAGAGTATAATAAACTGGGAAACTTTGACATAAACACTATAAAAAGTTCTCATTAAACAAACCTTTTTTTGTTTGTTTTAGCTTTTTTTTATACTAAATTCCAACATTAAATTGCTATGCCCTTACATTAATAAATATAATGAATCAGAATTTCTAGTATATCATGTTTAATAAATTGGTTGGCCCAATTTATTGAAAAAAAAATAAAAAAATAAAAAATCGTATGACATTTTTTTTCTTTTTTAATACCCCAAAACCAAATTGAGAGAATAGAATAACTGAAATACAGAATATAATTTATTTTTAACATAAATCTTTTATTTTGAAAAATTATAAAATATACAAAGAAATAACTAAGGAGGCCCAATTTCCATGACTAATGTCAACACTTTATTCAATCGTTTGGGTAATTTAATGGATGCTGATACAGGATAAAAGACATATTGCAGCTAACTGTTTATCTCAATTTAAAGCGGAGGTCCACCTAAAAAAAAAAAATATTAAAAGCCAGCAGCTACAAACACTTACCTGTCCATGGTGCTCGCAATGGCGGCAGCCAAAGCCGAGCAATCGCTCGTCTCTCGACTGCCCCCGCCGCCATCCTCGGTGAGGGAATCAGGAAGTGAAGTGCTGCGGCCTCACTGCCCGGTTTCCTACTGCACATGCGCAAGTAGCGTGGCGTGTCCTCAGTGGTCCCCGTTCTGTTGTGGGACCTGTGTGTTTCCCAGAATACAGCGGGGAAGGGACGGGAAGGGGCGTGACTCACACGGGAGTCTATGTCTGGAAGTGGGTGCAAATACTTGTATTTTTAAAGGTTTTTGCCCCCCCCCCCTCCTGAAAGGTGCCAAATGTGTCACCGGAGGGTTCCGAAAAGCGGAGGTTCACTTTTTGTGTGGACCTCCGCTTTAAGACTTATACAAATCTTATGTATGTCATTATTTAGGCTCTAATTAATATTGTGAACTGTTACAACCTATGTATAAAATACGCATTTTTTTCTGATAACTCTTCCTTTTTTTTTTTTTTATACCACGTCAGACTCCACCATAGCAAGAGACTTGCTCATGATTTCATTTAATCATAAATATTGTCTCTACTTCAGTTTCGCATCATTTGTGGTTATATACTATTTTATATTTTTATCTTTTACTTCGTTTTTTACTTTGTTTTTTTTTTTCCCTTCCCTTTTTCTCCTCTCCCCTTTTTTTTTCCCTTCCTCCTTCCCCTTCCCTTACTTTCATGGATAAAAGAAAGTTATATGTGAAGTTTGGTATGTATTGTTTACATGATCCGTCTGCTTTACTGTACCATACTTATATTTGTTCTCAATAAAATTCTTGTTGAATAAAAAATAAATAAAAAAAAAGGCAAATATTAAAATGTATAGTATTAAATGGTTTTAGGCTGTGTTCTCACTATTGCAAATTGAATGCATCCAATTCGCAATAGCTGGAAATTTTGACCGGATCTCCATTGAGCCGGTTCACACATCTCCGCAGCGACACAGGAGCCCTGTGTGTCTTTTGGTCTGTTTCAGGTCCGAATTCATCGGACCTCGGACCCGAAACGGTGACCGGGGACACATCAGACCCCTGCTGTGAGCCAAATGTTAAGATAGTGTGAACCCAGCCTCAGTTTCAGAATACTTTAGTAATCTCAAAAGGAGATTACTAGAATTTACTGGAGTTTGTATAATTATTTTTTAGTTATTTTTTATTTTTTACTGAATTCTAGCATTTAATTGCTTTGAGCTTACAATAATACATATAATGAATAAGAATTTGTAGTATATCATATTTAATAACTTGTATGGCCCAATTTGTTGAAAAAATTCTGGTGAATATTTTTTTTTTTACAAGAAAAACTAATTGAGAGAATAGAATAACTGAAATACAATATATAATTTATTTTTTAATATAAATCTTTTATTTAGAAAAAATATAAATGATACAAAGAAATAAGGCAAATATTTAAGTTTATATTATGAAATTGTTTTATCTTCATAATGCTTTATTAATCCCTGGAATCACAGGAAATTACTAGTTTACTGGAGTTTGCATCATTTTACGGTGACTTTTTTTTTTTTCAATCATCTGCACTTTGAACAGTAACAGTACATTGCGACCACCCAACATTCTAGATTGTATTGATGCCATTTCTTGAAGGCAAAACATCAAATGGTTTTCCAAAAATTTCTTTACCTAATTGTTTTATATGAAAGTTTTAGGCAGGAAAGAATTCACTGGTAAGTGTATTAAGTTTTGTCCATTTGATATTTCTTTGCCTTAGGAAGCTTTGTTCAGCACGTCAGGCAATATATAATCCATAAAAATCTCTTTTGCTGACAGTAGGCAGGTCAAATCGAATTACAGTCTCGTTTCAACCTGAGTGTTGAAGTGGATTTGGAACTCCGACACCTCCAGATAACCTCTATATTTGGGTGGATCTATTTCTGGTTTAGATCAACCAGTCTGCAGTGACTACCAGTGTACTTATCAAGAAACGTTTTGATGGAAGACGGATAGATAGATAGATAGATAGATAGATAGATAGATAGATAGATAGATAGATAGATAGATAGATAGATAGATAGATACAGTAGATAGATAGATAATGCTAAAGTAGGTGTCTGTACATCCAAAGACAGAGTTGGGTTTGCAAACATACACAGAGCATTATGTATGCAATACATATAAACATATATTAAACTTTGCAATGGTATCAAGATGGAATCTTCTTCATGGTTCAACTGCTTTTTCCGAAAGTCCTCAGATCTCAAGTCTTGCTTCTTTGTCTTCAAGAACAACTCTTTTGTCTGCCCATATGCCTGTTTCAAATGTCCTCCTCTCCCCCTAACTTCCTTTACATCATATACTGTACTCTAAAGAGTTTCCTCATAAACCAGTCCAACTGGTTAATTTGCATATGAATATAGAGGGAGCTTTAACTTTATCCATACAAACACAAGCAATAAAAACTGACAAGCCATTTAATCCCTCTGCACTCTATCCAAAACTAAAAAAAAAGTTCCACGCATACGTTAATGTTCTTCCTAAGGACTATGAAAACTCAACATCATAAGCACAGAATGGGGACCAGTAATACAGTCTTGTGGTGATTCTGTCAATGAGCATGCTTGTTAAATGATGTTTAACTGGCACTCATGTTATTTACATCAATAAGCTATCATGTTTTTGAGTTGCTCTATACATCGATAATCTATTGATGTAGGTGTGTGTCTGTCACTTTGATGGGAAGAGATGGCACCAGGATGCATTATGGGAAGAAGCCAAGCTGGTCTAAGTGTGATACTTTGTCTAGTGCAGTGTTTCTCAACCTTTTTTCAATCAAGACATCCTTATAAAATTCAGCACAATCTCAAGACACCCCATTCTTAAAAGTGTTAAAAAATGAAACTAAGGCCTCGTACAGACGAGCGGACATGTCCCATGAAAACGGTCCGCGGACCGTTTTCATCAGACATGTCCGCTGGGATCATTTGGTCTGATGGCTGTACACACCATCAGACCAAATTCCCCGCAGACAGACGACACGGTGACGTGGCGGCGACGATGATGTGGCGACGTGCGCGAACACGGAAGTTCAATGCTTCCACGCATGCGTCGAATCACTTCGATGCCATGCGCGGGTTCTCGGGCCAGCGGACATGTCCGATGAGTCGTACTGACCATCGGACATGTCCGACGGACAGGCTTCCAGCGGACATGTTTCTTAGCATGCTAAGAAACATTTGTCCGCTGGAAACATGTCCGCTAGGCCGGGAAACTGTCCGGTCGGCCCTACACATGACCAAACATGTCCGCGGAAACTGGTCCGACGGACCAGTTTCAGCAGACATGTTCGGTCGTGTGTACAAGGCCTTATAGTTTTACACGATGCAGCAACATCCACACGTAAGACAGCAGGGTGATACATGTATATTCCCCAGTTTCTTCATAGCGCACACTAGAAATATGAAGTTCACTTTCATTGGCCAGCAGGTCAAAGGCAGACATTAGAGACTTCCAAACTGCATCCTGGTCTCCTCACTGAAAACAAAATTGCCACTGTTTGCAATTGGCACTGTTCACAGTGCTGGATGTATGGATTTTCCTGCTAGATGTCAAAACTAACCGCATACTCTAGTGACCTGCAGTGACAGATGACGTGAAGATCATAGCAGGGTTCTAGCTGTTCTAACCAGCCCTTGATTCCTTGTATGCCGCTGTTGACCTCTCTTTAATTTGAGGGTCAATAGGTATTGAAAAGAAGGCTTGGCCCCCTCAAAGAAGTGACGAGTGTTCATGCACATCCTTTTGACTTTTGAACATTGAGTTAGCGCTGCACTCTCTCTGTATTGTATTATGTACAGGCTATTGGTGCTGGCTGCTAACATAATTTTTTTATCCAAGCGCATATATTGTTTGGGTTTATATAAGAAGGCCTGAATTTATGGGAGGAGCTGGGGGGGGGGGAGTATTAAGGCAGCCCACTCACCAGTACTCCTTGTCGGTTCCAGTGCACGGTACCCTCCCTTTCCCTTTTTTCAGGGCACTCCCAGCATATTCTTCTCCATAATCACCCATTACTTATCTTGGGTATGCCCCCTCTTCTTGGCATACCGGCCAGATCACCAAGGCACACTTCAGGTCTATTTATGTTGCAAGTCTTGTCGTGTGTTTATGTGATCCATATCTGTCTGTCATAGGGCCACGGCCATAAATAATATTATGGTGGGTGTTGATATTATTATGGCAGTGTATTTATTCATAGGTTCTTGTGTTTGTTCTCTTTTAGTAGAAAATAATACCTCTTCTCCAGGGTATCATTGCCATCACCTTCTTGTACCTCTTCACCTTGACAATTTTGTTTCTCCAACAGTGGCAGGCAAAGTAGTTTAAACTCTCATGAGCAATTTTGTTTACATAAGGATCACTTTCAACTCTTAAAGCGGGGGTTCGCCCTGTAAAAAAAAAAAAAAAAGTTTTTTTTTATTAGACAATTAAATTCGGCATCGTAGCGCGAGCTACGGTATGCCGGTCTTACATTTTTTATGCCCGTACTCACTGCGGTATCGTTGATTGAAGAATCCGGGGAATGGGCGTTCCTCTGGTGAGAGAAGGTGATTGACGGCCGGCCCTGGCACGTCACGCTTCTCCGGAAATAGCCGAAATAGGCTTGGCTATTCACGGCGCCTGCGCATAGCCTGTGCGCAGGCGCTGTGAATAGCCGAGACCTACTCCGGCTGTCTTCGGGGAGCGTGACGTGCCAGAGCCGGCCGTCAATCATCCTCCCTCTCCATAGGCACGCCCATTCCCCGCGGGAGTCGGATTCTTCAATCAACAATAGCACAGTGAGTACGGGGTTTAAAAATTTAAGACCGGCATACCGTAGCTCGCGCTACGATGCCGAAAGTAATGGAATAATGGGGTGAAGGAGGGTGAACTACCGCTTTAAGTTGTTTTTTATTTTGAAAGAATTGGTACTACGCATGTGTTCTAGTATACTAAGTATTAGACCATCTGCTTTTTTTGCAGCGTTCCCCTTCTTCAATTGCTGTCAGAATTCACGTTTTCTTTAACACCTTTCAAGTGCTGGCTATGGAGTGGTTTCTCTCTCCTGTCTGCTTCTTTTCATCATTCTTCAGCAAACCAGCTCTTCAAACTTTGTTGATCATATACTGTGCTTACTATGCTCAGCTAGGCTTCTTTCTTATTCAATTGGGATGAGAGGAGTGATTTTAGTGTAATAAAGTTTGCTGCAAAAATTACCAATTTGCCAATATGGATTCTCCAAATTTTACCAAGCTGCTTAAAAAAATATTTTTTATGCTGAATTTGGAAAGTTTTTGTCATTATTATTTAGGCGTTGTGGCAGAGCGAGGCTCTGTCCCTATGGAAATAGGGTTAAAGTGGACACAGAGTCTGCAGAGCTACAGAGCGTAGATTTGAAACAGAGAAAACTGCTTGGGCTGCTTTCTCCAGATCTTGCTAATTCTGGATGGGGCTCTGTAGTTTGGAGATCCTTCAGAATCTTGGGTGGGACGGGATCTCCAACTCTGTGTCTGGGTCTTGTAGACAGCCTGCAGGGTGTGTGCCCAGGTGCACACAGCCCATATGACGAGCGACTGGTGAGAGCAGAAGGGGGAGGAAGGTGGAGTTGGAGTAGTTGTTGATAGTGAGTGTCTCTGTGTGAAGATAGACGTTGTGTGCATTAGGAGTTCAAAGCTGTGTGCGTTGAAGGGCTTCCAGCTGTGTGCTTCCATGGAGCCAGAAGTACTGTGCATTAAGGGGCTTCAAGCTGTGTGTGTGTTTAAGAAGCCCAAATCTGTGTGCATCCAAGACTGTGGGCCTGGAAGAGCTGGTGGTTTGAGGGACCAGTACCTATAGCAGCAGGGCTGTTCAAGAGTAGCCAGGTGGGCTTGCATTTTCAGTTATGTTTGAGTGACGTCTAAACCCCTGTGTGGGATTCCTAAGTGGACTTTTTTTTCATTTAATAAACGTGGGCTACCAGGCCCTTAACTATAAATGCCTGTCTGATGTGGACTCACTACACAAAAACGCATCTAGCACCGAGCTGAACAATCCCCTATGTCACAGTGTATAAAGGGCAGTTTGATTTTTTTATTTCATTTTGTTTTTTATTATTGTGTATTAGATTGTTATTTGTATGCTGTACCTTTAGAGCCGGTTCACACTCCCGCGGCACGACTCTGGGGGCGGCTCTGCAAGTCGTCCTGAGGACGACTTCAGAGGTGAACAGCAAAACGACTTCTGTATAGAAGTCAATGCAGGTCGCCTCGAGCCACCCCCAAAGTCGTACCGGAACCTCTTTCTAAGTCGGAGCGACTTGCGTCGCTCCTATTAGAACGGTTCCATAGCATTGAATGGGACGCGACTCGTCAGGCGGCTGAGCCGCCTGACGAGTCGCCCCAGTGTGAACCGGCTCTTAAACAGTTTATTTTGCTTTATTGCTGTTTTACAAAATATAATATAATAAATAAATAAGCTAATGAGGGACCAGGTACTTAAAAGTACTTCTGTAACTTTCGAGAGCCATTTAAAATCTGTTGCTCACTTAACAACTTCAATACTGGGCACTGTAATCACTTTCTTGCCCAGGCCAATTTTCAGCTTTCAGTGCTGTCACACTTTGAAGGACAATTGTGCGGTCATGAAACACTGTACCCAAACAATAATTTTTTTTCTAGTTTTTATTGTAAAGGAAAAAGGCAACCTCCAAGTCACACAAATATCCACACACAAAGTAATAAAAATACAAAGCAGAACTGATAAAGTCCAAATTCCAGTGCAGTAATCTGTGTTAGAGAGACGATGTAAAGCAAAGGCCAGGCTCTCCTGTCCAAGAACATAGGAGATTTAAAAGAAATGTATAGAAATCCTACTATAGTACCTCCCCAGCTCCTGAAAGGGCAATGGAAACATAAGCAGTCATGCATCAGTCTGACCCATCGGAGGGAGATTCTGAGAAGGGAACCCACCAAGGAGTATGCCTGCAGCAAGCCCAGCGTGCATCAGAAATCGCCCTTATTTTTAACTATAAAAAGAAGAAGGGGTAGCGAAAAGAATGAGAAAGTCAAGGAAAAAAACAGGAAGGCGGGGGGTTGAGGTTATAGAGGGGGTGTCAGGGAATCACTTACCACAGGGGAGGAGAAAGGTCCGTATCATCAACCACCTCCAGGAGAGCCTTACCCTCTTCTGAATATATAAACATATTCCATAGAGACCATGTTTTCAAATATACTTCTCATTTTTGCTGCGGCGTCAACACCAAATTCTCTAACTTGTTCAACTCCCCTACCTTTCAAAGTCACAGCCCAATCGTTGGAGGGTGTATCTGTTTCCAGTTACGTGGCCAGACAAATTTTTTATTATTTTGTTCACACAGGTAGAGCTTTCTTTTGGTGGTATTTAATCACCATTGGGATTTATATTTTTTGCTAGTTTGAAATTGTTGCCAATTTCTTTGTTTCTGTTATGAAATTTTGCAAATAAATAATCTTACTTCATAAATTTAGGCCAGAATGTATTCTGATACATTTCCTTGGTGAAAATAACCCAAATCAGTGTATATTATTTAGTCTGTAGGAAAGTTATAGAGTCCACAAACTATGGTATATATCTGAAAATGGATCAATCCTGATGTATTGACTAATTTCTTGAGGCCCAAAAATTTCAGAACAGTACAAATATCCCCTCAAATGACCTGTTTTTGCAAAATAGACAGTCCAAGGTATTTAGTAAGAGGCATGGCCAGTTTTTTGAAGTTGCAATTTTTTGTCATAATGTTTTGGAAAATTAATAAATAATAAAAAAAGTTAACTTTTTCTTTCTTTTACATACCATCACCAGTGCAGTAGTACAGCATCTTTATATAACTGGTGTGGTGGTGATCAGGTACACTGACTGCTTAACGCGGCTAAATGGCCATTTTTAGACTCCGGATTCTAGCTGTCAAGTTAAATTGTTCAGGAGAGGTTGAACAACGCCCCCTGTACATGAAGCCTTAGGCCCCGTACACACGTCCGAGAAACTCGACGGGCAAAACACATCGTTTTGCTCGTCGAGTTCCTTGTGAAGCCGCCGAGGATCTCGCCGAGCCAACTTTTCCCATTGACTAACGAGGAAATAAAGAACATGTTCTCTTTTTGGCCCGACGAGATCCTTGTCGGTTTCCTCTGCGAAAAGTGTACACGCGACCGGTTTTCTCGGCAGAATACGTCTCCCATTGAGTTTCTGGCTGAATTCTCCATAATCACCCATTACTTATCTTGGGTATGCCCCCTCTTCTTGGCATACCGGCCAGATCACCAAGGCACACTTCAGGTCTATTTATGTTGCAAGTCTTGTCGTGTGTTTATGTGATCCATATCTGTCTGTCATAGGGCCACGGCCATAAATAATATTATGTCGGGTGTTGATATTATTATGGCAGTGTATTTATTCATAGGTTCTTGTGTTTGTTCTCTTTTAGTAGAAAATAATACCTCTTCTCCAGGGTATCATTGCCATCACCTTCTTGTACCTCTTCACCTTGACAATTTTGTTTCTCCAACAGTGGCAGGCAAAGTAGTTTAAACTCTCATGAGCAATTTTGTTTACATAAGGATCACTTTCAACTCTTAAGTTGTTTTTTATTTTGAAAGAATTGGTACTACGCATGTGTTCTAGTATACTAAGTATTAGACCATCTGCTTTTTTTGCAGCGTTCCCCTTCTTCAATTGCTGTCAGAATTCACGTTTTCTTTAACACCTTTCAAGTGCTGGCTATGGAGTGGTTTCTCTCTCCTGTCTGCTTCTTTTCATCATTCTTCAGCAAACCAGCTCTTCAAACTTTGTTGATCATATACTGTGCTTACTATGCTCAGCTAGGCTTCTTTCTTATTCAATTGGGATGAGAGGAGTGATTTCAGTGTAATAAAGTTTGCTGCAAAAATTACCAATTTGCCAATATGGATTCTCCAAATTTTACCAAGCTGCTTAAAAAAATATTTTTTATGCTGAATTTGGAAAGTTTTTGTCATTATTATTTAGGCGTTGTGGCAGAGCGAGGCTCTGTCCCTATGGAAATAGGGTTAAAGTGGACACAGAGTCTGCAGAGCTACAGAGCGTAGATTTGAAACAGAGAAAACTGCTTGGGCTGCTTTCTCCAGATCTTGCTAATTCTGGATGGGGCTCTGTAGTTTGGAGATCCTTCAGAATCTTGGGTGGGACGGGATCTCCAACTCTGTGTCCGGGTCTTGTAGACAGCCTGCAGGGTGTGTGCCCAGGTGCACACAGCCCATATGACGAGTGACTGGTGAGAGCAGAAGGGGGAGGAAGGTGGAGTTGGAGCAGTGGTTGATAGTGAGTGTCTATGTGTGAAGATAGACGTTGTGTGCATTAAGAAGTTCAAAGCTGTGTGCCGTTGAAGGGCTTAAAGCTGTGTGCTTCCAAGGAGCCAGAAGTACTGTGCATTGAGGGGCTTCAAGCTGTGTGTGTTTAAGAAGCCCAAATCTGTGTGCATCCAAGACTGTGGGCCTGGAAGAGCTGGTGGTTTGAGGGACCAGTACCTATAGCAGCAGGGCTGTTCAAGAGTAGCCAGGTGGGCTTGCATTTTCAGTTATGTTTGAATGACGTCTAAACCCCTACGTGGGATTCCTAAGTGGACTTTTTTTTTCATTTAATAAACGTGGGCTACCAGGCCCTTAACTATAAATGCCTGTCTGATGTGGACTCACTACACAAAAACGCATCTAGCACTGAGCTGAACAATCCCCTATGTCACAGTTTATAAAGGGCAGTTTGATTTTTTAATTTCATTTTGTTTTTTATTATTGTGTATTAGATTGTTATTTGTATGCTGTACCTTTAGAGCCGGTTCACAGTCCCGCGGCACGACTCTGGGGGCAGCTCTGCAAGTCGTCCTGAGGACGACTTCAGAGGCGACCAGCAAAATGACTCATGTATAGAAGTCAATGCAGGTCGCCTCGAGCCACCCCCAAAGTCGTACAGGAACCTCTTTCTAAGTCGGCGCGACTTGCGTCGCTCCTATTAGAATGGTTCCATAGCATTGAATGGGACGCGACTCGTCAGGCGGCTAAGCCACCTGACGAGTCGCCCCAGTGTGAACCAGCTCTTAAACAGTTTATTTTGCTTTATTGCTGTTTTACAAAATATAATATAATAAATAAGCTAATGAGGGACCAGGTACTTAAAAGTACTTCTGTAACTTCCGAGAGCCATTTAAAATCTGTTGCTCACTTAACTTCAATACTGGGCACTGTAATCACTTTCTTGCCCAGGCCAATTTTCAGCTTTCAGTGCTGTCGCACTTTGAAGGACAATTGTGCGGTCATGAAACACTGTACCCAAACAATTATTTTTTTTCTAATTTTTATTGTAAAGGAAAAAGGCAACCTCCAAGTCACACAAATATCCACACACAAAGTAATAAAAATACAAAGCAGAACTGATAAAGTCCAAATTCCAGTGCGGTAATCTGTGTTAGAGAGAAGATGTAAAGCAAAGGCCAGGCTCTCCTGTCCAAGAACATAAGAGATTTAAAAGAAACTTATAGAAATCCTACTATAGTACCTCCCCAGCTCCTGAAAGGGCAATGGAAACATAAGCAGTCATGCATCAGTCTGACCCATCGGAGGGAGATTCCGAGAAGGGAACCCACCGAGGGGCCACCAGCAAAGGAGTATGCCTGCAGCAAGCCCAGTGTGCATCAGAAATCGCCCTAATTTTAACTATAAAAATAAGGGGTAGAGAAAAGAATGAGAAAGTCGAGGAAAAAAAAAGGAAGGTGGGGGGTTGAGGTTTTAGAAAGGGTTTCAGGGAATGACTCACCACAGGGGAGGAGGAAGGTCCGTATCATCAACCACCTCCAGGAGAGCCTTACCCTCTTCTGAATATATAAACATATTCCATAGAGACCATGTTTTCGAATATACTTTTCATTTTTGCTGCGGCGTCAACACCAAATTCTCTAACTTGTTCAACTACCCTTCCTTTCAAAGTCACAGCCCAATCGTTGGAGGGTGTGTCTGTTTCCAGTTACGTGGCCAGACAACATTTTTATTATTTTGTTCACACAGATAGAGCTTTCTTTTGGTGGTATTTAATCATTGGGATTTATATTTTTTGCTAGTTTGCTAGTCTGAAATTGTTGCCAATTTCTTTGTTTCTGTTATGAAATTTTGCAAATAAATAATCTTACTTCATAAATTTAGGCCAGAATGTATTCTGATACATTTCCTTGGTGAAAATAACCCATGTCAGATTTATTTACCCTGAGATAAGAAATATGTTCTTGTTTAAAGCGGGGGTTCACCCTGTTAAAAAAAAAAAAAAAGTTTTTTTTTATTAGACCATTAAATTCGGCATCGTAGCGCGAGCTACGGTATGCCGGTCTTACATTTTTTATGCCCGTACTCACTGTGCTATCTCTCATTGAAGAATCCGGGGAATGGGCGTTCCTATGGTGAGAGAAGGTGATTGACGGCCGGCCCTGGCACGTCACGCTTCTCCGGAAATAGCCGAAATAGGCTTGGCTATTCACGGCGCCTGCGCATAGCCTGTGCGCAGGCGTCGTGAATAGCCGAGACCTACTCCGGCTGTCTTCGGGGAGCGTGACGTGCCAGAGCCGGCCGTCAATCATCCTCCCTCTCCATAGGCACGCCCATTCCCCGCGGGAGTCGGATTCTTCAATCATCGATACCACAGTGAGTACGGGGATTAAAAATTTAAGACCGGCATACCGTAGCTCGCGCTACGATGCCGAATTTAATGGTCTAATGATGGAAAGGAGGGTGAACTACCGCTTTAAGTAAGAGTTTATCTGCTGAGTCGGTAAGAAACAGATCGAAGTCGAGCCAAGCCTTATCGAGTCGGGAGTTAGTGGTGGGGTTAGGGGTAGATTGGAAATCAGCATGACATGTGTTAAAATTTGCCTCCAGTTTTATAAATAGTTTTTTTCATTCTCGTTTAATGGATGCAGCCTGTTGGATCAGCTTGCCCCAAATCACAGATTTATGAGCTTCCCACAATATCAGTGCTGAAATGTCATCAGTAGCACTGTGAGAAAGATGCTCTTTAAGAGTTGTTTCTACAGCTAACCGGTGTGAGGGATGGGTGAGGGTGGAGTCATTGAGAAACCAGGATGTATCATGCGTCCTAAGGATTGGGGAGGCGGCAGTAGTACAAACTGCGCAATGGTCAGTCCACGAAAACGGGGTAATCACTGACAATATAAAAAAAATATGTGGTCAATGCAAGAAAAAGATTTATAGAGGTGTGAGTAATGTGTAAATCATTTAGTAACAGGGTTAGCTTCATGCCATGTGTAACGGACATATGCATGCTGCCGGGACATCGATAATCTTCATGCAGGAAGGACTACAAGGAACTGCATGGCTTGTCACAATTGGATGTACCACATTGTATTCTGAGCTCAAAGGGTTAATTGGACAAGTCTCTTTCACTGCTGAATGCTAATGTTCCCTTCGCATTGCTAATGAACTCTTTTGTGGAGGTAACAGCCCCCTGTGAGGTGTATGCTGATGGGGATTATGTGTGAGTGATAATTGAGTGATAATTGTTTTAAAGGTTAATTGAATTCTATTGTCTGATCAAGCTAAGTTGAGGAGCCGAAACGGCTAGCGACTGATTGGCTCAAGGGAAGGTCATTCTTTCAAAGTGTGTGTATTGAAGGCCCCCTGGGTAGGGGGGGGAGGGTCATTTGTTTCTGTACAATTTGTAACCAGATATAAGGAAGAAAAATGTGGCATTAAAAGTCCTGCTTGACTCTGCAAACGTAGTCCGTCACGTTTCTTGGAAGGGCGTTCGATGGGATATACCGGCGGTACCTGCATATCGCAGCTTGCCAGGGAAAAGGACGTCTCCAACGGCTGAGACCCTCACACTACTTGGGTAGCCGTTACACCATGTATCCACCAAGTTGTACCTGCTGAGAAGATGTTGGAAAGTCTGTCTGGCTGGGCTCATAGAAGGGGCAGGTGGGGACCTATCGAGGAATGGAAAAATCACCCCTGATTAGAATCTCCGCAGAGAAAAACTGTTCAAAATATATGTGTGTCTACTACCTGGAAAAGATGCAGTCTTGAGTTTATTTGGAGCATAATAAGATACAATTGTGAACGCAGTGTGTGATATATGGCCTGTGAGGATCAGGTAGCGGCCCTCTGGATTCTTGAATTGTAAAGCAAAGGTGAAAGGCATAGATCGGTGGAAACCAATAAGCGTCCCACGCTGTTTGGTTGTGGCTGAAGCTGTGTAAAATTGTGGGTAGGAGACATTGAGGTACTTAGGGGTGTGTTTCTCCATGAAATTAGTTTCTTGTAGTCAAATGATGTGAGCTTTCGCAGCTGCAAAAGTGTGTTTGTGTAGGGCTTTGGTATGCTTATGTGGGGTGTTGAAGCCTTGAACATTCAAGGAAATTATGTTTAAGGGGGACATAAATGGTGTTGGTTTTGTATAGTGGTGGTGTTGTTAGATCCCAAACAAAGAACTGTAACTACCGGAGAGAAATAGAGAGGGAAGGGGAGAAAAATAGTTTGAAGAAGAGCATAAAAAAATTGTACAACCCTTAGAAATGCAAACATTGTTGTTAAATAACAGCATAACAATAGGGAATAGGAGAATTCTAGGGGAGCAGCAAGCGGCCCCGAAGAGGCTCTGGGACCATCGTCAGGATCCTGCATAATAGGAGCAGGATCCTGAGGGCAGTAAATGGGGTATAGAGAAGTTTAGAAGCAGAGCCGTTTAGAGGAAGGAAAAAAAAAAACCCTCTGCCATCACGCCCATTAGCAGCGACATTTTGTCAGAAAAGAACACTTGACACCTTTAAATGCACTAAGGTGCCATTAGCGCTTGAGTGTTAATTTATTACAATGGACAGAATATTATTCTGGCCAATTAAATGAAATAACGCCCAAATACTTGATGTGCTGAAACATGTTACAGGCATCATGTGTTTTTTTTTTCCTGCTAAAACAGGAGAAACATGTCTAGAAGAAATAGCAAAACATCTAGTGTGCATGAGGTCTAAGAGGGTTGGACAACATTAAGCATTATCAAACTCAGGAGACGAGCTTGGATGGACCTTAGGGTGGGGGTGTGTTTGTGTCAAGTCTCTGGTGTGAGGCCGGGTTTCTGAGAATGCGCCCCTTGCAGCACCCCTGGGAGCCATACAGGGAGTGCGGTGCCCAAAGGAGCATGGATTGCCGGTACTGACTGAGCTGGTTAGCAGAGGGCAGCAGGGGTGCGCTGGGTGAGCTGTGTTGGCAGCCATGGAAGGATAAATTCCGGTATGGGGGTCATACACAGAGAATCAGTTAAAGATGTATACAGGAACAAGCCAGGTCATACACAGAGGGCAGAAGAAAGCAGAGTAGTCAGCCAAACACGATGAGATAGACAGGATCACAGGTCAAGACGTAAGCCGGGTGTCAAGCCAGAGGTTCAGGATAACAGGTAGGCAAGCCGGGTCGGTAGGGGGAAATCCACGGGTCAGGATACACAAGGCACAGGAGACACAGGAAGCTGACGACAATCCAGAAACCTGTATGTGTCAGTGGCAGGTTTAAATAGGCCAGGGGGCACCCACATCTGTCACGGCATGCACGCGCGTCTGCACGCATCAGCGCGCACAGGCCATTGCGCATGCGCAAAGGGATTCGTTTGGCCCAACCATGATGAGTACTGCCGTGACTGTCCATATCTCGGCCATTTCCCTGACAGTGTGTGTGCAGGAGACAGCTCTGGATCAAAGGTGAGTATAGCAATAGATATTAAGGGCCAGATTCACAGCGGAGATACGACGGAGTATCTCAGATACTCCGTCGTATCTCTCAAAGTATCTATGTGACTGATTCATAGAATCCGTTACGCATAGATATCCCTAAGATCCGACAGGTGTAATTGTTTTACACTGTCGGATCTTAGGATGCAGTACCGCAGCCGCCGCTGGGGGGAGTTTGCGTCGTAAACCAGCGTCGGGTATGCAAATTAGGAGTTACGGCGATCCACGATGGATTTTCGCGTTCGCTACGTCGCCGCTAGTCTAGTTTCCCGTCGCAAAGTTAGTCGTCGTTTTTGGTGCCTTAACTTTACACAGCAATCGTCTTGAGTTAGAGTTCTTCATAATTCTAAAGAAAATATCCTTAGTCTGTATTGTGGTTTGAAAACTGTCACATGACATTTAAAAAAAGTATCGGTATTCGGTATCGGCGACTACATGAAAAAAAGTATCGGTACTTGTACTCGGTCCTAAAAAAGTGGTATCGGGACAACCCTAGTATAAAGTATGGCCGTCGTTCCCGCGTCGAAATTTAAAAATTAACGTCGTTTGCGTAAGCCGTCCGGGAATGCGGAATTACGCTACGCGCGTCGCCGTTCTAAAAAATGACGTCACTGCGCGCAAAGCACGGCAGGAATTCCGAAACGGAGCATGCGCAATAGGTCCGGTGCCGGAGCGCGCCTAATTTAAATGGCACACACCCATTTAAATTACGCGGGCTTACGCCGGAGGCCGCCGGCGTAGTTTTCATTGCAAGTGATTTGTGAATCAGGCACTTGCGATGAAAACTTGCGGCGGTGTAACGTATCTACGATACGTTACGCCGCCGTGATTCTACGTGAATCTGGCCCTAACTTTTTTTTTCTTTTTCAGAGCTGTTGGTTTGTGGTTTTTCTAAAATTAAACTGAAAATACTACTTTAACAATTTTCTGAGCTTTGTTTGCTACAAACACACACACACATTTTATATATATATATATATATATATATATATATATATATATATATATATATATATATATATATATATATATATATATATATATATATACAGTATATATATAGATATATATATTTTGTTTATATATCAAACATTCTTCTTCTGGTTTAAGGATAATAAAACAGTTCATGACATGGAAGTTAATGATTTGCAAATAACAGGTGTAGGATGATTTCCTGATACCTCAGTGGGAACAAACTCTGTCACTTTTATTTACTAAATCAATCCCATTATGTCCGCTAGGAAAACAACAGTTAAATGGCTATTAACTCTTGGCTGATGCGCAAATGAAGGAATCCTCCCAGGAGCCGTAGACCTTTGTTCTTTAACCTTTTCCAGACCTGCCTGGCAAGCGAAGAGCGAATTACTCCTCTCTTCCTCCTCCATCTTCCTCATAACTTGCTGATTATCCCAGTAAATTATGAATAATATCTACATGTCCAGTGTTTGCCTGGGAGCTGGATTTCACCTTTCTGTCCTTCATTTACCAAATTTAGGAACGCCGGCATTCATTTTACAGGAACACGTAATGCGTTGTATAAAGTATTGGATAAATCTACTGTGCGTAAAAAAAAAAAAAAAGCTCCTAAAATAAAATTTTATTAAAATGTTCAAAACATGACAAATAGAGAAATACACAAATCATGGTATTTTATTGTGACAGAAATATAGAAGTCTTATCTAAAGGGGTTGAAAAGAAAGGCCCAGATTCTCAAAGGACTTACGACGGCGCAGCGCCATGTACGCCGTCGTAAGTCCTAATCTGGGCCGTCGTATCTATGCGACTGATTCTTAGAATCAGTTACGCATAGATATCCATTAGATCCGACAGGCGTAAGTCTCTTACACCGTCGGATCGTAACTGCAATTTTTTTTCCCCACTAGGTGGCGCTTCCATCGATTTCCACGTCGAGTATGCAAATTAGCTCGATATGCGAATTCCCGAACGATTCCCGAACGTTCGTGCGGCCGACGCAGTAAAGTTACAACGTTTACGTTAGGCTTTTCCCAGCGTAAAGTTGCCCCTGCTATATGAGGCGCAGCCAATGTTAAGTATGGCCGTCGTTCCCGCGTCGAAAACTTAAAAACTTACGTTGTTTGCGTAAGTCGTCCGTGAATGGGGCTGGATGTCATTTACGTTCAGGTCGAAACCAATGACGTCCTTGCGACATCATTTGGAGCAATGCACACTGGGTTATTTTAGGGACGGCGCATGCGCAGTTTGTTTGTTAAATGAAACACGCCCCCTACCCGCCGAATTTGAATTCCGCCGGGTGTTTTACGCTACGCCGCCGCAACTTTACAGGCAAGTGCTTTGTGAATAAAGCACTTGCCTGAAAAACTTGCGGCGGCATAACGTAAATGACATGCGTTACGCCGCCGCAGAGATACGCACGATGTACCAGAATCTGGCCCAAAGTTTGCATTTTTGGATACGGTAAGTATGAGTTAAAGGATATCTAAATGTTTGTTTAAAAAAAAAAAAAAAAGCAAACAAACATGTTATGGCCTCGATCCTCCATTTCTGGGGTCCCTCAGTGGTGCTCCTGGCTCCTCCTCTTCCCGAGTGCCCCATTGGAGAGCCGTTCTCCCTCGGGGCACTCGAGCGGGCGTGCTCCCGTCTCCTGCTGCTGCGTCTATTGACACAGACAGCAGGACTCTGCCCCTCCCACATCTTTGGATTTGATTGACAGCAGCGGGAGCCAATGGCTGTCATCCCCTTCGCTGGAAAGACCGGGTTCAGGTAAGTAAAAAATGGGCTTGGGGGCACTGCTGCAGCACAGGAGGTTTTTCACCTTATTAGATAGAATGTATTATGGTGAAAAACCTTGAGGGTTTACAACCCCTTTAACCACTTGCCGACCGACGCATGTACATATACATCGGCAGAATGGCTCCTGTGGGCATAGCAATGTACAGTACCTGTATGTGCATATTATTTTATATATACTGTGATTCTGTACTTGCCAAATATGCTGCAGAAATCTCCCTCCACTGAGTCTGGCTGCGTCCATTTTAACTGCCTACTCAGTTTTTTGATTTACATAGACACACCTCCAGCTCCGCAGCTCTTATTGGTCCTCTTATAACTCACCCCTCCCTTCCTGTCAAACTCTCAGAGTGAGAGAGAGAGAGCTGTGCATGATGTCATAAGCCTAGGCTAATGACCAAACAAGAAAATGGAAGTGGGCTGTATACGTTATTCACTTAAAGGAGTTGTAAAGGAGAATTTTGTTTATGCTGAAATTACTGTTTACAGGGTATAGAAACATAATAGTTAACTGATTCCTTTTAAAAATGATTAAAAATATGCTTTTTCATGCTTCTGTGAAGTACAGAGACACAGAGCCAATAGAGGGCAGTGATGGTTTGTAAAACGAAAGTGATTGGTTCTGAGGGGTTTAAGACACACATAGGTAGATTCAGAGAGAGTTAGGCCGGCATATCAGTAGATATGCCGACCTAACTCAGAATCAGCGCCGACCTATGTTTAGGTGTATTCTCAAACAGAGATACGCTTAAACATATCTAAGATACGACGGCTTGCGCCATCCTATCTTAGGTTGCAATATTGAGGCTGGCCGCTAGGTGGCGCTTCCATTGCGGTCGGCGTAGAATATGTAAATTAGTAGATACGCCGATTCACGAACGTACGCCCGGCCGACGCAGTACATTTACGCCGTTTACGTAAGAGATAGGCCGCCTAAAGTTAGAGCTGGGCCCTAGGTGGCGTTGCCAATGTTTAAGTATGGCCGCCGTTCCCGCGTCGAAATTCGAAATTTTTACGTCGTTTGCGTAAGTCGTCCGTGAATAGGGATTTACGTCGTTTACGTCCACGTCTAAATCAATAGGCCCGTGCGGCGTACTTAGCCGCAATGCACACTGGGAAATGTAGGCGCCCGGCGAATGCGCAGTTGAAAAAAAAACGTCAATCACGTCGGGTCAAGCCTCATTACCATAAAACACGCCCCCTCAGACAGATTTGAATTAGGCGCCCCTACGCCCGCCCGCTTTAGGCTACGCCGCCGTTACTTAGCAGGCAAGTACTTTGAGAATCAAGTACTTGCCTCGCTAACTTACGGCGACGTAGCCTAAACACGCTAAGCTACGCCGCCGCAAAGTTGAGCCAGTCTCTGTGAATCTACCTAACAGTAATCACACCTCCTTGATTAGTGCCACAGAGAGAAAGCTCCCATGACTTTTTTCATCAGGAAACAGACTGTTCAGAACAGAGAAGGATTACAGGAACATCATTGAAAAAACGAACAATGAGGACATGAAACCAGGACTGCAGTAAGGTAAAGGAAGCTATTTAGCTAAAAAAAAAAAAATTTCCTTTAGTGACCCTTTAAAAAAAAAAAAAAATTTTTACTATGCAAAGTTAAAAGGAAAAAGCGCAGAAGATTTAATAGATGGAAAAAAAAAAATGACTGAAGTTCCATTTTAAGAAAGCTTCAATTTAGTTTTCTTTCAAGATCAAATCAATATTATTTTAGCCCGTTGTCGCAGGGCCCTAAAACAGCGTGGGGGCCCATAGGCCTACTCTGCCTACTTGGTAATCCAGCACTGGGCCATTTACATCAAACTGAAACAACTATCCCTGATGGGGGGTGGAGGCCTTTATCACCATCTCTCTTTCACGTATAATGCCATTCAAATATCTCCCGCGACAACCTGAAAACAATTCACACCTTCAGTCATGTAAATAGGTGTATTTACATGGCCAGTGAGAAGAACCACAATGGCTGTCGGGGAATTGAGTATGCTTCACACCCAGAATTGTAGAATACTTGTAGTGGGTTAGGAGTAGACTTTTAATACATGGGCTGGTAAGTATATTTACACTTATAGCTGGATTCAGGTAGGGCAGCGTAACTTTCAGGCGGCGTAGCGTACCATATTTACGCTACGCCGCCTTAAGTCAGAGAGGCAAGTGCTGTATTCACAAAGCACTTGCCTCCTAAGTTACGGCGGCGTAGCGTAAATGGGCCGGCCTAAGCGCGCCTAATTAAAATTAGGAACAGGGGGGCGTGTTTTATGTAAATGACTAGTGACCCGACGTGATTCACGTTTTTTACGCATGCGCCGTCCGTGTACATATCCCAGTGTGCATTGCTCAAAAGTACGCCGCAAGGATGTATTGGTTTCAAAGTACCAGCACCATTCACTAGCAAATTACGCAAACAACGTAAAATTTTGAAATTTCGACGCGGGAACGACGGCCATACTTAACATTGGCTAGGCCACCTAGGGGGCAGCTTTATCTTTACGCCGGCGTATCTCTTACGGAAACGGCGTATCTTTACTGCGACAGGCAAGCGTACGTTCGTGAATCGGCGTATCTAGTCATTTGCATATTCTACTCCAAACTCAACGGAAGCGCCACCTAGCGGCCAGCGGAAATATTGCACCCTAAAATACGACGGCGCAGGCCATCGTATCTTAGCTAGGTTTAAGTGTATCTCAGTTTGAGCATACACTTAAACATACGAAGGCTTAGATTCCGAGTTACGAAGGCGCATCTACAGTACTGATACGCCGGCATAAATCTTTGTGAATCCAGCTATTTCAGTGAAACCTTGGATTGCGAGTAACGCAGTTAACAAGCGTTTCGCAATACGAGCACTGTATTTTTAAAAAACAGGACTTGGTTTGCGACTATTGTCTCGCAAAATGAGCAGGATTCAAGCCACAGTGGTGTGCAGTACCGCGTTTGGCCTGAGGTGGGGGGGGGGGGCGCTGGAGCCGATCTGAGCCGTTCTGAGCCATTTGAAATACTCAGTTCCTGAGCCTTTCCTAGGTTTTCTGAGTTCAGCCGAGCTGTCCCCGGCCTTTCTGAGTATTTCCTAGGCTCTCCGGCGCCCCCCCACCTCTGGCCAAGTCAAGGCGGAACAAATTATTTTAAATTCCATTGACTTCTATGGGGAAACTCGCTTTGATATGCGAGTGCTTTGGATTACGAGAATTCTCCTGGAACGGATTATGCTCGTAATCCAAGGTTCCACTGTATTTTACAGGTCACCTCTTGGATAGACATGTGCAATTTGTTTTGTTCCAAATAAAAAAAAAATTAACAAATTTCGACAAATGCGTTAATTCAGAAATATCCGAATTAGTGAAAACCAGTTTAACAGGTCTGGGGGGGGGGGGTAATTTTATTTTGTGGTTGAATTGAGTTCAGGAACCACCTTAACCGCTTCCGGACCAGCCGCTGCAGTTATACTGCGGCAGGCTGGCCCACCTGCGCGAGCCGTCGTATCTGTACGTCGGCTCTTTAAGCCGCTTCCGGCGGCGCGTGCCCGAAGCGTGTCCCTGGACCTGATGCGAGTGCCCGGCGGTTGCGATGACCACATGGCACCCGCGATTGCTCATTACAGAGCAAGAACGGGGATGTGTGTGTGTAAACACACACACATCTCAGTTTTCTCAGGAGCGATATGAACACTGATCAGTCTCTTCCCCTAGTCAGTGCAATCCCCCCTACAGTTAGAACACACACTGGGGAACACATGTAACCCCTTGATCGCCCCCTAGTGTTAACTCCTTCCCTGCCAGTGACATTTTAACAGTAATCAGGTCATTTTTATAGCACTGATCGCTGAATAAATGCAAATGGTCCCAAAAATGTGTCAAAAGTGTCCGATGTGTCCTCCATAATGTCACAGTCCCGATCACAGTTCGCCGCCATTACTAGTAAAAAAAAAATGCCATAAATCTATCCCCTATTTTGTAGACGCTATAACTTTTGCGCAAACCAATCTATATACGCTTATTGCAAAAAAAAAATTTACAAAAATATGTAGAAGAATACATATCGGCCTAAGCTGAGGGAAAAAAATATAATTAAAAAAAATAAGATATTTATTATAGCAAAAAGTACAAAATATTGTGTTTTTTTCAAAATTGTCATTCTTCTTTTGTTTATAGCGCAAAAAATAAAAAACAAGAGGTGATCAAATACCACCAAAAGAAAGCTCTATTTGTGGGATTTTTTTTGTCAATTTTGTCAATTTTTGTGTGGGCACGACCGCGCAATTGTCAGTTAAAGCGATGCAGTGCCGAATCACAAAAAATGGCCCGGTCATTGGGCAGCCAATTCTTCCTGGGCTGAAGTGGTTACGCTGCTGTCCCATCCAGGCGTGGTAGTTTGGGTTTATTTATATCTTTTATGGGGCTTTGATTTAAATGTTATGTTGATAGACCTTTTTTTTAAGTCTTGGGTGCTCAAAGTGGGGCATTTGGTATGTAGTGGCAGTACCCAGCTTCCCATGTCTCTTTTTTTTTTCAGTAGTTTGACAATTAGCTTCAAATTTAACAACAAGATTTTCTCATCCAAAGACTACAATGCGATTTAGCTCTGGCTTGCTGGATTGTAAATGTGATTTGGTCAGCCCCTTGGTAAGGCAAACCTGGGTAGATTCGCTCATCGCTAACCCTCACCTCTTGTTCCAGTGATAAATAGACACGTGCATTTGTTTTTGTCCGAATGCATTTTCGTCTGAATTGTAGGGATTCTTGCATTCGTTTTAACAAATGATAACGAATGTGCAGAATCCGAAATCCGAAAGATCCGACATAAAAAATGCTTTATTTTCGTTTCGACAACAGTTCGATATAGATAGGAAATTCGACATGACGGTGACAATAGCAATCTGTGTCTATCGAACCTGTGGTTGAATGTGCCTAACCTAACTCTATTAGTGCGAGATTATTCCACATGGAGAGAAAAGATTTGACATTATAGAGAAATGAAGATTTGACATTATAGAGACATGAAGATTTGACATTATAGAGACATGAAGATTTGACATTATAGAGACATGAAAATTTGACGAAGTAGCTAAAAATATACGATCGCCACAAACGGACATTTAAGGTCAAATGCTCCCCCCATCGGCTATAGAATAATTCTAATGTTAGTTGACTAGTAATAATAATTAATAAGTATAATTATTACTAGACATACGACGCAGTGCCGAATTGCAAAACCTGGCCGGGTCCTTTAGCTGCCTAAAGGTCCGGGTCTTAAGTGGTTAAAAAATACATTAGTCTGAAAATCTGAATTAATTAAGGTAGAATCTGTCATTGAAGGCTCATGATGTCTGTCGAATGTTCTAAGAAGATTAGACGGAGCAGCTAAACTGTACGACGCCGCAATCATAAATTTCCTGTTGAATGTTCCGCCTACAAGCTATAGAAGAATTCTAATGTTTTATGATACTAGTAATAATATTTATAAATTATTATTACTAGTCAACCAACATTCAAATTCTTCTATAGCCTATGGGCCGAACATTTGACCGGAAATGTACGATTGCGGCGTCGTACAGTATAGCTGCTTGTCGAATCTTCTTAGAACTTTCGACAGACACCATAAGCCTTCAATGACAGATTCGACGTTTGTATGTTTTTCGCTGCTTCGTCGAATCTTCGTCGTTCATGTCGAATGGTCTCCCCCAACACTGTCTCTATAATGTCAAATCTTTTCTCTCTCTCTATGTAGAATAATCTTGGACTAATAGAGTAAGGCTGCATACACACCTAGGCGATTTGCGGTGTTTTTTACCGCGATTTGCCACGACAAATTGCGGTGTTTTTTACAGCGACAAAACGCGGCGTTTTTAACCACGGTTTTGTATAGGTCATTGTCGGGTATGGAGAACGCCGAAGCCGCCCGATATGCCGCGACAAAAAAGGGTCCGGGACTTGTTTGAGCTTCAGGCGTTCGGCGTTTCGCCATTCAGGGTGGAGATGTGAACCATCTCCATAGAGAATCATGTTATTTCTCCCCTCCAGCATATTGTAGCGTCGCGCTTCAGGCGTTTTGTCACCTAGGTGTGAATGCAGCCTTAAGGTTAGGCACATTGGACTGCAGGTTCGATAGACACAGATTGCTATTGTCACGGTCATGTCAAATCTTCTGTCTATATCCATGAGCGTCCGCTCCATAGGGCAAGGGGGGGCAATTGACCCCCCCTGGAAAATCGAGAAGGTGTTGAAGACTAATGACACCCCTCTGTGACTGAAGCAGGGACAGGCAGGTTAGAACAGGGAGAGAGAGGCGAGCTGTTGGCCATGGTGTTGCAAGGGGGGGGGGTCTGGTGCGGGGTGACGCCACTGCACCTGACCAACCATCCCCTTCTCTCGTGGCTGTCTGAGCAGTCCCTGGCCGGATGTCACACAGGCACAGCGAGCAGAGTGAAGCTGCCTCCCCCTCCAGTGTTGTGCTGTGCCGCGCTGATGGCTGACTTTAGGTACTGAATGGGATGGGGAGAGGGGGGTCCATCTGTGCTGAAGGAGGGGGGGGTTTGTGCTGAATGGGGGGGTTGTGCTGAATGGGGTCCATCTGTGCTGAAGGGGGGTCTGTGCTGAAGGGGGGCCATCTGTGCTGAAAGGGGGCCATCTGTGCTGAAGGGGGATATGTGCTGAATGGAGGGGTCTGTGCAGAATGGGGGATCTGTGCTGAAGGGGGGTCCATCTGTTCTGAATGGAGGGGTCTGTGCAGAATGGGGGGGTATGTGCTGAAGGAGGGGGTCCATCTGTGCTGAATGGAGAGGTCTGTGCGGAATGGGGGGGTTTGTGCTGAAGGGGGGGTCCTTCTTTGCAGAAGGGGGGTCCATCTGTGCTTAGGGGGGCCATCTGTGCTGAAGGGTGGGTCTGTGATGAATGGAGGGGTCTGTGCAGAATGAGGGGGTCTGTGCTGAAGGGGGGTCCATCTGTGCTGAAGGGGGGGGCTGTGCTGAATGGAGGGGTCTGTGCTGAAGGGGGTCCATCTGTGCTTAATGGAGGGGTCTGTGCAGAATGGGGGGGTATGTGCTGAAGGAGGGGGTCCATATGTGCTGAATGGAGAGGTCTGTGCGGAATGGGGGGGTTTGTGCTGAAGGGGGGTCCTTCTTTGCAGAAGGGGGGTCCATCTGTGCTTAGGGGGGCCATCTGTGCTGAAGGGGGGGTCTGTGATGAATGGACGGGTCTGTGCAGAATGGGGGGGTCTGTGCTGAAGGGGGGTCCATCTGTGCTGAATGGAGAGGTCTGTGTGGAATGGGGGGGTTTGTGCTGAAGGGGGGTCCTTCTGAAGGGGGGGCCTTAAGGTTAGGCACATTGGACTGCAGGTTCGATAGACACAGATTGCTATTGTCACGGTCATGTCAAATCTTCTATCTATATCCATGGGCGTCCGCTCCATAGGGCAAGGGGGGGCAATTGACCCCCCCTGGAAAATCGAGAAGATGTTGAAGACTAATGACACCCCTCTGCGACTGAAGCAGGGACAGGCAGGTTAGAACAGGGAGAGAGAGGCGAGCTGTTGGCCATGGTGTTGCAAGGGGGGGGTCTGGTGCGGGGTGACGCCACTGCACCTGACCAACCATCCCCTTCTCTCGTGGCTGTCTGAGCAGTCCCTGGCCGGATGTCACACAGGCACAGCGAGCAGAGTGAAGCTGCCTCCCCCTCCAGTGTTGTGCTGTGCCGCGCTGATGGCTGACCTTAGGTACTGAATGGGATGGGGAGAGGGGGGTCCATCTGTGCTGAAGGAGGGGGGGTTTGTGCTGAATGGGGGGGTTGTGCTGAATGGGGTCCATCTGTGCTGAAGGGGGGTCTGTGCTGAAGGGGGGCCATCTGTGCTGAAAGGGGGCCATCTGTGCTGAAGGGGGGTCTGTGCTGAATGGAGGGGTCTGTGCGGAATGGGGGATCTGTGCTGAAGGGGGGTCCATCTGTTCTGAATGAAGGGGTCTGTGCAGAATGGGGGGGTATGTGCTGAAGGAGGGGGTCCATCTGTGCTGAATGGAGAGGTCTGTGCGGAATGGGGGGGTTTGTGCTGAAGGGGGGGTCCTTCTTTGCAGAAGGGGGGTCCATCTGTGCTTAGGGGGGCCATCTGTGCTGAAGGGGGGGTCTGTGATGAATGGAGGGGTCTGTGCGGAATGGGGGGGTCTGTGCTGAAGGGGGGTCCATCTGTGCTGAAGGGGGGGTCTGTGCTGAATGGAGGGGTCTGTGCTGAAGGGGGTCCATCTGTGCTTAATGGAGGGGTCTGTGCAGAATGGGGGGGTATGTGCTGAAGGAGGGGGTCCATATGTGCTGAATGGAGAGGTCTGTGCGGAATGGGGGGGTTTGTGCTGAAGGGGGGGTCCTTCTTTGCAGAAGGGGGGTCCATCTGTGCTTAGGGGGGTCCATCTGTGCTTAGGGGGGGCCATCTGTGCTGAAGGGGGGGTCTGTGATGAATGGACGGGTCTGTGCAGAATGGGGGGGTCTGTGCTGAAGGGGGGTCCATCTGTGCTGAATGGAGAGGTCTGTGTGGAATGGGGGGGTTTGTGCTGAAGGGGGGTCCTTCTTTGCTGAAGGGGGGTCCATCTGTGCTTAAGGGGGGTCTGTACATTCTCTAGGCTACATTTATATGGGCATGGAGTGAAGCTGAATTATCTCAAGAGCTATTTCACACTGCCAGCTGCCGGCGTTATCGGTAAGGCGCCCACTAAAAAGCGGCGCTTTACCATTGTTTTAGCTGCGCTATTCGGCCGCTAGCGGGGCGCTTTTAACCCCCACTAGCGTTTGAAGAAAGGGTTAAATGCGACTGTGCATAGTCGCTGCCAATGCGCCCTCCCCTGAAAATATTTCAGCGGACGCCCATGTCTATATCGAACTGTTGTAGCAACGAAAATAGAAATAAAGCATTTTTTATGTCCGATCCTTCAGATTTTGGATTTTGCGAATTCGTTTGTTAAAACGATAACGAAAAACCCCAAAATTTGGACGAAAATGCATTCGGACGAAAACGAATGCACATGTCTAATTATTACTAGTCATACAACATTGGAAGTCTACTATAGCTTGTGGGCGGAGCTTTCAACCGTAAATGTACAATCGCGGCGTTGTACAGTTTAGCTGCTACTGTATGTCAATTCTTCTTAGAACATTCGACGGACACCATAAGCCTGTAAGTGACAGATTCGGCCTTAATTAATTCGGATTTGCAGACAAATGCATTTTTTAACGAAACTACAGTAAATAAATAAAAACGAATTTCGGGAGTAACTAAATACATTTATATTTCGGACGAAAACAAAATTCAAGTGCACATGTCTAGTGATAAATGGAACATTTTGGATTACCCAACACTTTTTGTCTCCTATCAGTGGTCACAGAACAGATAGAGAGGGTTAAGCTACACCATAGGGACAAACACAGCAGCAAAATCATAGTAGAGTTTTTAACCATTAAGGACCGCCTCCTGCACATATACGTCGGCAGAATGGCACGGCTGGGCACATCCACGTACAGGTACGTCCACTTTAATTTCCCAGCTGCGCCCGCGACCCGGTCTGAAGCTCCGTGACCGCGGCCGTGGGACCCGCAGATCCGATAGCCGCTGGAGTCCCGCGATCGGTCCCCGGAGCTGAAGAACGGGGAGAGCTGTGTGTAAACACAGCTCTCCCCGTTCTTCACTGTGGCGCCGTCATCGATCGTTTTTTCCCTAATATAGGGAACCACAATACATGACGTCACACCTACACCCCCCTACAGTTAGAAACACAGATGAGGTCACACTTAACCCCTTCAGCGCCCCCTTGTGGTTAACTCCCAAACTGCAATTGTCATTTTCACAGTAAACAATGCATTTTTAATGGTCCCAAAAATGTGTCAAAATTGTCCGAAGTGTACGCCATAATGTCGCAGTCATGAAAAAAAAAAAAACGCTGATCGCTGCCATTAGTAGTAAGAATTTTTTTTATAAAAATGCAATAAAACTATCCCCTATTTTGTAAACACTATAAATTTTGCGCAAACCAATCGATAAACGCTTATTGCGATTTTTTTTACCAAAAATAGGTAGAAGAATACGTATCGGCCTAAACTGAGGAAAAAAATAGTTTTTTTTATATATTTTTGGGGGATATTTATTATAGCAAAAAGTAAAAAATATAGAATTTTTTTCAAAATTGTCGCTCTATTTTTGTTTATAGCGCAAAAAAAATAAAAACCGCAGAGGTGATCAAATACCACCAAAATAGAGCTCTATTTGTGGGAAAAAAAGGATGCCAATTTTGTTTGGGAGCCACGTCGCACGACCGCGCAATTGTCAGTTAAAGCAACGCAGTGCCGAAACGCAAAAACTGGCCAGGTCCTTTACCTGCCTAAAGGTCCGGGTCTTAAGTGGTTAACCCATTTTCTTCTCTATCAAAATAAATAAATAAAATAAACTAGGCTATACATGCAGTGAGGAAAGGTTGTGATTGGCCTTATTATGTAATTTTCATGTTTCTCCTGCATCAAAACTGCTCACTTTCTGCAGCCGCAATCACAGAAGAAAAAAAGCCTCTCTCGCCTTCTAATAATGTTTCTTTAATGCATAGTAAATGCATGCATATGCCGGTCAATAATGTAATTGAGTGAAGAAAGACAAAAATGTTGTAAATAACTTCTATTGATTTTACAGTTCTCTCCAGAGGGATGCTAGCTCCTGCTTTAAGAAAAATCCATAAGGGTTTTTGACAAAGATGAAGTAGACCGAAGAGGAGAAAGAAACCCTAGAGAAGGCCCCTTTTTAATGGCTCACCTCATGTATAGTATTTAGTCTTAATGACTCTTACAGTATCTGGTTTAACTACAGCTGATATACAATCTTAAACAGAGTGACAGCAGACATGTAAAACAATCTATCATTCGTCTTTACTCAAATGTGACACCGTAGTTCTGAGCAAATGGGATGATTAATGGACGAGAACGGAGAAAAACACAACAAGGGCCAAGACTGATATTAGTATATATTAATATCGATATCTTCAGATTAGAACTGCTAAAATTAGCATGTAAATAATAATGAAAAAAAAAATGTATATACATATGTATATAAATAAAATATCACTACAACTACAAATAATAATAATACATTTTTACTGCTAAAATTATAATGTAAATAATTATTTAAAAAAATATATATGTACAGCGAATATATATATATATATATATATATATATATATATATATATATATATATATATATATATATATATATATATATATATATATATATATATATATATATATATATATATATATATATATATATATATATATATATATATATAAGGGCTGTTACTGATTAAATTTGTTGTGTTCGATTGATCGATTTTTTTTTTTAATCGATTAATCGTCTAATTTTGATTAATTATAACGCACATACAGATCCAACTACTTTTAGCTGATCTCCTTGCAGGCTAATTCCGAGTGCAGCTAGCAACCACTGGAAAAATGGATAGCAGGATACAAAAAACACACAAAGGCAACGCTCGATGGGAATAGCATTAAAACTTTTATAGTCTTCAAGTAAGTAACAAAATAAATATTGCACTGGAGATAAAATCGATGTAGCTACATAAACTGTAAAAATGATGCGAGTAATACCAAATGGTAGCAAAAGCAATCATGAAAACATGTAGCTAAGTATGATACTGGTATAAAAATGTGTACAACGATGCCACTGCTGAATCCAGATGAGGAGGGTTTAACATCAGTCAATCGGCATGTAGATGTCCCGTGAAGAAGTGGGAAGAAGAGGGAAGTGTAACAGCCCTTGTGTGTGGCAGATAGTAAGGTCCCGCCGGCATTAAGATATGAAGGCACAGCAAAGGAGCCCTTCAGATGGACACGGCAAGCCCCGCCAGTGTCCGTGACGTTACTGGATCTCCGGCGGGAACTCCCTGAAGACCCAGAAGCCGGTGGAGAGGTGAGTACCAATGAAAATAATTTTGATCGATCAAATAAGTATACGACGATAAGTATATACTCGAGTATAAGCCGACCGAATATAAGCAGAGGCACCTAATTTTACCTAAAAAAACTGGGAAAACGTATTGCATCGAGTATAAGCCTAGGGTGTCCATCTGCATGCCTCACTGTGCCTCACTTTGCCTCACTGTGTCCATGTGCATACCTCACTGTGCCCATGCCTCACTGTGCCCATGCCTCACTGTGTCCATGCCTCACTGTGCCCATACCTCACTGTGTCCATTACTAGACTGACGTTTAACATGGGAGTCTATGGAAGGGGTTCCCGGCTTTGAAAAATCGGTGCTCCCCAGCCGTAGGTCCCCAGACAACAAACTTTACACTTTCGTAGAGGAGAAATGGGGCTACATGTGTGTCAAGTTCCGGGTCCAGAGGACCTACGACCGGCTGGTACTGGGTCCCCAAAGTCACCGGATATATATATATTTTGGTACTGCTAAAATTAGCATGTATAGAATTAATATATATATATACTGTATATATATATATATATATATATATTGTACAGGACGCCATGGCTGGGTCCTGGAAGGACGTTATATTTCCCCTCTGTTTGGACTGTGGTGCCTTTAAGGGAACGGAAAGGGTTAATGCACCTGTCCAAGGAAGGAGTTTAAAGCAGACAGGAAGTGCAGGTGAGAGTGGAGGAGTGTAGGAGAGTCTGTGCATGGTGAATGGTGGACAAGGAAAGCTGTGGAAGCTATGAAAAGCTGTGAAAGGACTTGGCAGTGTGTTGCCTGAAAGCCTGCTACTGAAGGACTTACCTGCAAGGACTATTTAACTGCGATAGCAGTTCTGAGCTGTACAAGTCGGTGAGACTGTTATTTCCTTTGTTTTTGCTGCTGCTAAGCCATTTAAGTTTAATAAACCTTAGTTTTGATTTAAAAAGCCTGTGTCCTGCGATCAAGCTGGTCCCCCAAACATTACACTGGTGCTCGAATGCGGGCAGGACAGAATAACAGGCATAAGAAGAAAAAAAAAAACAAAAAAACTTTTTTTTCTTTTTGCATTGGACTTTATATTGAACTGACATTTAAAGAGACAGTACATTGAATTTATGTCCTGGGTTAAAGCTGCACAAACATTGAAAGTTGAAGCAATGGAGGAGCTAATTAAACAGCTGACCTTGGCTAACATGCAAGCGCAGACTCGCAATGAGGAAGCTAATCAGCGCTTAGCAGCCCAGCTGGAGGCACAACAAACTTACCACAAAGAGGCGCTGGCTCTGCAGCAAGAAAATACTCGCCTGTTGGCGGCCCAGCAAGCGACGCAGCAAGGGGTTATGCAGGCTCAGGTGACGGCTTTAAAGGAAGCAGTGCAGCAGCTGTCTCAGGTTCGGGAACAAGCGGCTGTTGCCCCTGGCAACCAGGTGACTGTGAGGGCAAGCCATTTTCTACAGAAATTATCCCTGAGCGATGATGTAGAGGCATTTCTTGCTACATTTGAGAGGACAGCGGAGAGAGAAGGATGGTCTCAGGACCAGTGGGCCGGCCTCATTGCTCCTTTTCTCACTGGAGATCCTCAAAAAGCCTACTTTGACCTGCCACCAGATGATGCTAAAGACTATCAAAAGTTAAAGGCAGAAATTCTGGCTCGTCTGGGGGTGACTACGGCCGTTCGGGCCCAACGTGTACACCAATGGAAATATCGTCCAGATCGGCCACCCCGGTCTCAAATGCATGACCTGGTGCAACTAGTAAAAAAATGGCTGCAGCCTGAGGTGTTGTCTGGCCCCCAAATTGTGGAGCGGGTCGTGCTGGACCGATACCTGAGGTCCCTGCCAGATGACCTCCAACGGTGGGTCAGCCATGGAGACCCCAAAACAGCAAACCTCCTTGTTGAGATGGTGGAACGATATACAGTGGTGGAGGACCTGCTCGGACCTACCAAGCGCATAGGGCCTAGTCTGCCACGGCCTGTTCGACCAACTGCTGCCCTTCGAAAGGATGTTCCAAGGAGCCCTGGGACAAACACCCCGGAAGGCCAAGAGACACTCCCGGTACCTTCGCAGCGTTCTGTTCCTGTTCGGAGAGGAGGGGATGTACAATGTTGGCGATGTCATTCCTGGGGTCATACCCGGGCACACTGCCCACTGCAAGAGGAGCCCATGGAATGCGGGGTTCTTCGGAGGGGGTCCTTTTGTGCCCACAAAGTGTGCACCACACACCTCGACCTGGATGAGGAAAAGTTTGAGTGTGAAGTCCAAGTGAACCACCTCCCTGCCCGGGCTTTGTTGGACTCTGGAAGCATGGTAACCCTGGTTCATCCTAGAGTGATTGGGAAGATCGGTCCGGTAAGAAAAACTTTACGGGTGGTATGCATTCACGGGGACACTAGAGAGTACCCGCTCATCACGTTGTCTATCTCCTCAGCATGTGGCACTGTTACTCAAGAGGTGGGGGTGATAAAGAACTTGGTGCATGATGTTATAATAGGACGAGACTGTCCATTGTTTACAAAACTGTGGGAACAAGGAGAACAGTTCAGAGACTGGGGAGAAACTAGCCCCCCTGTTCCTGCTGCTGAGAGGGATAACCCTGAACTGCCAAACGTTAATGTGGACCCAGATGGGGAAAATGCTAATGATTGGGTTAATGGTGATGAAAGTAGTGTTGATACTATTGAGGATGTCAAGATATGTGGTCCACAGACCTACCAAAACACTAAGGGGGAGGAGCCTTTCCCACTTCAGGTAATGCTGGGGGAAGAGGATGAGGAAGTGGCCTCCACCCCTGCGCTGCCGGATTTGGGTGTTCCCCATGGGGCATTTGGGACTGCTCAGATGCAGGACCCCACTTTTGCCCATGCACGGGAACAAGTGGTAGTAGTAAATGGGGTTCCCCAAGAGCCAGGTGCGAATGAGAGGTGGCCACACTTTGCAATATATAATGAATTGCTGTATCGGGTTACCAAGGAGAGAGAAAATGTGGTAGAGCAATTGTTGGTACCCCAACAATATAGACGAAAGGTTCTGGACCTGGCCCATAACGATGTGTTAGGGGGACACCTGGGAGTTGAAAAAACGGAGGCACGGATCACCGACCGGTTTTACTGGCCAGGTCTGAAAGCAGAGGTAAAGAGATACTGTACCTCTTGTCCGACCTGTCAGTTGACCGCTCCGGTGACTCATTTTCGGAGCCCTTTGGTCCCTCTGCCCATAATTGAGGTCCCATTCGAGAGGATAGCCATGGATATAGTGGGTCCCTTGGTAAAGTCAGCTCGAGGTCACTCTTACATATTGGTGATTCTTGACTATGCCACCCGATATCCTGAGGCGCTACCCCTGCGGAATACCTCCTCAAAGGCCATTGCCCGGGAATTATTCCAGATGTTTACACGGACTGGTTTCCCCAAGGAAATACTCACAGACCAGGGTACCCCGTTTATGTCAAGGGTTATGGCCGATGTGTGTAAGCTGTTCCGGATTAAACAGCTACGCACATCGGTCTACCATCCCCAAACGGACGGGTTGGTGGAACGCTTTAATAAGACCCTTAAATCTATGCTCAAGAAAGTGGTACAAAGGGATGGGAAAGATTGGGACTGCCTGTTACCAGCTCTCCTGTTTGCTATCCGGGAAGTGCCCCAGGCCTCCACGGGTTTTTCGCCCTTTGAGTTGGTATATGGGCGGAGACCTCGCGGACTTCTT
Organism: Rana temporaria; assembly: GCF_905171775.1. Taxonomy (NCBI): domain Eukaryota; kingdom Metazoa; phylum Chordata; class Amphibia; order Anura; family Ranidae; genus Rana; species Rana temporaria. Next base: position 31,206,458 of record NC_053489.1, on the reverse strand, counting down.
GACGTGGTTAAAGAGGAGTGGGAAAGTGAACCTGTTCAGCATAAGAGTGTCCTGGAATATGTCTCCCAAATGCAGGAAAGGATCCAAACCGTGATGCCGCTAGTCAAAGAGCATTTGCAAAAAGCCCAGGAGGCTCAACGACGGGTCTATAACAGGGCTGCTAAAATAAGGCACTTCCAAGTGGGGGATCGAGTAGCGGTGCTAATTCCCACTGTGGAAAGTAAGTTCTTAGCCAGGTGGCAAGGACCCTTTGAAGTTGTGGAAAAAGTGGGAGAGGTCAATTATAGAGTCCACCAGCCAGGCAAGAGGAAACCGTATCAGATATATCATGTCAACTTGTTAAAGCCCTGGACAGACAGGGAACCGGTGACCTCCCTGGCTAGTGCAAGGCTTGAGCCACAGGTTGGGGTGGAGAGTGTCCAAGTAGCAAATACCCTATCTAAATACCAAAGTCAGCAGGCAAAGGAGTTCTTGCAGAGAAATAAAGAGAAGTTTTCAGACTTGCCGGGGCTAACTAGTATCATAGAGCATGATATTATCACGGAACCTGGAGTCAAAGTTTTTGTCAGGCCCTACCGCATCCCAGAGGCTCAAAGGAAGGCCGTTTCAGAGGAAGTAAAGAAGATGCTGGACCTGGGGATCATTGAGGAATCGCAGAGTGAGTGGTCGAGCCCGATTGTGTTGGTACCAAAGCCCAACGGGACTCTGCGATTCTGCAATGATTTCCGGAAGCTTAATGAAGTTTCACGGTTTGATGCCTACCCCATGCCCCGGGTAGATGAACTTATTGAGAGACTAGGTCCAGCTAGGTATATCACAACATTAGACCTTACCAAGGGGTATTGGCAAATCCCATTAACTAAGGCTGCTAAAAAGAAAACTGCTTTTTCTACTCCAGAGGGGAGTTTTCAGTACAAAAGAATGCCTTTTGGACTGCAAACTGCTCCAGCCACGTTCCAGCGAGCAATGGATAGGATTTTACGACCTCATCGGGAGTATGCCTCAGTGTACTTGGACGACATAGTCATTTTTAGCAGAGACTGGGAGTCACACTTGCCCAAAGTCCAGGCAGTACTGGACTCTCTCTGGAAAGAGGGGTTTACAATAAACCCTGAAAAATGTGCTTTGGGAATGGAGGAGGTGAAATACCTGGGCTATATTGTGGGTAGAGGGGTGGTGAAACCTCAGGTCAGCAAGGTAGAGGCTATAAAGAGTTGGCCCCGCCCCCTCACAAAAAAGCAGGTACGTGCATTCCTGGGCATGGTGGGATACTACAGGAGGTTCGTACCTAACTTTGCCACATTGGCGGCTCCATTGACCGATCTGACTAAGGGTCGGAAATCGGTCATGGTGGAGTGGAATGCAGACGCTGAGAAGGCTTTTTTGGTGCTCAAGTCAGCACTGTGCCAACACCCTGTCTTGATAGCGCCCAATTTTTCAGAAGAGTTTGTTGTCCAAACTGATGCTTCCGATGTAGGATTGGGAGCTGTATTATCACAGGTTGTTCATGGTGAGGAGCACCCAGTAGTCTTCCTCAGTAGGAAGTTGACACCAGCGGAGAAAAACTACGCTATTATTGAAAGAGAGTGTCTGGCCATTAAGTGGGCTCTGGAGTCCCTCAGATATTACCTCTTGGGGAGGAAATTTAGGTTAGTTTCTGATCATGCCCCTTTAACGTGGCTGAGGCAAGGTAAAGGGACTAATGCCAGGATTACCAGGTGGTTCCTGGCGCTCCAAGAGTTTAAGTTTATAGTGGAGCATAGGCCCGGGAGACTGCATCAAAATGCAGATGCCCTCTCCCGAGTCCATTGTTTTAGCTCCACTGTTGCCTCCACCTCCTTGGCGTTGGGGCACAGGGGGGGGATATGTACAGGACGCCATGGCTGGGTCCTGGAAGGACGTTATATTTCCCCTCTGTTTGGACTGTGGTGCCTTTAAGGGAACGGAAAGGGTTAATGCACCTGTCCAAGGAAGGAGTTTAAAGCAGACAGGAAGTGCAGGTGAGAGTGGAGGAGTGTAGGAGAGTCTGTGCATGGTGAATGGTGGACAAGGAAAGCTGTGGAAGCTATGAAAAGCTGTGAAAGGACTTGGCAGTGTGTTGCCTGAAAGCCTGCTACTGAAGGACTTACCTGCAAGGACTATTTAACTGCGATAGCAGTTCTGAGCTGTACAAGTCGGTGAGACTGTTATTTCCTTTGTTTTTGCTGCTGCTAAGCCATTTAAGTTTAATAAACCTTAGTTTTGATTTAAAAAGCCTGTGTCCTGCGATCAAGCTGGTCCCCCAAACATTACAATATATATATATATATATATATATATATATATATATATATATATATATATATATATATATATATATATATATATATTCATTTTGTGTGGAAGAGGTTTACAAAAAATGGTTTTGGCAACAAAAGAATGATAGTTTATATTTATACAGTAAGTATATATATATACATATATATACACATTAAGTATACATTGAGTATGGACAATTTGGGGCATAATAGCTTTTGTGCCATTTTTAGAGGTGCACACAATTTTATTGCCTTGAAATGTTTGGTATCTATCTATTCAACATAAACTCATCTCTGAATCGTGTATTTTACCGAAAATATGGGTTTGATAAACAGTTGTGCTTATACTGTGTAACAATAAAAGTTGCCTCCATTTTATTCTTAAGGGTCTCAGATTTGAGAAAATATTAAATATTTTGAGGGGTTTACGGGCCTAAAATCGGTCTTTTAGCAAGTGTGAAAAAAGTAAGAAAAAATGTTTTGTTTTTTTTTTCAACAAAAGAATTATAGCTTCCAGTGTAAATATATATATTTATATATATATATATATATATATATATATATATATATATATATATATATATATCGAATTTATCGGCGTATAACACGCACAGGCGTATATCACTCACCCTAACTTTTAGGCCTCGTACACACGAGGGGACATGTCCGATGAAAACGGTCCGCGGACCGTTTTCATCGGACATGTCCGCTCGGAGATTTCTGTCTGATGGTTGTACACACCATCAAACAGAAATCCGCGCGGACAGGATACGCGGTGACGTGGCCGCAACGATGACGCAGCGACGTGCGCGACCCTGGAAGGTCAATGCTTCCACGCATGCTAAGAAACATTTGTCCGCTGGAAACCTGTCCGATCCGCCGGAAAATTGTCCGGTCGGCAGTACACACGACCGAACATGTCCGCGGAAACTAGTCCGACGGACCAGTTTCAGAAGACATGTTCGGTCGTGTGTACGAGGCCTAAGAGGGAAGTTTCAGGGAAAACACTTTCCACAGCCCCCTGCGTATAACACGCAGGCAAAGTTTACCCCCCATTTTCAGGGTAAAAAAGTGAGTGTTATACGCCAATAAATACAGTATATATGTATCGAAAATATGGGTTTGATAAACAGCTGTGCTAATGTTGTGTAACATTAAAAGTTGCCACCATTTTATTCTTCGGGGTCTCTGATTTTAGAAAAATATATATATTTTGGGGGATTTACAGGCCTTAAATCTGTCTTTTAGCAAGTGTGGAAAAAGTTTAAAAAAACATATTTTATATATATATATATATATATATATATATATATATATATATATATATATATATTTATGGTCGTTACCCTCTGACCGAGAGAGATGTGGATCACATAAACACGCGACAAGACTTACAACATAAATAGACCTGAAGTGTGCCTTGGTGGTCTGGTCAGTATGCCAAGAAAAGGGGGCATACCCAAGGTAAGTAATGGGTAGTTAATTGAAGAAGGATATGCTGAGAAGTGCCCTGAAAAAGAGAAGGGAGGGAGGGTGTCGAATGCGATTGAATGCGCAGACTCACGGACATGAGGTGAGCTGGGAAGAGTCGGCCCAGTGACGTGTAGTACCGCACACTGAACCGACAAATAGCATGTGTGAGTGGGCTGCTTAAATACCCTCCGGGCTCCTCCCATAAACTCAGGCCACCATACTGGCCTTCTTATTTATGGTCGTTACCCTCTGACCGAGAGAGATGTGGATCACATAAACACGCGACAAGACTTACAACATAAATAGACCTGAAGTGTGCCTTGGTGGTCTGGTCAGTATGCCAAGAAAAGGGGGCAAAAGACTCAGATAGGGAAATAGTTTATATTGATTTCTTGTATTTATTTAGCCAGCTTGGTAAAGGCTTGTGCCATTCCTTCATGAGGATTTGGGATGTATGTGGCAAAACAAGGAGACTTCCATCAGCCTGGTATCTTGATTACGTAGTCTGGTACTCCCTGTTGGGAGGCAACTGAGGCTGCTCCAAAGAATGTCCAGAGAACTGACTGGGGTTTGAAGCCCAAGTTACTCAGAAAGGATTCTGACATGCTTGACACACTGGCTGACACTCAGGGAGCTGGTTTAGAAAGGGTAGCAACGAGCTACCATCAGATTGGCTGGGTAGATGGAGCAGTAGTGGGTCGAGCACCGTCACTGGGCGTCAGGCGTTGTCAGTCTGAAACAGGTTGATGTCAACCCCAGGGGCTGGTTTGTTGCGTTTGCAGACTGTGAGAGTGTAGTGGTTCGAAAGCGAGTCGGGTGGCGTCGGAGCAGTGTGTGACTGCCGGAGCCGCTGACTAAATTCACTAGGTTGTAGGGAACCGTAGAAGGCCTGGTAGATGGCTGTTCGGGTGACTAGTCTGGGCAAAGCCCTAAACAGGGAACGAGTAAGGATTTTAGACATGTCCCTAAAGATGGGACTCTTGAAAGGTAGGCGCTTGCCACTGACTACAGGTTGGTGCTTCTGTATGCCCTGTAGGAGCTGCATGATCTCGAGAATACTGACGGTTTACTGGGGTCCTGCAGGGACAGGAAATGCTGGATGCCATCTAGATATGGCGTGATAGTATTGAGAAATGGTCAGCTGCATGTGGCAATACGATATGAAGGCTAGGATGTGTCCAACTGCTGCTTCGGGGCAAGGGGCCAAAAATTTGCGATTAGTGTTCCAAGCAGTGCGATAGGCCTTCAGTGTGTTGCGTGCCAAGGAGTGGTTAATAAGTTGGATTGCGTTGGTGAGATGTGACTTCAGTCCATCGTCAGCAATGTCCATGGTGGGACAGGGATAGTTGTTGGGTCGGCTCCAGGCTCTTGCTGGAAAAACATCCATTCCAAGGTTGGAATAGGAAAGCGCATTAGCTGCTTTTTGCATTTGCCTGGAAAAAGGTCTACATAAGATATTAACTGGTGACGGAGTGACAGCTGCGCGAGCCTGCGCAGGAAGTGATGGGGAGTGACTTAGATCTACCTTAATTGATGATGTCGGCTGTGGCCTGATTGTCTGTGGTGAAGAACAGCGTCTGTCCTGTTCAAGTGTGGTCCCAGACCTGGGCAGCTGCCACGATGGGGTGCAGCACGAGGTGTGATGAAGACTGGGTGAAAAAATTTAAGAGAATTTCTGGGGGCCAAGTTTTGGAGAACCAGTGGCGGCCTAAAAATGGCTGCAAAAGCCTTTGGTGGCTCGGCTGACACTGCCAGGATGAAGATTGAAATGCTGTTCTATCAGGTGGGGAAGTTGTCCCACATAGCTAAGTCTGCTACTGATACTTGGTCTAGTTTGAGAACTTGGACTGGATCTTGCATTGGTGTGAGAAAATCAAGACAGTACACAGGTGCTCAACAAGATGATATTCATGCACTCGCAGGCCAACGTGCACTCGCTGGTGCTGGATGAAAACCTGAACTAACCGCAGGAAAAAAACACAGAGAAAAGATGAGTGGCCCGCGTGCCACTGAAGATGAATGGCCAACTGGGTGCCACTGTGTGTTTGTGTGGCTGATTGTTTGTCACTGAGGTGTGTTTGCAAGTTTAGTTTGTATTCGGGTTTGCACGTAGGTGCCTGCCGCAAAGTGTTTTATACTACTGCAGACAATATTGTGCGGTTGCAAGGGTTTCAGTGAGTGTCAGGTTGCTGGGACGATATTGTGTGGTTGCAGGGGCCTTGAGTATGAAGGTTTGTTTTGAGACGGCATTGCGTGGTTGCAAGGGTCTCAGTCTGGTTTGCTGAGACGATATTGCGTGGTTGCAAGGGTCTCAGTCTGGTTTGCTGAGACGATATTGCGTGGTTGCAAAAGGTCTCGATGATTATGAGGTTGTTTTGAGATGGCATTGTGTGGTTGCCACGACTTTGTATGGCTGCAAAGGTCTGAACGGGTGTCAGGTTGCTGAGATGAGATTGTGTGGTTGCAAAGATCTAGACGGGTGTGAGGTAGCTGAGATGATATTACATTTAGCAAGGGTCTCAAATGAGTGTTAAGTTGCTGAGACAATATCCCCCTTTATTTTTATTTTTTTATGAAAATGACTGTGAATGAAATGCTGGTAAACATGAGTTACCGCATCTGGCAGTGTTTACAAGCTGTTACAGGCATTGGCGTTTCAAATGCCTCTGAACATCCGTCTGAACCCATTTTTTTTTATTTATTTTTTACCAACAGCAGTGTACATGAGGCCAAAGATGATTTGTCTGGCTGCAAGGGTCTCAATGAATGCCAGGTTGCTGGGGCGAGACTGCATGGTCACAAAGGTCTTTGACGAGTGGGAGGTTGCTCAAGACAGTATTGCGTGGTTGCAAGGGTCTCAATGAGTGTGGCGCTGCTGAGACGGTATTGCATTTGCAAGGGTCTGAACTATGGTGTGAGGCTGCTGAGACGGTATTGCGTGGTTGCAAGGGTCTCGATGAGTGTGGGGCTGCTGAGACGTTATTGCGTTTGCAAGGGTCTCAACAATGGTGTGAGGCTGCTGAGACGGTATTGCGTGGTTGCAAGAGTCTTGATGAGTGTGGGGCTGCTGAGACGGTATTGCATTTGCAAGGGTCTGAACTATGGTGTGAGGCTGCTGAGACGGTATTGCGTGGTTGCAAGGGTCTCAACAATGGTGTGAGGCTGCTGAGACGGTATTGCAAGAGTCTTGATGAGTGTGGGGCTGCTGAGACGGTATTGCATTTGCAAGGGTCTGAACTATGGTGTGGGGCTGCTGAGACGGTATTGCGTTTGCAAGGGTCTGAACTATGGTGTGAGGCTGCTGAGACGTTATTGCGTTTGCAAGGGTCTCAACAATGGTGTGAGGCTGCTGAGACGGTATTGCGTGGTTGCAAGAGTCTTGATGAGTGTGGGGCTGCTGAGACGGTATTGCGTTTGCAAGGGTCTGAACTATGGTGTGGGGCTGCTGAGACGGTATTGCGTTTGCAAGGGTCTCAACAATGGTGTGAGGCTGCTGAGACGGTATTGCGTGGTTGCAAGGGTCTTGATGAGTGTAGGGCTGCTGAGATGGTATTGCGTTTGCATGGGTCTCAACAATGGTGTGAGGCTGCTGAGACGATTTTGCATGGTTGCAATGGTCTCAACAGGTGTCAGGTTGCTGGGCCGAGATTGTGTGGTGACAATTTTTTTTTTTCCTGCACTTTTTATATTTCTTTTTGCGTTTTTTTTTTTTTTTTTTGCGTTTTGTAAGGGTCATGTGTTGCAAGGGTCTTAACAAGGGTGTCAGGCTGCTGAGACGAATTTTGCATGCTTTCCAAGAGTCTCCATGAGTATGGGGCTGTTGAGACGGTATTGCGCTTGCAAGGGTCTTAACAAGGGTGTCAGGCTGCTGAGACAATTGTGTGCTTGCAAGAGTCTCCATGAGTGTGGGGCTGCTGAGACGGTATTGCGTGGTTGCAAGGGTCTCGATGAGTGTGGGGCTGCTGAGACGTTATTGCGTTTGCAAGGGTCTCAACAATGGTGTGAGGCTGCTGAGACGGTATTGCGTGGTTGCAAGAGTCTTGATGAGTGTGGGGCTGCTGAGACGGTATTGCATTTGCAAGGGTCTGAACTATGGTGTGAGGCTGCTGAGACGGTATTGCGTGGTTGCAAGGGTCTCAACAATGGTGTGAGGCTGCTGAGACGGTATTGCAAGAGTCTTGATGAGTGTGGGGCTGCTGAGACGGTATTGCATTTGCAAGGGTCTGAACTATGGTGTGGGGCTGCTGAGACGGTATTGCGTTTGCAAGGGTCTGAACTATGGTGTGAGGCTGCTGAGACGTTATTGCGTTTGCAAGGGTCTCAACAATGGTGTGAGGCTGCTGAGACGGTATTGCGTGGTTGCAAGAGTCTTGATGAGTGTGGGGCTGCTGAGACGGTATTGCATTTGCAAGGGTCTGAACTATGGTGTGGGGCTGCTGAGACGGTATTGCGTTTGCAAGGGTCTCAACAATGGTGTGAGGCTGCTGAGACGGTATTGCGTGGTTGCAAGGGTCTTGATGAGTGTAGGGCTGCTGAGATGGTATTGCGTTTGCATGGGTCTCAACAATGGTGTGAGGCTGCTGAGACGATTTTGCATGGTTGCAATGGTCTCAACAGGTGTCAGGTTGCTGGGCCGAGATTGTGTGGTGACAATTTTTTTTTTTTCCTGCACTTTTTATATTTCTTTTTGCGTTTTTTTTTTTTTTTTTGCGTTTTGTAAGGGTCATGTGTTGCAAGGGTCTTAACAAGGGTGTCAGGCTGCTGAGACGAATTTTGCATGCTTTCCAAGAGTCTCCATGAGTATGGGGCTGTTGAGACGGTATTGCGCTTGCAAGGGTCTTAACAAGGGTGTCAGGCTGCTGAGACAATTGTGTGCTTGCAAGAGTCTCCATGAGTGTGGGGCTGCTGAGACGGTATTGTGTTTGCAAGGGTCTTAACAAGGGTGTCAGGCTGCTGAGACAATTTTGTGTGCTTGCATGAGTCTCCATGAGTGTGGGGCTGCTAAAACGGTATTGCATTTGCAAGGGTCTCAACAAGGGTGTCAGGCTGCGGAGATGAATTTTGCGTCGTTGCAACGGTCTCAACAGGTGTCAGGTTGCGGGGCTGAGATTGTGTGGTGGCAATTTTTTTTTTTTGCACTTTTATATTACTTTTTGCGTTTTTTTTTTTTTTATTTTTTTTTGCGTTTTTTTTTTTTTTTATATTTTTTTATTTATTTATTTACTTATTTATTTGTAAGGGTCATGTGTTGCAAGGGTCTTAACAAGGGTGTCAGGCTGCTGAGACAATTTTGTGTGGTTGGAAGAGTCTCGATGAGTGTGGGGCTGCTAAGACGGTATTGCGTTTGCAAGGGTCTCAACAAAGGTGTCAGGCTGTGGAGACGAATTTTGCGTAGTTGCAACGGTCTCAACAGGTGTCAGGTTGCTGGGCTGAGATTACGTGGCAGCAATTGTTTTTTTTTTTTTTTTTTTTTATATATTTTTTTTCCTTTTTGCGTATTTTTTTTGCATTTTGTAAGGGTCATATGTTGCAAGGGTCTCAGACTGCTGAGATGATTTGCATGGTTGCAAGGTCTCAATCAATAAGAATTGGGTTACTGAGAAAGGATAGAAACACCTGGTTTGTTTGTACCTTAAGCAAGCAGTATAAGGTAGAAGGACAACGCCTGTTTGAATCGTAGGTTCCGCAGGGGCCACTAATGAACGATATGGGAGACAACGAATGGTAGCAAATTGATAAGACATAAAGAATGTGTAAATCTTACTTGCGACAGTGGGCCATGCGAGTGAGTTTGCGGCGGACTGTGGCTGGAGTGAAACATGTCGGGAACGTGTAGCGTGCTGCCGTGGATGGGGCAAAACAACGAGGTTTGGTGTAGAAAATAGAACACGAGAAGTGCATATCAATTCTTTGTAAGCTCCACTGCGGGAACCAAACATATGGTACAGGTGACACCATGAGTGGCCACGAATTTGACATGACAAACAAGCTAACGAATCCTACCTGGGACAGTGAACGTGCGACTGGGTTTGCTTTGGACTGGAGTGGATGTGCAACACATCCCAAGAGTGTGGTGTGGTGCCATGCATGACGCACAGGCAATAACTTTGGTAAATAAATGAGAGAGAAGAGCCGTGTACAAGCAATTCGTAAGTTCCGCTGTGGGAACTAAAACACACGACATGGGGGAAACAATGAATGACAACGGTAGAAAGTATGCAATGTATGTGATACAAAATGGTTGTAAAATGCATGAAATGAATCCGATACGAATTGATAGTAAGGAGTATTGAACGAATCTGATACGAATTGGTTGTAGAGTGCATGCTACCCCTTGCTTTGAAACCGAACACCTACCATCCACCCATCCCCCCAGGCTAATCAAGTGCAGACAAGGCACCATGTGAGTCCAATTACCACCTCAATCTGCCAAAGAACCCATACAAACACATGTCAATCTCCAAATGGATTTACAAATGAATCGTATGTTTGGCAGAAGGAAGTTGCAAATGTACTATGCCTGAGCCAAATGATGTTGAAAAATGAGCAAAAGTAACTCAGAGGCAGTTTTTTTCCAAAAGGGATGCAGGATAGGAAGCATAACGATTTGCAAGATTGCACAAGATACGAAAAGGTTTGAATCCTACCTGCGACAGTAAGCGGGAACCGCCGGCGAAGACCATGAAGGGAGAAGCCGCAAAGCGCTTGCGATGTCGAATGCGATTGAATGCGCAGACTCACGGACATGAGGTGAGCTGGAAAGAGTCGGCCCAGTGACGTGTAGTACCGCACACTGAAGCGACAAAGAGCATGTGTGAGTGGGCTGCTTAAATACCCTCCAGGCTCCTCCCATAAACTCAGGCCACCATACATGCCTTCTTATATATATATATATATATATATATATATATATATGTTTTATATATGATTTTAATGATTAGATTTACAAATTCTTAAAAAAGAGATTTACAAATTCTTAAAAAAAATAAAAGAAATGCTTTATAATTTATTTTTATTTTTTTAAATGGTTGCTAAATACCATGCTACCCAGAAAAGTTTAAACAAGCTAAGATTTTAAAATGCCTTTGTGTACTAAAACTAAAAAAAAAAAAAACAAGTAGGGTGACTTCAGGCAATGCTCCCTGGGAAATGTACGTGAGTTCGCCTCGCCATAAATATAAATGATTTCTGGATAAATGTAATTTTTGAAAAATTATTTTCACACACTAGGGGGTTCCTGGACTCATAATTTGCCCAGAAGACATATATAATCATATACATATATCAAAGTCTTGGTATGCAGGGATAATAAAACCTTACATTCCGTACAAGCCTCAGAGTTCGATGTACCAATGAAGTTGACAATAAATAACATTATATTTGCATTAGCCAGTGATAATTCTGAATTCAAACTATTTACGGCATTGCTACAATGATTAGTCTTTTGAACCTATAATATAAATTAAATACGAAGTAAAGGACGCTTGTATTAAATGCAGTGCCTACAGTTCAATTGAAATCTTTAGCCGCGTAAGAAGCTCTAGGTCGTAACTGTAATATCAGCACAGCTACAAGATACCGCAAAGCCAGTGAAGCAGCACTATTCAAACTCAATAAATCAGCTCCCATTACTTTTTATTACTAAAACTCAGCCTTCACACCCAGCACATAATCAACAATAATTTAAAATCGATACCGTTTCTGAACATGAATATTTTTCTTGGGTTGAAAGTTATTTTCTTTATTTTACGCCTCATTACTTTTTTCTTTTTTCCCTTTTTTTTTTCCAGAAGACTTAGCGTAGGACAACGACTGTGTATTATAGACCATCATGATTATTTAAAATGAGAAAAATAAAAAAATGTGGAAAAAATATTACAGTATGACTAAAAAATCAAAAATCTAAATTTTTTAAAATTGCAGCTTACCGGTTCTTAGATGTGGTGGTTGCATTTGTTTTAATTTTTCAGGCTAAGAACGTTTGCAAGCAAGTACAGAAAATGATCAAATACCACCAAAAGAAAGCTCTATATGTGGGGAAAAAAGGACGTCAATTTTATTTGGGTACAACGTTGCATGCCTGCGCAATTGTCAGGAAGGGGGTAAATTCTTCCGCGGCTGAAGTGGTAAACATATAAAAAAAACGAATTTCTTCATCAATTTAGGCCAATATGTATTCTGCAGACATGTGTGTTCCCATTTGTAAGGAATGGATTTTCGTACAAATTTGTTAGTATTCGTACATTCGGATCAATTCTGGACACCAGGCCCTAGGACTCTGCGTTGCTCCATCCAGCAACAAGTGAGACTGTATCAGTTCTTATTTCTGAATCTATCATACACAGTATCACGTTGCAATTGGATCCTAGGGCCCTCATACTTTAGCTCCCAATTTTACACAGTTAAACAGGTCCACCTCCGCAGTTGTCCCCCTTGGTCGCCGTGGTAGGCTTTCCCCGCGGTTGGCTGCGACTTCCGAGCGATTTGGTGCTCTCTTTATAGAATTCTCCTGACGAATCAACCCAGTTGCGAAACTAGTTGAGATTCCGCGTTGCTTGACCTCCCTCTTCACCGTGTTCCTCTATCTGGGGACCATCTAAGCTCGGTGACCTGTATGATTGGTCTCGCAATATGTCTATTGCTTGATATTATTGTTTTGATGTATTTTATGACCATGTTTGTCTCTTTTTGATATCATGTTAATAAATTGATATATATCTTTTACCTTTTTCTACTCCCTGAGTTTATCTCTCTCTACACAGTACCGATATAGTCCGCTTGCCCCCCTTTTTTCTTGGTCTCCTGGGTCCTTGGGGTCCCTCTTGTCCTAATTCTATTCCAATTCGAACATCCGAATAGCTGAAAGAACCTAAATACGAAAATTACGGAATTACGAATAAGCAAAATAATGAACAAGCGAAAATACGAATGTACGATATGACAATCTTACTAAGATACGAAACACCTAAACAGCAAAAGAATGAAAATGACATCTGTAACGAACGATTTGCATTCCGTATTTTAAATCCTTTGTCTGTTCGTAATTTCGTATATTTGTATTTTCATTTGTGTGTTTTGTAAATCCATTTCTTTGTCTGTTCGTAAATTTGTGTACTTATATTGTTCTTTCGATTGGGCACTGGGCAGTGTAGTTAGTGAGTGATGTATCTTACTTAATATCTTAGCCAATCAGCTTATCTCTTTTGTGCTGAGTCACATTGTACAGTGTAAAGCCTCGTACACACGATCAGACTTCAAACATTTTTTTCCGTGGAATTTTGTCTGAAGGGAGCTGGCCAGACTTTTGAAACCAAAAAAGTTTGTCCGATGGAGCGTACACACGGTCAGATTTTTTGGAAAACGCTCATTTTGAAGTTTGTTGGCAAAAAGTCAGACCGTGTGTACGTAGACTGGGCTTCCCCAGTGACGTAGCAGAGGGTGTGTCAGAGGGGGCGGCGTCATGTGACGGGTGGCCCCGCCTCCCCTATATAAGAAGTGTCACAGCTTCAGCTGCGTCATTCGCTGGGCTGTGACCAGCAGAGAGAGGAGATCGGCGTGGCTAAGCTCTGGATGGATGGATCTTCTCATCGCTGGACCGGAGATCAACCGTCGCTGGATACAGACAATGTTGGAGCAGGGAGCTGGGACAGAGTAGATTACAACCGCTGTATTTTTTTTATTTTTTTTTATTAATAAAGGACTTTTTTCTACGGTGTGTGCGTGTGTTTTTTCCAACTATTTACACTTGCTTTGTGAAATGGTAGGGGTACAATGTACCCCATTACCAATTCACATAGGGGGGGCCAGGATCTGGGGGTCCCCTTTGTTAAAGGGGTCTTCCAGATTCTGATAAGCCCCCCACCCACAGACCCCCACAACCACCGGGCAAGGGTTGTGGGGATGAGGCCCTTGTCCCCATCAACATGGGGACATCCTCCCCATGTTAAGGGCATGTGGCCTGGTATGGTTCAGGAGAAGGGGGGGCGCACTCTGTCCCCCCTCTTTTCTGCGGCCGGCCAGCTTAACATGCTCGGATAAGGGGTCTGGTGTGAATTTTTGGGGGAACTCCACGCCATTATTTTTTTAAATTTGGGGTGGAGTTCCCCTTAAAATCCACACCAGACCTGAAGGGTCTGGAATGGATATTTGGGGGGAACCCCACGTCATTATTTTTTTTTAAATTGACGGCAGGGTTCCCCTTAATATCCATTCCAGACCTGAAGGGCCTGGTAATGGAATTTGGGGGGACCCCCACGCTATTTTTTTTTTTTTTTATGAATGAATTTGCTCTGAATTGCCAGAGCCGACAATTCATTATTGCCGCAAGTCCGGTTTTAAAATACTTTTTTTCCTTTCAGAAATGACACTTTGTGCAGGGACAGTTCTATGTACTGTAAACATGCGCTATTTCACATGCTGACTTTACACCCCCCTAGGTACGAAATTTCAAGTAATATTTCACTTTTATTGTTTCACTTTTAGCATTATTAAATTCACTGCTCCCGAAAAAAACTCAGTTTTTAAAACTTTTTTTTGCATTGATACATGTCCCCTGGGACAGGACCCAGGTCCCCAAACACTTTTTAGGACAATAAATTGCATATTAGCCTTTAAAATTAGCACTTTAGATTTCTCCCATAGACTTTAACAGGGTGTTCCACGGCTTTTCGAATTTGCCGCGAACACTCCTAATTGTTCGCTGAACAGGCTGAACATGACTCGAACACGAAGCTCATCCCTAGTCTCTAGTATACTTTTTTATGCTAAATACATAACCCTTCATTGCCATGTACTTTTTCTTTTTTTTCCTTAGAGCAGCCTAAGGAAATTTTTTCTAACTTAGAAAACTTGGAAAATTCGATTTTATAATTTTGTTTCATCCCCTACGTGAAAAAGAAAAAAAAATCAGGTTTGCACTATACCAACTTTTAAAGACCTCCAGGCAACTTCCTGCTGAGCTTGATTCTAAATCTGTCCCTGCCTGGGACTTAAATTCGCTGTTCTATCTTTAGTCATGTGTCACTCAAAAGGACAAACCGCTTTCTTATTCCAAATATCCATTAGGATTATACAGGTACATTTGCACAGCATCATTTATTAAATTTATTTTATTCTCTAATTCTATTATTAGCTTCTTCTTTTTTTTCTTTTTTTTTGCCGGGAGGGAAAAATGACCTTCTCGTCCTTTTTAATAGTAGATTCTCTCCTCCAAGTTTTATATTTTTCCGAAAATCAGGTTAGGCTATACAAGAGTGCTGATCAAATTACTATTCTATTCCCAATTTCCTCCGTCCGGAGCGAAACTTTCATCCACACAGATGGCGGCAGAGAGGTTGTGCTGAAAATGAGTTTAGAGGTCTCATATCAGCTATAATCAATAATAAAGTGCGTCTGAAGAAATGCAAAATCTTCCGTATAATGCAGAAATTTTTGGCAATCTTCGTTAAGGAGAAGCCAAGTTTTCGACATGCAAAGACAAGCTCTTCGGTTTAATGTGTTAAAGATTGGTCCCGCTGGTTCAAAGTTGAGTTCCATTAGCGGATGAGACCAGAAGACTACCTTCTGCCTGCCTATATTTAACCTGGAGCACGTGCGAAGAACAAAAATGTTTCCGGTCTCCTGTGTCCCTCTATTTCTTCTTCTCTACAAACATGACATTTATCACCTACGTTTTGGAAAACGAAACCAGCTGCTGTAGTTATTAAGGTTTTGGATCAATCTATTATATCCCCATTAAGTTGAATTTTTTCTCTCTCTTTTTTTTTTTTTTTAAAGCGCCAGCAATGATGTATTTGGGCTAAAGGAATTAGTATTGTTGACACTCAAAGGGTTTCACAAAGTCCAGCTTAATAAGACAGGTGGGTAACTAATAATGTGGAAAATTACCTGCACGTTGAGGATATTGGGAATGACTAATGGCTCAACCTAAGCAAGTAAATTAGGAGCAAAATGATACCATTTGCTGGAGTTGTGTGAATAGGGGACCCGATGGCACAGTGGCATGTGGTACGGAGTTTGTCGATATTAGCTTGACTGCTGCCCAAATTCGAGAATGCGTGTCATCGACTTCTGGTATCAATTTAAGTTTGGCTTTTCTTTCTTTTTTCATATTAATACCTGTTGTGTTCTACTTTTGTTTATTTAGATTTATCTATGAGAATAAAAAACAGACATTCAGTCTAGAGAGAGGCTATAAGGAACTAGAGAGTACTAGACATGTGCACACTGAAATATTTTGTTTCGGAATTTCGTGTTCGTCCGAAAAATACATTTCTTTAGTTACTCTCGAAATTCGTTTTTATTTATTTAGTTTTTCGTTAGAAATTGCAATCGTCCGAAAATCTGAATGAATTAAGGTCGAATCTCATTGAAGGCAAATGTTCAAAGAAGATTCGACGGAGCAGAGAAACTTTCGTACATTTCCGGTCGAATGTTCCGCCTACAAGCTATCGAAGAATTCTAATGTTGTATGACACTAGTAATAATTATATTTATTAACTATTATTACTAGTCAACCAACATTAGAATTTTTCTATAGCCTATGGTCTGAGCATTTGACCGCAAATGTACGATTGCTGCGTCGTACAGTTTAACTGCTCCGTCGAATCTTCTTAGAACTTTTGACAGACACCATAAGCCTTCAATGACAGATTCGACGTTTGTATGTTTTTCGATGCTTTGTTGAATCTTCGTCGTTCATGTTGAATTGTCAAGTTAGTTTTAGCTATTTTACTGCTCCTCCTCTTTGGTTACAATCAGCCAATAACATTCATCATCATCATTATTTTTATTTTACTTCCCCCACCCAATTCCAGCAGTGATCTTTTCTCTCTATGTCAAATATTTTCTCTCTATAATGTTGAATCTTTTCTCTCTATAATGTTGAATCTTTTCTCTCTATTTTGAATCTTTCCTCTCTATGTAGAGTAATATTGGACTAATAGAGTAATGCCCTGTGCACACGATCGGTTCGTCTGATGAAAACGGACCGTTGGACCGATTTCATCGGACGAACCGATCGTGTGTGGGCCCCATCAGTTTTTTTCCCATCAGTGAAAAAAAATAGAACCTGTATTTTCGTATGGTTAAAAAAACAATAGAAAAAAACGATTGTCTGTGGGGAAATCCATTGGTCAAAAATCCACGCATGCTCAGAATCAAGTCGACGCATGCTCGGAAGCATTGAACTCAATTTTTCTCTGCACGTCATTGTGTTTTACGTCACCCCGTTGGACATGATCGGATTTTTAACCAATGGTGTGTAGGCAAGACTGATGAAAGTCAGGTTCATCGGATATCTGATGAAAAAATCCATCGGTTCGTTTTCATCAGACGAACCGATTGTGTGTACAGGGCATTAGGTTAGGCACATTCGTCCAGAGGTTCGATAGACACAGATTGTTATTGTCAGTGTCATGTCAAATCTCCTATCTGTATCGAACTGTTGTTGCAACGAAAACGAAAATAAATAATTTGTTTTTCGATACCGAAAATACCTGAAATTTGGACGAAAATACATTCGGACGAAAATGAATGCACATGTCTAGAGAGTACAGCACAACTTTGTTAGAGGGGGAGATGGTCACAAATTGTACCACTTACATTACAAATAGGACATAAAGGGATGAAGCCTCCTTATAGCATAGTGAACAGAGAACTACCAATAATTATTTCATGGTTGTTTAACCATTTTTTACTCAGATATGTTGGTTTTTATCCACTTCAGCCCCGGACCATTTGGCTGCCCAAAGACCAGAGCATTTTTTTGCGATTCGGGATTTTGCCTTTAGTGGTATCCAGAACTGCAATCTCAGTTGCCAAGGACAGATGTTACCAGTTCCAACAGTAGAATGTAAAAAGTGCAAACATAGTGAAGTATGTAAAAAATGTTAAAAAAATTGTTAAAAAAAAGATATATAGGTAGATTCACAAAGAGTTAGGCCGGCTTATCAGTAGATAAGCCGGCCTAACTCAGAATCTACGCCGCCATATGTTTAAGCATATGCTCAAACAGAGATACGCTTAAACATATCTAAGTTTCTCGACAGTTTCCTCGCCGAAAATGTACACACGACCGGTTTCCTCGGCAAAAAAATATCTCCCAGCAAGTTTCTTGCTGTTTTTTGCTGAGAAACTCGGTCGTGTGTACGAGGCCTTAGATCTCATTTCTACCCATAGTTCCTCTAGGTTGTAAGCTTCAATGGGCAGTATTCCCACTGACATTTTATGCTCTTTTATAGTTGTTGGACTTATGGTCCCCTAAGGATGAGTGTGAACACGCAAACACTGTTAAAGTCTATGGGACACGAACGTGAAAAACCAAAAGTGCTAATTTTAATTTTAATTTTAATTTTAACATACTTACTGTATGTGCAAGTTATTGCCATAAAAAGTGTTTGGGGACCCGAGTCCTGCCCCAGGGGACATGTATCAATGCAAAAAAAGTTTTGAAAACTGAAGTTTTTTTCAGGAGCAGTGATTTTAATAATGCTTAAAGTGAAACAATAAATGTTCCTTTAAATATCGTGCCTGGGGGTGTCCTTAGTATGCCTGTAAAGTAGCGCATGCTTACCGTGTTTATAACAGTGCCACAGCAAAATTACATTTCTTTTTTTTTTTTTTCACAATAATCGTTTATTAATGAAAATGTTGCACAAATGTGGTACATCGTACAGAGTATTTAACATGAGGTCCATAGGTTACAATAAAGATTATGGATTACAGATCACATATTACAGATTGCAAATTACATACTGCATTGATGAAGAACAAGAAAAATAAAACAAAACAACACAGTGATTGTAGTAATTAAAGGTGTCATGGACATTTTGTGAAGCATAACATTGTTCGGGCTTATGAGGATCGGAAAGTTGCGGAAGATGGTAGAGGAGGAGGGGGGGGTGGGGGGGGGATAGTAGGTAGATGGAAGGGGGGTGGGAGTGGGTTGAGGTTACAGGGGCGGGATTGATGTAGTGGGGGGAGGGGAAGGTGATACTAAGGGAGGAAAGTTGAGTATACAACTCGGTTGTATTTTGTTTTTGGGGGATAGGTTGGTTTATTATAGAGATAAAACATTATTTTCATAAATTCCAATACAGGTGAGAGTGCCTAAGGTAGGATAGATAACAGAATAACATTCTTTGGATTCAGGAGTTCAATAGTTGGTAATCATTGGTAAACAGGAATATCACCCAGGGTTGCCAGGTTTTATGGTAGTTGTTTGTGTTTTCTCTTTTCATGGCAGTTAGCTCGTCCATTTTGTGCATAAGATGTACTCTATCTAGCCAGTTTTTTATTGATGGACATTTAGTGGATTTCCAGTGTAGGGGTATTAAAGTTTTTGCTGCCGTTAGCAGGTGTCTAGTCAGGGATTTTTTGTAGGAACTGATCGGGAGGTGGTTGGCATGAATGAGGCATGCAGCAGCATCTAAGTGGATACTTGTGTCTGTGATTAGTTTGATTAATCTGATGACTTGGGCCCAGAAACTGGCTATTGGGGGGCATGACCACCAGATGTGTAAAAATGTGCCGGTCTCGCTTTTGCAACGCCAACATTTGTCTGAGGTCAAGGGAAACCATTTTTTGATTTTTGAGGGAGTGACGTACCACTGGGTAAGAACTTTATAGGAGATTTCTTGGTATCTTGTGCTTAATGAGCACTTGTGTGCGAAAATATTGGCTCTTCTCCATTGTTCGTCACTTAGTATGGTATTAAGTTCTTTTTCCCATTGGTCTTTATGTTTGTTTAGTAAATGGTCATTTGTTTGAAGGAGCCAGGAATAAGCCATTGAGGTTGTTTTTAGTATCTGGGTGCCTGACAGACAAATTTGCTCTAGTTGGGTGAGTTTCTTTTTATATGCCAATTTGTGTTTGCTGTTTATCAGAAAATTCTGGGTTTGAAAGTAAAACCAGAATCCGGGGAATGATCTGCCTAATTCTGTTTTCAGAGTTTCAAGGGTTTTCATTTTATTGTCAGAAAGACAATGTGTAGCTAAAAGTTTCCCTGTTGGTATTATTGATTTTGGGAAGTGTATATTTTGGCCTGGTGTGAAATCTGGATTGTCGGTAATTGGAGTTAGGGGGCCTGGTATCGAAGCCAGGTTGTGTGTTGAAGCAATGTTGTGCCACACCGATAATGTTGCATCTATTAGCGGGTGTGATGAATTGTTTTTAGATTTGGAATTGTTGGTCCAGGGGTGGTAGGCGATTGTTTTGGTGTGTTGAGGTGTTTCTAATTGTACCCAATCTTTGGTTGATTGGTGGCAGTGCCAGTCTATAAGTCTGGTTATATGTGCAGCCATATAGTATTTCTTGAAATCTGGAAGACCGATTCCTCCATTTTGTTTGGGTTGTGTGAGTTGGGCAAAGCTAAGTCTTGGTTTCTTGCCTGCCCAGAGAAATTTCAATTGGGCACTACGTAGCTTTGTGAAGAAGGATGTTGGTAGTTTGATGGGTAGGGCGTTAAAGTAATACAGTAGTCTTGGCAAAATCGTCATCTTTAGGATGGAGGCTCTGCCAAACCAGCTGAAGAGTTTAGGGGACCATCTCTGTAGGTCTTTTGTGATGGATTGTAGAAGTGGAGAGAAGTTGGCAGAGTATAGTTCATTAGTCGTGGGGGTTAGTCTTATTCCCAGGTATTTGAGATTCTTTTGTTCCCATTTAAAGCTATGGTTGGATTTTAGTAAGTCATATTCTGTACTGTCAAGGGTCAAGTTAAGTGCTTCAGATTTGCTGTTGTTGATCTTGAAGTTGGATACGTATCCGAATATGTTGAATATTTTTAGGATGTTGGGCATGGATATGTGCGGCTTGGAAACAAAGAACAACAAGTCATCCGCGTATGCGGCAACCTTGTATTCTCTATCTTGTACTTTAAACCCCCTGACGTCTGGGGAGGAATTTATCATTCTAATTAGGGGTTCTAATGAAAGGATGAATAATAGTGGGGATAGGGGACATCCCTGGCGTGTGCCGTTTCTGATGTCAATGGGATCAGAGAAAGTGTTATTGACTTTTATTAGGGCCCTTGGGTTTTTGTAGAGAGCACCAATCCAACTGAGCATACTATTTCCCAGACCTATATGTGCGCATGTGGCTAATATATAGTCCCAAGAGACCCTATCAAAGGCCTTCTCCGCATCGGTTGATAGGAGAAGGCCTCTGATCTTTGACTGCTTGGCATAGTAAATCATGCTCAGGGCTTTGGCGATGTTGTCTCTCGCTTCTCGGCCCGGCATGAATCCCACTTGCTCTGGTCCTATTACTTGGGAAAGGAGTGGCTTCAATCTATTTGCTAGTATCTTCGCTAGGAGCTTGATATCTACGTTCAGTAACGAGATTGGTCTGAAGTTTGCGCAATCTGTGTGGTCTTTGTCTGGTTTTGGTATAATGGCGATATGTGCTGTGAGTAAGGAGGCCGAATCGTGATTGTTTTTGGCTAGATAGTTTAGTGCTTTAGTTAGGGGGGTTGATAATAATTGTATATAAGTTTTGTAATATTGCGACGTGAATCCGTCAGGGCCTGGGCTTTTGCTCTCTTTTAATGATTTAACGGCTTCTTGTATTTCTGTTAAAGTTATCGGGGTCTCTAAAGGTCCTATGTCTTCTTCCCGTATGGATGGTAGTTTACTTTCTGTCAGGAATTCTTTAATAGTTACTTCTCTGGTGGATGTGGTGTTGGCAGGTTTGTGTTGTGGAGGGAGGTTGTATAGCTTTGAATAAAAGTCGTGGAAAAGTGATGCTATACGCTCTGGGTCATGTTCGAGATTCCCTTGTTTATTTCTAATGGCTTGCACGCAGTTCGAGGCCGCTGTATCTTTTAATGCTCTAGAAAGGTACTTGCCGCTTTTGTCGCCGTGCTCATAAAAAATGTTTTTCTTAAATAGGAGTGCTTTTTGTGTCTGTAGATTAAGTAGTTGGGTCAGGGCTTTTCTTTTGTCAGCAAGTTCTTCTTCTACCTGGGATGATAAGTTTTTCTTATGTTGTAGTTCTAGTTGTGCTATTTTGTTGGAAAGTGAGGTGATCTCCTTGTCCCTTTCTTTTTTCCGTATTGCCCCCCATTTGATAAGGTCTCCCCTGATAACTGTCTTATGTGCTTCCCAGTTGTTTAGCGGGTTTGTGTCTGAGTCTATGTTCATGTCAAAGTAGGTTTTTATGGAGGAGTGAATGTGGTCCTGTATCGTTTGATCTGTCAGCAAAGCCGCATTCAGTCTCCAATTAAATTTGGTGCTTCTAGGTAACCCGAAATTGACTGAGAGTGCTACTGGGGCGTGATCTGAAAGGGAGATGATGCCTATTTCTGCCCTGGTTAATTTGGGCAAATCTCGTTGTGTAATAAATATTAAGTCCAGCCTCGAGTACCTTTTGTGGGGAGCTGAGTAATAAGAGAAGTCTTTTTCTGTAGGGTGTAGTGTTCTCCAAGAATCTACCAGGGATAGTGATTGTAGTTGGGCTTTGAGTTTTTTTAGAATTCTGTAGGTAACGTGGGTATGGCCTGTGGAGGTGTCTTGTAGGGGGCAGAGTGGGACATTGAAGTCACCCCCTAGGATTATACAGCCTTCTGCAAAGTTTTTCAACTGTGTGATGATCGTCCTGCAAAAGGTTGTGTGGTTTTTGTTTGGAAAGTACACGTTAGCTAGTGTAACAGGAGTGCCCTCCCAAGTGCCTTTCAGGAAGAGATATCTTCCATCTTGGTCTAACAAGGTATGTTTGATAACGAGAGGGGCGTTCTTATTGATCAGTATTGAAACTCCTTTCGTTTTAGCATTAAGGTTGGTTGCATGGTATGCTACTGAGTAGAGGTTATCTGTTATCTTGGGAATGTTTTGACCCTTGAAGTGGGTTTCTTGAAGGTATATTAGTAGAGGTTTGGTTCTCCTGATTTCTTTTAGAAATTTAGAGCGTTTTTCGGGAATGTTAAGCCCGTTGATGTTGTGTGAGATTAGTGTGGGAGATTTGCCTAGGAATGAGTAGGCCATATTTGAGGTGAATGATGATTAGGGAGGGGAATGGGTGTAGGAAGGGGGGGTAGGAGAATGGCAAAAAGGGGGAAGGGTGGGGGTAGTGAGAGAGGGGGGAGGACAATGTAGTTGAGGTGTAGTAGGGGAGAGGTAAATAGGTGGTGGGGACGGGGTAGAATTGGAGAGGTCTGTGTGGGTAGGAGACAGATGCTTCGCGTGAGTCTTGGCCCTTTTAAAATCCCGTAGGATAGGGCCTGTAAACACCCCTGTTAACAGAGAACAAGGATGTCAATAGTTGACTCTGGTGGTTGCGTGGGAGGCTTCTCGTGGATGGAGAAGGTTGTTGCCTATTGAAAGAAGGAAATTAGGAATGTACTGACATGCACTATTGCGATTATAGGTCAATATCAGTATGGTCCGGGGTTGGAACAGGATTGTGGAGTATTAAGAATATTTAACTTGTAACATAACCGTCTTTTATGAGCATAGTTTGGTTTGTGTGGCACACACTGAGCATCGTGACGTCCGTCACGCTTGAGTGGCATTAAGCGGTACCTAACATGGTATGTCATGGTGATGGTGCTGATATTAATAGACCTGCCTGGTCCTATGACATCAGTGTGGGGTTTGGAGACATTCATGTGAGAGCTTGAAAACTTGGCAATGAACATAAACAATAATGCCATAACATAAACAGTAACATAAAGTCTTTTTAGTAATGATGTCATGTGGTCGCGGTATTTCTCAACATATGCCCAATATTGGATGTAGGGATATGTCTAACAGCCCTTTAAGTTCCTGTAAGAGCTTCTATTAGTAGTTTTTCCTAGCGAGTATGTTATTAATTATAACAGTCTCATAGCCTGTGTTTAAGTTTCCCCTTTGTGTAAATAATCCCAAGTTGTGATTCCCTGCGGTCTTCATGTATCTCCTTGTTTCTGTCCTGGGTGAAAATGCGTCGGGGGAAGTCCATCACCAAGTGTGCTTATATTAGTCCTTAATGCCTTCCCCAAATAGAGGTTTAGCTTTATAAACACTGGCCGTACGAGGCGAACTATAGTCTCCTGTATCAACAACAGGATGATGGTGAGAGGTGTATTTTGTTTGTCCTGCTCAAAGGGGTATATCAGTTTGCGTTAGTATTACTCCCCAGTAGTCTCCTTGTAGGTGGGGCAATGTAGTGGAGTCAAAGTGAAAATTGAACTTAAAATAAAATAAATAGTGGTGAAAAAGAAGGTGTTCGTGCAATGATACCCATCCGTGAGCCCATAGTTTCCCATATGTAACGAGCGTGTTACAGCCTCCATTTACCAGATATTGTTAGTGTTTACGATGTTGTGGTGGTTTTTTTTGAAAGTTGGACTAGGAAGGGTCCGGTAATGCCAGCTATTTGTAGACTGTAATACATATTCCCACGTGTTTGGTGACTGGTAGGTCTTATGTGTATCAGCTATGCATGGATCACTTAAGGGAGACGGGTTTTCATTTTACATAGTATGTAGTGCTATTTGGTCCTCTACTGTGGTTAGGGGTCCCACATGTGTGCAGGTCAGGAGCTATGCATGTTGAGTCTTGATAAGTGAGATCAAGTGTGGATCCCGTGTCCTACGTCTGGTTCTGTGGCCACGCAGAGACGTAGGATCAGTATGAAGGCTGTCTCTACGGATCTTATTAGACTCGCCCATCTTGTCTCTTCCCTCCCGTGGCTAGTGAGCATGCATACTAGCCAGAAGGTCTCCATCCCCCCTGATCTATAGCCTAGGATCCTGTAGGTAGAACCTAGGGGTGTTCCCTTCTCCCGTCACCCGTACATATCAAGGCTTGTTATCTAAGCATTTATATACCATAAACACGATAGACATTTATAATAAAATTGGTGGAGTAAAGATAATAAAGTAAAAATAAAAGAAAAAATAAAAATAAAAATTAAAAAGAGAGAGAAATTTAAAAGAAAATCAAAGGGGGGAGGGGTAGATGGAGTTAGGTTACCAATGTACTGGGAGTTGGTTGTAATAGGATAAGCAGTCGGAGTATTTGTCTCTGTCATTGAGCCAGGGTTGTTCCGTTTCATGCTGTGGTCGCTGCGGGCAAGTTCCCTTCAAAAAAAAAAGTTGCTGATACAGTCCTTTAGGTGTGGGGGGTTCCGTGTGGGACAACTCAAATAGTGAGACTGATCTGAGACTCGATGCGGGGCAGAGTTCATCAGGTAGTGACCGCAGGGAAGACCAACAAGTCTATAAGGTGTGTTCCGATGGCTAACATGTTTGTTTCATAAATAAGGGAGAAACACAGCTCGGTGGCGGCGGTAGTGCGCGTTGGAGAAACGTACGACCAGTTGTTGACAGGAGGTTTGCGGGGGGATAAGGAGAGTACCGCATGGAAGAGGTGAGTAGAAAATGGATAGTGGGAGCAAGGTGGGGGGAAGTATAAATATATTTACCGCTTTGTAGGTGTCTTTCAGTGTGTGCCATATCGGGGAATCGGCATCTTATCTGTGTTCCCTAGGTCTGGGAGGTTTGGCTGCGGGTGAGGCTTGGTTTCCTCTGTAGGAGCTTCTTTTGTATTTGCCGGCTTGATAGGGAGACTTGGTCGGTGATGGGTCGTGTTGGAGTGGCTGGTGTATGAAGGCTGGAGGTATCAAGAATTCTGCGTACCACTCCGGGAGTTCCACTGGAGCTATTTGGAGGCTCTCGCAAAATTGTCGCAGCTCGTCTGGGATCCTGAGTAGATGTTGTTTACCGTTGAATGCGGCTTGTAGGGCAAATGGAAATTTCCATCTATAGCTGATTCCTTTGGACTTCAGGATTTCTAGTAAAGGCTTTAGGGCTCTTCTGTTTTTGAGCGTGATCGGCGACAAATCCTGGAAAAGTTGGATGTTAGCCTCGTTGTATGTGATGTCGTCACTTGCTCTGGCCTTTTGCAAGATTTCTTCCTTTAGCGGGTAATTCGGTAAACAGCAAATTATATCCCTCGGGGGGGTATTATCTGGCGCTCTTGGTCTCAGTGCTCGGTGCGCTCTGTCGAAGTCTATAGGCGAGGCTTCAGGTCTGTCTAGTAGGCCATTAAAGATGGATGCTAGTGCAGGCCTGATTTGCTCTGGGGTTATCGACTCCGGTACTCCCCTTACCCTGATATTGTGTCTGCGGCCTCTGTTGTCCAAATCCTCGATTTGGCGGTTGGCATCTATCAGGTGCTGTGAATGGACTTCAGCGATGTCATCCAGCCTCGTGAGAGCACGGTCCCGTCTCTTGCCTGCACGTTCAGTGACCGCCATTTGTTCTGATAGCCTAAGTAGCTCAGTTTTGATATCCGTTATGGCGACGGAGAACGAGTTCTTTATGTCTGCTGCGATCTCCATCATGGTGGCATAATTTAGGGGACAATCGGGAGGCGCGCTGTCTCTGATAGAGTCTTCTGAGGCAGGTAAAGAGACCTCGTCGTCCTCCATGTCCTCACGTCTCTCCGGATCATGATCCAGCGCCATCTTGGCTTTCAGGTGGTTGTTACTGAAGCGGTATTTGTTCAGGCTAGCCGGGTTGGTTTTCCCTTTTGGGGTGCCCATCGACCTTAGTTGCCTGTTAGGGGTCCCCTTCTTGATGCGTGTGCTCATATTCCGCAGGAAAGACGGTTTTTGCAGTGCCTGTTCCAACACTAGGACCGGAGCTCCTTTACTTAGCGTCCATCCACGCTGCTCGCCAGGCCACGCCCCGACATTTCTAAAGGAAAACATGTAATTTAAAACTGCTAAAGGCTGTAATGTATTGTCGGATCCTGGCAATAAAGATAAAAATACAAAAAATAAATAAAAAATGGCGTAGATGTCACCCCCAAAATCCATACAATGCCCTTCAGGTCTCGTATACATATTAAGGGGAACCCTGCACCCATTTTTTTCTTTAAATGGCGTGGGGGTCCCCCAAGCCCTATATACTCTGAACAGCAGTATATATACTATACAGCCTGCCCTATATACTCTGCAGAAAATTGGGCCTTATGTGTTGGTGGTACCAGAACACTGTACACCCTCACAGTTACTCTTGGTGGGCACAGGAACGGTCCCTGCTGTGAAATATTATATCAAGAATTGTAATTACATGCACCTGTTAAATAGGGGCAGAAAAATTGGGCCTTTGGTGGTGGTGGTGCCACAACACCGTAGGCCCTCACAGTTACTCTTGTTGGGCACATAACCCATAATGTTTGGCGAACGGGCAAATACCCATCGTTCGAGTCAAACTTACACCGAGCTCATCCCTATTAATTAGCATGGCAGGCCAATAGTTCAATTTCAAGGTCTGGTTCTTGGTGTGTGGTGGGGAGAAAAATAAATTGTGCATAGTCACTTTAGTATTTTTTTCCCCCTTTTTATGCAGGAAAATCAAATAGTGCACAAAAATAGGACAGGTATTCTGAATGTAGTAATTGGTTCTTTAAGAGTGGCCTATTGGTAAATGTTTGCCCTGTGGGAGCAGCCAAATGAATGTATCCAAACAAAACCAAAGAAATTCCCGGCTCAACTTAACAACCAGCCTGTAAACCAACCAAATTATCCTGTCTAACATGCGTAAGCTGCAGAGCCACCTCAAGGCACCCCAGTATCTGTAGTCCTAACTCTACATTTTGAGAGCCTGCACAGTGGAAGCACATGCATTATAATGGATAGGCAGAGGGCAGGTGAGCCTGGAGGGAGCCCACCCCTCCTTAACCCGGCTGGCGGTATTCCCGAGTCAGGCTCGGGGTGAGATTTTTGTGCTGCGATCGGTATCCCTGAGCCAGACTCTGGGCCACATGCACAAGTTACTTACCTTGTCCCTGGATCCTGCGATGCCTCCCTGCTGTGTGAGCGAGCGGGTCCTCGCTCGATTCACACAGTGTCCCTGTGTGCCGCCGATCTCCGTTCCCTGCGACGTTACGACGCACGGGGGCGGAGAACGGCGCCAAATTCAAAAAAGTAAATAAACACATTACATACAGTATACTGTAATCTTACAGATTACAGTATACTGTATGTAAAAAATACACACCCCTTTGTCCCTAGTGGTCTGCCCAGTGTCCTACATGTACTTTTATAAAATAAAAACTGTTCTTTCTGCCTGCAAACTGGAGATTGTCCATAGCAACCAAAAGTGTCCCTTTATGTCAAAAGTGGTTTTAGAGCAGCTAGAAAACAGCGATAATAAATTATAATCACTTGCAGAATTGAGCGATAGCGATTTGTGGGGAAATTCGTCATAAAAAAAATAAAAGTAATGACAGTGACAATTCTGCAACTGAGCATATTTCAGTGTTTTTGATTTGATTACATTATTGAATAATTTTTATTATAATTACATTATTATTTGTTATAATTATTTATAGTTATATAGTATATTATAATTTATGATTTTGTTTTTCAAACTTTATCATACCCGGGATGTCTACTAGACTCTGGTTTGGACAGATTTAAGTGAGTATGGCAGTGCCTCACCCGAAAACATACTTTCTAGCCTCACAGCTACAACAGCTTGCGAACTGCGGACTCCGGTAGATTGATGCTAACTGGGGCAC
The DNA here is from genome assembly GCF_905171775.1 of Rana temporaria. Classification (NCBI taxonomy): domain Eukaryota; kingdom Metazoa; phylum Chordata; class Amphibia; order Anura; family Ranidae; genus Rana; species Rana temporaria. Next base: position 31,178,182 of record NC_053489.1, on the reverse strand, counting down.
CACATCGGACAATAGTGGAGGCACTTGAGGCTGGTTCGTTCGTCCATAGATGTCCAACTATAAAACTAAGCCTTAAAGTGTGGCAAACAACAAAAGCATTGATTGGCTACAAGGGAATAACAATATTCGCCCCCCTCTGGTGCAACCAAAACTTAAGAGAATTAAAAGACATTGAGAGATGTAAAGAATGGGAGAGACAAGGGATAAGCCGTTTAAACCAACTTTACAATGGAGAACAGATGAAATCCTTCGCAGACTTGCGACAGGAATTTAATATAACAAATAAAACATTTTACAGATACCTACAGATACGACATGCTATCCAAGCTCAGTTTGGGTTACAACCCATTGTATGGTCCTCAGCCCCCACCCTCCTGAAAATAACCTCTCCAAAAACAACCAAAGGCCTGATATCCGAGCTGTACTCTAGATTAGGAGCCAAAACAATAAGTAGGGCAGGCCCCATTAAGAGCAGGACAGGATGGGAGAAAGACTTAGGTCAAATGACCACGGAACAGTGGAGTGCGATCTTCAAGAGGGGGGTATTGGTTTCGATCTCCCCATCTCAGAAAGTATCACACTTGTTTCTCTTGCATAGAGTATACTATACCCCCAGGAGAATGTTCAATCTCGGGTGGAGAAGTACTGACGAATGCCCAAGGTGCAGAGCGACAGGCAATCTTATCCACATGATGTGGAAATGCCCAAAGTTATTTAGATACTGGGAGGAGGTGGTCACCATAATAAATAAAACTTTTAAAATTAAGTTAGAAGCTGAGTCTAAGACATGCTTGTTAGGCAGCATAGAGGAGAATAGAGTGCCAGTTCCCTTGAAGTGGTACTGAGATGCCTCTTCCAGGCAAGGAAGTTAATTGCATTAAGGTGGCAGGCCCAGATGCCACCCACTGTCAAATCTTGGGTTGAAACTATTAACACAATGATTTCGAGTGAGAGAGTGACACTTACTCGACAGGGGAATTATAGTAAGTTTGTGAGGATGTGGAAACCCTGGCTAGACGAAACAGGTTGTTCTATATAAAAATCGCCATTCAAATTCAATAAATATCTTAACCCGCTATCGGGCATTCCTTTATGGGGAAGACGTACTTAACGAAGTACATTAACTTCAAAAACCTGCTCAAGGTGTGATGGGAGGGTGGGAGGGTGGGTGAGGGTTTGCGGGGTGGGGGAGGGGAGGCGAGGCGAGGTATGACAGTTCAGAAACAAGTGTTTCTTCATTTATTCACAATGTCACAAAGAACGAGGGTAGAAAAAGATAAGGGGAAAACAGGGAAAAACGTATGGTTGTGTATTGTTTATAATATGTACGATGATGTAACACTTTTTTTGTATTTTTTTATACACAAACAACAATAAAAAAACATTGAAATTGAAGTGAGTTATTCCTAAGAATTACAGGCCTACAATTTAAAACACCAAATTTCCATGCAAAATAATTGTACCGCTTTCAGCACCTAAAATCTGAAATAATCATACCGCTAGGGAGGTTAAAGGCACAGAGGTGCACTGGACACACAGCATATAGCCAAATTTGCAGCAAAGATGTCCCATGTGTTCCCTCACCAGTATTTTAACAGTAGAAACAAATGGACACTGCCCCCACCTAGAACTGGCCTTTGCAACAAGAAGCAGATGGAAGGGCAATGCATGCTAAGCAAAACCAAAGAAATATCCGGCTCAACTTACCAACCAGCCTGCTAACCAACCAAATTGTCCTGTCACAATATGCGTAAAAAAAGGGGTTCCATTTGCACACATTTGCAAATACATGCGTAAGCTACAGAGCCTCATCAAGGCACCTGTCATGGATATGCAGTAATGTCTGGCAGCTTACCTTCCTCTCCATGTGTTCCCCTTAGAGGCCAGAAACTCTCATCTGGCTGCTTTTATCATCTCTCCTCCCTGTATGGCTCCACCTCAGGCCATATCAGGAACTCTATATTAACCAGTGCACTGCAGGTCTGCCTTGCTGATCAACTTTGTTTGTTAAGCATTGTGTGTTTGGGTTCCTGCTTGCTGTGTGCTACGTTTATCTCTGTGTACCGATCTTGGCTTGTTCCCGACTATTACTGTTTGCTTGTGACCCTGACCTTTGGCCTGTCCTTTGTTTATCCTGTCTGCTTGTCGCCCTGACCTTTGCTTACCCCTCACTAATCTCTTGTATCCTGAGTGGCTGCTTACCCTCTCTCCTCTATGCCCTGTGGAGCGTTAGCTAGGGGACTCTGGGGGCCGCGACCTGAATTCAGTTTCAGCTAAGGCCATCCTCAACACTAGAGGCTCTGGTGATTACCTGCTGGATCTTAGACTCCGCGCCCCGGGGAATCTTGGGCTCAAGCTTCCTGTGAGATCCCTGTTTGTGCTCCAGTGGACCTGCCTCCTATATCCACTCTGTGTTCAATCCGCAGCAGTCTGCCATAGGGTTCACTACGTTGTGGTGCACTCCTGACTCCAACAGGGTGCATCTGTCATCTGGCCACAGGTGACCTGACAGCACCCCAGTATCTGACTCTAAATTGTGAGAGCCTCCACAGTGGAAGCACTTGCATTATAATGGACAGGCAGAGGGCAGTTGAGCCTGGAGAGAGACCACCCTTCCTTAAAAGCACAGGCGTGAACTGCACACCCAGAATATAGCCCAATGGCAGCAAAGGTGTCCCTTTAAGATAAGTCACAGTGTTTCTGGAGTTGTAGGAGATCTTGGGATAATAAATCTGCCTCTTGATCCTTTTAGAGCAATACTCTTCCTCCTCCCCATCCCCCCTTCTTGCACAAATCTTCTCCTCTCCATAATCACCCCCCAGCACATACAGTGCCTTGAAAAAGTATTCCACTTGAAAGTATCCACAGTTTGACATGTTACAACCAAAAATGCGCGCCCCCTATCCGCAAGGGCCGGATCACGTATATAAATACGCCATTCTCGTGCAGAGGTCCTGCCCTGTAGCAGTAAAACTGCTATGGGCAGAACCTAACTGGAATATGTATGTATAAGCCAAAAACGTTTTAGCCTTTTTTGATAGAGTAAGGAAGGGTTCAAACCCTGCCAGGTTAATTTCTGCTGTTTTTGTACAAATGGGGAAATACTTATAATGTACTTATGTGCTCCCAGGTACCTTTAAATAGCATATAAAAACTAATTACAGTGAAAAAATATAAAGTCATTTACTCCACTACCATTGAATAGTAACAATATGTATAAAGGGGTATAATATTGCGCTTATTCAAATAACTGTAATCAATAATTCCATAAAGACTTCAAAAGAAGGGTTGCTAAAGAAACTATCAGTGTAAGGTTAATAAAGTAAAATAAAATAAAATAAAAACGAGAAACCACGTGAAATAATTAACTAAATCAGTCCATATCGTGGTTTAAGTGAGAAAAATAATAAATGTCCAATATAAAACGTGCAGAAAAAAAAAGGTGGTTTGTTGTCCAGTGAAATAAACTTGCATCCACCGCCACCACCATGTGAAATGGCCGCTCACCTCAGGGACTGACCATAAGGCCAAACAACGCTTTAAAAAATGCACAAGATGTCTGCCAAGCTCCACACTTTATGTCTCCACAGACTCAGCTGTACTGCTTAATGATCACAGTTCATGGTCCGCATCCACTCAGAAAGAGTAAAAAAAAACTCCATAGTGCAATATTGCCAATAATATGAATAAAATGTTATAATAACTGCTTACATTACAATGCATTAACGTCCTACAGTATATGTAAGGGGGAAAAAAAAGAAAGAATAAATTACTACATCAGTTCAAAGAAAAAATACTCCTATCGAGAGATAAGAAGACCATAACTATGTAAGCACGTCAGTGATCATCGATCCCAAACAATGACCAAATATATAAAAAACAAGCAAACAAGCAAACAATAACCAAACAAAGAAACAAAAACAAGCACAGATCAAGCAAACAAAGACCAAGCAAACACCTATAAAAAAACCCCCACTGACGTGGCACTGTATGTAGGGGAAAACCCCAATCAACATATAATTTAGAAAAACAAGAAAATATACATATAAAAATCATAATGGTTTCTCATACCATGTACCACCGTAACACGTAAATGTCAATAGATCACTCCAAAAATGGAGCAAAACTAACAATAGTTGTTGTGTAGCCTTTAGTTTATATATCCATCTAGTCTCAATTTGAAATCCCCTTCTCTAGGGTGAGAATGAATTACAGCCAATGCCAGAAATCCCAAAGAACTGACATCATAATTGAGACAAGTTGCAAAAGGTCTGGCAATAGAGCTTTCTAAATTGCTCATATTGATATTATTGACATGGTCCCTTATCCTTTGCCAAAACATCCTCCTAATCATCCCTACATAGAAGGAATTGCAACAGCATGTCAGTAAATAAACAACACCAACTCTCTCGCAATTAACAAAATGTGGCAACCTAACTTTGCTTGAAACAATAATAAACCTACAAACAGATTAAAGGGGTTGTAAAGGTAAAAAAAAATGTTTTCCCTAAATAGGTTCCTTTACCTTAGTGCAGTCCTCCTTCACTTACCTCACCCTTCGATTTTGCTTTTTTTTTTTTTTTTTTTTTTTTTTTTTTTTTTTTTTTTTTTTTTTTTCACTTCAGACTTCAACCTCATAGAGTATGCGTTTATACGCTCATGTTCCGTTAGCCAGCCCTTAGCGTCTCTAATCAGGTTTCGCATCATTAGTGTGGTTTTTTCTTAGATTTCTTTTTTCTTACCGTATATATATATATATATATTTTTTTTTTTTTTTTTTTTTTTTTTTTTTTTTTTTTTTTTTTTTTTTTTTTATTATTTAATAATTTTGTTAATGATCTCGACAAAAGAGATTTTTCAATTCCTTCACCTTATCCCAGTTCCTCCCTTCCCTCCCTCTCCCATCTCCCCTCCCTCTATCTCACCATAAACAATCCCAAGTACCTTCTGATGCCTTCAAATCTGTTTTTAATATGTCTTTAGGTCTCAACTCTGAGTTTTTCAACATAACTCCACGATTTCTTAAAGGCCCTCCAATTATCCCATTTCTTATCCTGGGCTATATTATTACCTTCCACCCCTTCTCTCAGTTCTTCCATTTTATAGGTCTCTTCCACGGAGTCTATCCATTCCCAAATTGAGGGACATTCCTTCTCCTGCCACTTTCTCGGTATTATCCTTTTAGCCGCATTTAATAGGTGTGGGACAAGGGTTTTCTTATATTTTTTTATTTCATCCTCTCCCCCATGGAACAATACTACCCAGGGGTCCAACTTAATTTTGCTTTTTGTAATCTCTTCTATGCATCCCAGAATTTTTTTCCAGAATTCCTCTACTTTAGGGCATTTCCACCACAGATGAGCCATGGTACCAGGGGACCCACATCCCCTCCAACACTCTCCCGTTTGACCATCGTCAAACTTGGATAGTTTGTCCGGGGTCATGTACCATCCAGTCAAACATTTATAGCTCATCTCGGCTGTACGGCTATCTACTGCCGAGGAGTGGGCTAGTGTCAGCATTTTTTCTATTGTGGTCCTATCTCTTTTAGATCCAAGTTCCCTCTCCCATTTTTTGACGAAAGGAGGGACCATCCGCTCGTCCACTTTTAGCAAGATCTTATATAATTTTGAAATAGTTCCCTTAACCTTTTCTGATGTACATAGTTTTTCTAAATCGGATAATTGCTCCCCTGTCCTCAATGATTGCTTTTAAATGTTCTTATTTCTTCTGAGAAATGCTCACTTTCTGTTCTTCTGTCTGTAACTACACACAGTAATGCAAGGCTTTCTCCCTGGTGTGGAGAAAGCCTCTTGAGGGGGCGAGCATGAGTGTCAGGACGCCCACTAAAACACAGCTCCTTTCTCTATCTTCAAAGCAGAGAGTGTCCTGAGTGTACAGACAGAAGAACAGGAAGTGAGGATTTCTCAGAAGAAATAAGGTGTACTGTCTGTGTCCTCTGCAGTGTGCACCTAAAGCTACGTGGTGTGTGTACTGTCTGTGTCCTCTGCAGTGTGCACCTAAAGCTACGTGATGTGTGTACTGTACATGCGAGCGAAGCTGAAGAAATATTCCCTCCGCTCCGACCAGCACATGATCATTAGAAAGGGTCACAGATAATGGGAAAAATACAACCCCCTATGCTAGTAGGCACGGCGGAGCGGGGGTGTGTAATTCAAATTGTTTTCTTTTAATTCTGCACTGACTGTCTTTGAAAATGCCCTTGCCCCCAATTAAATTCAATCTGGGGAGAAAACCAGGGACAGACTTGGTCCGGGGACAGTGTCCTCAATCAGGGGACTGTCCCCTGAAACTGGGGATGTCTGGTCACCCTACTCTAGGAGAAACATGGGAAGAATGATATCATTAATCCATGCCTCGCTGCTGCTCACTATTTTGGTTCCATCTTTAAAAAAGTTCCAAATGCTGCATCTTTAACCACTTGCGACCCAAGACAAAAATGGCACTTCTTTCCTACATGTAAAAATCATATTTTTTTCTAGCAGAGATCCTAGGGAATGAAACAGCACTGCAGTCATTGAACATTTTTATGTCACACGATATTTGTATGATGTCAAGCTGAGTAAATAGATACCTAACATGTCACGCTTTAAAATTGCTTGTGGAATGGTACGAAACTCAGTACTTAAAAATCTCCATAGGCTAGGCTTTCAGGGGGTAATCCACAAAGATCCTGCGTAACTTAATTTTTTCCATTTAAGTTACACTGCCTTAAAATTTCTACCTAAGTGCCCATTCCACAAAGCACTTAGCTAGAAATTTTGGGCTGTGTAACTTAAATTCCGCCGGCGCAAGGCGTTCCTATTTTCATGGGGGCGATTCCCATTTAAATTAGGCGCTCTCCCGCGCCGGCCGTACTGTGCATACTCGTGATGTTATTTTCCCGACGTGCATAGCGCGAAATTACGTTACGCCGAGCTTTGTGGATTGCGACGGGTCAATAAAGTTGCGTCGGGAAAAAAAAAAGATACGGCGCGAAAAATAAATAAAAAATAAAATAAAAATCGCGTCGCTGGATCAAAAAGGTCTGTTTTTACAACAGTTTGCACCTTGTAAAATCAGCCCTAATTTTGCGTTTGCAAACCAAAACTTACGGAGAAAAAACGAAGCTGAAAAGCTTTGTGGATCTCCGTAAGTGCTAATTTGCATACCCGAGGCGGCATTTCGACACAAAATGCCCCCAGCGGCGGATGTGGTACTGCATCCTAAGATCCGGCAGTGTAAGTCCCTTACACATGCCGGATCTTCTGCCTATCTATGAGAAACTGATTCTGTGGATCAGTTCCATAGTTAGGAACAGGGATACGATGGCGTAACAGCAGTTACGCGGTCGTATCCCGTTTGTGTATTTGGCCCACATTTTTACAGATTACCACTTTATAGTTACAGAGGAGGTCTAATGCTAGAATTATTGCTCTCACTCTTATGATCACAGCAATACCTCACATGTGTGGTTTGAATGTTGTTTACATATTTGGGCATGACCTATGCATGCATTTGCTTCTGCGTGCAAGCACGAGGGGACCAGGGCGCTTTACATTTTTTATTATTTATTTTATTTGTTTATTTATTTTTTACACTTTCCATTTAATTTTTTACTTTTGATCACTTTTATTCCTATTACGAAAAATGTAAACATCACTTGTAATAGGTATAAGGCATGCCAGATCCTATTTACAGAGAGATCTGGGGTCTATAAGTCCCCAGATCCCTCCTCTATGCTGGAAAGCCTGAGATAAAAAAAAAACAATCTCAGGCCTCCCATCAAAAAAAAAAAAACATCAGTGTTTACATCTGCAGGCACCGGAATTAAGGTCATGACCTCGCTTCCGGCCTCTGAGGGTCATCGAGGGTCATAGAGCTGGCCGAGGACCATCTTGTCCCTGGCCAGCTCTATGGTAAACTATGGTAAACTTGCGGATTCATTCTCTGGCTCCCCAATGGTATGGACGAGACCGGAAAAGCACCAGAGGGGGGTGGGAGGGGTGATGTCCTCTTCTGCCACCTGCAAAAGCAATCAAGCAGCGAAACAACTTGCTTTTACTTTGCCACTTCAAGTCCCCAATGTCATGTGACGTCAACCTAGGGGAAGTGCGTAATAAAGAAACCATTGTGAATGATGAACCACTGATGCAGTGAAAAGAATCCCTAGAGCCTATCCTCATACAATAATTGTACAGGTACTCAATGATGGGAAGCAGCTATTTGTGTAGCCAATGCAGCATAGCCAATGTGTAATTCTATCACATGGATGATGAGCTGGCTAGATGAGCTGGTTGGAAGGCAGCTGATGTTGGCACTGAATTTTTGCTAGGCGAGCCATAACCAGCTATGACCGCTTAAAGGGACTACAAACTCCCCTGGCTTAATGAAGGTTGCATATATAGTCAGAGAGTAGGTGCAAGAAAGATATAAGAGGTAGGCAACGCTCAGATGCAAAAAAATAAATAAAAACAGGGACAGTATTATTTTATATCTTACCTACTAAGGGAAAAGTGTCTTGGTAAAGAGCCCCTACCAAACCCCTGATACTCACCATACCACTGTTCCTCCCATGCTTGGGTGTAGCACCCAATCGCTGATTGATGCAGTTGCTGTGCAGTGGCATGGGCGACCTGGGATGGTTAAAACAGGCGCCTCCACACCACCTGTCAAAAGCCCTCTGAAAAGCAATCCATCATGGATCTTAAGAGGTCTACAGCAAATGTAGACCCCCAGATGTCAGCCATTTAGGTCTATATCTTTTTGAAAGTTACCTGCTAGAATCAGTTTGAAAAGTTTTACAAAACCTGAAAGGAAAGCCAAAAAAAAACCACAAAAGTTCTGGATGTGATTTTTGTCTCTTGTACTGCAAACAAATATGTGCAATTTATATATAACTTAAAATGTCGTTCTTTATCTACATAATGTATTGCCTTGTCTTGAGGATTTATCGGTGTGATTACGATGTGGCTTATTATTGATTATTGCTCACCATCAAAATATACAAAAAAAAAACTGAGAGACGTGTTTATTAATTATATGTATTTTTTTTAGAAAAGGGAAGATAGAAAAAAAAGTTTCTTATGCAGGGGAAAACACATTATTTGTTAACTGATAAGAGAGGGGGAAAAAAAGAGTCTCAAAGCTTGCCTAGTTTTATTTGTTACTAAAGCTAAAAGCTTATTTATGAGTTTCTTCTTCTTGCACTGAATGTTTATGGTTGAGTGTACCTGTTGTGAATATATTTAAGTGTCTTTCAATGTGACAATTTAAAAAGTAATGTGGTTTTTACAAGTTTTTCTCCAGGATTATGAATTTGGATTAACATGAAGTAATCCATCATTGGCCTTTTCCGGGGTTGGAGATTGTCGGTGCTGCTCCTACTTTGACCACTGCTGCAGTGGAGCTTTAGGAAGCCGACCACTGGACAGGTAAGTGGAAGTGCCATGGTCACTAGAGATGAGTGAACTGGACAAAACCCAGTTTGTAGAAGGATCAGTGAACTTACTGGGAACTCTGTCAGGCCTCGTACACACGACCGAGAAACTCGTCGTACAAGAAACATCGTTTTCCTCGGCGAGTTCCTTGTCAGGCTTGTCGAGAATCTTGTCAAGCTTTCTTTGCGTACACACTGTCAAGACAAAATCTCGTCGTTCTTAAACGCGGTGACGTACAACATGTACGACAGCACTATAAAGGGGAAGTTTGAAGAACAAGTCCAATGAAGAACGACCTGAAAATCAGAAACGAGCGGACAGGAACGCACTGTAAAACAAATACGACCTGACCACATGCCTTGAAAAGACAAGATACGAACCCACAAGCACAAACTGAACCGCAGAAAACGATCTGAAAGCACGAAGACTGAAAAGCGCGAATCGTCTCTCACCAAACTTTTACTTAACATGTGGTAACACAAGATTAGCAAAAGCAGCCCCAAGGGTGGCGCCAATGGAATTGAACTTCCCCTTTATAGTGCCGTTGTACGTGTTGTACGTCACCGCGTTTGAGAACGACGAGATTTTGTCTTGACAGTGTGTATGCAAGGAAAGCTTGACAAGATTCTCGTCAAGCCTGACAAGAACCCTCGTCGAGGAAAACGACGTTTCTTTTACGACGAGATTCTCGGTCGTGTGTACGAGGCCTTACTGTATGGTACAAAGATCATCACTACCAGTAGCAAGGCTTTTGCTAATCTCTAGCAGGAAAGGAAGCCATAGAGGATAATTATTTTTGTCTCAATATAGCTTGTTAATGTTAGATTTATTTTTTATTTTTGAAGAATGAAATATTTGCTGCAAAAATATTACTTTTGGGATATTATTACCTTTTTTTTGTGTGGGGATCTAAAGACTGAAGTGTAAATGTCAACATTTGCAATTCCTGAGCTTCATTTAAGAAGTAAAAATAATAATTAAATGCAAGAACCTCAGAGAGACATTTTTATTTTATCTGCTTTTCCAAAGAGGAGACACATTCTCTAAGTCAGTAAAATAATTAATTAGAAGCAGTCAAAACTTAACAAGTTGTCCAAGTTAATGAAGCAAAAATCAAAATGTGTTTGAACTGTCTGCCCGTTTGAACTTCCAGTCCCTCACCTTCTTAAAGGGAATAAGCAGAATGCTAGAAACACATTTCACCAAGTTAAATTATACATGTTCTGCATACTGATAAATAAAACGATACCGTTGACGCCTGACCATCACACCTCTGTGGTCTTCTTAGAAATCACATTAATATGGAGTGCCTCCGCCACTCTAGTAGGGCTTTCCACAAGATTTTTGAGAGTCTGTGGGGATGTGTGTAAAGAAATAGCTGCACATCCAGGAATTTCGATTGTCTTTTATTGTTCAAAGTAATAACACCAAAGACACCAACAAGGTCACGTAGATGCTTTTTACACAAACATTACAACAGTAATGATTAAGCACAAGATGTTTGTGTAAAACGCGTCTACGTGACCTCGTGTTGGTGTCTTTGGTGTTATTACTTCAAACAATAAAAGGCAATCGGAATTCCTGGATGTGCAGCCATTTCTTTTCTTACAAGTTTCCCACAGAGGCGGGGCAGGGCTGGCACTCTACGAGATATTCCACTTCAGGTTATCATCATACACCTGGAGCAGCTGCTCTTTTTCTTTGTACTGTGGAGATGTGTGCCTTAATATTTATAGGTAGATTCACAAAGAGTTAGGCCGGCTTATCTACAGATAAGCTGACCTAACTCTGAATCTAAGCCGACCTATGTTTAAGTGTATTCTCTAACAGAGATACACTTAAACATATCTAAGATAGGACGGCTTGCGCCGTTCTATCTTAGATTGCAATGTTTCTTTTGGCCGCTAGATGGCGCTTCCATTGCGGCCGGCGTAGATTATTTAAATGAGGGCATACGCCGATTCACGACCAAACGCAAACGTATGCCAGGCCTACGCCGTCGAATTACGTAGTTTCCGTAAGGGATAGGCGGCCTAAAGTTAGAGCTATGCTCTAGTGGCCTAGCCAATGTTAAGTATGGCCGCCGTTCCCGCCGCAAATTTTGAAATGTTAATGTCGTTTGCGTAAGTCGTCCGCGAATCGGGAGTTACGTCGTCTACGTCTGCGTCGAAATCAATAGGCCCGTACGGCCTACTTAGCCGCAATGCGGACTGGGAAATGTAGTCGCCCGGCGCATGCGCAGTGTAAAAAAACGTCAAAAAACGTGAGGTCAAGCCTCATTTCCATACTACACGCCCCCCTCCCAGTCATTTGAATTAGGCGCCCTTACGCCCGCTCGTTTTAGGCTACGCCACCGAAAATTAGCAGGTAAGTGGTTTGAGAATCACTAATAGCCTAACTAATTTACGGCGGTGTAGCCTAAAAAGGCTAGGCTAGGCCGCCCTAAACTTAGGCGCCCCTACGTGAATCTACCTATTAGTATCTCCATTCTTCTAGGAAGGCTTTTCACAAGATTTTGGAGTGTGCCTGTGGGAATTACCCATTCAGCCAAAACAGCATTTGTGAGGTCAGGCATTAGCTTGCAATCAGTGTTTTAATTAATTCCTATAGGCATTCAACAAGGTTAAAGTTAGGGTTCAAGTTCCTTTCAAGCCAAACCCATCAAACCATGTGTTGATGGAGCTGGCTTTGGGTAAAGTCATGCTTGAACAGAAGAGTGCCTTCCCCAAACTGTGGTTAGGTGTCCATAAATGTTTGTAAAATCTAACAGATATCCTAATGTCGCGTACACATGGTCAGAATTTCTGACAACAAATATTCGATGGGAGCTTTTTGTCAGAAATTCCGACTGTGTGTAAGCCCCATTGAACATTTGCCTTCGGAATTTCCGACAACGAAAATGTGAGCGCTTGTTCTTAAATTTTCCGAAAACAAAATCTGTTGTAAATTACGATCGTGTGTGGACAATTCCGACGCACAAAATTCCAGGCATGCTCTGAATCAAGTACAAGACGAAAGTGCTCGGTCTGGTAAAACTAGTGTTCGTAATGGAGATAGCACATTCGTCACGCTGTTACGGACTGAAAAGCACAAGGCTGAAAAGCGTGAATCGTCTCTCACCAAACTTCTACTAACACTAATGGTATTGAACTTCCCTTTAATAGCGCCGTCGTACGTCTTGTAAGTTACCGCATTCTTGGCGTTCTGAGTTTCCGACAACATTTGTGCGACTGTGTGTATGCAAGATAAGTTTGAGTCAACATCCGTCGGAAAAAAATCCACGGTTTTGTTGTCGGAATTTCCGATCGTCTGTACGCGGCATTAGTGTGCTGTCTTGTGGATGAACTTCCAATGGTACAGAGGGGCACCACTCTAGCACTAGCAATTCTATAGTGATGAATGGAGTTTTTTAGACTCTCTCCTTATTAGAGTAATGAAGTCACAAGGGATGCAGAATAGCTCCCATATTACTGCCAGTAACTAAAAGCATAAAATCTGTCAAACTGTTGACTTAAAAACCAAAAATGCTGTACCCCTTAATTTTTCATTACTGGTAAATATCCTTCAAGCACAGCAAATTCTAGCACTTGGTCTCCCTACACACTTGTGTATGAGCATTGCCAGGGGGTTCAGATTTTTAATTTTTTGCATATTTGTACATGCAACTTGTAGAACAGGACTTTTAGCAGTTTGTACATGTCACTTGTAATAGTAATAATTCGTAATTTGGTCTTATACACTTTTAAATGATATCACCTGAAAAACAAGCATAAAGCATTTTTCCCACTCCCATTAAAGTCTACAGAGCCAAAAATTAGGAAAAAAAATGGACCCAAAGAAGCTCATGTACTTTTTAGCTTTTCACGCAACAGGCAACAATCAACACAACGGTCAGGTGTAAATGGGCCCATTTAGAACAGTGTGATTCTTCATCTTAAGTGTTGGCACACTTCTGCAATCACACAGAAAAATGGTCAGGTGTGAATGTGGGCTTGGAGAGGATTTTTTGCCAGGAGCATTTGGGTGCGCCTGAATCCAAAAAATTAAGATTTGTCTACTTATAGAGAACATCTCTATTGACCTACACAGTGCACTAAAAGATTTTCCTTTAGCCTAGTATTTCTCCAAAAAAAAAAAAAAAGCAATGCACTTCCTGTGCCTTGAGCCCTCTTAATACTAGGCTCACCAGATTTGTAGTGAGATTTTGATGATGTTACTATGGTGCTGATCACTGTTCTCCTTGCTGGAGAGGACAATGTATTTTAAGACCTGTAGGACAAGGATCTCCATGCTTCTGCTTATCCTTTTTTCCTATAGATCTGTGATTCCTGCACCCCTTTGTTGCTTTTTTGGATATTTCTTTCTTTTGACCACCAGTCTTCAGCTGGGGCATAGGGGGAGCCAAACTCCACCAAACACATGTTTTGCTTGCAATGGGCAATGATTTGATTCCTAGTGAGGTTTTTATTGATCTCTGTATGTCAAAAGAATTTCACTGTCACGGACCAGTTGTGACTAGAACTGCATGTATAGCAACAGAGGAACACCAAACACACGTAAGTGAAAATATAGTAATTTATTAAGGTAGGTGAATAATATAAATACAACCACCTTCAATATAACACAGTACAATAAACCAACCAACAGACATAGACCCACAAATAACAACAATCAGACAGGTATGTACAATAAATGGGAAATACCGGAATCATAAACAATAGCCAGGCCAGAGTCATCAATGGGAGATCAGCAGATGGGACAGGGAACAAACAAGACAGGGAGAGGATGGATGGATCAGACTGCAGGGCAGGGATGCAAGGTAACAGGTGGGACCGGATAGGGATCAGGACAGGGAGACAGAATCAGGTACACAGGTAACAGGTTTAGGATCAGGATACAGAGTACGGGGTTCAGGATCAGGTATAGGTACAGGGTCAGAATAACAGGCTAGCAGGTCAGGGCGCAAGGACGATATCAAGTCAACTAGAGAGTGTGAGTTGCCCGGTATTTATACATATCTCCTGCAATCAGGCTCAGGTGACACCTGACCGAAGGAGATAATGTCGGCTCGATACTGCCGGAAAACACCCGCTGGTGGACATCAATACTACGGCCCATGGATCTGACAATACCACCAGCAGGTGAAATCCTATATTATAGATCCTGGCTGTAGGAAGATACCCGCTGGTGGACACCGTACTGCGATCCACGAGACCGACAGCACCACCAACGGGTTAACCCTTTCCTGACATTCACCTCATTTCCAATCCTGGTGAAACCAAAAGTAGATGCAATACTTCGGCGTCCGCTGGGTGGATTTTGCATCGTTTTCCGCGTCGGTATGCAAATTAGCTTTTTCCGACGATCCACGCGGCCGTCACGTTCTCTTACGTCGTCTCTAGTCTGCTTTTTCCGGCGTATAGTTAAAGCCAGTATTTTGCGGCGTATAGATAGACTTGCGTATGGCCGTCGTTCCCGCGTCGAAATTTGCATTTTTTTTTTTCGTAAGTCGTACGTGAATCGGGATGGACGTAAGTCACGTCTAAGTTTAAAAAATGACGTCGTTGCGATGTCATTTCGCACAATGCACGGCGGGAAATTTCGAAACGGAGCATGCACAGTTCATTCGGCGCGGGGACGCGCTTCATTTAAATGAATCACGCCCCCTAATCACCTAATTTGAATTCCACCGCCAGAAATACACTACGCCGCCGTAACTTGCGGCGCAAATTCTTCCAGGATTCGACTTAAAGCCAGGTAAGATACGGCGGCGTAGCGTATCTCTAATACGCTGCGCCTATCCATTTCTATGTGGATCTGGCCCCTAGTTCCCTTGTAGTCTTTTTAAATCTTTCATTAACAATGCACTCCGGCCTTCCCTTCAGTCTTGCACTGTTGTACAGGCTCCTCTCCTGTACTAAATTAACTTACTCTGATTTCACTGCACACCTAATTTCCTGGCTGGATGGTGTCCAGTATCATCCAGCCCAGAGTTGCTCAACCAGGAATCCTGTAGAGGTTTTTAGGGTGTACCTTGAGCAATTTCTGCCTTTCAGATACATTCCCACTGACACCATTGATCTTATCTTCAAGGGGGTAATTCTTCCCAATGTCCACAAGTATAAGGAGCATTCTTCTCACTGACCATCACAATAATCAACCATGAGTTTTAGATATAGTACTGAACCTGGGAAGTTATTTCAAGGGTTCCTCTGTGTTGATAAGGTTGAGAAAGGCTGATCTAGCCCTTTCCTTCCCAGACTGCCTGTTCCTGGTTCACCCCTTTATTTAATTGCATTTCATTTTTTTCAAACATGGAGGCTCAGCATCAAATGTGGGTGTTATCTAAGGAAGTCTGCATGCAAATTTGGTCTGCTTAGGAATGTCCACTCCTCTAGATTGACATCTACCCATCAAGGATATTTGCTTAAAGCGGAGGTTCACCCTAAAAACATGTATATAACATTACATTCTGCATACTTCCAACATTTACAGTATGCTGGGAGTAGGCGTTCTTATGCAGAGGCGCAGTGTCATGTGGGACTTCGCCCAGATGATTGACACCTTGAGAAAAACTTCCCCCCGGCGGATAAGGCGCGTCACGAGTTTTCGAAAGTAGCCGAACTGCGAGTCCGCTCTATACGGCGCCTGCACACCGACTAGGAGCCGTGTAGAGCTGACTGCGCAGGTGCCGTATAAAGCTGACTCGCAGTTCGGCTATTTTCGTAAACTCGTGACGCGCCTTATCCGAAAATAGTGGAAAATAGCAATTTTACGGTATGTATAGCAAAAAAACAAAAACAAACAGCATACTGTAAATGTTGGAAGTATGCAGAATGTAATGTTATATACCGTATTTATCGGCGTATATCTTAAAATAAGGGGAAAATCGTGGGTGCGCGATATACGCCGATAGCCGCTTCCGGCGCTCAGTTTGAAATCCTGCGCCGACATATACCGAGGGAAGTACACTCGGGTACATTCGGCCAGGCTCGGCTTCGCTCACGCATAAACGTCACAGAGCGTGAGCGCGAGCAACGCCGAGCCTTGACGAATGTACCCGAGTGTACTGCACTCGGTATATGTCGGCGGAGGCGTTCTAACTGAGCGCGGGAAGCGGGGACTCGACTTGAGGCGCGCGCTGGAGAAGCCGGGAGGACACCATCGAGGCCGCAGACGGACGCCGGACGATGGACGCTGGGAAGACACCAAAACTGTAAGTAATGAAATCACATAACATTTTTTTTACAGGAATTTCGGGGGCAACTTTAGGGGTGCGCGGTATACGCGGGAGCGCGTTATACCGCGATAAATACGATACATGTTTTTAGGGTGAACCTCCGCTTTAACTCCTCCCAAGAGCCAGCCCACTGCTTGCATCAGTACGAAGGTCTCTTGAGAGGAGGCTGTGATATTTTTAGGAAGTTATCTACGTCGCCCTACCAGTCCCTTCCATAGCTATGATCTGCCTGTATTGCATAGGAAAGCACAAAAGCCCAGAAATGGCATCACTGGGTCTAAAATAAGGTATGCAATAAAAACAAAAGGTTTTATTCAAAAATGTCAATAGCATATTTCTGGGGAAGTGGGAGGGGATCAAGGTTGAAAGAGGAACCAGAGAAGGAAAATGTAAGCAGAATTAACTTCAAATGTTAAATAGATGCAATTATGAAACTCACAATAATTGGTTGTAATTACTTATCCTTAGAAGAAATCATCTTTTGTGGATTTCTTTCAGTAAACATAACAAAGTTTGATCAGCTTGTAGACAAGCATTTCTTGGACTACACGAAGGATATTCTTGTAATTAGAATTTGAAAGTGAAAGTGTAAGTCTACGGAAATAACTGAACAAGGGCCAGGTGGCGTATAAATTACAACAAGTATTAGATGAAATGAGGATGGAACGGTGACAAAATGACTCTCCAAGGATTCGCCAGGCAGATGGTCCAACACAGACAAATTATAAAATATCCAGCCGGGGACAAATAAAAAAAAATATAGTCCTCCAGCCTTTGTAAAAAGACGGCTGGACGGGAAAGAAGTTAAATTACTGAATAACGGTATTGATACTATTACCGGGGGAACCGGTTTAATAATTATAGGTATAAAGCTAAAATCTCAAAGGACAAGAGTGATAGGTCATTACAGACATGAGAGAATTGAGGGTCAATTCTAAGCTTCCAAATGTAACCCCATTCACATTGTACATTCTGTTTTCTATGTTCACATATACAGTATATATAGTCAATTTATGTTTCCATCCAAGATTCAAACACCTTTCATAAAAATGTATCTGGGTCAATTAGATTAGAGCAATGTGTGAATCTTGGATGAAAATATTGATAAATTGGCAGTAGGTCTTTCCTCTTCTTGGTCTTCCCCAGTGACGTAGCAGAGGGTACGTCAGAGGGGGCAAGGTCACGTGACGGGTGGCTCTGCCTCCTCTATATAAGAAATGTCACAGCTTCAGCCGCTCATTCGCTGGGCTGTGCCCAGCGGTGAGAGGAGGTCCGGGATGCTGCTGCGCCGGATGGATGGATCTTCTCATCGCCGGAGCGGAGATCACCCGACGCTGGATCTTCTCATCGCGGGAGATCACCCGCACCCGTCGCTGGATCAGGACAACGCAGGAAGCCGGGAACGAGTGGATTTTTCAGCGCTGGAGTTTGGTTTTTTTTTTTTTTAATAAAGGACTTTATTCTTTTGTGTCAGTGTGTTTTTTTTACAATACTTTTTACTTCCTTCGTGAAATGGTAGAGGTACAGTGTACCCCATTACCATTTCACACAGGGGGGGGGGGGTCAGGATCTGGGGGTCCCCTTTGTTAAAGGGGTCTTCCAGATTCTGATAAACCTCCCGCCCGCAGACCCCCACAACCACCGGGCAAGGGTTGTGGGGATGAGACCCTTGTCCCCCATCAACATGGGGACATCCTCCCCATGTTGAGGGCATGTGGCCTGGTGCGGTTCAGGAGAGAGGGGGGCCGCACTCTGTCCCCCCCTCTTTTCTGCGGCCGGCCAGGTCAACGTGCTCGGATAATGGGTCTGGTAATGGATATTTAGGGGGAACCGCACGTCATTTTTGTTTTAAATTGACGGCGGGGTTCCCCTGAATATCCATACCAGACCTGAAGGGTCTGGTTATGGATATTTACCGGGAACCGCACGTCACTTTTGTTTTAAATTGACGGCGGGGTTCCCCTGAATATCCATACCAGACCTGAAGGGTCTGGTTATGGATATTTACCGGGAACCGCACGTCATTTTTGTTTTAAATTGACGGCGGGGTTCCCCTGAATATCCATGCTCAGTAAAATTAACGTCCGTTAACATAACGGACATTTACGGAGACATTTACTAACGTCCGTGTGCCATAGACTTCAATGTTAAAATATAACGGACGTTAATATATCCGTTACTTGCAACGGACAAAAAATTTACAAAAAATAGTGCAAGACCCATCACATATTCCGTTATAACTAACGTCCGTATGTTATAACGGACTATTACGGATCTTTACGGAACATAAAAAAATCCCATAGACTTTGATGATATTTTATAAAGGACGTATAACTTCCGTTTTTTAACATTATCTGACGGATTTTAAAACGGATTATTAAAACGGATTTATTTTGTAGTGTGAAAAGGGCCTAACAGAGGATCTGGGAGCTGTAGTTCCTGCAGGTGGATGGGATCTGGCGTCCTGTGTTCTCCAGGTGCAGCAGCGCTTTCAATCCACTTCTGTGTTGTAGAGTAATCAGCATACACAGCTCTCCCCCGGGTGTTTAAAAAGTAGAGATAAAAGAAAAAAAGAGGGCTTCATAGTGTAGTACCTTTGAGTAACACCTCTTTAATGGAAGACGTTTTTTTATAAAACATCACGGTTTTGACAACATTTGGATGAGAATTTCAGAAACAAAAAACAAAAAAATAGCAGATAAAAGGTGTATCCTCAGATATCAAAATCCTTCCAGCCTCGGTAACAACCGACAGGCTAGATAGTGGCAACGTCTTAGTACAAAAAGCTCCGCCCGACGCAGGGTTTCACCTAATGCAGGCTTTAACTGGGAAAGGAGGCAGTCTTCAAAACATCACCTGCCACTTAATTTATAAGAGTGACACCGGAAGTACAGAAATGTAATCCGTGTCCCCGGGTCATTCAAGAGGACTAAAAATACTAGTACATAAAATAACAATTTACAAACTGCAATTTACTTATGTCATCTTCCGTGTTTTAAAACTAGCACAAACAATTCTATTAGCACGCACACGCTATCACAAACATATTTTTTTCACTTTTTTGTTTCTACACATTGCATTGCATATCAGGACTACTGAGTTATTTATTGAGGTTTTGGGTTTAACCCTTTATTATTATACTCACTGACAGGTTGTTATTTGTTATCACTTATGTAATATTTCTAAGGAGAAGCGCAAATTCACCTTGCCTTACCATCTGTAGAGTGCTGCCAGCCTGGGTTGGGGCTTTCAGTGGCACAGGTATCGCTGGCTAGCGTAGTTCAGGGTACAAAGAGGGGAGCAATGGGCCAAGTTCCTAGTTCGGTGGGAGTTCCAGGCCGAGTTCCAGGCCGAGTGCCAACTCGTTTCGTCCCACCCACAGGGCTTAGTCATGGTAGTTTTTTGTGCGTTGGCGTTAACCATTGCATTAGTGGTAGCCTGTCCATATGGGGCGCTTGGGTTTCTTCCCCTAATCCATGCGCCTGGATCCTAACCTACATGCAGGGAGCCAGATGCATGGATATCAATGGTTCTTATTTTTGAAGCACATGATTAGAGCCTGGGGCTCTAATTAGCTTAAATAAAGGGTGGGGCCACTGATCACCTCCGTCCGTCTACCGCAAGGGGGGGAGCGGGGGGGGGGCAGGTTTGTTTGCCAACCCCCCCCAAATATTGAACACCAGCCACCACTGCTTTGCATGCATGAATGATGTATTTCTTTTGGCAAAAACATTGTACACATGTGTGGGTAGACACCAATAAATCTGTACATTGCTTTAACATGAATGAGGCCATGAGGCCAAGTTCAAGACAGTTGATTGAATAATGGACTAAAGTTGGAAGCCTTCCTATAACCTTTTCTTGCTCTTTGTATATGATTACATTTAAAAGACATATAATTAGTTCCTTCATGTGGTTGAAAGAGTTACTACTACAGCATATAGCATTAATATGAGAAATGAGAATACCTACACATCCCTATTACTCGGTCATATTTATTTCTGACATGGCCCCCCTTTAATTCATGTTAGTGTGAGTAACCACAATGCAACCACTGGAGCTTCGAGCATAACTAAACCCAAAAAACTAAGGGGTAGATTTACATAGACTTACGACGGGCGTATCAGTAGATACGCCGCCGTAAGTCCGAATACCCGCCGTCGCAACTTTAAGCGTATGCTCAAACTGAGATACGCTTAAATGTTGCTAAGATACGACCGGCGTAAGTCTCCTACGCCGTCGTATCTTAACTGCATATTTACGCTGGCCGCTAGGGGCGTGTACGTTCATTTATGCCTAGAATATGTAAATCAGCTAGATACGCCGATTCACGAACGTACGCCCGGCCGTCGCAGTAAAGATACGCCAATTACGTAAGGGGTTTTCAGGCGTAAAGATAAACCACCAAAAACATGGCGCAGCCAATGTTAAGTATGGCTGTCGTTCCCGCGTCGAAATTTGAAAATTTTACGTCGTTTGCGTAACTCGTCCGTGAATGGGGCTGGCCGTAATTTATGTTCACGTCGAAAGCATGACGATTTGCCGACGTCATTTTGAGCATGCGCACTGGGATACGTCCGCGGACGGCGCATGCGCCGTTCATTAAAAACGTCAAATACGTGGGGTCACTAGTATTTTACATAGAACACGCCCCCAACCAGCCTATTTGGAATTAGGCGGGCTTACGCCGGCCCAGTTACACTGCGCCGCTGTAAGTTTCAGCGCAAGTTCTTTGTGAATACAGGACCTGCTGCTCAAACTTACGGTGGCGTAGTGTATCTGAGATACGCTACGCCCGCCTAATTCTACCTGAATCTAGCCCTAAATGTAATATATTGTAGCGTGCCAATAATGGCAAATAACTGCATTAGTTCATTCATTTTTTTGGGCTTTTATTTTCACCTGGTGATTGGGCGGTAACACACTTCCTGTCTTAGGGGGCCATATTCTTGTAGAGTTGAGGCGGGCGTAGCGTAAGCCATTTTGACACTCCGCCGCCCCAACTTACAGGAGCAAGTGCTGTATTCCCCAAACACTTGCTCCGTAGTTTGGGGCGGCGTAGTGTAATTGGCCCGGCGTATCCCTGCGTAATTCCAAGGGGGCGGCTTGAATTTAAATTAAGCGCGCCCCCGTTTCGATTGAACTGCGCATGCGCCGGGCTAAAAATAGCCCAGTGCGCATGCTCCAGTTCTCGGCGGAAAACGTCAATGACGCCGACGTGTGCGTCATTGACGTAAAGTCGTATTCAAGAACGACTTAGGGAAACGACGTACCCGACGGGAAAAGACGACGCGGACCCGACGCCATACTTAACATGGCCTACGTGGGACTGGCGTAAGGTTACCCCTCATATAGCAGGGGTAACCTTACGCTTACGCAAACGACGTAAGCGACGGTTACGCGACGCGAATTAGTTCGGGAATCGGCGTATCAGGCTCATTTGCATAAACAAATGAGACCTGAACGTAAATGCCACCTAGCGGCCGGCTGGGTAATTACATTTAATATCCGACAGTGTAAGTGACTTACACATGTCGGATCTTCAGCGTATCTATGCGAAAATGATTCTAAGAATCACTCGCATAGATACGCGGGTCAAAAAAGAGAGATACGACGGAGTTTCCTGAGATACTCCGTCGTAACTATACTCAGAATATGGCCCAGGGTGGCTACATTTACTCCTCTACTGTATCTATGGAGGGGCAATGTAGCCACCCATGGACAGCAGCATTGTTAACCAATGGCGAGGGTAGCGTTAGATGGACTAGTGGATTTAGATGGCCGTTTTTAAGCAGGTAACGCATTTTTTTTTATTTCGGGATAAAGTTTTACATTATTGAATAAGAGTTGATCATTGCAAGCACTACTGTCAGTGTTAACTGCTACTCTGTTGAGGCAGCTTGGTCTGTTAACCCCTTCAGCCCCGGACCATTTTGCTGGTTAACGACCGGGCCACTTTTTGCGATTCAGCACTGCGTCGCTTTAACTGACAATTGCGATGTCGTGCGACGTGGCTCCCAAACAAAATTGGCGTCCTTTTTTTCTCACAAATAGAGCTTTCTTTTGATCACCTCTGCGGTTTTTATTTTTTGCACTATAAACAAAAATAAAGAGACAATTTTGAAAAAAAATATGAATATTTTTTACTTTTTGCTGTAATAAATATCCCCCAAAAATATATATAACATTTTTTTTTTCCCTCAGTTTAGGCCGATACGTATTCTTCTACATATTTTTCGTAGAAAAATCGCAATAAGCATTTATTGATTGGACAAAATAGGGGATAGTTTTATGGCATTTTTATTAATATTTTTTTTTTTACTAGTAATGTTTACACACACAGCTCCCGGTTCTCGCTCTGTAACGAGCGATCGCGGGTGCCCGGTGGTGATCGTGCCCGCCGGGCATGCGCATCGGCACCAGGGGCGAGCAGGAGGCGCGCCTGATGGCTGCAATGCGAAGTGACGTATAGCTACGTGATTTCACGCAGCCGACCTGCCGCTGTATAACTGCGGCGGCTGGTCGGCTAGTGGTTAAAGGAACAGACTTACTGGCTGGATCAGCAGGCAATAAATGATCTATCTACAGGTATCTGTCTGTCTGCCTGTCTGTCTATCTAGGACTGGGACAATGGGCAGTTGGCTGCCCTGGGCCCTGTGGTATCATGTGAGGTATGTGGGGGGGTTAAGTATTGTTCTAGGAGGGAACATTTGGGGGGGGGGTGCTAAGTGGTGAATTAGAGGGAGTGGTGATTTAGAGGGATTTGTCTTGAGAGGGGGGATAGGGTAAGATGATTTGTACTAAGAAGGGGGGTTGAGGAGGAATTTGTGCTGGGAGGGAGCGATGTGGAGTGGGGGGAGAAGATGAGTACTTGGAGGGGAAATTTTAGGGGTAGAGGACTTGTGCTAGGAGGGTTGATTTTTTTGGGGTCAGATGTTTGTGTTGGGGGGATTTGGGGGATGGGGATGGCAATATTTGTGCTGGGAGGGGGATCTGAGCAGGAGGCAGATTGGTACTGGGGGGAGTGAGGGTTTTTGTTTAGGGGTAAGCATACGGATTAGTGCTTAGTTTGTTTGTGGGGGGATTTGTGCAAACACGTAATGCTCATACATTGGGGGGGGCAGTCCGTCCTGAGCTCTAGATGACTTTATCCCAGCACTTCTATCTATCAATCTATCTACTCATCCATCTATCTACCCATCCACTACCTACCCATTTATCTAGCCATCAATCGATCTAGCTACCAACTATCTACCCATCTACCTATCTACCCATCCATCTACCTATCCATCTATCTATCCACCTACCATCTATCTACCCATCTATATACCCATCCATCTGCCCATCTACACATCCATCTATCTACCCATCCATCTACCTATCTACCCATCCATCTATCTACCTATCTATCTATCTATCTACTCATCCATCTATATACCCATCCATCTACCTACCCATCCATCTACCTATCTACCAATCTACCCATCCATCTATCTATCCATCTACCTATCCATCCACCTACCCATCTATCTACTCGTTCATCTATCTACCCATCTATCTATCTATCTATCTATCTATCTATCTATCTATCTATCTATCTATCTATCTATCTATCTATCATTTCTGTATCTAATTATCTCTCTGTAGTCAGGGCTGTGCACATTGGCTCTGTACCCATCCATCTATCTACCCATCATCTACCTAACTACCCATTAGGGATGAGCTTCGTTTTCGAGTCAAACTCATGGTCGACTCGAACATCGTATGTTCGATCGTTCGTCGAAATAGGAACAAAACGGGTCATTCGCGCCAAATTTGAGTTATGTTTCACAGACCATAATTCACTGCGGAATCGCTGGCTGATGATTGGCCAAGCAAGCACTATGACCCGCATGCTTGGCCAATCACAGCTTGCAAAAAACCGAGAGCCATAATTGGCCAAAGCCAGGGTGGCTTTGGCCAATTATGGCTCAGGGGGTTTAGTACACGCCCCACACTATAAAAGGCCGCCTGCAGGTCGGCCTCGTGTAGTGTGTTGCAGTGGTTAAAAGAGGACAGAGAGAGACAGAGAGAGTGTCATTTTTTGCAGGTAGATAGAGCAGGCAGGCTAGTCAGTTAATGTTACAGTGTGTAGAGGATATATATACATCCCAGGTGTTGTACATATATTTATACACTGTATAGTTTAGCTAGATCAGTTCTTCCTAATTTACTGGCAGGCAGGTGATTGTGCTAGCTGCAGTATTTGTTATGCCCCTCACTACACGTGACTGATGTGTATTCGGGCACACTGATAACTCTTCTTATACTAATGCATTCCAGTAGGCGCGGAATCCTTATGAACTTTTATTAGCACAAGACAGAGTAAAACTGTAATAGATACAAACAGATTACAATTAATAAACAATAATACAATTAGAGCCTCCCTATCTATCTATCTAGAGAGACAAAGTTGCACGTACCGTAGATGCATCGATATGGCTGACGTGAGATAGAACTCAGCAGACATGTGCTTGCTTGGAAGGAAAAATAGAAAAGAAGGCTCTGGAGGTGCTGCAAAGCCTCATGGGATAGAAATACGGAAGCTTGCTTGGACCAAATTAATGAACTATTCTAGCTGACTATATTAACATAGAACTGATGCAATTAAACAGAAAGTCCACTAGATGGCAGCATTGATTTAATTCAAACTAAAGTCAAAACTATGAAGACGATGAGCCTTATGAATGAAGGCATGACTATTGTACCTGCTGGGTGTCTATAGTATGCCTGTGAAAACGTCTTTGAGAACCCGGGTCTTGCCCGAGGGAACATGTATCAATGGAAAAAAAGTTTTAAAAACGGTCATTTTTTCAGGAGTCCTGCTCCTGAAAAAACGACCGTTTTTAAAACTTTTTTCCATTGACACATGTTCCCTTGAGCAAGACCCGGGTTCTCAAAGACGTTTTACGACAATAACTTGCATATTAGGCTTTAAAATTAGCACTTTTGAATTTGAACGTTCGAGTCCCATAGACGTCAATGGGGTTCTAAATGTTCGCGCGAACGTTCGGTCCGTTCGAAGGTTCTGGTGCGAACCGAACGGGGGGGTTGTTCGGCTCATCCCTACTACCCATCCATCTCCCCATCCATCTATCTACTCATCCATCTATCTACTCATCCATCTATCTATCTATCTATCTATCTATCTATCTATCTATCTATCTATCTATCTATCTATCTATATATCTATCTACCAATCCATCTATCTGCTCATCTATCTATCTATCTATCTATCTATCTATCTATCTATCTATCTATCTATCTATCTATCTATCTATCTATCTATCTATCTATCTATCTATCTATCCATCTGCTCGTCTATCTATCTATCTATCTATCTATCTATCTATCTATCTATCTATCTATCTATCTATCTATCCATCTGCTCGTCTATCTATCTATCTATCTATCTATCTATCCATCATTTCTGTATCTCATTATCTCTCTGTAGCCAGGATTGTGCACATTGGCTCTGTACCGGGTGATTATGTTCCAGTAATGGTGATGTAATTATTTCTATTTGCTCCTTCTCTTTGTGGAATAATAAGTAACATGTGAGGCTCCAGTGACATGCACATTGTGTGCCTCTCTTATTCAGCTCCATGAATGCCATCAATTCTGTGGAGATACTTTAATCACAGTACAATATGTGACCTCCTTTCATGTCTGCATGTGCCTGTGAATGACTTTGATAGCAAATCTACAGATAATGATCAAGCACGCTGCAGAACAAGGAACATGGGGAAATCTGCTATTTTAGCATGAATCAGAAATAATGATTATAATTATAAATAATACAGCACTGTGTCAAAGGAGCAAAGGACGCTGTTTATTCCATATCAGAGGTTTCAGATGCGTGTTTATTGTTTCTAATGGGTACAAGAGAAATTTATCAAAATTAGATATGTAGAATACACAAAACTAGAAAATGAATAACAAGGTACACATAATTATAAGAATAGATGTACAGCTCAAGACCCGTTCATCAACCTTTTACATTCCCCTTGAGTAACTGCTAAGGGTTTGAAACAGCCGTTCTCAACCTTTTACCACAGAGCTACCCTTACTTTTTAAAGTCTAATTATTTTTTTCACCTTAATGCATTCTCTGCATTAAAGTGGAGGTCCGCCAATTTTATTTTTGAAGGTCAGCAGCTACAAATACTGCAGCTGCTGACTTTTAAAATAAGGACACTTACCTGTCCATGGCGCCCACGATGTCGGCACCCGAAGCCGATCTCTCCCTCGGTCCTCGGATGCTCCTTCCGCCATCTTTGGTAAGGGAATCAGGAAGTGAAGCCTTGTGGCTTCACTTCCTGGTTCCCTACTGCGCATGCGCGAGTCGCTACTGCGCAATCCGAATAGTCCCTGCTGTCCCCTGGGACCCGTGTGGCTCCCAGAAGACAGCGGGGGGAGGGGGAGTGGCTTAGATACTGATGGGTGTTGGTCGTCGCAACCACATCACTCCATTTCTTAGAGCCTTACATTTGCTGCTTGTGAAAGATCGGGGCCTTTACGCCCATCCTTTTCCACTGTTTACCAACAGCTTGTGTTATAGCCTAACCTTTTGACTTCTACACACAACAAGCACCTACCACATGCCCAGGAGGCTGGTTAGGTATGAAGCGTTGTACACTCCCTACCCCACTATCATTGGCTGGATCAACGTATTTTTCGAGATTCGATTGATCCACTCCTATGCTCCTGATGAAGCGTCCTGTACGCGAAACATGTCGAGAGTAAAAGCAAGATCTACTATTACGCATATTGGATTCAGCTTCAAACACTAAGAGTTTTTTACATACCTTTCTGATGCTATGTGTTCTTATGCTATGAATGTATTTGCATAAGTATAAACCCTTTTCTTACTTTGTGTTAGATGGACTGAAATCATATGCTGTCATTGTCTTATGAAATTGTGTATACAAGTTTCTATCTATGCATTTTTTATAAATAAATTATTTATAGATCTTTTACATTAACTACCTGTACCGCCAAAAGTCCAATTTATTAGTCCATTAAGACTGCGTAGTGTCGTCCTTGACCCACACGACACGCCGGAAGTGATTTGTGCGCTCCACGAGCAGAACCAGGAACAAGGGAGCAATCTGATTACAGCTTGCGGTTCTAGCGTTGCACGGCGGATATGGATATGGTGATGTGCCATCACTTAGATTTATGCTTATTGATGCTTGTTTGATGTACGTTCAATATATGAGGGGATATTTTGATGTGAGGGGTGTTGTATGAAATAAACGAGATTACGCTATTGCGCTTTCTTTTGTTTGTTTTACCATATTAGGGGGCCCACTACATCCGAGTGTCTCCCTGACTGATGCAGACCGCAGTGTTTGGCTCTGACGAACATTCTCTGTTTAAGACTAGTTTTAAAAATTTGCTCTGGTGAGTTTGAACCCCTAAGGGGAGTCAGGCGCCCGGATTTACTCCCTTTGCCGCCCCAAGGCCGTGTCCTTGGGGGGTGCTGCTGCCAAAACTGACATTGAGAACCGGGGGGGGGGGGGGGGTTGCTGCTGCCGAAAATTACATTGAGAGCCATCTCACCTCCTCTTCCCTCTGTTTTCTCTCCTCTCACCATCCGTGACATGACAGGGGGGAACTCCCGAATTAAAAGTGAAAGTGTTCATTCCTCTCAGCCGCAGTGCCGCCCCTGCACCCACTGCCACCCCGAGGCCTGGCCTTGTTGGCCTTGTCTGGAATCCGGCCCTGAGGGCAGTGTGTTCTCACGTGGTGGATCTGGAGAGTTTGGTGGAAAGTGCACACTGCAATTACTTTAGGACCACCTATGGGCACTGTCTGAAGCACTGTGTGTGTCTTTCATCTGTCTAAAGACTTTATTGTGGAGTTGGCCACATATCACTGTCACTCAACATCAGCGCTGTTTGTAGTGTATGACTGATACAGACTGTAACTGTTTTTAGTATTTTACACTATTTATAGGTTTTTATTACTGTCTTTGACCCCATTTGGGAGATTCCTGAAGAATTTTTGACATGCCGATCATTGTCATTGGGTTGGAAAAATAATGAAAAAAGCAACAGTGACACTAGTTCCGTTGACAGCTGTCAAAGGTGGAAGTTCGTCTATTTTTGGGTTGAAAGGTCATCTCATTTTTATTGTGTACTCCGAACATGGTGTGAGGATAAATCTCTGAAAATACAGAGAGCTAAAATAAACAGTTGCCCTTTCTACTTAACTTTGTTTCGATTTGGTGCAGATATACATCTGATGCTCTTAGCTGCCATTGAGTGAGTCTGAGTTTCTGGTGTGTTTCTCAACCTTCAATTGATAACTCCACTTTCATGGCAAAAAAACCTCCAACCAAATAAATAAAAATAATATAGCATATACAATTGCTACAGAAGTCATATTGTAACCTAGTATACAATATATCACTCGGTGCAGTGAAAATATACCAAAAAAAGCCAAGAAAATTAAATACAAAGCTGTGAAGTGTAGTTAAACTATGCTGCTGCAGTTATCTGAATGTGCTACCCAAAAGACATAAAAGACAATCAACTAACACAAAATAAAAACTGTGCTGCTTTATATTTACATGAGTTAAAGTGGAGGTTCACCCAAAAAAATCAATTTTTAACATTAGATTGAGGCTAATTACAGGAAGCAGAATCGGGTGTTTTTTTTTTTTAAATCAATGCAGTACTTGCCGTTTTAGAGATAGATGTTCTCTGTGGCTTCCGCGTATGGGCTGCGGGACTGGGCGTTCCTATTTGATTGACAGCCTTCCGACCGTCGCATACAGCGCGTCACGAGTTTCCGAAAGTAGCCGAACGTCGGTGCGCAGGTGCCGTATAAAGCCGCACCGGCGTTCGGCAACTCGTGACACGCTGTATGCGACCGTCGGAAGACTGTCAATCAAATAGGAACGCCCAGTCCCGAAGACCATACCCGGAAGCGGCGGAGAACATCTATCTCTAAAACGGTAAGTACTGCATTGATTTAAAAAAAAAACACCCGATTCTGCTTCCCGTAATTAGCCTCAATCTAATGTTAAAACATTTTTTTCGGGTGAACCCCCGCTTTAATAAAATAGTGCAAATATAAAATAACAGAAAAGTCTGTGCATTCATTTATAAGTCCAATGGTAGTCCCACTGTGAACAGTATTAACTCTTTAAGCCAGTGCTTGTGCTCTTAAAATGGTAAGTAAAAAAAGTGCTCCACTCCAAACGTGCTCCAAATGAGCCCACATGGACAGACACTCACCATATAATATTGACTCACTATTGCTAACTAGGTCACTGTCATGAATATGCAACAAGTCTGTCTGCTTACCTGATCTCCATGTGTTCATTAGAGGCTGACCCTGCTCTGGTTCCCCTTTTTATCACTTCCTCTTCCTGTATGGCTCCACCCTAGTCCATCCCAGGAAGCCTATATTAACCGTTGCTCTACAGGTCTGCAGTGCTGTTCAACAGTGTTCCTATGCTTAGTTCCTGTCTGCAGTGTAGTTGCTAGTTCCTGTTTGCAGAGTGCTACGATCATCTTCCGTGTACCGTTTTGGCTTGTTCCCGACTTCCTTGTCTGCCTGTGCCCCTGACTATTTGCATGTCCCACGGTTATCCTTGTCTGCCTGTTGCCCTGACCTCGGCTTGCCCATCACCACTGTTTGTCCTGCTGGCTGCTTCCCCTTTCTCCCTATGGAGTGTGACTTAAGGAATCTCGGGGACGCGACCTGGACCCAGTTGCGGCCAAGACCATCCTTACCATCAAAGGCTCTGGTGAATACAAAACTGGGTCTTAGACTCTGCGCCCTGGGTGATCTTAAGTTCACGCTTCGTCTCTGCTAGCAGTAGTCGGCCATAGGGTTCACCACCCTGTGGTGCATCCCTGACCCCAACAGGGGTGCACTCGTCACCTGGCTACGGGTGACCTGACAGTTACTATGTGCCTTTGGGGTATTGCCCCCCAGATAAGTACCACCATCCACACTGGAAATAGCCTTTTCCTCCTGTCATACACCTCTGCTCCATAAAAAATTCCAATAGAGAAAGCTCATAGCGTAAAACCATCCATTTTTTATTAAAAAAAACAAATGCAGCTATTGCATTCACTTGTTCAGGTGCCTAAATAAAAGGTGTCATTGTTCCACTGACCAGATGTATTGTCACTGGAAGTGATGTCATGGCACGTAAGCCACATTTCAATGCCTTTTGTCCTGATTGGAGATCTTTAGGAAGCTGGCTTACCACCATGCTACTGTCAGGGCTGGACTCAGCCCTTCCTTCTCTTAGCTGGTCGCTCAGATGTTGGCTAATTGCCAGCTCCTATCTCTCCACAGTGACTCACCTGTTGATGATATCCTGCTTGTCAGTTCTGCCTACTTAAGCCATCCAGCTCAGATGATTTCTGCCTTCGCCTTGGTCAACATCACAGAGACTATCTCCTGCATTCCTGTTAAAGACTTGCTTGGCTGACGTTCCTTCTGGCTCCAGATCCTGCTTGCTGTTCTACTACGCTGTCCTCCGGCTCCCTGACGTTTGGCTTGTCTGACTGTCCATTTCGGTTCCTGAACTCTAGCTATGTTTTGAATACGATTACTCTGTTGACCTTTTTTTTACTATTATTAAGCAAGTGTGATTTAACTGTACTTCCATCGGCGTGCGCGTGCGACCCATGGCTGGGCTCTTAAAGGCGACCTACCTGTACGTGCTTATGCCCAGCCATGCTGCTCTGCTGACATATATCGGTGTTAGGCGGTCCTTAACCACTTAAGGAACGCCTCCTGCACATTTACGTCGGCAGAATGGCACGGCTGGGCACAGGCACGTACCTGTACGTTGCCTTTAAGAGCCCAGCTGTGGGTCACGCGCGACCCGGTCCGAAGCTCCGTGACCGCACCCGCGGGACCCGCAGACCGGATCGCCACCGGTGTCCCGCGATCGGTCACAGGAGCTGAAGAACGGGGAGAGGTGTGTGTAAACAAACCTTCCCCGTTCTTCACTGTGGCAGTGACACTGATCGTCTGTTCCCTGATATAGGGAATGACGATTAGTAATGTCACGCCTACAGCCACACCCCCTACAGTAAGAAT
Organism: Rana temporaria; assembly: GCF_905171775.1. Lineage (NCBI taxonomy): Eukaryota > Metazoa > Chordata > Amphibia > Anura > Ranidae > Rana > Rana temporaria. The sequence continues at coordinate 31,146,389 of NC_053489.1, read as the reverse complement.
CACTCCCTTAGGACACACATAACCCCTTAGCGCCACCTAGTGGTTAACCACTTCACTGCTATTGTCATTTTCACAGTAATCAGTGCATTTTTATAACACTTTTCGATGTGAAATTGACAATGGTCCCAAAAATTTGTCAAAAGTGTCCGATGTGTCCGCTATAATGTTGCAGTCACGAAAAAATTCGCTATTAGTAGAAAAAAAAATTATTAATAAAAATGCCATAAAACTATCCCCTATTTTGTAAACGCTATAAATTTTGCGTAAACCAATCGATAAACGCTTATTGCGATATTTTTTACCAAAAATAGGTAGAAAAATACGTATCGGTCTAAATTGAGGGAAAATGATTTTTTTTTATATCTTTTTTGGGGATATTTATTATAGCAAAAAGTAAAAAATATTGCATTTTTTTCAAAAATGTCGCTCTTTTTTTGTTTATATCGCAAAAACGAAAAACCGCAGAGGTGATCAAATACCACCAAAAGAAAGCTCTATTTGTGGGGAAAAAAAATGACGCCAATTTTTTTTGGGAGCCACGTCGCACGACCGCGCAATTGTCAGTTAAAGCGACGCAGTGCCGAATCGCAAAAAAGGGGCAAGGTCCTTAACCTGCATAATGGTCTGGGTCTTAAGTGGTTAAAAATCATTGTGATAAACAAATGAAACACAAAATAAAAATATAAGACAGAAATAAAAAAATAAAAAAAATTACATAATTGTACACATCTTTCCAGACTATCAATTCTGGGCCAGATTCTCAGAAGAGTTACGACGGTGTATCTCAGGAAACACCGTTGTATCTCTGTTTTTGGCCCGGGTATCTATGCGAGTGATTCCTAGAATCATTTTCGCATAGATACGGCCAAGATCCGACAGGTGTAAGTCACTTACACCGTCGGATCTTAGATGTAATGCGACGCCGGCAAATGAGCCTGATACGCCGATTCTCGAACAAATTTGCGTCGCGTAGTCGTCGTTTACGTCGTTTCCGTAAGCGTAAGGTTACCCCTGCTATATGAGGGGTAACCTTACGCCAGTCCGCCGTATGCCATGTTAAGTATGGCGTCGGGTCCGCGTCGTCTTTTTCCGTCGGTTACGTCGTTTTACTAAGTCGTTCTTGAATACGACTTTACGTCAATGACGCACACGTCGGCATCATTGACGTTTTCCGTCGTGAGCTGGAGCATGCGCACTGGGCAATTTTTCAGCCCGGCGCATGCGCAGTTCAATCGGCGTGGGGGCGTGCTTAATTTGAATACAAGCCGCCCTCTTTGAATTACGCGGCCATACGCCGGGCCATTTACACTACGCCCCCGCAAATTACGGAGCAAGTGTTTGGGGAATACGGCACTTGCTCCTGTAAGTTGTGGCGGCGTAGTGTAAATAGCTTACGCGACCCCGCCGCAGAATCTTAGAGAATCTGGCCCACTGTTTTCTTTTGACATAAAAAAAATAAAAATCTCCCAAGAATCCTCTTTTTTTCCCTGCTTCTGTCTGTAGCTTGTTAAGCATCTGTTCTCCCTAAACATGGTTATAATTTTGCTCACTGCAGCTCTGGCAACAATGACAGAGAAAAATACACATGTATTGTAACTGAGATATGCCTAGCTAAACACAAGCAACACATATTTGGATATGCATTAACTACAAAGATTAATCACAGGCTGCAGGCAGAAGGAAGGAGCCGAGCAGAGAAAAATGAAGCAGATGGAACTGTAGATTGGAACATTCTTAACTCAGTAATGATGAAAGGGATAGTATCAGACTTTCCAGGAATTCTAAAAGTCAGTGGTGGATGGAGATAGCCACTGGATATATCAATAAAATATATCTATATAATATATCTGTGAATTCAATAAGCTTTTCAAGCCTTAAATTCATTTCTTAGATGCCAATGAAAAAAAGGAAAAATAAAAATAAAAATCAATAAATAAAGAACCATATTTTTAAAGCTGTACTTTGAACACAAAAACGTTCATTCAACCCTTTTGCTGTCAGAGAGGTTTTTACACACAATTAAAAATTCATTTTAAACTTGAACATTAGTTAAAAAAAATAATAATAATATTACATATTTCCTGAAAACTGAGACGATAGAGAATATAATTGCCATACAGGGGCGGACTGACCATTCGGGCACTGCCCGAGGGCCCCATGCCACTAGGGGGCACCATCAGGGTTGCCAGCCTCAGTAAAACCAGGGACAGTATGTAAAAATATGTGGTTTTTTTACATCTGTCCCTGAAATGTCCCTTACCGACATCCTTTTGGTCTTCACATCCCAAGATTATAGCTGCCCTGCCTCTCCAATACCTTCTCAGTGTGTTTATGTATACTGTGTGTGTATATTGTGTGTCTGTGTGTGTATACTGTATGTGTGTGTATATTGTGTGTCTGTGTGTGTATACTGTATGTGTGTGTGTATACTGTGTGTGTATATTGTGTGTCTGTGTGTGTATACTGTATGTGTATGCGTGTGTACTGTGTGTGTATATTGTGGTTCTGTGTGTGTATGCTGTATGTGTGTTTATGTATACTGTGTGTGTATATTGTGTGTCTGTGTATACTGTATATGTGTGTGTGTGTGTGTGTGTGTATACTGTGTGTGTATATTGTGTTTCTGTGTGTGTATACTGTATGTGTGTGTGTATACTGTGTGTGTATACAGTACTGTGTGGCCCCATAATCTATTGCCTGGGGGGCCCCAAAATCTCCTTTTGGCCTGGGGCTCCATACTCTCCTATTGCCTGGGGGACCGATACTCTGCTATTGCCTGGGGGGCCACATAATCTCCTATTGCCCCTGGGGGCCCCATGATCTCCTATTGCCCCGGGGGCCCCATAATCTCCTTTTGCCCGAGGGCCCCATCAGTTGTCAGTCCACCCCTGTTGCCATAATCCAATTTTTGTCAGACAATGTTAGTGCAGCAGTTTATCAAGAGAAAAAAACACACTAAAAGGTAATTTTAGGGTACACAAATGCATTAATTTACAATATACAAGATGAGGATGCACCGAGTAAATAGATAGGCGAATAGATAGGCAAATCCACTTTGCACTACAAGTGCAAATTGCCTTTGAAATTACACTTGGAAATGCAGTCGCTGTAAATCTGAGGGGTAGATCTGAAATGAGGGGAAGCTCTGCTGATTTTATCATCCATTCATGTGCAAGTTAAAATGCTGTTTTTTATATTCCATGCATGTCCCCCTCGGATCTACAGCGACTGAACTTCCAAGTGCAATTTCAAGTGCAATATGCACTTGTAGTGCAAAGTGGATTTGCCTTTTCGTAAATAACCCCCATTGTGTCCATTCAGAAAAGGAAGGATCCGGTAAATGAAATACTTACTGGCCCCTTCCATCCTGACACATCCACCTCAGCAGTTGACTGGATAGGGGAGGGGGTAAGCCGGCAGAGCTGAGGCGGAAGAGGGGGGACCGTGGGAACACACTGGGGCTTGGGGCAGAAGGAAAAAAGCAACCTGGATAGGATGGACGACAGGGGCGGCATCAGGGCTGTCTTAATAGCATCATGGGCCCCTGGGCAAAGTAATGCTCTGGGGCCCCTACAATGATGATAGTGCAGGTAACCAGACATCAAGTAGGTAAGAGGCAGAGTGCCTCCCCTGTGTATCTATCACTCTCAGGCCTTGTACAGACGAGCAGACATGTCCGATTAAAACGGTCCGCGGACAGAGAACGCGGTGACGTAGACGACACCGACGTTCTCTGACACGGAAGGTCAATGCTTCCACGCATGCGTCGAATCAATTTGACGCATGCGCGGGATTTCGGGCCAGTGGACATGTCCGATGAGTCGTACTGACCATCGGACATGTCCGACGGACAGGCTTCCAGCGGACAAGTTTCTTAGCATGCTAAGAAACTTTTGTCTGCTGGAAACCTGTCCGCTAGGCCGGAAAACTGTCCGGTCGGCCCTACACATGGTCGGACATGTCCGCGGAAACTGGTCCGCGGACCAGTTTCAGCAGACATGTTCGGTCGTGTGTACGAGGCCTCAGTGCCATCATGGGGCCCCCAATTTCGGGGCAGCATGGGCTCAAGGACCAGCTGCTTTGGGGAAAGTGCAGGGAGCCTCCCCATGCAGCTGGGGCCTCTGGGCAGTGCCCAGGTGTGCCCTCTCATTAAGACAGCCCTGGGCGGCATATAGAGGAACTGGTCTCTTTCGTGGGCGGCAGGATGGGCGGCATATAGAGGAACTGGTCTCTTTTGTGGGCGGCAGGATGGGCGGCATACTGTATAGAGGAACTGGTCTCCTTCGTGGGCGGCATATAGAGGAACCGTCCCCTTTATTTTCCTCCTGCAGCTGCTGAATTCCTGCAGGAGGGAGAGGGGGAGAAGCAGGCTTTCAGTAGCTGCAGAAGGAAAATGGAGAGGATCAGTTCCTCTATATGCATCCCCTATAGTAACATCCCTGATTTCATATAAGAGGTTTACTTCTTCCCATCACGTTTCATTTTAAATCCCCTTTGAAAACAACATATATATTATATAGCATACCTTATCTGCTTTTTTTCTCTCATTGTTCCAACAAAGCAGTCAGCGAAGACACCTTATTAAAGTTTATTAGGCTTAATATGGCATCACTGAAGGGTTTATTTTATACAGTATATGAATGATGGATTATGTTAGCTGATTGAAAATGAAGTAAATACATTGAGTACTGGAATTATCTTGTATGTTTTGAAATAATATAGCCCATGATTTAATTGTGACGTATAAGATTTGAAAGCATATACCCCAAATAATGAAGGATTGCCAATGAAGCTGTCTACCTCGGGATATCCTATTTGCATAATCACTTTAATGCAACATAATATTTTGTGTGATAGTGCCTATATGCATTTGTTTCTGACAATATTAGCACGCCATATGGACAAACATTGCATCAACTTCTGTGCTCCAAATATTAACTCCTGAATTAAAGAAGGACTGGAGGCAAAGAACTCAATTCAAAACTGAAATACTATACATATGAGAGTACAGATTTACCAGACAGCTTGTCTATATGACCGACCTCTGATCCTATTTTGCCCAAAAGTAACAGATTACCAAGAATTGTGCATTATAGGGAGTACCTATCAGGGCTGGTGCAAGGATCTTTGACACCCTAGGCGATACCTAATTTTGACGCCCCCCCTGACTCCACTTTACCCTGCCCCTGTAACACTTGTGACCTATCTGACCCGTACACTGACCCTCTGACACATACACTGATCCACCTGACTCCTACTTCCTACACTACTCACATCACACTGACCCACCTGAAACCTACACTGACCCACCTGACCTACCTGCCCATTAAACTGACCTACCTGACCCACCTGATCATTACACTGACCTACCTGACACATACACTGACCCAACTCACTCCTACTTCCTGCACTACTCACATTACACAGACCCACCTGACCTAACTGACCCCTACACTGACCTACCTGACCCACCTGATCATTACACTGGCCTACCTTACACCTACACTGAATATTACACTGACACGTACACTGACCCTTCTTCCTGACACCTACCTGACACATACACTGATCCACCTGACTCCTACTTCCTGCACTACTCACATTACACTGACCCACCTGAAACCTACACTGACCTACCTTCCCATTACACTGACCCACCTGATCATTACACTGACCTACCTGACACATACACTGACCCAACTCACTCCTACTTCCTGCACTACTCACATTACACGGACCTACCTGACCCCCTACACTGACCTACCTGACCCACCTGATCATTACACTGGCCTACCTTACACATACACTGAATATTACACTGACACGTACACTGACCCTTCTTCCTGACACCTACCTGACACATACACTGATCCACCTGACTCCTACTTCCTGCACTACTCACATTACACTGACCCACCTGAAACCTACACTGACCTACCTGACCAATACACTGACCTACCTGACCATTACACTGACCCCCTGACACATACACTGATCCACCTGACTCCTACTTCCTGCACTACTCACATTACACTGACCCACCTGAAACCTACACTGACCTACCTGACCTACCTTCCCATTACACTGACCTACCTGACCCACCTGATCATTACACTGACCTACCTGACACATACACTGACCCAACTCACTCCTACTTCCTGCACTACTCACATTAGGCCTCGTACACACGACCGGATCTCCGCTGGACTGTTTCCAGCGGAGATTCCTCCTCCGGATTTGGATCCGATGGCGTGTACACACCATCGGATCAAAATCCGTGCAGAATTCCTCCGCGGTGACGTGTCGCGACATCGCCGCGACGATGACGCGGTGACGTGCGCGACGCTGGAAGGTAAGTACTTCCACGCATGCGTCGAATCATTACGACGCATGCAAGGGAGGGGAGCGGACGGATTGATCCGGTGAGTCTGTACAGACCACCGGATCAATCCGCTGGTCCCGATTCAAGCAGATAGATTTCTTAGCATGCTAAGAAATTTCTATCCGCTTGAAATGGACCGGCCGGATAAATATCCGCTAGGCCGTACAGACGACCGGATTTGTCCGCTGGAACTGATCCGCGGATCAATCCCAGCGGATAGATCCGGTCGTATGTACGGGGCCTTACACAGACCCACCTGACCTACCTGGCCCCTACACTGACCTACCTGACCCACCTGATCATTACACTGGCCTACCTTACACCTACACTGAATATTACACTGACACGTACACTGACCCTTCTTCCTGACACCTACCTGACACATACACTGATCCACCTGACTCCTACTTCCTGCACTACTCACATTACACTGACCCACCAGAAACCTACACTGACCTACCTGACCAATACACTGACCTACCTGACCATTACACTGACCTACCTGACCCACCTGATCATTACACTGACCTACCTGACACATACACTGACCCTCACTCCTACTTACTGTTCACATTATATGGACCCACCTGACCTACCTGACCCCTACAATGACCTACCTGACCCACCTGATCATTACACTGGCCTACCTTACACCTACACTGAATATTACACTGACACGTACACTGACCCTTCTTCCTGACACCTACCTGACACATACACTGATCCACCTGACTCCTACTTCCTGCACTACTCACATTACACTGACCCACCTGAAACCTACACTGACCTACCTGACCATTACACTGACCTACCTGACCATTACACTGACCTTCCTGATCATTACACTGACCTACCTGACACATACACTGACCCAACTCACTCCTAGTTCCTGCACTACTCACATTACACGGACCCACCTGACCTACCTGACCCCTACACTGACCTACCTGACCCACCTGATCATTACACTGGCCTACCTTACACCTACACTGACTATTACACTGACACATACACTGACCCCCCTTCCTGACACCTACCTGACACATACACTGACCCACCCACCTTACACCTACACTGACCTATCTGACCCACCTACCTGACACATACACTGACCCACCCACCTTACACCTACACTGACCTACCTGACCCACCTACTTGACACATACAGAGATCCACCTGACTCCTACTTCCTGCACTACTCACATACATCATCCCCCTCCACACAGCTCGGTGCAAATCCATCCTCCTCCTTACCTCTGCTCTTCATGGCTTCATTGACCATCATCAGGGCTCTCCTCAGCACTGGGTGTGCAGAATTGCTTTGGAGTCCCTGTCAGCGCCAGGGCACAAGTCCTGCGGGAACGCGTGGGAACGGAGTTCCTGCACTTTTTTCTCAGCAGGAACGCAGTTCCCTTTGCAGGACGAGAGCAGCCGAGAGCAGCCGAGCCACCCGAGCCAATCCTTCACTAAGCGGCGATGCCCAGCTCGAGTCACTGTCAGGGGCAGGCGAACCTTAGTAATCCTTTATGTTACTGGCCACTTCCTGTATATGGATTCATCAGGTAGTGTGCGGGTATTTCGTCACTTCCTGATGCCGCAATGTCTCCTGGGAGCTTTTGTCATTGTTCCCAGGAGACATTGCGGAGGCCTGCCGCGAGTAATCGCAGGATTTAGAAAGAACTTGCTTAAAGAAAAACATGCGGTTTAGTAATTATGCATATGAGCATATCATTTTTTTTTTTGGTGGGGGAGTGGATCTTGGGTAGGAGTTCCCACACTTTTTTCCCCAGGACTTGACCCCTGGTCAGCACCATCCACTCGCTCCATGGTGTCCCTTCCGGGGCGGGAGGTCAGCTAACAGACGCTGCACCTCCAATGCTCCCATCTCCACCGAGCCCCACCCCTCCGCTGTTCACACAGACACACAGTGGGACAGGCTGGAGCAAAGGAGTCCCGGAGCGGCGCTGTGAGAGATTACTGTGTAAGGGGATGTGACAGCCCAGCGGGACGCTCAGCGGGACACATGGGGGATTGGTGGTGGCACACAACCGATGTGTTCCCGACACTGAATGGGGCGAGCGATCAGGAGAGTAGGGACAGAGGCTGTGGTTGCGCCCTAGATGGTAGTTTGCCCTAGGCGACCGCCTACTTCGCCTAGTGGTAGCACCGGCCCTGGTTCCTATTGATCTTCCACTCTGGAGCCCAGAAAAAAACACTGGTAGTTCTCGGTATGGGTTGTTGTTGTTCAGTTGTTTAGTCATGTCCGACTCTTCGTGACCTCATGATTCATAGCCCGCCAGGCTTTTCTGTCCTCCACTGCCTCCCATAGCTTGCTTATTTTCATATTCATTGTTTCGATGATGCTATCTATCTATCTATCTTGTTTTCTGTTATCCTCTTCTCCTTTTTCAATCCATGTTTCCCAGCGTCAGGGTCTTTTCCAATTAGTCCTCTATTCACATTAGGTGGACAAAGTATTCACGTTTCAGCTTCAGGATCTGTCCTTCCAGTGACTATTCAGGGTTGGTTTCTGTCAGGATTGACCGGTTTGATCTTCTTGCCATCCAAGGGACTTTCAAGAGTCTTCTCTAATACCATAGTTCAAAAGCATCAATTCTTGAGCGTTAAGTCTTCCTTATGATCAAACCTTCACAGTCATATGTTACTACTGGGAATACCACAGCATTGACCATACGGCACTTTGTCGGTAGAGTGATATCTCTGGTTTTTATAATGTTGCTTAGGTTTGCCATTGCTTTCCTCCCAAGAAGCAAGCATCTCTTAATTTCATCTGCCATGATCTTGGAGCCTAGGGAGATAAAATCTGTCACTGCTTCCATTTCTTCTTTTTCTATTTGCCAAGGAGAGATGACACCGGTTGCCATGATCTTAGTTTTGTTAATGTTCAATTTCAGACCAGCTTTTGCACTCTCCTCTTTTACCTTCATTATCTGGGAATTGGTAGGAATGACCAAATAAGTTTACAAAGTATTCTTAAATCAAGAAGGCTGGCAACTAGAATGCTCTTGAATAAAGGTACTTTATTTGTTGCGTGGGGTACAGGCTATATGCTCTTCTCGGCTATGAAGTCTTCATCAAAGCATTGTGGCTTCATAGCCGAAACGTGTCAGTATATATATATATATTGTGAGGGGTTAGCTCGGTAGCGGGGTGTGTGACCCCTTGGATGGGTTCACCACACACTGAATTTATACAGACTGGCAGTCGAAGACGGTTGAAAACAAAGTTTTGGGTTTATTTTCCATCTTGCTGGAAAACAATTGCAAGCATCCAAACAGCATAAACAAAATCAAACATAAAATAAATCCTAGCCACTCTGGGCGTCTACCTTCCACACAGGAACCTATCTATGGAGTCTGACTCAGCCTAGCGCTGGGCAGACAGTGCTGGTCATACAGCACAAACAATAGTCTTTTGATTTTTATCACACAGAAAAGTCCATCCTCTCCTCACCTCATCAGAAGACTTTTAAATGCTGATCTACTTACTCACAAAGCCTCAGGAATGATCCAGCAATAAAGTGGTAATCCCATGGGCTTCTTATAGAGGGCTTAATTGCCTCATTCTGAACAGCTGAAGTTTTCAACGGCCTTTAGCCTTTCTCTGGCCACGTTTGTAGCCGACGCCCAATAACAATCTGTGTATCGTCTAAACAAGGCAGAAATGTATATTCCATCTGTGACAACACCCACAGATTTACCTGACTTCCTGTCACAATATATATAGCCTGTACCTGTGTATCCATGTAACAAATAAAGTACTTTTATTCAAGAGCATCCAAGTTGCCAGCCTTCTTTAAGAATTGTATCTGTGGGCCCTAAACGCCCTGGCACTGGATCACAGTTTGTGGACTCTTATATTGACAGTGGAGATGGGGTAACATTTTATTTATTTTTTGTCCAAAGCATTGGTGAAAATCAGAAAACTTCTGAAAAATTGCACAATTATGGAAAAATGCATTGGAGTAAATAGGGAAGGAAAAAAATAAGGTGAATTTGGGATCTTTTAAAGAGTGCAATGGGCTTTAAATGGCTCCTGGAGGTTAGGGAAGCTCTTTGGAATTATCATGGACATTTTATTGCACCAAAAACCTAAGGGCCCTTTCACACGTACGGACCGTATGTCCGCATTTTCATCCATCCGTTGCGGATGAAAACGGCACATACATGGGTCCCTATGTGATTACGGGTGTCAGCGGATGACCATCCGCTGACACCCGTAATTGTTCGCCTCCGCAAAGATCCGCCTGCCGGATCGGATGAACACGGACATACGGTCCGTGTTCATCCGATCCCCCATAGGGGAGAGCGGAGGAAAGACAGGGCGGTCCCTGCACAGTGTGCGGTCCGAAGCTCTGTGACCATGGCCGCGGGACCCGCGGACCCGATCGCCGCCGGAGTCCCACGATCGGTCCCCGGAGCTGAAGAACGGGGAGAGCTGTGTGTAAACACAGCTTCCCCGTTCTTCACAGTGGCTGCTTCATTGATCGTGTGTTCCCTAATATAGGAAACACACGATCAATGACGTCACACGTCCAGCCCCACCCCCCTACAGTTAGAAAAACATATGAGGTCACACATAACCCCTACAGTGCCCCCTAGTGGTTAACTCCTAAACTGCACTGTCATTTTCACAGTAAATAATGCATTTTTTACAGCATTTTTTGCTGTGAAAATGACAATGGTCCCAAAAATATGTCAAAATTGTCCGATGTGTCCGCCATAATGTCGCAGTCACGAAAAAAAGAAACGATAAACGCTTATTGCGATTTTTTTTTTACCAAAAATAGGTAGAAGAATACGCATCGGCCTAAACAGAGGAAAAAAAACGTTTTTTTATATCTTTTTTGGGGATATTTATTATAGCAAAAAGTAAAAAATATAGAATTTTTTCAAAATTGTCGCTCTATTTTTGTTTATAGCGCAAAAAATAAAAACCGCAGAGGTGATCAAATACCACCAAAAAAAAAGCTCTATTTGTGGGGAAAAAAGGACGCCAATTTTGTTTGGGAGCCACATCGCATGACCGCGCAATTGTCAGTTAAAGCGACGCAGTGCCGAATCGCAAAAACTGGCCAGGTCCTTTACCTGCATAAAGGTCCGGGTCTTAAGTGGTTAAAGAGATAACTCTTAGGAGAAGTAGAAAGTTATTTAGACTTGTATAAGTTCCAGTCAACGTATGGACTATTTGCCTTCATTAAAGGAGAAGTATTGGGTTCTAAATTAAAAAAAATATACTCATCTAGGTAGATGCAGCATTGGTGTGATGCTGCATCTGTCCCCCGCTAGTTATAAAACTAAGAACTGAGAGACCAAAGACTGCTGATCGCTCAGTTCTTTATCTTCAGTGAGCAGAGAGCTGATCCCTCCAGTTCTCGATGGAGCGCTGGGCTGTGTAGGGGACGGGAGCAGCTGGCTCAGTCTCCCAGCAGCTCTCTAAGAGGCTGATCCAGCCGCTGGTCTAGACATCTGGGTGAATCCCAACTGTATAGTTAGGATCTCTCCAGAGCCTGGACTGGATGAGTGACGTCAGCTTTTGCCTGCTATTGGCTGAAAACAGGACACAGGAGTGCAAAAGGAACTGTGATCCATAGAAGTATGGGCAAAACAGTTTTGGCCATACTTCTTCTTTAAATCAACCCTACTGCATTTGTTTACCTTTAAAAATGTCAATCCACACCTGACCATTTTATTATCTTCTTAAAAGAAAGAAACATTTTACTCCTTTTAATTTGCACATCTTTGTGCGGCAGAAATTCTAACAGGGTTAATGAAATTAAGTTGGAAGCTTAAAACCACTTGCCACCCAGGCCAATTCTGACATTTCTCTCCTACATGTAAAAAAATCATAATTTGTTTGCTAGAAAATTACATGAAACTTCCAAACATTATATATGTTTTTTTTTTAGCAAAGACCCTAGGCCTAGAGAATACAATGGCGGTTGTTGCAACTTTTTATCTTGCACGGTATTTGCGCAGGAATTTTTCAAATTCGTTTTTGTGCTTTAACCACTTCCATACCAGGCACTTACGCACCTTCCCGCCCAAGCCAATTTTCAGCTTTCAGCATTGCCGCACTTTGAATGGCAATTGCGCGGCCATGCTACACTGTACCCAAACAAAATTGGCGTCCTTTTTTCCCCACAAATAGAGCTTTCTTTTGGTGGTATTTGATCACCTCTGCGATTTTTTTTTTTGCGCAACAACTAAAAAATACGTTTTTATTTTTTTCTGTACATTTTTTTGTAAATAAGTAAGTTTTCTCTTTCAATTACGGGCACTGATATGACGGCACTGATGGGCACCGATGAGATGGCACTGATGGACATCGATGAGGTAGTACTGACGGGCACAGATGAGGTGGCACTGATTGGCAGCGCTCATAGGCAGCACTGATGGGCACTCATAGGCGGCACTGATGGGCACACATAGGCGGCACTGATGGGCACACATAGGCGGCACTGATGGGCACACATAGGCGGCACTGATGGGCACTAATGAGCGGCACTGGGCACTCATAGGCGGCACAGATGGGCACTCATGGGCCGCACTTATGGGTGGCACTGATGGATACTTATGGGTGGCACAGATGGGCACTGATAGGTGGGCACTGGGCATTGATGGGCACTGTGGGGTGGCACTGATGGACACTGTGGGGTGGCACTGATGGACACTGGGGTGGCACTGATGGACACTGTGGGGCAGCACTGATTCACCCATGTTGCCAGTCAGTGCCCATTTGTGGGCACTGATTGGCATCTTTTTTTTTTTTATGCTTTTTTTTTTTTTCAGATGGAGGCTCTTTACCGAGATCGGAGATGCAGGGTGTCAGACGGGCGCGAGCGGCATGAAATCCTGCAGGACGTCCATGGACGTCCAGTCAGGATTTCAAAACCACTTCCCGGACGTAAATCGGCCATAGGCCGGGCGGGAAGTGGTTAAAGAAAAACAAAACAGAAAAGTTAGCCCAATGTTTTTGCATATTGTGAAAGATGAAGTTACGTCAAGTAAATAGATACCTAACATGTCACGCTTCAAAATTGCACACGCTCTTGGAATGGTGCCAAACTTCAGTACTTAAAAATCCACTTAGGCGACACTTAAATTTTTTTTACTCGTTATGGTTACATGTTTTGAGATAAGGAGGAGGTCTAGTGCTAGAATTGTTGCACATGCTCTAACGCACACGCCGATACATCACGTGTGGTTTGAAAGGCGTTTACATATGTGGGCAGGACTTATGTGCTTCTGAGCGCGAGCTACTGGGCACAGGGGCGTTTTAATTTATTTTTATTTTTTGATCACTTTTATTCCTATTACAAGGAATGTAAACATCCCTTGTAATAGGAATATATTGTGACAGGTCCTCTTTATGGAGAGATGGGGGGTCAATAAGACCCCACATCTCTCCTCCAGGCTGGAAAGCATGAGATCATGAAAAAAAATCACGATCTCATGCTGACAGCCACGATTGCGGCTTTGATTAATTCCGGGTACCCGGGCGTGACATCATAATGTCGCGCCCGGGCCTCCGACGGTCATAGAGATGACAGGTGACCATTTGGTCACCGGTCATCTCTATCCTCCTCCGGCGCCGGCCGATGGCACGGGAGAGTCCGGAGAAGCACCGGATGGTGGCGGAGGGGGGACGTCCCCTCCCACCACCTATAAGAACGATCAAGCAGTGGATCTGACGCTATGATCGTTCTTATGGTGGGCAGAGTCACCGGCTGAAAAGAAGGATATCTGAATGATGCCTGTAGCTGCACCCATCAGTAGGGAAGTTGTTAACTGTTACTTTACTCTTACTACAATCGCTCCTTGTAGTTCTTCAATACACTGATTCACTGTCACTGAATCTCTTGAGTGCCTTCAATCTTCACAGTGGTATCTTCCTCAAGCGCCACCCCCGCTTCTCAGCTGGGTCCCTAACTTGGCACTCGAGATACTTCTCAAGCTTCACCCACGCTGGCCTGCTCGGTCCCTGCTTTGTCACACAAGGCCGCTCTGCAAGTGCCTGCTGGGTCCCTGGATTGATTCCCACTGAAGTTTCCCGATTCTTCACCGTCCCCGTCTGGTGAGAATGCTGCTCCGGTACTTGATTTAATTACTCACTGTGGTCCATGGTAAAAAGACGGATAGTCCCTTACTGGCGACAGCTTCCCTTCTACCTCCGACTACGACAGATTCTCCGGCCGGCAGAACCATCACCTCGGGTTGGACTGAAAGCCGAAATCCCAACCTCGCGCTGCTCTCTTGCTTCTGGATAGGCCCTCAAACAGCCTAGAAGCCAGAAATGCCCGGGATAGGCCCCATCCCCGGCATTGCAGCCCAGGCAATATGACGACACACATCCACCCAGACAGCCATCCAGGTGGCACAGAACATAGATCACCTGACCTTACCCAAATATATAAGATCTCCCAACAGGCCAAGGGATTCAAGAAAAACCCCTGCCCATTGGATGAGATACCCCATATACCCATAACCTGACATTGGGTTGTCCTTCACGTATCTAGTACCACCAAATACCTGACCACCTTGTGGTAGAAGAGAAAAGTGCGACAAGGCCAAACTTAAGGAGAAATCAATAGATCACTAACAATCAACCTGATAACTACTCGTGGCAAGTAAATTTGAGGAGCAACCCTGCCTAAACTCCAGGGTATTTATGGAAATGAAAGGCTCGGGGACTCAAATGGTTAAAGACAAAATGCTTTAAAATTTTAACTAGCCCAACAAAATAAGAAAAGCTCTTTAACTGCTTTCATCGGAACAAGAACAATTTTTTTTTGTAAGCCTCGCCTGCTGTTAGTTTTTGTATAACAACACCAAGATCTAATTCATAGAATAAGTCATCCCACATTGCTCTTTCCAAGCGAATACCAAACTTATTTACAGGCTTGTTATCGGCCTCTGCTTTGAAAACAAAAATAATAGTAATAAAGGAAAAGGAAAAAAAAACTCTCATTGATCCGAAATGGCAGGGTTAGTCTTCTATTGTCAAAGAAGCTTTCCAATAAAACTACTTGAGTGTTTGAAGATGTCAAACTTTGATGTATCAAAGCCTCAATTATTCAGGTAGCCAAGTGCTGAGTATTGTGTATCTGCCACCGAAGCATTTAAAGGATTTGATGCAGAAGATGTCATGTTCTCTTTCAAAGTGTGCCGATGATTGGAATTAAGAGAAGACCCTTTCATTTCACTGACTCTTTAGAACTTGGCAGAATACATATTGTTGATACACACAATGGCACAATTAACATTTAGTTGCCACTGAAACATCATGTGTAGGACATTTCAAAGTGAAAGGGTCCATTCTTTCCTTTATTTTACCTAGTTTCTCAGGGTTTTAAGGGGATATTTTTTTTTTTAAGTTGTTCAGTTGAGGAATTTTTTGCACAGGTTTGGTGGTATGTCGCTTGATGGTGCAGGGTTCACGTGACCTTCATTGGATATATTTTCCAACACTGAGATCAGTGCTGTATAGATGTTATGCCACGTACACACGACCGTTTTTCATGATGAGAAAAATGCAATTTTTTTAATTGGTCATTAACCACTTAAGGACCACCTAACGCCAATATACGTCAGCAGAATGGCACGGCTGGGCACAGGCACGTACAGGTACGTCGCCTTTAAGAGCCCAGCCGTGGGTAAGGGAAGGGAAAGACGATCACATGTCTAGCCCTGCCCCCCTACAGTTAGAAACACATATGAGGTCACACTTAACCCCTTCAGCGCCCCCTAGTAATTAACTCCTAAACTGCAATTGTCATTTTTACAGTAATCAGTGCATTTATATAGCACTTTTCGCTGTTAAAATGACAATGGTCGCAAAAATGTGTCAACATTTTCCAATGTGTCCACCATAATGTCGCAGTCACGAAAAAAATCGCTGATCGCTGCCATTAGTAGTAAAAAAAATGTTATTAATAAAAATGCCATAAAACTATCCCCTTTTTTGTAAACGCTATAACTTTTGTGCAAACCAATCGATTAACGCTTATTGCAATTAAAAAAAAAAAAGGTAGAAGAATACGTATCAGCCTAAACTGAGAAAAAAATAATGTTTTTTTTATATCTTTTTTGGGGGATATTTATTATAGCAAATAGTTAAAAATATTTCATTTTTTTTCAAAATTGTCGCTCTATTTTTGTTTCTAGCACAATAAATAAAATGCATTCGGACAAAAACTAATGTACATGTCTACTCAAGAGTTGACACTGGGGTTGGGTCTTCAGGGACCTCATAATCGCTGAATTTTTGAGTGATCCTCTGAACCTTTCTCCAGTAGCCCTCAATGGATTCCACTTCAAATTCATTCTCCCCCTCAATCTCCACTGGTGGAGGTAGAAGTTCTTCTCTCCTGGGGAAGGAGTCAGGAACAACAGGAGTTGGGTAAGGCTAGTTCGAAGGCCACGGCATTGATTCTCCGCTTATTCTTAAAGGGGCCAATGAACCTCGGACCCAACTTCCGTGAGGGAACCGGCAGCCTAAGGTTGACGGCAGACAACCAGATCTCCTCCCCAACTTCAAAAGCCGGGCACTCCTTCTTCCCCCTGTCATAGAACTTCTTATAATCCTCCTGGGCCTGCTGCATCATCTCCTGGAGTTTCCGGAAGTTTGACTGGACAGAGGTTATGTGATCCTGGACGGCTGGAATGGGTATCTCAGGGATGGACTTTGGCAGAAAGGACGGGTGCAAACCGAAATTTTACCATTGTCTGAAACAATGCTCTTAGGTACCCCATGGAGCCTGACTATCTCTTTAAAGAAAATCCTGGCCGTGTCTGTAGCGGAAGGAGTACCCACCATGGGCAGGAAGTGTGCCATCTTGGAGAGACAGTCGATCACGACCAGGATTGTGGTGAAGCCCCCAGAGGGAGGCAGGTCAATGATGAGTCCATGGAAACTTCCGCCCACGGTCGCTCGGGAATGGGTAGTGGTTTGAGTAACCCCCAGATCTTGGTACTTGGTCCCTTATTGCGCTGACAACTGGTACACGACGTGACATAGGTCTTGCAGTCCTGCCTCCATCTTGGCCACCAGAAGGAACGAGAGACCAGCTCAGTAGTTTTTCGTGTCCCAAAATGACCCGCCAGTTTGTGATCGTGAAAGGTGCTCAGGACCAACTGTCTGGTTTCCACTGGAATGAAGATTTTACCTTGGGACCAGAGTAGGTCATCACGTTTTTCCAAAGAAGAGACTTCCTGATCGGAACATTGTCTGGATGATGCCTTAAGAGAAGTTAGTAAATCAGCCTGAGAGACCAGAAGAAAATTCTGGGAGGACAGGATGGTACTGGGTTCCGTTGTAAGGGTGGTTTCTGGAAACATCCTGGAGAGAGCATCCACCTTTCCATTCTTAGAGCCGGGTCTGTAGGAAATGTGGAAATTGAATCTGATAAAGAAAAGAGCCCAACGGGCTTGCCTGGGTCTCAAACATTTTGCTGATCGTAGGTATTCCAGATTTTTATGGTCGGTGAAAATCATGATGGGATGAGCTGCCCCCTCCAGCAGGTATCTCCACTCTTCCAGAGCAAATTTGATAGCCAATAGCTCCCTGTCCCCAACATCATAATTCCTCTCCGGAGAACTCAGCTTCCGGGAAGCAAAGGCTACAGGATGTAGCAGGGACTTCAGCCCTTGTCTCTGCGATAAGATAGCCCCAGTGACTATCTCGGAGGCGTCTACCTCTAGAATAAAGGGCAAGGTTGGATCTGTATGTCGCAGAACGGGTGCGGAGGAAAATGTAGTCTTGAGCTTTAAAAAATCTTCCTGACGAGTAAGATTGGTGATGGGAGCTACAATGGAGGAGAAGCCGATTATGAATCTTCTATAGAAGTTGGCAAAGCCAATGAACCGTTGCACCCCTTTCTTGTCTCCTGGAGCTGGCCATTCTTGGATGGCCTTGACCTTCTGTGGATCCATAGCAACACCACTGCTGGAGATGATAAACCCGAGAAATTGCACAGTGGTTTTCTCGAAATCACACTTTTCAGACTTGGGATACAGCTTGTTATCCCTGAGTATGGTAAGGACCTTTTTAACATGGTACCGGTGCAGTTCAATTGAGGCAGAGAAGATGAGTATGTCACCCAGGTATACGACTAAGAAGTCGTCCAGGTGTTCACAGAAGATGTCATTGACCAGATGCTGAAAGGTAGCGGGGGCATTACAGAGTCCAAAAGGCATCACAAGATATTTGTAGTGCCCGAACCTAGGTCTGAAGGCAGTCTTCCACTCGTCTCCAGCCCTGATTCGAATAAGGTTATACGCGCCCCAAAGGTCAAGTTTGGAGAAAATTTGGGCTGACCGGAAACGTTGGAATAATTCCGGGATGACGGGCAACGGGTATCTGTTTTTGATAGTTTTTTTATTCAGTTCCCGGTAGTCTACACAAGGTCTCAAAGATTCGTCTTTCTTTTCTACAAAAAAGATACCTGCTCCGGCTGGGGAAAAAGATGGACGGATAAACAGTTTTTCTAGGTTTTTGTCAATGTAAGCCTTGAGGGCCTTTAATTCGGTTTCCGACAATGGAAAAATGCGACCAAAGGGAATCTCTGAACCGGGTAGGAGGTCAATGGGGCAGTCATAAGGCTGGTGAGGTGGAATGCGGTCGGCCTGATGTTTATCAAAAACATCCCTGAACTCCAGGTAGACGGAGGGAAACATGGGAGACGGAATAAGGTCCAGTCGTAGGAACTCTTAATGTCCAGAATCAGTAATGGCACGGATGGGTTTAGTCTCTTGCGTAATCAGTCCAGAGCGAGGAAGAGAGCCATCTGCTAAGTGTACCTGTAAATGGTGGTTCTTGATACGTAGAGGGACATGCAGCTTCTGGGCCAAGGTGGAATCCAGGAAGCAGCTACAAGCTCCGGAATCAATAATAGCCGGTAGGCGAGTTACCCCTTCTGGTAGCTGTAGGGAGACAAAAAGAACAACATAAATCTGTGGAATGCTTGCAACGTGATAGTTCAAGGCAGGTTGGGGTTTTGACTTACTGGGTCTTACTGGGCAATTGCGGAGGAAATAGCCAGCACCCCACAGTAGAGGCACAGGTTGGCTTGACGCCTGCGTTGTCTTTCCTCAGGAGTAAGAGGGTCTCGGACTAGGCCAAGCTGCATAGGCTCAGGATCCGAGGAGGAGATAGTTAAAGGAACCGGGAGAGGCGGTTGTACTGGAGCTGGCCTCGGAGGGGTCCAGTTAGGACGAGCAGCTTGAAAGTGTTCAGAGCGCCGCTTAGATGAGTGGCGGATGAATCAGGTCTTCCAAGGAGGCGGGAGTTTCAGTTCTTGCCAACTCATCTTTGAGGGCTTCAGAAAGTCCTTGGCGGAATAGGTATTTTAAGGCTGCTTCATTCCAACCTGTGTCAGCTGACCATTTTCGGAATTCTGCAGTGTAGTCTTCAACTGGTCTCCTTCCCTGGTGTAAGCTATGGAGGGTTAGTTCAGCCGTAGCTGTGCGCTGAGGATCATCGTATAGCTTTGCCATATGCTCGAAAAAGTTGTCCATAGAATCCAGTACCGGACTTCTTTGTTCCATTAGGCCATGGGCCCATGCTTGTGGCTCCTCTGCGAGAAGAGATATGACAAAGCCCACTTTCACGGCCTCTGAACAGAAAGTTCCGGAACTTCCTGCGATCGCCTGCAAATCGCTCAGGTGTGGGGACCCTAGGTTCAGGGTGAGTGACCACTACGGCCGGTCTGGCAGGAGTTTGAGAGACAGAAGCCCCGATGGGAGGCGCCACAGGTGGAGCTGAAGGTCCAGGTGAACCGGCTAATTGTTGGAGGCGACCATCAATCTGCATATACCCTTCCTGCAACTTTTGCACTACTTCGGTAAGTGCGGAGACCTGCTGGCAGAGGGTCTCGAAAGGCGAGCGCGCCCTGTCAGCCTCAGACATGTGGCTGGTTTGTACTGTCAGGTATGTACTCACCAAGGCCGAGATGCTAAGGGCGGCTCACCTTTGCAACTCGGCGCACTCCGCCCCCTGGAGGTGAGACAGAGGGGGGATGGCGTGAAGAGGCACCGTACCAGCAGAGCAACTGAAGCTTGATAGATGGTGCGGAACAGGAAGCCTTAGCAGGTGGTGGATCACTGGGGACTGGCTGTGGATTAGGTAATGAGACAGTTCCAATAAACTGAGAGCAGGTTTCAAGGGCTAGGACTGAAGGCGGATCCGGGGTGCAAGCTATGCTGCAGCACCCATCTTGGTACACCCTGCACTCGGCATCAGTAAGTATCAGCGGACATCTTGTTAAACCCAGTCCGAACTATATGGGCTGGGTGTACTGTGGC
This sequence comes from Rana temporaria, assembly GCF_905171775.1. Taxonomy (NCBI): domain Eukaryota; kingdom Metazoa; phylum Chordata; class Amphibia; order Anura; family Ranidae; genus Rana; species Rana temporaria. The sequence continues at coordinate 31,125,683 of NC_053489.1, read as the reverse complement.
CAAGTGCAAGGTGTGCCAAGATGGGCGTCGGGATGTCCAAGCTGACGGCGACCGTTTTGCCCACTGAGGCCACCCGCCCACTCTGCCCGATTCGCCTACTGACGCACACCCGCCCTCCCCACCCACTGAATCCGCTCGCCCGCTCTGCCCATTACGGCGGCCCAATCCGCTTCCTGATGCCGCCCGCCCTCTCCGCCCACTAAGTCCACTCACCACCGACCAAGTATTGGGTCAGGCATCGGGAGCATTTGTGCGAGTACAAGTACTCGCACAAATGCTCATTATAGGGACAACCCTAGTATCAGTATAACTGCTGTATTTTTACCTTTCGCTGATCTGTACATATCATTATGCCAAAAATCTGTGTTTCGAGTGGCCACCCCATAAATATTTTACTATCCATAGAAAATGCTTCAATAAAAAAAAAAAAGAAAATTCGGAAACGTTTTAAATGGCCTAAAAAGGACATAAAAAGCAGATCATATAACTATGACCTACGATAATTGGAGATGGACCAAACTGCTAGCATCAGTTATTTTAACAATATTACCATGATAATGTCTTTGTCTGCATTAAAAGATAGAATGATATCAGCATAATGCTGTTTCGAGTGCTAATGAGACAATTATTGCAGGTCAACACCCGGTGAGCAGAAAACTTGACAAACACTTCTTTGTCCAAAAAATATTAAATGTTGTGCCATTTGCTAAATAATGCTCAGCATTGTTAATTAACTTACCTGTGACCTGGATCCGGTCATGAGAGACAATTCATTCATTTCTTCATGAATTATTAGCGTTTATGAATAACTGATGGTTTTTGTGAAATACTTCTTAATAGTTTAATTTAGTCCTGAGATACAAGATGCATATAACATGCCTCACCATCATTTAACCTCAAAACTTTTGTCTTCTCATTTAAATAAAAGCTTCTGGTGGAAATTGGATCTTTTAATTGGCACTTCAAAGGCTTTACCCATTGTTGTATTGTTGAAGTTTGTTTCTAACATTTTCATGGATTAATTGTATTTTAATTAAAGTATATGTAAACCCAGACTCTCAAATTTCATATACGTGTAGCGCCCACCCCAAATCTAGGGGTCGCTATTTCAAATTTAGGGGAAGTCTGGGCTAATACTTGGGCCCAGACCTGTTTGATTAACACAAATTTGCCTCTGTTCTGGCTGTGGTACTACTTGGTAGTTTCTAGGGATGAGCTTCGATTTCGATTCGAACTCATGTTCGACTCGAACATTGCCTGTTCGGCGAACAAAGAACAATTTGGGGTGTTCGCGGCAAAGTCGAAAAGCCGCGGAACACCCTGTTAAAGTCTATGGGAGAAAGTGCTAATTTTAAAGGCTAATATGCAAGTTATTGTCCTAAAAAGTGTTTGGGGACCTGGGTCCTGCCCCAGGGGACATGTATCAATGCAAAAAAAAGTTTTAAAAACGGCTGTTTTTTCGGGAGCAGTGATTTTAATAATGCTAAAAGTGAAACAATAAAAGTGAAATATTCCTTTAAATTTCATACCTAGGGGGGGTGCAAAGTTAGCATGTGAAATAGCGCATGTTTCCCGTACTTAGAACTGTCACTGTACAAAGTGTCATTTCTGAAAGAAAAAAAGACATATAAAACTGACTCGTGGCTATAATGAATTGTCGGCTCTGGCAATTCAGAGCGAATTCATTCATAAAAAAAAAAAAATAGCGTGGGGGTCCCCCCAAATTCAATTACCAGGCCCTTCAGGTCTGGAATGGATATTAAGGGGAACCCCGCCGTCAATTTAAAAAAAAATGACGTGGGGTTCCCCCCAAATATCCATTCCAGACCCTTCAGGTCTGGTGTGGATTTTAAGGAGAACTCCACCCCGAATTAAAAAAAATCCACACCAGACCCCTTATCCGAGCACGTTAACCTGGCCGGCCGCAGAAAAGAGGGGGCACAGAGTGCGCCCCCCCTCTCCTGAACCATACCAGGATACATGCCCTCAACATGGGGAGGAAAACAATTGGTTGATGGAAACAAGGGCCTCATCCCCACAACCCTTGCCCGGTGGTTGTGGGGGTCTGCGGGCGGGGGGCTTATCAGAATCTGGAAGACCCCTTTAACAAAGGGGACCCCCAGATCCTGGCCCCCCTATGTGAATTGGTAATGGGGTACATTGTACCCGTACCATTTCACGAAGGAAGTGTAAATAGTTGGAAAAAACACACACACACACTGTAGAAAAAAGTCCTTTATTAATAAAAAAATCCAGCGGTGGTAATCCACTCTCGGTCCGGCTTCCTGCTCCAACGTTGTCTGTATCCAGCGACGGGTGATCTCCTCTCCGGTCCAGCAATGAGAAGATCTTCCGGCATCCAGAGCTCCAGAGCACAGAATCGGAGGCCGCCTCTCTTCGCCGGACACAGCCCAGCGGAATGACGTGGCTGGAGCTTTTGACATTTCTTATAGAGGGGAGGCGGGGCCACCCTTCACATGACCCCACCCCCGTATAATAGGAGGGGTGGCAGTGGAGGGCAGTATAAAAGGAGAGGTGATAGCGGAGGGCAGTATAATAGGAGAGGTGGCAGTGGAGGGCAGTATAAAAGGAGGGTGGCAGTGGAGGGCAGTATAATAGGAGAGGTGGCCGTGGAGGGCAGTATAATAGATGGGGTGGCAGTGGAGGGCAGTATAATAGGAGAGGTGGCAGTGGAGGGCAGTATGTTGGGACAGGAGGGGTTGGTAGTGGAGTGCAGTATAATGTACAGCATGTCTGGAGGGGTGCAGTGTATGGGTGGGAGCAGAGTGACCATGAGCTACTCAGTCTCAGAGTCAGGGCAGTGCAGGGAGCATTTTGCTTACCTTTTTTCCAGCGCAGGAACAGCTATCAGGGAAGAGGCGGAGTCTTGGGGCGGAATCAGGGGCGGAGTCGGGGCGGAGCTTAGGCGTAAGGCGGAATCCTCCACCGGCTTGCTGGGGCTTCACTCTCCTCCTCGTCGTGACGTGACGTCACTGGTTGTTAGACGCCAGTCGGGCCATGCCTAGCAACCAGTTGTTTTGGCAGTGAGCCAGGCAGCACGTCTGGGGGGAAATGAAGCGATCTAGGACAGAACTAGCTCAGCGGGCAGAGAGGGACAGTGGCAATGCGGCGGCAATTTTTAGGGGGCATCAAATCGGCCAAGGGTGCAATTCCGGGACACTGTATTGTCCCGGAACGAAGGTGCCCGGGACCAGGGACAAAGATGTCAATTACGGGATAATCCCAGGCAATCTGAGACACGTGGGCACCCTACCTACTGGCTGAGCTGACCGACTGGCTGCTGTGCTGATATTGTTGCTTGCCTGTAAAGCTTAAAAGACTCCAATTATCTGTCTATAAATATATAACAGGCTTATAGACAGATAATTGGAGTCCTTTAAGCTTTACAATAACAAGCAATATCAGCAGCAGTCACTGTCAGCTCAGCCAGTAGCACAAAGTTCATATTTTGCCACACCAGGCCTAAGGCCTTATGCCTCGTACACACGGGCAAACATGTACGATAAAAAACAGTCCGCCGGACCGTTTTCAGCGGACATGCCCGCCCGGAGATTTCTGTATGATGGCTGTACACACCATCATACAGAAATGAGAGACAATCCGCGCGGACAGACAGCGCGGTGACGTATTCGCGCCATTGCCGCGACGATGACGCGGCGACGTGCGCGACGCTGAAAGGTCAATGCTTCCACGCATGCGTCGAAGTCATTCAACGCACGCGAGGGATGGCGGCCGCTCGGACATGTACGGTAAGTCTGTACAGACGACCGAACATGTCCGACGGACAGGATTCCAGCGGGCATGTTTCTAAGCAAGTTTAGAAACATTTGTCCGCTCGAAAACGGTCTGGCGGGCAAATGTACGCTGGAATCCTGTCCGATCGGCCTTACACACGACCGAACATGTCTACTGAAACTGGTCCGCGGACCAGGTTCAGCAGACATGTTCGGTCGTGTGTACGGGGCCTTAGCCTAAGGCCTTAGGCCTGCTGTGGCAAAATATGAACTTTGTGCTACTGGCTGAGCTGACACTGTGACTGCTGCTGATATTTCTTGTAATTGTAAAGCTTAAAGGACTCCAATTATCTGTCTATAAGCCTGTTATATATTTATACACAGATAATTGGAGTCTTTTAAGCTTTACAATTAGGCAAAGTAAATAAAAAAATATCAGTTACTTTGCCGAGTAACTAGTTACTTTGCCAATAAAGTAACTGAGTCACTAACTCAATTACTTTTTCGGACAAGTAACTTGTAATTGTAACTAATTACTTTTTTAAAGGAAGATGAACAACACTGCTGATATCTATATTCAGACTGAAAGGAAGCGGTATATGACGAAAGCACTTAAGCTGAGTGGGGGACGTTAGGGGGCTTACAAGGAGCCACGCACTTGGACCTCCAAATGGGAAAGAGGATGGGAAGCAGCTGCAATATAATATTTGATCGATCTCAATAAGTAAATTGAAGGAATATATACAGCAAATAATATACCTTGGTTGGATCCTATGAATAGGAAGGGCAAGTATATCAGTGTCTTTTCCTATGGCGCTTGGGGTGTCAAACAGAATGTGAGGATTCCACTGCTGTTCTGGTATGTAAGAGTGATAGACTCTTCTGTGGAAGCTTAGCATAATTTAGGTATGAGTAAGCCACCCATGGACTCCCATGAGGTTTCTGCTGTTTTAGGCCATGTTGCCATACTCAACTGGACAAGTCCAAGGGTTCACAGAGTTATGATGAGTACCCCAAACCCAAGAAACCCAACTTCCTATGCTCATGATTTACAGTAGGCCTCTGCCACGAGAGCTGGCTCATTAACTTTCACTAGGGTAAAGTGGCCAGATTTTTTAAATGAAATCCGGGGAATTTTTTTACTAGTAATGGCGGCAATCAGCGACTCTCTGCCTGTCGCCACCCGCCTCACAGCCTGTCAAGTCTTTAGCCTCGTACGCACGATCAGACTTCCATCAGACTTTTCCGTAGATTTTTGTCCAAAGGGCGTTGTCCGTGAACTTGTTCTCCATACACACGGCACAATATTTTCAGCCAACATTCACCAAACCATGTGGTTTTCAGCTCTTTACCACCACCCTTTGGGCAACTTCTGCTATTTTTGTCTTATGTTTAGCATTGGTTCCGAGCATGCGTGTTTGTACTTTGGATTTTAGTTGGACGGACTTGCGTACACATGATCGGGTAAACCGACGTAACAGATTCATTGCCCAACAATTGGTGAGCATGAACAGCCAACTCTTGTCATTAATTCAGCCAACAATTGTCTCATGGAGCATAAACACGGTCAAATTATCCAACACAACACGTCCGTCTGACAATTATGCCCATAAATTTGGATTGTGTGTACGAGGCTTTACTCTCCGGGTCCCGGCTACTACTGGGTGGGGAGCGTAGGAAGATCACTCCGCCTGGGAAGGCAAGGAGATAGACAGGCAGGCGGCTGGCAGGGACTTGAGCCAAGGCGGAAGAACATGTGAGCAGAACTGAATGGGCGAGCACCCGAAACTGAATAAATAGTCCCTCCGCTCCAACCAGCACACGATCATCAAAAAGGGGCACAGATAATGGAAAAAATACACCCCCTAAAAGCTAGTAGGAGCGGTGGAGCGGGGGTGTGTAATTCAGATTTTTTTTAATTCTGCACTAACGTCTTTGAAATTGCTCCAGCCCCAGTTCAAATCCAATCCCGGGACAAAGACAGGGACAGACTTGGTCCGGGGACAGTGTCCTCAATCCGGGGACTGACCCTGGAAACCGGGGATGTCTGGTCACCCTACACTAGGGGGCAATAAAGCTCTTCAGCTCTATAGATACAGTAGGGTGAGTGAGCGTTGTCACTCTAGTACAGGAAGTGTGTTACTCGCAGGGTCAGTGCATGAAAGAAAAACAAATGCAACCCCCCCACATCTAAGGACCGGTAAGCTGCAATATATAAATTTTTCGTTCTTGGGTTTAGATACCCTTTGGTTATAAATTCACTTTAAAACAGAATTAAGCCTCGTACACACGATCAGTCCATCCGATGACAACGGTCTGAAGGACCGTTGTCATCGGTTAACCGATGAAGCTGACTGATGGTCCGTCGCGCCTACACACCATCGGTTAAAAAACCGATTGTGTCAGAACGCGGTGACATAAAACACAACGACGTGCTGAAGAAAATGAAGTTCAATGTTTCCAAGCATGCGTCGACTTGATTCTGAGCATGCATGTTTTTTTAACCGATGGTTGTGCCTACTAACGATCGGTTTTGACCTATCGGTTAGGAATCCATTGGTTAAATTTAAAGCAAGTTGGCTTTTTTTTAACCGATGGTTAAATAACCTATGGTCCATCAGACCGTTGTCCTCTGGTTAACCTATCGTGTGTACAAGGCCTTAGACACCTCTGTTCTGGTAATCATTCCTAACTGTAAGGCCTTGTACACACGACCGAACATGTCTGCTGAAACTGGTCCGCGGACCAGTTTCAGCAGACATGTTCGGTTCTGTGTACGGCCGACCGGACAGGTTTCCAGCGGACATTTGTCCAGCCGACCGTTTTCCAGAGGACAAATGTTTCTTAGCTGGAAGCCTGTCCGTCGGACATGTTCGGTCCTCTGTACAGACTCAACGGACATGTCCGCTCGGCCGCCATCCCTCGAAGTGATTCGACGCATGCGTGGAAGCATTGACCGTCCAGGGCCGCGCACATCGCCGCGTAATCGTCGCGGCCACGTCACCGCTTGTCGTGTACGCGCGGATTTCTGTCTGATGGTGTGTACAACCATCAGACAGAAATCTCCGGGCGGACATGTCCGCTGAAAACGGTCTGGCTGGAACCGATTTCAGCGGACAGTCCGTCCGTGTGTACGAGGCCTAAGACAAGTGAAAAAAAAAAAACATACATGCTTTTGTTTCTCTGAGTATCAAACCACAAAAGAAAGGCATCTACTGTATAAGTGACAACCATTAGTGCCACCGTCAGCATGGCTGGAAGAAAACGACGCCTGGAAGTAAAGACTATAAATTACATTGGGCTTGATATATGTATCATGGCAAGTTGTCCACTTTAAATAAAGATGAGCTTCTGTTGGTGTGTGGAACAAATCTGTTAGCTTCTCCCTTTTTCTTGAATAGTAAGCACAATGCTCAGGAATGCCATATGGGTTTTGTTTTTATGAGTCAATCATTTGCATACATATGTAAATGTTAGAGATATATTATTGTATGTCAATTATTTCTTTGTTCCTGTTTACAGATGTCGAGACATCCTCTCTTCTATCCTATGCAGATATAACCATGGCGTCTCGGTTAGCTTCGCATGTGGTGGAATCCATAAAACAGGTCTGTTGTTCTCTTGACAAATTAAAACATTTAGTTTGATGAATTCAGTTGACAGGGGAGTTGGGAAAAGGTAAGTCAATTACATTTTTTTGCATAAAAGACAGAAATCAACAAGACACGTCTGACACAAAAACATTACCACCTGAGATTGTTCTGATTTGATTGCTTCTGGGTTAAAGAGAGTATTTTTTTTTTTTTATGTGTGTAGCGCCCTGCTCCTGGTGAACAGGCACTGCTGTAAATTTAGAGGGGCCCTGACTCGTTATTTGGCTCAGACAAGTGCAGGGGTGGACTGGGACAAAAATTTGGCCCTGGACTTCATCCACACCGGCCCACTTAATTTTTGCAAACACGCACAAAAACAGTAAACTATACGCAGTTGTCGGCGGTAAAAATAGCGGCGTTTTACTGCCGACGCTATGGGCGGCTCAGTGTGAAAGGGGTCTAATAAATCAGTTACAATGACCAGCGGCAGTGCATTTACCCCCCCCCCCCCGCCTTGCTGCATATTAAAAAAAATCACATACACTGACCCTCCTCCTGAAACAAACATTGTCCCCCCCTCCTTACACAAACACTGTCCCCCCCCCTCCTTACACAAACACTGCCCCCCCCTCCTTACACAAACACTGTCCCCCCCTCCTTACACAAACACTGTCCCCCCTCATTACACAAACACTGTCCCCCCCCTCCTTACACAAACACTGTCCCCCCCCCTCCTTACACAAACACTGCCCCCCCCTCCTTACACAAACACTGCCCCCCCCTCCTTGCACAAACACTGTCCCCCCTCATTACACAAACACTGTCCCCCCCTCATTACACAAACACTGTCCCCCCCCTCATTACACAAACACTGCCCCCCCTCCTTACACAAACACTGTCCCCCCCTCATTACACAAACACTGCCCCCCCCCCTCCTTACACAAACACTGTCCCCCCCCTCCTTACACAAACACTGCCCCCCCTCCTTACACAAACACTGACACCCCCTCATTACACAAACACTGTCCCCCCCTCCTTACACAAACACTGTCCCCCCCTCATTACACAAACACTGACACCCCCTCATTACACAAACACTGTCCCCCCCTCCTTACACAAACACTGTCCCCCCCTCCTTACACAAACACTGCCCCCCCCCTCCTTACACAAACACTGCCCCCCCTCCTTACACAAACACTGTCCCCCCCTCCTTGCACAAACACTGTCCCCCCCTCATTACACAAACACTGTCCCCCCCTCCTTACACAAACACTGTCCCCCCCCTCCTTACACAAACACTGCCCCCCCTCCTTACACAAACACTGTCCCCCCCTCCTTACACAGTCCCCTCCTTTCTGGTATCCTTTACAGCCATCTTCTTTCTTTGCAACCAACACAGCTCCCTTTATGTCAGTGCCCCCTCCCTTACCTTACACAGTAGGGAGAAGACACTCAGAGGATGCGAAGCATCCAAGCAGAAGGCGGGAGCTGTTCAACTTTCAATGTTACAGACAGACGATTGGTTGCTAGGACTGCCCCTAGCAACCAATCACAGGCTTTTTAACTTGAACAGCTCCGCCTTCTGCTCGGACAGTCTGTCTTCTATTGTTTGTATGGATGAAAGCGGCTGTGGGGGGGAAGGAGGAGGAGTTACACGGGAGAGAAGAGGTCTGAGAGGACACACAGGCAGGATGTTCAACAGGTTCACTGTTGTCACCCTGCACATGCACGCCACCCGCCATGCACCCCCTCCAGCAGCGATACTCTGCAGCCTGCACTGGAACCGTGCACTTGCAGTAGTGGCAACGGGTGCGGCCACCCCTCATTACACAAACACTGCCCCCCCCCCTCCTTACACAAACACTGCCCCCCCTCTCCTTACACAAACACTGTCCCCCCCTCATTACACAAACACTGCCCCCCCTCCTTACACAAACACTGTCCCCCCCTCCTTACACAAACACTGCCCCCCCTCCTTACACAAACACTGACACCCCCTCATTACACAAACACTGTCCCCCCCTCCTTACACAAACACTGTCCCCCCCTCATTACACAAACACTGACACCCCCTCATTACACAAACACTGTCCCCCCCTCCTTACACAAACACTGTCCCCCCTCCTTACACAAACACTGCCCCCCCCTCCTTACACAAACACTGCCCCCCCCCCCTCCTTACACAAACACTGTCCCCCCCTCCTTGCACAAACACTGTCCCCCCTCATTACACAAACACTGTCCCCCCCTCCTTACACAAACACTGCCCCCCCCCCTCCTTACACAAACACTGCCCCCCCTCCTTACACAAACACTGTCCCCCCCTCCTTACACAGTCCCCTCCTTTCTGGTATCCTTTACAGCCATCTTCTTTCTTTGCAACCAACACAGCTCCCTTTATGTCAGTGCCCCCTCCCTTACCTTACACAGTAGGGAGAAGACACTCAGAGGATGCGAAGCGTCCAAGCAGAAGGCGGGAGCTGTTCAACTTTCAATTTTACAGACAGACGATTGGTTGCTAGGACTGCCCCTAGCAACCAATCACAGGCTTTTTAACTTGAACAGCTCCGCCTTCTGCTCGGACAGTCTGTCTTCTATTGTTTGTATGGATGAAAGTGGCTGTGGGGGGGAAGGAGGAGGAGTTACACGGGAGAGAAGAGGTCTGAGAGGACACACAGGCAGGATGTTCAACAGGTTCACTGTTGTCACCCTGCACATGCACGCCACCCGCCATGCACCCCCTCCAGCAGCGATACTCTGCAGCCTGCACTGGAACCGTGCACTTGCAGTAGTGGCAACGGGTGCGGCCACCACCTTCCTCCCCAGCCAGCAGTCAGACTCTGCAGCCGCACGACCCGATACCAATGTGCGGGGCCACTTTCGTCCAGTACATAGCAAACACTGCCTGTATACATTCTGACTGTCAGAGTGTATACAGGCAGTGTTTGCAAATGTACTGGAGGAAAGTGGCCCCGCACATCGGTATCGGGCTTGCTGCTGCAGTGAGAGTGGAGCTGTCACATCTAAGCACTGATGATGGGGGTGCCCCCGCATATTGGCCCCGCCCATCCCCGACATCGTTTTGACAGCTCCACTCTCACTGCGGCCGCACGCCCCCACTTGCCCACCAATCATCACTGGATGTTTACAGTCAGGGCGGACTCCAGGCTTTTTGGGGACCCATTCGGGGCTTTAGCCACCCCCTCCCAACGCCCCTGAGTGACAACTGGCCCACTGAGCCATCGGCCCACCGGGAAACTCCCGGTAGTCCCGATGGCCAGTCCAACCCTGGACAAGTGTAATTATGGGCAATTTTGCCTCTGTTCCAGCCATGGCTGTGCTGGGAGTAACTAGTGTTGAGCAGAATACGCCATATTCGATTTCGCGATATATCTCGAATATATAGTCGAATATTCGAGATATATTCGCTAAATTCGAATATTCGTGATATTTTATCGAAATTAAATGATTGCGAATTTTCGCTATTGCGAATGCGAAAATAATTGCGAATTTTCGATAACTGCGGTAGGAGCACTCTGATTGGCTCAGAATATTCGTGATATTTTACAATACAAAATAATTGCGAATATTCGGCAAATGCGGAAGGAGCACTCTGATTGGCTCAGAATATTCTTGATATTTTACAATACAAAATAATTGCGAATATTCGGCAAATGCGGAAGGAGCACTCTGATTGGCTCAGAATATTCTTGATATTTTACAATACAAAATAATTGCGAATATTCGGCAAATGCGGAAGGAGCACTCTGATTGGCTCAGAATATTCTTGATATTTTACAATAGAAAATAAAAAGTGTTTTGCATTGGTGGTGATTCTTTACTCTATCCATCTGTCACAGCCATTTGTCAATCAAACACCTTGAAGATTGAACACGTTCATGCTGCATGCTTTGGACTTTTTTTCACTTCACATATCAAAGACATTTTCATGAAAGATTATTTTTCTATTATTGGGACTATATTTCTTTATATATTTGTTTCACTGTGTATTTCACAAGTTATTTGCGCTTGCTTATTTTATAATTTGCCCACATGTCTTGTCACTAGACATATTTTTTATTCTTGTAGAGCGACTCCATTTTCTGTCTTGTATTAATTTATGTTGTATAACATTTTTGAGTTGCTGCTGTATTCTCCCCTTTTTTTAAGGTATGCGCAATTTTTTCCTTCTTACAAAAAAAAATAATATCAAACATACAAATATTGCATCAGAGACAATCAGAGTTCTCCTACCACAGTTATCGAAAATTCGCAATCATTTTCGCATTCGCATTAGCGAAAATTCGCAATTTCTTTTTTTTATATTCGGCAACATAAAAGGATCGCCTCAGCTTAGCTACTCGGGTCTCTAATCATACCAGCAATGCTTTTAGACGTCGATAGGATGTGATCTGTTTTAAAAATAAAATTGAAAAAATGCGAATATTCGGAATTGCGAATATTCACCGCGAAATTCGAAATATATCGCGAATACTCGAATATGCCATATTCGAGCCGAATATTCGCAATACGAATATTCGTGAGCAACACTAGGAGTAACCACCATTGTTCACCTGGGGGTGTTATTACCATCTCAGGACAAGGGTGGCAGCAGCAGAGTCAGGGTGTATTGGGTGTCACCCCTCAGCAGAGAATTAGTGGGAGTGGTCGCCCCGCTATGCATGCTGGGGAAGGGTACTTAAAGCGGAGCTCCACCCTAAAGTGGAACTCATGCTGATCAGAACCCTCCCCCCCTCCGGTGTCACATTTGACACCTTTCAGGGGGAAGGGGGGAAGGGGGGTGCAGGTATTTGCACCCACTTCCGGCCCCACAGTTTCGGGTAAACTGCGGGCAGAACATCACCTCCCATCCTCCCCCCGTTGTGCTCTGGGAACACTCGGCCCCCAGAGCACAGTGGGAGCCAATCAGCGGCACAGCGCAACTCGCGCATGCGCCATAGGGAACCCGGATAGTGAAGCCGGAGCGCTTCACTTCCTGGTTCCCTCACTGAGGATGGCGGGGGGAGCAGCAGAGTGACTAGCGATCGCTCGTCCTCTGCTGCGGACGGCGCTGGACTCCAGGACAGGTAAGTGTCCTAATATTAAAAGTCAGCAGCTGCAGTATTTGTAGCTGCTGGCTTTTAATATTTTTTTTTCATGGCACATCCGCTTTAAGGGACAGACGCGATTGGCGGGGGCCCGTTGTTCGCGCCTCATGGCCCGCCTGGCCTGGGGTGCTCGTTCCTGAATCCTAGCTCCGGGACCACGTTGGTCCGGGGTCACGGCTCTGCTTGGTAGGCCCAGTAGTCAGACTGGGGCCTGCATTTTCAAGGTGATCCTGTGCGTCCGTCTTGCGGGAGGAAGCCAGTTGATGAAGGAAGCCAGGGGAGGACCTATCCTGGAGAGGGCCATGCAAGAGGCTGGTACCTTGGGAGAAGGCCTGGAAACTTCATCGAAGGATGCACCGTACACTGAGAGGCTCGACGGTGGTCACCTGTCAAATCTAAGTTCTACAGAATCTGATTCTGGACCAAAAGTGTCTCCACATAAAGGATGGTCTTTGGCAGAGACTGTACTTTATTCCGTGCGCCATTCCGGCTGCTAGGCCAGTGAGAGGGACCTACCTGGGTGAGCAATATCCACTCTGGCTAGAGTGGCGACGAGAACTGTTTGCTGAAAGCAGGAGTGTTTCCTATTTGTGACTATACACCTGAACCTATTTACCCTTCCACCCCTCCAACTTCTTTTCTACTAAGTTCTACAAATAAATCCTAGAAAAAGAAGTGTATCGTGTGGACGTTGGAATTCTACAAACTCTCTTTTCACCCTGGACAGCGAGAAGATAGCGGTAACGTGCCACCCAAGAATACTCAGCAGCTCTTTCGGGGGTTAGTGCTACATGTGTAAATGCATTAATGCACAATATACCACAGACCATCTTCTCTTCACCATCCCGATAACATTTCTAGATACATTTGGATAAAGATGCCTGTAGATTTTTATTCAGTCATGAGACCTGTGGGGGTCTTCTTTTTTCTTCCGATCTCCTCATGCCCGTGAGTTCCAGAAGATGAAGAGCGTGACACAGACATGATGACATCTCTACATCATTATGACACACACACGTCCCTGTTCTGCCTCTCGTGCCCGGAGATCGCTCGCGGTTGGCGGTCAATGCGACCGTCGGTCACAAGCATCGACACCTGAGCGCCTGCTAGCCCACTTAAAGCGACCGACGTACAGCTACCACGGTTCGTGCAATGGAGCCAGCCTGTCGCAGTATAACTGAGGCGGCTGGTTCGTTAGCGGTTAATGTCATGTGACAGTTTTCAAAGTACAATACAGATTAGGTGGCACTGGTGAACACTGATAGGTGGCACTGATTAAGGAGCACTGATGAGCTTTGATAGGAGTAGGTGGAACTGACGGGCACTAATATGCACCACTGATAAGCACTGACTGATGGCTGGCACTGATGGGTAGCACTGATGGCTGGACAATGACTGATGGACACTGATAGATGGCACTGACTGATGGGCACTGAGAGGTAGCACGTATGGGCATTGGGCACTGATAGGTAGCACTTATGGGCATTGGACACTGATCAGTAGCACTTATGGGCATTGGGCACTGATAGGTAGCATTTATGAGCATTGGGCACTGATAGGTAGCATGTATGGGCATTGGGCACTGATAGGTAGCATTTATGGGCACTGATGGGCAGGAATTTAAATTCAGCCAGCAATGAATGACATGAGAGGAAAGGAATGCTATGCTGCCTGCGATGCCCATCTTGGTATTCCTTGAACTTGGCCGCATAAAAGTATCAGTGGACATCTTGTTACACCCAGCCTGAATATGGGCTGGATCAACAAAATGTCAGCTGATTGCTTACTGCGGACGTGTGCAGGGTGTACCAAGATGGGCGTCAGGATGTTCAACTGCGTCATGGAGCGCCACTTCTGTTACCGAATGTGACAACTGTGGTCACCGATCCCGATGGATAATGTGGCTGCACTAGGGTGACCACGTGTCCCAGATTGCCTGGGACAGTCCCGCATTTTACAGGTCTGTCCCGGGCACCTTCATTCCAGGACAATACAGTGTCCCGGAATGAAACTGACGCAGCCAACCCCCAGGGCCAATCTGATGCCCCCAAATTGGCCGCCACATCACCACTTTACTCACTGATAGTACTTGTCCTGGTCGGGAATGCCTGGAGGAGCACAATCCCCGCCCCCTGCTTGTGATTGGAGAAATCATAAATCCTGACTCTTGTGTCCAATCACTGTGCTGTGATTCGTTACAGCACAAGCCGATTTTTGGGAAGGGGGGTGTCCCTGAATGGTGGTTTGGAAATGTGGTCACCCTAGGCTGCACCCTGCACCCCTGCCAGCTTACCTAGTTCCAATGCTTGAGGACTCGCTCTACCCTCCGCCCGCTGACTTCCTTTTTTTTTTTTTGCGCCGCCTCTCCCAGGTATAGGATTAGGCTTCGGGAGCATTTGTGCAAGTACAAGTACTTGCGCAAATGCTCAGTATCGGTCACAATATTGATACTAGTATCGATATCGGGACAACCCTACTTAAAAGTCAAACTGAAATTTAGGTACAATCATACACTTGCTGATCGGGTCTTTTTCTGACATTTGTTGTTTGATAGGTAGATTCAGGTACAATCGTGTAAAGTTACGGCGGCGTAGCTTAGCCTGTTTAGGCTACGCCGCCGTAAATTAGCTAGGCTAGTAATGATTCTCAATGTACTTGCCTGCTAATCTACGGCGGCATAGCCTAAAGAGGGCGGGCGTAAGGGCGCCGAATTCAAATGACTTTGAGGGGGGAGTGTTTCATGGTAATGAGGCTTGACCTCACGTTTTTGACGTTTTTTTTCACTGCGCATGCGCCGGGCGACTACATTTCCCAGTGTGCATTGCGGCTTAGTACGCCGCACGGGCCTATTGATTTTGACGTGGACGTAAACGACGTAAATCCTGATTCACGGACGACTTACGCAAACGACGTAAAAATTTCAAATTTTGACGCGGGAACGGCGGCCATACTTGACATTACTATTCCACTAGAGCCTAGCTCTAACTTTACGCGGCCTATCTCTTACGTAAACGGCGTAAATCGACTGCGGTGGCCGGGCGTACGTTCGTGAATCGGCGTACAAACTCATTTACATAATCTACGCCGACCGCAATGGAAGCGCCACCTAGCGGCCATCCGAAAAATTGCAATCCAAGATAGGACGGCGCAAGCTGTATTTTTTGCTAGACAATCACTTAGAACCCCCAAACATTATATATATTTTTGGAAGAGACCCCAGAGAATTAAATGGCGGTTGTTGACATTTTTTATGTCTCATGGTTTTTGTTGGAAAAAATACACTTTAATTAATAAATAAATAATAATAAAAACAACATAATATATACCCCAATTTTTTAATATAATATAAAAGATGTTGTTACACTGATTACGTAGATACCTAACATGTCCGCTTTAAAATTGCGCACGCTCGTGGATCGACGACAAACTATGGTACTTAAAAATCTCCATAGGAGACACTTTAAAAATGTTTACAGGTTTAGAGTTGTATTGTACTAGAATTATTGCTCTCGCTCTCATGATCATGTTCGGCGATACATATGCGTGCATTACTTACCTATGCGTTCGCTTCTGCGCGCGAGCATGGAGAGATGGGGAGCTTTAAAACAAATCGTGTTTATTTAACTTTTTTCAATTTTACCTTTTTTTTATTTTACACTGTACATTTATCTTCTTTTTTTTTTTTTTTTTATAATTTTTATTCCTGTTACAGGGAATGTAAACATCCCTTGTGACAGGTCCTCTTTATTGAGAGATCTGTGGCAAAAGACATTATTTTATTTTTTTAACCTTTGCTTTAACCACTTAAGACCCGGACCTTTAGGCAGCTAAAGGACCTGGGCAGTTTTTTGCGATTCGGCGCTGCAATTGCGCGGTTGTGCGACGTGGCTCCCAAACAAAATTGGCGTCCTTTTTTTCCCACAAATAGAGCTTTCTTCTGGTGGTATTTGATCACCTCTGCGGTTTTAAGTTTTTTGCGCTATAAACAAAAATATAGCGATAATTTTGAAAGGGCAACGTTTTTGACATTACTATTACCCCCGCAAATTTTCTGCGCTACCCGCGATTCACGGAGCAGTAGCTCCGTAAATTGCATGGGCGCTCCGGCAAAATGCCCGGCGTAAGCGCGCGCAATTTAAATGATCCCGTAGGGGGCGGGAATCATTTAAATTAGGCGCGTTCCCTCGCCGATCGTAGAGCGCATGCTCCGTCGGGAAACTTTCCCGACGTGCATTGCGGCAAATGACGTCGTAAGGACGTCATTTGCTTCAAAGTGAACGTGAATGGCGTCCAGCGCCATTCACGATTTACTTACGCAAACTACGTAAAGTTCAAATTTCGCGATGCGGGAACGACGGGTATACGTAACATTGGCTGCCCCTGCTAATAGCAGGGGCAGCCTTGCGTGAAAACCGCCGTACGCAAACGACGTAAACTGCGTACGCAGGGTTCGCGTAACGTTGTGAATCAGCGTTAGTATGCAATTTGCATACTATACGCTGAGCACAACGGGAACGCCACCTAGCGGCCATCGCAAGAATGCAGTCTAAGATATGCGGGCATAAGAGCCTTATGCCGCGCATATTTTAGGCTGCAGTCGGCGTAACGAGGTTCCTGAATCAGGAGCATTCGTTACGCCGGCGCAAGTAAGCAATTGCGCTGCGTAACTATGGTTACGCAGGCGCAATTGCTCTCTGAATCCGGGCCAATATTTTTTTTCTTTTTGTTATAATAAATATCCCCAAAAATATATATATAAAAAAAAAAATCCTCAGTTTAGGCCGATATGTGTTCTTCTACCTATTTTTGGTAAAAAAATCGCAATAAGCGTTTATCGATTGGTTTGCGCAAAACTTATAGCGTTTACAAAATAGGGGATAGTTTTTTTTTTTTTTTTTTTTTTTTTACTACTAATGGCGGCGATCAGCAATTTTTTCCATGACTGCGACATTATGGCGGACGCTTCGGACAATTTTGACACATTTTTGGGACCATTGTCATTTTCACAGCAAAAAATGCATTAAAAATGCATTTTTTACTGTGAAAATGACAATTGCAGTTTGGGAGTTAACCACAAGGGGGCGCTGAAGGGGTTAAGTGTGATCTCATTTGTGTTTCTAACTGTAGGGGGTGTGGCTGTAGGTGTGACGTCATTGATTGTGTTTCCCTATAAAAGGGAACACACGATCAATGACGGTTCCACAGTGAAGAACGAGGAAGCTGTGTTTACACACAGCTCTCCCCGTTCTTCAGCTCCGGGGACCGATTGTGGGAATCCAGCGGCGATCGGGTCCTCGGGTCCCGCGATCACTGAGCTTCGGACCGGGTCGCGGGACCTGGAAGTGACCTAGAAGTGGCGGGAGGTGGGGGGCAGCCCTCCCACCGCTTCTCAAAGTGATCCCGCGGTGAATTCGCCTGCAGGACCACTTTTCTATGAAAGAAAATCGGCTTATATTGTGTATATCATTTTATAGATTTCACGATGACCGCCATTTATATATATATTTTTTTTACCTCTTTTCCATCTGAGGTTTGCCAGTTTTCCGGGAATCTACTGAAACCAAACACCTTTAATTATTATAGTGGAATAGTTTTAGCACTGAACAGAACATGATGATAATCACAACCGCGTTCATAGAATACTCTTAAACTTGATTATAAATTTATTATTCCCCAAAATAATTTCCTTGCTACGCTAAAACTGCCTGGTGGGTATATTGGTTCACTTGTAATTTTAGGTTATATTTCAGTTTTATTGTTTTATATTATTGTTTGTTTTGGAAAAAATAAAAAGGAATTTCTGGCGATTAAACTATTGTTGCTCCAGGCTTTTATGTACAAACTTTATTGAATATTTCAGATCATTTCTAGACAAAACTATTATTTTTTGTTTCTTTGTGCTACTGAAAATGTTGGATATGTAATGGATACAAGATCAATTCTTGTAGAAAGTAAACTGTACAAAGTATACCATGTCCCTGCAAATCCACGAGTCAACTGACTCACTGAAAACAATGCATCCTCCGTGTGACTGATATCACACTGTCCCCTTCTGTCTTATTTACCCCATCTCCTGTCACACTACCCCGTCATACTGCCCCCTCTTGTTACACAGCCCCTCTCCTTTCACAGTGCTCCCTCGTTACACTGACCTCCTCTTATCACACTGCCCCCCTATTTTTATACCAGGTACCCTTTTCCTGTCACACTGCCCCCCTCTTGTCTCAATATCCCCCTGTCACACTGCCCCCCTCTTGTCTCAATATCCCCCTGTCATACTGCCCCCTCCTGTCTTACTGCCCCCATAATACTGCACCTTCTTGTCACACTGCCCCCCTCTTGTCTCAATATCCCCCTGTCACACTGCCCCCCTATTGTCTCAATATCCCCCTGTCATACTGCCCCCTCCTGTCTTACTGCCCCCATAATACTGCACCTTCTTGTCACACTGCCCCCCTCTTGTCTCAATATCCCCCTGTCACACTGCCCCCCTCTTGTCTCAATATCCCCCTGTCACACTGCCCCCTCCTGTCTTACTGCCCCCATAATACTGCACCTTCTTGTCACACTGCCCCCCTCTTGTCTCAATATCCCCCTGTCACACTGCCCCCCTCTTGTCTCAATATCCCCCTGTCATACTGCCCCCTCCTGTCTTACTGCCCCCATAATACTGCACCTTCTTGTCACACTGCCCCCTCCTTTCAAAGTGCCCCTCCGGTCACACTTCACAGATACCCTTCTTCTGTCACACTGTGCCCCCCCCCCCCCAATACCCGCATCATACTGCCCCACTTCATCCATAATACTGCCCCCTTGTCACACTGCCCCCCCCCCAATACCCGCATCATACTGCCCCACTTCATCCATAATACTCCCCTCCCATAATTCTATGGGTCAGGGGTCCTTCATGGTTTCTTGCACCGGACCCTGAAAGTTCTTTTTTTTCTTTTTTTTTAAAAGTGTATTTTGTGCGTGTACTCGAGAGAGGAGCCGGACTGCAGGAGTTGGGAGGCCTCCCCCAGAGGCAATCTGCCACCTTTCTCCATGCCCCGGGTGGCAATGGCGGGTGTGTGAGGGGGTCCTCCCACACAGCCCGCCCTCCCTGCTCCGCTTTGAAGCCCAACGGGGCAGAGGGACTCCCTATAAGGGAGTGAGAGGATCTAGCCAGCTCAACCAGCCCCGTTAGTCCTTCGCCCCTCTCTTTTTAGAGACCGCGTGGTCAAAGTGCGTGTATGTTACTCAATTTCGAGTGTGTGTGTAGGTGTGGTGGTTTTTGTGGGAGGGGGGTGGGCGTACTAAGCGCAGGCTTACCTCGCATAGCACACCCACAGGGAGCCGGGCTGAGACCACCAAACTCAATTCACATGTAGCCGAGACCGGGATCCGAACCCCCAGCTGCAGAGGTGAATGGCTTGTCAGCGCAGTGCCAATCGCATTGAGCCACCGCAGCTTCTCCCTGAAAGTTCTAATTACACCTCTGGTTTTACTTTTTGTTAAACCCAACATTACGTATAAATACTGTAACATACATAATATTGCTCCTGCAAATTTTGAAGGTAAAAAAAAAAATAATGAAATGTGCTAATGCTCTCTTTTATAGGCTTGGCATGACAGCTTCTGAATTATTTGACACAAATAATAATATTTCATGGGTGAAGCTGAAAAATCATTGACATTGTCACCCGCTATGATTACTATTCATACACCGTCCACAATGTGTAGTGACAGTATTTATAATTTGGTATACTTTCTTGTTGATATTGCTATTTGAGATAAAGCTGATTTTCTATCCTTCAACAAAATTGTCTGTTTATTTACTTTTGCTTTTCTAGATAGCGAGAAGTGAATTGGAATCTCCCCACCATTGTAACTTTCAATTGTTTTTTTGTTTTTTTTGTTTTGTTTTCTAGAATGCCCACCTTTTATTGGAAGATAAAATCAATGTGACATTTTCAGCACGGCGATAAATGGCAATCTTTACTTTTCTTTAAATGCATTGAACCTGCTTGGTAAATACGCTCAGCTAATTCTGAACAATGTTTTTTAATAAAGTGAAAACTGAGGGAATTGAACCATAGGTTGTTGCTTAGTGCTGGCCAAAGGTAAACTCCAAATACACAGATAAAGACACAATTCTGATATCAATATCATTTTCGACACCTTCCCTACCCCTTTCTCTTTTCAAAACAATATAGTAAAAACCCATCCATTTATTTTTTAATGTCTGAGTCCCATGGGGGAGATTTGCCCTCATTTCTAGTGTTGCTCACGAATATTCGTATTGCGAATATTCGGCTCGAATATGGCATATTCGAGTATTCGCGATATATTTCGAATTTCGCGGTGAATATTCGCAATTCCGAATATTCACATTTTTTCAATTTTATTTTTAAAACAGATCACATCCTATCGACGTCTAAAAGCATTGCTGGTATGATTAGAGACCCTGGGCCGAGTAGCTAAGCTCAGGCGATCCTTTTATGTTGCCGAATATAAAAAAAAAAAAAAAATTGCGAAGTTTCGCTAATGCGAATGCGAAAATGATTGCGAATTTTCGCTAACTGTGGTAGGAGAACTCTGATTGTCTCTGATGCAAAAATGAATATTTGTATGTTTGATATTATTTTTTTTTGTAAGAAGGAAAAAATTGCGCATACCTTAAAAAAAGGGGAGAATACAGCAGCAACTCAAAAATGTTATACAACATAATTTAATACAAGACAGAAAATGGAGTCGCTCTACAAGAATAAAAAATATGTCTAGTGACAAGACATGTGGGCAAATTATAAAATAAGCAAGCGCAAATAACTTGTGAAATACACAGTGAAACAAATATATAAAGAAATATAGTCCCAATAATAGAAAAATAATCTTTCATAAAAATGTCTTTGATATGTGAAGTGAAAAAAAGTCCAAAGCATGCAGCATGAACGTGTTCAATCTTCAAGGTGTTTGATTGACAAACGGCTGTGACAGATGGATAGAGTAAAGAATCACCACCAATGCAAAACACTTTTTATTTTCTATTGTAAAATATCAAGAATATTCTGAGCCAATCAGAGTGCTCCTTCCGCATTTGCCGAATATTCGCAATTATTTTGTATTGTAAAATATCAAGAATATTCTGAGCCAATCAGAGTGTTCCTTCCGCATTTGCCGAATATTTGCAATTATTTTGTATTGTAAAATATCACGAATATTCTGAGCCAATCAGAGTGCTCCTTCCGCATTTGCCGAATATTCACAATTATTTTGTATTGTAAAATATCAAGAATATTCTGAGCCAATCAGAGTGCTCCTTCCGCATTTGCCGAATATTCGCAATTATTTTGTATTGTAAAATATCACGAATATTCTGAGCCAATCAGAGTGCTCCTTTCGCATTTGCCGAATATTCGCAATTATTTTGTATTGTAAAATATCACGAATATTCTGAGCCAATCAGAGTGCTCCTAGCGCTGTTGTCGAAATTTCGCCATCAATATCGCATTCGCATTTTGCGAAATTTCGATAAAATATCACGAATATTCTGAGCCAATCAGAGTGCTCCTACCGCAGTTATCGAAAATTCGCAATTATTTTTGCATTCGCAATAGCGAAAATTCGCAATCATTTCATTTCGATAAAATATCACGAATATTCGAATTTAGCGAATATATCTCGAATATTCGACTATATATTTGAGATATATCGCGAAATCGAATATGGCGTATTCTGCTCAACACTACTCATTTCCTGTCCTGGAGATACAACAGAAACTGAATGGATTTCCCATCTGAGAGAGTTATCCCCACAACAGGGTACCCATTGGAAGATTTTCCTATCTCTTGGTATGGTGACAATCAGGCCTGGATCTAGTGGGTGCTGGAGTGGTGTGTGCACCCCCAAATTTCCAAGTCCATCCTTCTCCAGAGAGAATAAGTTCAGTGCTCGCAACCTTTCCTCATAACTAATATCCTCCAGACCCTTTATTGGCTTTGTTGCCCATCTTTGTACTCGCTCTATTTCCAATACATCCTTCCTGAGGATTGGTGCCCAGAACTGGACAGCATACTCCAGGTGCCGCGGAACCAGAGTCTTGTAGAGCCGAAGAATTATTGTTTTATCTCTGGAGTTAATCCCCTTTTTAATGCATGCCAATATTCTGTTTGCTTTGTTAGCAGCAGCTTGGCATTGCATGCCATTGCTGATCCTTTCATCTACTAGGACCCCCCTGGTAATTTTCCATACTAGATTCCCCCAGAGGTCCCCCCCCCGTGTAGAGATTGCAGTCATATTTTTGCAACCCAAATGCATTATTTTATATTTTTCTTCATTAAACCTCATTTGCCATGTATGGAAAGAGCCTATATTTAACGTACATCCAAACAGGGTGATACTGTGGATATACTGGTAATCAGTGTGCCACCGTCCCGATATTGTATAGATTTGGCTAAAGACTAGTGGTTTTGGACATCGAAGGCACACAGTACAAGTGGTAAGAAACTAGATAAGTTTATTTTAGAAAAATGTCATAAAAAAGCAGTTATAAATATAAAATCAAAGAAGTTAAATAAATAACTGGTCCGCTCAGGTTAACACAATCATAATACAATTCTACCATACGGGGCTCAAACATAGAGCATAATTTTAGAGTTGACTGTACAATGTGTCACCAGGCGGTGGGTCCAGAGGAGAGGAGGGCTTGCTCTACATGTTACGCGTTATACATAACGCTTCCTCAGGAGCACAGAAAAATCGATATAGTTAGCCGCGTTGGTGGTAAACAACAAACGTTTTTTTGTCTACACCTAGCATTAGCCGTGGTTAAAAAAAAACACTCTCATGGGCTAGTTAGGGAGGTATTATCAGTTAAACAGAAATACAGTGATAAGTGACGAGGCAGTCATATGCTGGTAAGCAGGAACTATGATCTTCAGGGGACACAAGGCTAGTCAAGAGGCAGTGGCTAGATTGTGGGCACAGCAATAACCAGGAGGGTAATCCTGAATTGCAAAATGCTGGCTTGTAGGTTTCCAATTCAATGTGTTTATTCCCTGGTCGTCCTTCACGACCAGGGGATAAACACAGGGCTGCACATTCAGGCATTAGGCTTCTAAGGATCTTCCTACCTCCTGAATCCCTTTCCTTATTGGATTGGAATCCTACAAGCCAGTATTTTGCAATTCAGGATTACCCTCCTGGTTATTGCTGCCTGACCCACAATCTAGCCACTGCCTCTTGACTAGCCTTGTGTCCCCTGAAGATCATAGTTCCTGCTTACCAGCATATGACTGCCTCATCGCTTATCATTGTATTTCTGTTTAATTGATAATACCTCCCTAACTAGCCAATAAGAGTGTTTTTTTTGAGCCACGGCTAATACTAGGTGTAGACAAAAAACGTTTGCTGTTTACCACCAACGCGGCTAACTATATCGATTTTGCTGTGCTCCTGAGGAAGCGTTATGTATAACGCGTAACATGTAGAGCAAGCCCTCCTCTCCTCTGGACCCACCGCCTGGTTACACATTGTACAGTCAACTCTTAAACTATGCTCTATGTTTGAGCCCCGTATGGTAGAATTGTATCATGATTGTGTTAACCTGTGTGGACCAGTTATTTATTTAATTTCTTTGATTTTATATTTATAACTGCTTTTTTATGATATTTTTCTAAAATAAACTTATCTAGTTTCTTACCACTTGTACTGTATGCCTTCAAAGTCCAAAACCACTAGTCTTTAGCCAAATCTCGTTTGCCATGTAGTTGCCCATCCCATTAATTTGTTCAGCACTTTTTGCAAGGTTTCCACATTTTGTCTTTCTAGAGCCATTATACATAATACAGGTTACCATTACTTCCCCTGAAGAAGCCAATGTTTGGCAAAACATTTGTAGAAAGAAATGTTTGGACAGCCGCACTCTGGAAAAACCTTCTCGGTTGCCTTTTATTTGTAAAAGTATTCAAACACCACACATCACAGCAAAGACAGGGGCATACAGCTGACGTTTCGCACTATCAATCAGTGCTTACTCATAGCTATGAGCGGTGACAATCATCTCTCTATTTCGTTTTGGCAAAACATGTAAGGATCTATCAATTGTAACCCCCAGTAGGCCGTTAATACCTTGGCCAGTATTATTTGCACTTTGCTGCTCTGTTTTTAATGCACCTGTGTATGTATTGTATGTCAAATTAATGCTTTTTTGTAAAAAAATATCTAATTCTTTTAATTGTTGTTTGTAACCTCTACCTCCTTAAGGCACCGTATAATCCCCATTCCCTATCCTCTGTTAGATATAATCTTTTGGGGCTAGACAAAGTAAAGGCAGACAGTCTGGTGTTTCTCTGTGAAAAACTGCGACACAAGCAGGAACTCTTTTATTACTTATAAGGCATAGACAAAACATGAACTCACAAACGTAACACTGCCATCTAGTGATCATACAATATAGTAGGCACACAGCAATGACATATAGCTGTTGTTGCTCATTAAATACAAACCTTGTATTCTAGCATCCTCCCTTTTATGTAAGACAATACTTGGGATGAGGTACCAAACACCTTGAGGACATTCGAGCCATACTCCATTATTTGATCTGGGGAGAAGTTATTGCCCTGCTTAGCTTAGTATGGTCCACAAATACAGAGATTGAACTGTTTACCCTAGTGGCGGCTGGTGCTCAACATTTTTGGGCGGTTCAAACAAACTGAAAAATTCTGCAAAAAAAAACAAAAAAAACCCCCATCAATTGCAGTCACTGTACTAAATGCAGCCACTGTGCCCATCAAACGCAGCCACTGTGCCCATCAAATGCAGCCACTGTGCCATCAAATGCTCCCACTGTGCCCCAAGTGCTGCCACTGTGCCCCAAATGTTGCCACTGTGCCCCAAATGTTGTCACTGTGCCCCATGTGCTGCCACTGTGCCCCATGTGCTGCCACTGTGCCCCAAATGTTGCCGCTGTGCCCCATGTGCTGTCACTGTGCCCCAAATGCTGCCACTGTGCCCCAGATATTGCCACTGTGCCCCAAATGTTGCCACTGTGCCCCATGTGCTGCCACTGTGCCCCATGTGCTGCCACTGTGCCCCAAATATTGCCACTGTGCCCCATGTGCTGCCACTGTGCCCCAAATGTTGCCACTGTGCCCCATGTGCTGCTACTGTGCCCCAAATGTTGCCACTGTGCCTCATGTGCTGCCACCGTGCCCCAAATGTTGCCGCTGTGCCCCAAGTGCTGCCACTATGCCTCCCGTCATCTGCCCGGCACTTACCTTGTCTCGGGTGGGGAGCAGGTGACGGGGCAGGGGGCAGGCGGCGAGCGGCGAGGGGTGTCTGGTGTTCTCCATCTTCCCGACCCAATGTCTTCTCCCGCCCAGTCCTTCTCTCGTATTCTGCTGTAATTGGATGCCTGGAAGGTGACAGGGAAACACAGACCCACAGCACCTAATTGGCTGAGAGGCGGGTCAATGTTAGGAAAGCAAATTCCTTCACTTTGCTAACATACAGCTAAGAGAGAAGCGAACGCACATCGTTACGCCAGCTTCTCACATTTTTGGGCACCTATTAGAGCCTACGGCTCTAATCAGATGCATCCAAAAAACACCCCCACCACTGTAATTCAGGTGCCCGTTGCCCGAAAAGGGGCTGGACACCTGAATAGGGGGTGTCAGCAGCGACCATAGAAAGATTCATGCAATGCATGACTCTCTCTATAGTAATTAGAGAGTGACAAGAGAGGAGGGGGCGGCGCTCCTGTGCCCTATATGGACGCACCACCACTGGTTTACCCCATCCTCTAGGTCATTTATGATCAAATAAAATTTGTTCACCATCTAATCACAAAGCAGCGTTTCTCCCATGCTGGAAAGGGGCCCACCCTTGTCACCCCACCTTACCGCGGAGGAGAGCCCTACCAGGGCCGATCCTAGGCGGTAAGGTGGGGTGCACCCAGGCGCCTGCAGAGGTGGGGGCGCCAAAGTGCCAGAGTTCTCCCCTCCCTCCTTCTCTCCTTGTTTGTGTCCGTCCAGAACTAGTGTTCTGAGCATAGATATGTGTCCGTCCAGAACTGATGTGTGAGCATAGGGCAGCCCGTCCAGCCTGGCAGTGCTCGGGGGAGGGGCCGCTCCTCTTCCTGACATGAGAGTTCTAGTTTTCAGTGGCTGCTGAGTGCTGATGTGCAGGAATAAATTCCAAACACTGGGAGTCTTGGATCCCGCACTGTCTCCACCAACTCCAGTTGGAATGCCTCCCACTCCCATCTCTATCTCAGGCTGCACAGAGAGAGAATCGAGGTGAGTCACAGTGTTCAGTGTGCTGTGTGCTGGGGGGTGGCATCCCCAGCATCCCTTTACACATGCTCTGGGCTGCCCCTGCTCTAGATGTTTTATGGCATGATAGATTGCATAGGATACACAGCCCCTGTCCATTCCTGCGCCTAGTCCATCTACAGATGTGGGGGCAGATCTACAAAGAAAGTACGCCGGCGTATCTATTGAATCCTCAAAACAAGATACAACGGCATCTGGGTTAGATCCGACAGGCGTACGTCTTCGTACGCCTTCGGATCTTAGATGCAATTCTTCAGCGTCCGCTGGGTGGCGGTCCCGTCGTAATATGCGTCGAGTATGCAGATTAGCTTTTTCCGACGATTCACAAACGTACGAGCGGCCGTCACATTCTTTTACGTCGTTTCCGTTCGGCTTTTTTCGGCGTATAGTTAAAGCTGCTATCTGGTGGCGTATGCAATGTTAAGTATGGCCGTCGTTCCCGCGTCGAATTTGAAAAAATGTATTTTGTTTGCGTAAGTCGTCCGTGAATGGGGCTGGACGCCATTTCCGTTCACGTCAAAACCAATGACGTCCTTGCGACATCATTTGGAGCAATGCACCCTGGGAGTTTTGACGGACGGGGCATGCGCAGTTCGTTCGGCGTGGGGACCAGCTTCATTTAAATGAAACACGCCCCCTACTTGCTGCATTTGAATTACACGCCCTTACGCCCCGAGAGATACACTACGCCGCCGTAACTTACGGCGCAAATTCTTTGAGGATTCAAACCAAAGCCAGGTAAGTTACGGCGGCGTAGCGTATCTCAGATACGCTGCGCGGGTGCAGATCTATGTGGATCTGCCCCGTGATGTATAATGAGATGTAAATGGGAGGAGTTAGTAAAATGACAACGCCCATGTGGGGGCGCCAGAAATATTTCTGCACCCAGGCGCCTGTGACCCTAGGATCGGCCCTGAACCCCCCCCCCCCCTGAGCCTCCACTCCGTCATGCATGCCACCTATCATCTCACTAACAAGACACAAGTCAATGCTTCTTGCTCTCTCTCTCTCACACAGCCTTTTTTCAGCATTTTGCGCAGGGATTAGTTCAAGGGCAGGCTGCTTTTCAAGAAAACGCATTAAGGCATCCTTATAAACTCCTTCCCTGGAAACGACTGCCGTTTGTCATTGCTATTTTTAATTTAGGCTCCGTGAGAACCTTAAATGGCAGAATAATGTTTTCGGCTCAGACATCAAGAATCTTTAATTAATGTTTCATTTTCATGAAACGGTTATTTAGAGGGTTTAGGATACCAGGGAGCTGTACATTTTTTACAAGTCGTAATGGCTTTGTGCTTTAAGAAAACGGCTATAAAAGAGGTAAAAATGATAGACTTGTTTATCAAAAAGCGCGTTGAAGGGGCCGGGGAAAAATAAAACATGGAAATATTTTGCAAAGAGATTAAAAGGCTTTGTCTTTGTCAGGCTTAGCGAGAGGATGGATGGAGCCGGGGCCGCTTTCGTGAAAATGACTTTACGGTGACATTTCATTTCGCAAATATGTACACTACTATTAAGTACGCTAATTTTATTGAGCGCTATTAGAAACTTGTTGGCTGATTACTCATGGAATAAAAAGTTTAGGTTTTCTTTTTTCGGAATCTTTCAGGCAGAGTTTATTTGTGTATCCGTAATTATTGCCGTTAAGGGAGGATACAATTACGATGACGGGGTTTTAAAAACAGAAGAGCGTTAATGGAACAAGTGCGCTGAGATAGTAGTTTATCACGTAGGTACTTTTGCGCAAATGAAGCAGTGTGTTATTGTATCCTTGTCTTTTCCCTTTATTAAATTTCCAATTTTAAGCAATATAATTAAGAAAATGAGATGTGAAGTATGGAAGTGGTACAGCGAAGTGATTATGGAAATTAAAGGCTCAATATTAAGGGAATCATCTGCCTTTATCATGTTGCATATATTATAGTAATTAACAGAAAATAATCTATGCAATGCAATGCTTGTAAAAAGAGTCTTGTAGGTGAAAATACTGATCGTTCCATTTTATGGTTCCATAAAGTATTGTGAAACTGTATACAGTAAACTAGCAGTAGCGTTGACTTACTTTATGACTTAACCACTTCAGCCCCGGGCCATTATGCAGCTGAAGGACCTGGCCCCTTGCGATTCGGCACTACTGTCGCTTTAACTGAAAATTGCGCGGTCGCGCGACGTGGCTCCCGAACAAAATTGGCGTCTTTTTTTTACCACAAATAGAGCGTTCTTTTGGTGGTATTTGATCACCTCTGCGGTTTTTATTTTTTGCGCTATAAACAAAAAAGAGAGCGTCAATTTTGAAAAAAAAAACAATATTTTTTACTTTGCTATAATAAAATATCCCCCAAAAAATAAATATAAAAAAACATTTTTATTCCTCAGTTTAGGCCGATACGTATTCTTCTACAAATTTTTGGTAAAAAAAAATCGGAATAAGCGTTTATTGATTTGCACAAAATGTATAGGGCTAGATTCAGATACAAATGCCTATCTTTAGGCGGGCATAGCGTATCTCATATACGCTACGCCGCCATAACTTTGAGAGGCAAGTCCCGTATTCAGAAAGAACTTGCGCCCGAAGTTACGGCGGCGTAGCATATATGGGCCGGTGTAAGCCCGCCTAATTCAAAATAGGCTGGTAGGGGGCGTGTTGTATGCTAAATAGTCGTGACCCCACGTAATTGACGTTACTAATGAACGGCGCATGCGCCATCCGTGAAAGTATCCCAGTGCGCATGCTCCAAATTACGCCGCAAATCGTCATTGCTTTAGACGTGAATGTAACTTACGCACAGCCCTATTCGCGTACGACTTATGCAAACTACACAAAATTCGACTCTGGCCCGATGTCCATACTTAACATTGGCTACGCCTCATATAGCAGGGGTAACTTTACGCCGGAAAAAGCCTTACGTAAACGACGTAAATCAATGCGCCGGGCGGACGTACGTTTCTGAATCGGCGTATCTATCTGATTTGCATATTCTACGCGGAAATCTACGGAAGCACCCCTAGCGGCCAGCGTAAACATGCACCCTAAGATACGACGGCGTAGGAGACTTTCGCCGCTCGTATCTAGGCAACATTGAGGCGTATCTGATTCTATGAATCAGGCGCCGAGATGCGACGGCCCGCATTCGGAGTAACGACGGCGTAACTACTTTCTGAATCTAGCCCATATCGTCTACCAAATAGATAGTTTTATTGCATTTTTATTAATATTTTTTTTCTAATAATGGTCGAGATCAGCGATTTTTATTGTGACTGCGACATTATGGCGGACACATCGGACACTTTTGACACT
This sequence comes from Rana temporaria, assembly GCF_905171775.1. Lineage (NCBI taxonomy): Eukaryota > Metazoa > Chordata > Amphibia > Anura > Ranidae > Rana > Rana temporaria. Next base: position 31,095,617 of record NC_053489.1, on the reverse strand, counting down.
ATTTTGGGACCGTTGTCATTTTTTCTGCGAAAAATGCACTGGTTACTGAAAAAATTACACTGGCAGTGAAGGAGTTAACCAGGAGGGGGCACTGTAGGGTTAAGTGTGCCCTAAGGGAGTGTTCTTACTGTGAGGGGAATGGCTGTGCGTGTGACGTCACTGATCATCGTTCCCTATGACAGGGAACAGACGATCAGTGACAACCACACTAGGAAGCACGGGGAGAGGTTTGTTTACACTTACCTCTGCCCGTTCTTCCTCTCTGTGACCCGATCGCAGGACACCGGTGGCAATCGGGTCCGCTGTTCCCGTGGGGGAGGCTCACGGTGGCGCACTCACCCCTGAAGCAAGGTACTTTTGTTTGCTGTTTGTTTTAGAGCCATGTCTGCTCCAGCTACTGAGAAGGACAAGAGGAAGACGAATTTTACGGACCAGGAGAAGGATGTTATCATCAGGGTCATGTCCAGGTATGATGTGTACCTCCATGGTGCAGTGAGTGGCAACACCACTAAGGCCAGGAAGGCTCAGATCCTGTTGCAGATTGCGACAGAGGTCAATGCCCTGGGATACGAGGTCAGGTCCTCCAAGGACATCCAGAAAAAAATCAATAACCTGCGTCGCCTGGTCCGAGGGAAGCTGGCCAAGATAAGGAGTCATATCAGTGGCACTGGAGGGGGACCAGCCACTACTATGACGCTCACTCCTGATGAGCAGGTGGTTGCCCAGTATCTCCACAGGCATCAAGTGGAGGGAGTGGCTTTGAGTCCATTGAGGAGGCCTTGAGGACAGGTACGTGTGTTTTATCTCCTATCTGGTGTGTAGCATGTGAGGGGGTGGAAGGGAACATGTGACAAGTGTGTGGCACCACCAATATGTGAATGTTTTGTGTCATCCACAGATGTGCTGGAGGGAGCTGGGCCATCTGCTGCCGGTGGCCATCCCACACCATCCCCCGAACATCATTCCGAGCCTGACCCCCTGGGAAGCCATGAGTCATCGGTGGAGGGGAGTGAACATGGACACTGATGTTTGCCTCTACTTGGAGGAGTCTTTCCCTTTGGCCGGGCCCACTCAGACCTCCACCTCCATCAGGGGTAGCCCCTCAGGGTCCTCCCCCAACAGGTCTACCCCCTCAAGGGGCTCCCCTTATAGATGGCCCCAGGAACGCTACCAGGAAGACTAGGGGGTGCCTGAGTTCCTCCCGGAACATCTCAAGAGGGAACAGGCCCGCCAGACCCGACATCTGGGTGAGGTTGCCGTCCAGATGCAGCGAGTGGCAGACAGCATGGCCTCCTCTGCCAACATCAAGGACAGTATCCAGGATGTCAACGCCAACTGTGCTGCTGTGGTCACCTGCCTGGGGGATCTGCAGGCCACCACAGCAGGCCTTGTGGCAGAGGTCCAGACCCTGGCAGAGGCCGTACGGGACAATACTGCTGCCATCCAGGCGGAGGGGAGGCAGTCAAGGCTGCTGCAGGCCGAGACCAATGCGATCCTCACCCGCATCACCCTGGCGTTGGAGGGCAGGCAGCCAGCCAGGGAGAGACCAGGGGATGCTCCTCCTCCTCCTGATTCCCCCCCCCCCACCTGAGGCTCCCACCATGCAGTTAAGGAGCCGGGGCCGTGGCACCAGGCGTGGGCCACAACAGGGCAGATGAGTGCGTTTTCTTTTTTTGGATGCTAAGGTTATGAGTTTTTTTTTTTTTTTTACATGCTCAGGTTATGTTTTTTTTTTGTTTGTAGACCCAGCACACGGTCAGTAGTGCAGGCTACAGTGTGACTGGTGTGTGAATGTGGGGGTGACATACCTGTCAGTAAGGTGTGTCACCCTGGGTCGTCGGGGAGAGGCTATCCCCACGACCGTGTGAATGTGGTATGAATGGACAGCGACATAATTGGGGCCTTGGCGTGGCGTTGCTGCTCCCAAGTCCTGCATGGTGGACTTGGGCTAATCCAATGTGATGTGGATGTGGTGTGTGTAAGATAGGGACCACAGTGGTGTGCATGCATGCATTGTCCGTGTGCCATGATGAATGTGTGTGTTTAACGTGCAAAGATGCGTTCCACGAGCCACCTCCTGACTGCTGTTCTATCAGCAGAATGGGTAGCCTCGGTCAGGGGTGGACTGTGTGGTTCTGGGGTCAGGTCATCACATATGTCAAGCCCCAGGCCCTTTCTCATGGCAAAGTTGTGCAGCATGCAACATGCACCGATGATCTGGCACACAAAGTTGGGGGAATACAACAGGGTCCCCCCGGACTTATCCAGGCATCGGAAACGGGACTTCAGGAGGCCAAATGTGCGTTCCACCACTGCACGGGTACGTATGTGTGCATCATTGTATTTTATCTCTCCTCTGGTTTGGGTATTCCGGAATGGAGTCAGGAGATGGGGCCCAAGTGCATATGCAGAGTCACCTGGAAGGGAAAAGACAGGAGGATGTGAAAAGGGGATAAGGACACAAAAGGATGGGGGAAAGTGCTGCTCACCCCTAAATAGATAATGAAAAAGGATAGGTTCCCCAGTGGGGTTTTTAGGCAGCAAAAATTGTTATTTGGTGTAGAAAATTACAAAGGTGTACCAATAGTTTGTAAAAAAGTAGAAAGAATGGGCCAAATTCTCAAAAGAGATACGCAGGCGGAACTGCTGTTCAGCCTGCTTATCTCTGTGCCTAACTTTGGAAACGATCCTCAAAAGGCTTTTTCCAAAGTTAGGCAGAAGATCTGACATGTGTAAGACACTTACACGGTCAGATCTTAGGATGCAGTACCGCATCCGCCGCTGGGGGCATTTCTCATTGAAATGCCGCTTTGAGTATGCAAATGAGGACTTAAGCAGATCCACAAAGCATTTCAGCATTGTGATTTCTGCGTAAGTTCCGATTTGCTTGCGCAAAACTAGGGCTGGTTTTACAATGTGGAAAATTAGTCACACCTTGTAAAAGCCCATTCAAGCGACGGCATTTGTTATGCATTCCCGAGGGAGAACTCCACGGCAATTTGTAAAATCAAAACCGGCATGGGTTCCCCCCCCAGGAGCATACCAGGCCCTTAGGTCTGGTATGGGTTGTAAGGAGACCCCCCCTACGCCGAAAATTCGACGTAGGGGGTCCCCTTACAATCCATACCAGACCCGTATCCAAAGCACGCTACCCGGCCGGTCAGGAAAGGGAGTGGGGACGAGCGAGCGCCCCCCCCCTCCTGAGCCGTGCCAGGCCGCATGCCCTCAACATGGGGGGGGTTGGGTTCTCTGGGGCAGGGGGGCGCACTGCGGGCCCCCCCACCCCAGAGCACCCTGTCCCCATGTTGATGAGGACAGGACCTCTTCCCGACAACCCTTGCCGTTGGTTGTCGGGGTCTGCGGGCGGGGGCTTATCGGAATCTGGGAGTCCCCTCAAATAAGGGGGCCCCCAGATACCGGCCCCCCACCCTAAGTGAATGGATATGGGGTACATCGTACCCCTACCCATTCACCTGGAGGCAAAGTGATAGTTATTAAACACACAACACAAGGGTTTTTAAAATAATTTATTAGTCTGCTCCGGAGGCCCCCCCTGTCTTCTTTAGCTCTAATACCAGGGGGGGCTTCTTCTTCCACTCTCCGGGGGTCTTCTCCGCTCTCCGGGGGGGTCTTCTCCGCTCTCCGGGGGGGGGTCTTCTCCGCTCTCCGGGTGGGTCTTCTCCGCTCTCCGGGGGTCTTCTTCTATCTTCGCCGCTCTCCGCTGTTGACTCGGCGCACCCCGGTTCTTCTGCAGCTGTCCGGTGCCTTCTCCTTCAGCGCTGGCTGCCTGCCATCTTCGTGTGTTAGCTCAAATACTAGCAGGCAGCCAGCGCGGTCTTCTGTGACGTCATGTTCTTCTTCTCCCTTCTTCCGATGTTGACTCGACGCCTCTTCTCACTGCAATGATGGAAGCGCGCCTTGCATCCCATTTATATAGGCATCACCGTCCCATCATGCTCCGGTAGGTACCCACGTGGTGGGTGCCTACCCACGTGCACCCACCACGTGGGTACCTACCGGAGCATGATGGGACGGTGATGCCTATATAAATGGGATGCAAGGCGCGCTTCCATCATTGCAGTGAGAAGAGGCGTCGAGTCAACATCGGAAGAAGGGAGAAGAAGAACATGACGTCACAGAAGACCGCGCTGGCTGCCTGCTAGTATTTGAGCTAACACACGAAGATAGCAGGCAGCCAGCGCTGAAGGAGAAGGCACCGGACAGCTGCAGAAGAACCGGGGTGCGCCGAGTCAACAGCGGAGAGCAGTGAAGATAGAAGAAGACCCCCGGAGAGCGGAGAAGACCCCCCCGGAGAGCGGAGAAGACCCCCCCCGGAGAGCGGAAGAAGAAACCCCCCCGGAGAGCGGAGAAGACCCCCGGAGAGTGGAAGAAGAAGCCCCCCCTGGTATTAGAGCTAAAGAAGACAGGGGGGGCCTCCGGAGCAGACTAATAAATTATTTTAAAAACCCTTGTGTTGTGTGTTTAATAACTATCACTTTGCCTCCAGGTGAATGGGTAGGGGTACGATGTACCCCATATCCATTCAGTTAGGGTGGGGGGCCGGTATCTGGGGGCCCCCTTATTTGAGGGGACTCCCAGATTCCGATAAGCCCCCGCCCGCAGACCCCGACAACCAACGGCAAGGGTTGTCGGGAAGAGGTCCTGTCCTCATCAACATGGGGACAGGGTGCTCTGGGGTGGGGGGGCCCGCAGTGCGCCCCCCTGCCCCAGAGCACCCAACCCCCCCATGTTGAGGGCATGCGGCCTGGCACGGCTCAGGAGGGGGGGCGCTCGCTCGTCCCCACTCCCTTTCCTGACTGGCCGGGTAGCGTGCTTTGGATACGGGTCTGGTATGGATTGTAGGGGGACCCCCTACGTCGATTTTTCGGCGTGGGGGGGGTCTCCCTACAACCCATACCAGACCTAAGGGCCTGGTATGCCCCTGGGGGGGAACCCATGCCGGTTTTTTAGTTGAAAATTGGCATGGAGTTCTCCCTCAGGAATGCATGCCGAGCGACGCTGTCATTTTTTTATTTTTTTTCCCGGCGCGTAGTTTTTTTTCACCCGTCGCAACTTTATTGTCCCGTCGCAATCCACAAAGCCCGGCGTAAATTACGTTCGCGCGCTGCACGTCGGGAAAATTACGTCACACGCATGCGCAGTACGGCCGGCGCGGGAGCGCGCCTCATTTAAATTGTAAACGCCCCCCGGAGAGGAGGACCGCCTTGCGACGGAGGCACTTAAGTTACACGGCGTGTAATTTCTAGGTAAGTGCTTTGTGGATCGGGCACTTAGGTAGAAATTTTAAGTCAGTGTAACTTAACTGCTGAAAGTTAAGTTAGGCAGCTTTTTTGAGAATTTGGCCCAATATTTTAATAAGTAGAAAAAATTTGATTGTAAAACAATGAGCTCTGGTACAGTTTAACATTGAGAACACATACATATGACGATATAGCATCAAAATTACATGACATTGATCAACATGATTGGCTGATCTTCAAGTCAAATTGTTCCTGACGCGTTTCGACCCCTACATATGGGTCTTCTTCGGAGGAAAAGATATATGATGCAAACTATAACAGAAAATAAATATATAGTAATGGGATACATAATGCATAGTACAGTCTGAATAGACATATATTTTAAATTTTAAAGTGTATAGTTACCAACTCACAGATTGTGTTTCTCAGTTCTATTTGGACCAGAGTAGGATTAGAATCCTGAGGATCCCTGATAGCTTGTCTCCATACGGGTGGTTTGTGCCCCCACAAGAGTCCTTAGAAATGCCCCTCATAGGTGGCCTACAGGAACCCACAGTGTGAATGGGAAGGTTTCCAGGTCCAGCCAGGGAGCGTGGGCCGGGCAGGTGGACAGGGGGCCCAGCAAAGCAGTTGCCTGAGTGGTGCCTATTTAGGAATTCAAATATAGAGTGGTATAAATACCAAGTTTAAATATAATTTTGAAATGTAGAAATAATAAATTATATAGATAGATGGCGCTAGACTTGCACATACAGCCCATTATGATAGTATGTATGTAGAGACATGTATCTAAAATGGAACTACCATATGAGATTTAATTATATAGGTGCATAAGAAAAATTCTATAGTATAAGGAAATTCGGAGTATAAGGGGTGGTAGAACGTAATTATACCTCAGACAGGAGGCTCATATCTTATGCATTATCTTTCTTTAATAATGCCCATAGCAGAAATACAGTAAACATTTATTGTAACTTAAAAGAAAAAATTCAAAGAACTACCCTTCCCAGCAGTCCCTGGGCCAGCGTAGCCCCACCCAGACCGTAATCTATATAAGGGACTGTCTGAGGTAACCTATTCCTCTTTCTTTCTGCTCATGGCAGAGCACACAAGATAAGTATTTCATGTAACTTTATTATTTACAAGATAGGTATTTCATGTACCTTTATTATTTACAGGATAGGTACTTCTTGTATCTTTATTATTTACAAGATAGGTGTTTCATGTACCTTTATTGTTTGATTGTATATATGGTCTCTGATACCGAGTGCCCCGGTGTCGGGTGATTTTGTTCAGTCTTGACTGATATGTTTGAGGTATTGTGGAACATGGGGAGTTTCCCTGGAATTCCTCCCTGATACCGAATGCCCCGGTGTCAGGTATTTTGTCGGAATTGATTGTTCTGTAGTTTTGGAAGATGTGGAATACTGGGGGTTCTCCCTGCTATTCCCCGTTTCTGCGCTTTATTTCTGTCTGCCTGACACCGGAGCGGTGTCAGGCAGATATGTTTGAGAGGCCACGTTTGTTTGTTTCCAATTCTTTGATTCTTTGCTCGGGTTTTTTCCCTTTCTTTGACGCCGGAGCACTGCGGCGTCCGTGCGGGATCCGCGCTGTTTTTCATTCGCTCCCTCGGCGGGCCCATGCCTGGGCAACTGTCCCCCCCCTCCCTCCCCACGCTCCCCTTCGCGCGCTCAGGTGGGGGGCGGGGTCTCTGCCGCGGCCGCTCCTCTCCTCCTCTCCTCTCTTTCGGTGCCTCTCTCGGTATCGAGAGCGAGACGGGGGAGAACGGTTCTCATCGACCGTTCCGTCCCTCACAACCTCGGGCCAATAAGAACTCCAGAGGCCGTAGTCTCGCGAGACTTCGCCTCTGGAGTTAGAATCTCGTCAGGCTCCCCTCACACCGCAGGATGTCCTTCCCAGCGGTGTCGTAGCCAGGAACCTGCTGCTGTTTCACCATGCTTTCAACCACTAGATGGCAGTACATGTTTTCAGATATATATATATATAAATATATATATTTCATTCCAATGAATCAATATCTAATAAATAAATAAATTAATTAATTAATTAAATTAAATAATTTAAATAACCGAATCTACAATAAATAATTCAATATATACTCAAATTATATTTCTGGGGAATTTATTCCCTAGAACATATACCTTATTTATCCTAATAAATAAATAATCAATATGTAGATAGATCAATAAATCAATAAATTAAATAAAGAAATTATAGCATGTTTATCTCCGGGGAATTTATTCCCTACAACATACTCCTAATAAATAATGTATTAAATAACTATCTAAGGATTGAATGAATAAATACATTTATTATTAATGATATTATTATTAATATATATTATTACTTATAATATATAACTAAATCCATTATTCAATTTTACAAATAATAAATTATAGATGGATTATACAAATTATATATTCATTATATAAATAAATTATACAAATATGTATAAAAAATTGTATTGAATTGTACAAAGATTCTACAATTTAATGAATATCATGGCATTGTTCATGCCGGTACCCTGGATAGGGTGGACACAGTCCTAGGAGGCCAAATCTCAACAGTGTTACACAGTTGCCAAAACTGATCGGTAGACCAATCTTTACGACCATGGCGTCGGTTACCCCCGCCTGCACACCATATGCCCGGACCATCCGGCAACGGTCTACCGCCCCTGAGAAGGGCTGGGCGTTCCAAAACGCTGCCACGTTTCTGTGGCCCTTGACTCCCCGACAGGGGAAGTAAATAATATGTCCCAGGCAGTACCCTACCCGGACTGCCGACCCACTGCCCTCCCAGACTCTGACCGACCCCCGAGCCTCGGGGAGATGCACATGCAGAGGCAGCGATCCGTTAGACGGACTAAGCCAGACCCATTCGTGGACTCTTCCAGAGTTGTCCGCGGAGTCTGAGGCGGCTAACACCTTGAGTCTGAGGTTGTAGATGATGAGAATGATGATGAGTGTTAGGGCAGTGGGCACATGGCGCTCTATGACGACGCCAACCCTGTTCCCAGGGTGAGACTCTATGGATTCTCGTAGAGAGCCATTATAGATCCAGGGGCGATATGCCATCCACACTCCGATGACTGGGCACCTCCGCCCGAGGTGATCCAATATATCACATAATGGACCCGGAGATCGGTCGAAAAACTCACCGAATCATTTTCAGGGCGTAACCCCCTTCCTTTACCATTTATGGCTGTGCACACTCCCAAGGTGAACCCCATACCCTGGGGGTATCCCACCATACACGGGAAATCCCCCAAGCTGGGAATAGAGAGGTCCTTCGGATCATACAGACCAGGGCCTTGGATCTTTGGGACCTATCACCATCATCCCACACCTTAGTGAGCAGGCCACGCCGCTGAACAGCCGACTGACCTGTCCCAAATCGGGGCTGGGCCCAACGGGCGGTCGCCTCCTGGGATGCGTGGACACTACGGGTCCGACTGGACACCGCCGCTCGAATCTTAACGTGGCTTGTTCCCCAGCTGTCTCACCTAGCCGAAAAAGACCCGGTCCGACCACCGAGGGCAGGCTAGTCGGGATCACGCTGATTAAGATATTCCAAGACAGTAGGGCTCTATTCCATCCCGGATGAGCCCAAACGTCATCAAAGTCTAACACGGTACAGTGCCGTCTATCAGGATTATAGGACCGGAGATGGACCTAGTCCCTCTTTCCTCGGTCTTCAGACCTGAACACCGCCCTAATAGACAACGAATTGCAGGGCCTCTGGTTCACCCAAACGATAGTGGAGACGGACCCGCTCTCCCCGGGTTTCCCCAACAACGTCTTCCTGGTCAGGAAAGGAGGGCGGTTATCGCCCCGGTAGTAACTTGAGAAATCTCTCGTAATTACTGTATACAGTGACGACATTCTGCGACACAAAGGGTGAGGTTGATTATCTACTTGGACGACCTACTCTTAATGGCTCATACATCTCGCCTGGCGAACGAACACGCCTCCGGGACAGTTCCCCATAGATCACGGGGAATCTATCCTCTCCCCATCTCAGGAGGTAGAGTTTTAGGGTTCTTGGTGGACACCAACCTAGTGATCCTTCGGCTACCCATGACCACTTGGCCGCCATCTGCACAAGGTCAGTATCTTGCTGGGCTAACGACGGGTATCCTTACGCGGACTGGCTGGCCTGGTCGGCCTGTTTCCGGCATTAATCCAGGCCATTTGTCCATCTTTTCACTATCGAGACCTTCAGAGTCTCAGTCCCTACGTCTTTGCCAGGGGCTTCACTGTGCAGACGTCGTCACTCTGGACACGGAAGCCATAATTGAACTACGGTGGTGGCTACGTCAGGTCGACAGACGGCACGGCAGGTCCACCTGCAACTCCACGACGGATTCATCTTGGAATAGGTTGCCAACCACCTCGGTTGGGGTACTCGATGCGGTCCCTCGTCCACAGGAGGGGCGTGGCCCACAGCGGAGTCTCTGCTGCACGTTCACACGTGGAAATCCTGACGACCGTCTTGCCATCAGGACTCTAATGCCACACACGTCCACCTACGGTGTGTTCTTGCGTATGGACACCGTATCCGCGGTCCAGTACGACCTTCGCTTGGGGGGTCCTTGACCCAAAATCCTAACGGATCTAGCAAGATCTCTGACATTTCTGCCTGGAACGCGACATCGTTCCAGCTGCGAAATGTACCCCAGGCACTTCCGCTATGGTGTTAGATTGGAATTCTCGTTACCCGCCCAATTCCATCGACTGACGACTGCACCGGTCAGTGTTCCTGGCCCTTGCTCCCTTATGGGATCCTTTCTCTCCCCAGTCTGTACGGGGATCTGCACCCTCTATTCACGACGCACGTCCTACTTCTCTTCGCATGGTTGGGTTTTCGGGGTGTCGGTCACGGACAGCGACCTTTTCTTTTATAACGGGGGTTCCACTTGCCTTGATCTAGGCCTTGGGACTAGATATACATTTCGATCATCCGGAGGACTCTGGGTTAGTTGGTGATCAACGACAAGTTAACCTCATGAAGGCGTTCGTCTGAGATGACCAACTACCTGGTGGACTGGTTTGAGTCCGGGAGGTCCTATAGCTCCCCTGCGCCTTCCGCGCTGCGAACTCGGACTACTGCTCCCTTGTAGAATTACTACCGGTGGGATAACACCCATGGTGTACCGACTTAGTAAGCGTTAAGTTTCAACGCCCATCACACCCAGGGTATCAACGCTCTTGGGAGGTGATCAGTGGTCCTGACCACGCGCCAGGACTGGGGGGACAATCTCACTCTGTCGGAGGTTATTGTCGTTTGAGCTACTGCCCCCTCGTGCCTGATTCCGTCAGACGCATATCGGGTGTCACGACGTTGGCCATTCCAGGCGTCGGATCCCGCCTCGGAGAGTCGGGGTTTTTCCGTCGTGCGTAGGACAGCGGCCGGACTTCATCGTTTTTTTCTACCCGTTCTTCCCCGCACATCGTACTCCGTTGTCTACGGATTTCTTAGTCCTTCACGGTCCCACTGCAATCTTCGCATCTCTTCCTACTCCTCATTCCTACGCTAAACCTCAGTTTCCGGTTTCCTCAGCTACGCTAGCCAGAGGGGTACGATCAATCATGGAAATGGCAGGGTCTTACGTAACCCCGTTGGGCGCCCACCCCTCCAGAGGAGCGGTGGCTCCTAGGTCATCACCCCGGGCGGCTCCCTATAGGATTTACGGCTAGCGGCGGACTGGTAACCACGATTGCTTTCCGCCAATTCTGCTTTGATCGGAGGAACACATATCTATATCAATTTTGTAGTTTCATTTGTTATCATCTATATATGCATTGTTATAGCTTTGAACTTGCATAAGATATGAGCCTCCTGTCTGAGGTATAATTCGAGATTTTCCTAGCTTGTGACGGAAAATATTGATTATATGAAGACAGGAGGCGAGTATCTTCCCTCCCGACCCAACCCTGTCACGAGGTTGTCTCTCTCTCTCGTTCTAGACTGTTGAACCACACACCCTGCAAGTCGGAGGCTGGTACGCCCCGGGAGTTAGTTTTCACTAACCCCGTCGGGATTGCTGTTCCGTTTCGATCCATGGGTTTAGTTCACCGCAGATGGAGGCTCCTACCATGTTCCAGATCCGGAGTCAGGATGCCGTTGACTGAATCTGTTGGTCCATGTTCCTGAAGACGACTGACCGGTCGGCTCCGAATGGTTTTGGTTTTCCTATAGTCCCCGTTGGGATGAAGTTGGTCCGGATGAAGTTGGTCCGTGTTGGCCTTGTCCTTTCGTTTCCTCCAGATTCAGATGTTGTGTTCCGGTCGGAAGGTTCCCGGCAGCCGCGGAGATGTCTAATTGGACTTTCGGTTCCTGTTTACACTAATTCGCATGAAGAAAGAGGAATAGGTTACCTCAGACAGTCCCTTATATAGATTACGGTCTGGGTGGGGCTACGCTGGCCCAGGGACTGCTGGGAAGGGTAGTTCTTTGAATTTTTTCTTTTAAGTTACAATAAATGTTTACTGTATTTCTGCTATGGGCATTATTAAAGAAAGATAATGCATTAGATACTCGCCTCCTGTCTTCATATAATCAATATTTTCCGTCACAAGCTAGGAAAATCTCGAATTATAGTTTATGATGTAAAACACAATGTAAGTTAGAGTACCAAAAATATGTTGGTATAATGTGTAGTAATAAAAATTATTATTGGGTGAGAATAAATTAGTTGCGAGTGTGTGATGTGTATGTGTGGATGAAGGTATGAGAAAAAAGCGTGATAGAAAGTAATAAGTAAGATAAAAATGGGTAAATAAGTGAATAAGATAAAGATGTGTAAGAATGATAAAAGATGATGAAAAACTTTACTACAGCGCGAACAGAAATGGATCTTCAGGCTTGGGGCTATCCAGCAACCAGGCCTGAACGACGCACTCTCATTCGCCCCCTTTTTTGTATAATCAGTATTTATTGAAGGAATAAAAGGGAACAGAAAATAAAAAGGGGGGGGGGGAAGGAAGGCATATAAAGTATAGGACAGACACGTCCAACGGGATTTTTACATATCGAAATCCGGCCTCGCAGGACCGTCAAACAGCCAAGGTTTACCTCGGACAAATTATAACGTATATGCATCTATCAACAGCTTTATTAAGCGCAATTGTAAACCCGGGGACCACCACGGCGGCCACCACCCATGAGGGCGCCAGCAGCCGCGTCAGCCCCGGGGCAGCAAGGTAGCCAGGTGGGCGGCCTTCTAAGAGGGCATGGAGGCAAACAACAACAGAATGGAGCCTCGGAGGAAAAAAGCTAAGGTATCCGCCGAACCCCCAAAACCCGGGGATGAGCCAGGCAGGGAGTTCATATATGTGCCATTGCAATAAGCTAAAAACAATAGGGGGACTAAGAGGTCGCAAGGCCCGGACCCAGATCCGTCGCCCACACCCAGGGCGGAGGGGGGGGGGCACTGAGGCCTCCAACTACCACCCACCACCCTCGGGTGAGCCAGAGGGCCAGGATTCGCCCCCTTTTTAAAAGGTTTCACTTCGGGGAAAACCCAATAAAATTATCCTATGTATATATATCTCTTGTTGATTACTCACACCTGTCATGTCCACGTCACCACCATTAGAATCAATACATGGCTAATATCCATATACTAAGATCCCCTTGTTCTAAATATAGAAACAGGTACAACCAATATTATTATTTATTATTATTATGTATATTTT